>NC_081362.1:39512335-40155349 GCF_030684315.1 Stegostoma tigrinum
ACAAGGGATTATATATTAATACCCTTACTTGTAGGACATCAGAATATCTATCTTCATGAAGTCAAACATCTTTTGATCGGATTACCACATCACTTAATAAGGTATTGGGCAATTAAAATTTCCAGGAAGTGTGTTGTTATTTTGGAATGTTTAACTCTGACAAAGTTGAGTTTGAGCACAACCACTGATCCAGGTGCAAATTGCATGAAATATTGTGCCCAGAAGAGAATTGCTTTTCCGCTTGGTTTTCCTTCATTCGTTGACATATCACCAATGTGAAATCTATCAAAACCAATGCAACCAGGCAGCATTTTAACAATGTTTTTAAAAGTTACTTTTAAAGCTAGTTTTTGTTAATGATTAACTAAGTGTAATTTGATTAACAGTGCTGAAAATAGATTAAATAAGCATTTTAATCACAGTGCCAATTAGCAGTATGAATATTCCAATCTTACAGCTTTTGAACAAAAACAAAGTTGCTGGAAAAGCCCAGCAGGCCTGGCAACATTTGTGAAGGAAAAAATAGAGTTAACATTTCGGGTCCGGTGACCCTCACCGAAACTTTAACTCTGTTTTTTCCTTCACAGACGCTTCCAGACCTGCTGGGCATTTCCTGCAACTTTGTTTCTGATCCTGATCTACAATATCCACAGTTTTTTTGGTTTCTATTACAGTTTTTGAAATTGACTTTAAAAAAATTCTTCAGAACCATTTGTAAAATACATCGGGTATAGTAATCAGTTTCTTCAAAAAATTTTGAAAAGTTCAAAGTTTCAGAACAATTTTATTTGTCTTTTTGTACCTGAACAAACCAATGGTATAACAGACTCAAGGGGCTAAATGGCCTACTTCTGCTCCTATGTCTTATGATTTTAAATGGTAATTAATGTTTTTCTAGGCATGTGGCCTTTTTAGTGGACCAGGGGTAACTTCTGAAGCTTGAAAAGAACAGCACAACCCTGCCAACTGTCTTCTAAGTATCTTGTTTTGGTGCTCTCTTAACAATTTATGCCTCTCTTTTTCTAGTTTTTCCAATAACATCGAGTGATTTCTTGCATCTACCATCTCAGTTACTTTTCACAACTCCAGAACAATTAGGCTAGATCATACACATCAACTGATCAGAAAACATTCAGGACAGTGGTTGCATTTCTAAGCCTCATACATTTTCACAATAAAATAAAATGAGGATAGTGGATAGATTCTAAAGTTAACTTGATACTTAATCAGCAAGTTACAGATGAGTAAGATTAACCGCAGTAAAAGACAGGCATAATTATCTTGACCTTATCAAATTACATCTAATTAAATTAATTTGTTTTGATGTTGAATCAAGTCCCCTTGGGAAGTATCCCGACAAAAGATTAGTATTTGAGGCAAACCTGCATAGCACATAAATTGATAATCATTGGTTCTGATGAAAGATCGTGGACCTGAAAGATCATGGACCACTTAGTTTCTCTCTCCACAGATACTGTCAGATCTGTTGGGTGTTTCCAGTGCCTTCTGTTCTTAATACACAAACTTTTTTTCTCTTTATACGTATTTAAATCAAAACCAATCTGTGTTGTGAACACATAAGTGGACATTATTTTACATTTAATTATATTAACACCTGTTCATACTCAATAAGATGTCCACTTCATACATCCAGATTTGTGATTTTTATTAATCAACCTTGCATCAGAAAAGTAATCTTCACTTAAAGTTGTAACTGTCTTCCTGAAAAGTGCAACTTTAAATGAACCAACGTGAAGTGAATCATATTTCATAACTACAGCTTTATGTTCACTAAGACCTTTCGGGAAAAAAATCTTTAAACAATTATACCTTGCAAGTTGAAATACAACATATTCCTAAATTGCTCTTTTTCACACACCCTCTCCCTCTAGACAACCCTCCCAGACACCACATCTTCCACTCAGCAATTTTCCCACTCACCACCACCCCTGCTTTCTGACCACTCACTAACTCTCCCATTCATCACATTTCACACTCACTCATTCTATTGTTCACCGAATTTCCCACCGTGGCTCTTTAGATGATTCCCTCTCGTTCTTCCTCAACACTTCCCTCGCCTAAACGTTTACCGTGAGCAAGGGCTTGGGAGAGGGGTAGGATAAAGTGGAAAGCTACAACGGGAATGAGAGGAGTTACAATGCAAGGGTTGGGGAGAGAAGCATTAACCAGGAGGGTCAGCAGGCAAGAGCAATGACAATTGGAAGAATCTAGCCCAAAGTAGTGCTGACGAGAAATTGTGGCACTATAACAGCACCAGTGCAAAATGATATTAAAACAGACAGTAATTGCACCTACCTGACCTATTTATATGCGTAACAATGAAACATAATGGCTTAAAATGGGAACTTGATGTAACGTTTAAAATTTAAGCAATGTTAATTATGATTAAATATTCTATGGAATGCCATTGCAGAAAACAACAATACAAACAGTTAATTCAATTTTCATCTGTTTGAAAACAAGACAGCATTTTAACCATTTAAGAGACTATTGAATAGCATAAACAAGAGGGTTTTCTAGCATTATGCGTATATTTTTAAAATATTTTCTAACCAACCTGTTCAGGGATGTTACACACCTCTGAAGCAGATGAGACTTGAATCCAGGCTTCCTGGCTTACCACTGAATGACAAGAGCCAACCCCACCCTCTCCTCCTAGCATTGTGTATCAGTCAAGATATGTTAAATCATCTGTCATCCGATTGTGGTATTCTAAAAGGTTTTTGTTTTGTTACTGACTTATATAGTTACTATTTAAAGTAGACTGCAGATGGTAATATTTTATTAATCAAAACAAGCTAATCAATTCACTTGAACATGGAGAAACATGGAAAGTCAAGGAAATTAATTGGGCAGTGAGTTTTCCACTCATTGATGCAGATTGTTTCCTTATTAAATATTTAATTAATTAAACTCTAGTGTGCTAAATAGCTTGTGTTCAAAATGATTGTAAATTGAGAAACACATGATATTTCAGAAATAACAAACAACACATTGCAAAGGTTATCTCTGCCCTCAAATCAAAAACCACCCAAGGTTGATTGACATTTTCCAAAATAAAGAATGATTCAAAAAGTTTCCAGTCAAAATTGTTGAAGCTACTGAGGAATATTAATAGATTGTGCTTTTAAGGACAAAACTCAATTGGCATTTTTGAGCAGCAGACGCAACAATTACGTACAGTTGTGAAAGAAAATCTGCAAAGTTTACTTCAATCTAAATAGTACTTCTAACAATTTTGGAAAGTTAATGGTCCAGCCCTACTTTCATTCAAAAATACTATTCTGCCACTATAGATTTTGTAGCAAGTAAGTATTCTGTATATTTATTGTAGTATTAACAGAGTATATAAACTTGTGGCTTTTAACAGATGGAAAGCACATTGATTTATTGTAGCATAGATATTACAATGTGCAGTTTTTAATATTCTTGGCATAATCACCTCTCCATGGTAATCAAACAAGAATGTAGTAATAAACCTGAATAAGGATGTTTGACATCATGATTAATCTTATAAGGTCTCAACGATGTGGGCTATGGCGAAATGTTGCAGAACTGATGAGATACCCATCAATATGGGCTAAATCATCTGTCATCTGATTGTGATATTGGGTTTGTATCACTCCATCTTTACTTTTGACAAGTGGCATGGTGAAATTCTCACTGGGCAGCAACTTGTCAATTAAGGGGAATTATAGCTAGTTAAGTGCTTGTGTCATTGACAGGCAAATTCACTTCATTAGTGTTCATCTTTCTATCCTACCAAACACGGCAAACAAACAAATATATCGAGAAAAATTATCATGATAACCACTGCAGGTACCTAGCAAATTCAGTTTGCCATTTACTCTGAAGGACCTCCATGTTGCGTACAATTAAACTGCAGCTCAAGGCACAGTTAATGGACACTAGCCTCATGCACCCTTCATCCACAGACAATAGCTTCTGACATTTGCCAACCCATCATGACCATCATGGCATTTCTTTGAAACTCTGGCAAAGTACTGTGAAAGCACGGACTCGTGTTGCGGGGTGCATCAATAACCAGCACTGAAAGGCTGTAATAGGGATATTTTGTGTGCAGGGGCAAACACCCAGTTCAAGAATTGGACAATGCTGCATATCAGAGCTGCACCCTCGTTTTCTTTATGCTTGCTCACATAGTACATACCTCAATGCTCACAGCATCCATGTTTTGTCTTTGCTTGCTGTTACAATTACAGCAATCATGCAATCAGACAGCTTACTTGCTGATCAGCAGTCCTCAGTCAAGGGGACATACATCTTGCAGTCCGGCTGTGTTACACCAATCTCATACTTGTACCATGTGTTGGCATCTTATGGGGAAAATACACATCATTTGCAGAAAGCAGGCAGTCATATCTCAAAGTCTGAGGAGATAGCCCTCGCCAAAGTCTACGGAGGCATCTATCAGTCAGGAACTATTAGCACAGATAATCAAAGGCAGCCTCTGATACCAGTCTAGGGATTTGGCTATGGTCAGGTATCCAGTCAGGGTGATCTTGGTGAGGAGGTCCATATCTCTGCAATCCAGGAAATTGGTCATGGTCTGTCCTATGGCTCTATAACAGCTACTCAGGCCAATCCGGTTGGTAAGATGTACAGCCATCAGTCAGCGGTCTGGACACTTACATCTAGCAAAACCAGGGTCAGTAGGTATAAGGAAATAAACTTTCCATTGGTTGGGGTTGTGCCTAGCACAAAGGAAAATGGCTGTGATTGTTGAAGGTCAGTCATCTCTCAGTTCCAGAACATTTCTATAGGATAGTCTCCTTGTGTAGTATCCTCGACCCAATCATCTTCAGCTGCTTCATCACTGAATTTCCTTTATCATAAGTCCAGAAGGAGATGTTTGTTGCTGATTGCACAATGATCATCACCATTTGCAAATACTCTGATAATGAGGCAGTCAATGACTAAATGCAGCAGGATTTGGACAATAGTTAAGTTTGGGTTGACAAATGGTAGGTAACATTCACACCAGACAAGTGCCCGGTATTGACCATCTCCAATAAATTATAATGAAATCATCACCCCTTGATACCCAATGGAATTATCATCACTGAATCCTCACAATCAACATCATAAGGGTTACCATTGGGACCATAAATTGGACTAGATTAATCATATAAATACAGTGGCTACAACTGCAGGTCATACACTGGGAATTCTATGTAAGCAACTCACCACCTGACTGCCCAAATCCTGTCCACCGTTGACAATACATAAATCAGGAGTGTAATAGAATACTCACTACTTGCCTGGATGGATGCAGCTCCAGCAACACTCAAAAAGCTTGACACCATCCAGGTCAAAGCAGCCCACTTGATTGGCACCACTTCCACAAGCACCCACTCACTCCGCCATGGATGCTCAGTAGCAGCAGTATGTACTATCTATAAAACACACTGCAAAAATTCAGCAGGGCTCCTCAGCTAGCTCTTTCCAAACCCACAGCCACTCCCATTTGGAAGGACAAGGGCCAAAGATTAGGGGAAAATCACCACCTTCAATTTGTCCTTCAAACTCCTAACAATGCTGATTTGGAAATATATTGCTATTCCTTGTTGCTGGGTCAAAATCTGGGAACTCCCTCCCTAATGACATTGTGAATCTCCTTTCACCAAATAGACTGCAGCAGTTCAAAAAGGCAGTTCAAGGCCACCTTCTCAGGGGCAATTAGGCAACTTAAAAGTAAATATTGGTACATTCATTGGTGTCCACATCCCAAGAATAAGACAATAAGACAAAAAAAAGACAGACAAGTGGCACAAATCAAAATAAAAAAATTACATCTACTCACCATTACAAAGACATAGTTGTAAGGTGATCAATGTTGAGAATGAAATATTTCTGTGTACACAATACTTCAAGATACTTAACAAGAATTAATCATTTGTGGCAATAGATGAATGCCTAAGCAACCTGCAGCTTGTAAATGAGCATTGCTTCCTGGTCCTGCCGTCTTTGTAAAGTTTGCCTGAAGAGCTTCTTGGTTCCCTGTGGATAAATTACGTCTCCTCTCAATATCTCCTGAATCAAGCTAACAAGCAGTTATGGAAAATTTTGAAGCACACTCTCTGCAGAGTTGTATCATTCCTGTGTACTTTCCAGGTCAAAATCACTTTCAGAATGGCTTCCAACATCTCCACAGGCCACAGGTTGACCCCCAGGAGTGTTGGTTAGCTTTAACTCATACTACATGTTCACAATTTTCAGTGGTCAGCTCAAGCATGTAGTCACCCAACAGTGCATTTAGCACTAACTGCCTCAAAGCAACACATGTAGGTCAATCACAAGCTCACGATCTGTTTCAGGAGGTAATCTAATGTTAAAGTCACTACCTCTGTTATAAAAGCAAGGATCCACTACGCATTTTTAAAGCAGCTATATTGATATGTCCAGCAACATTCAAAGATTGTGAACTCACATGCACTTCTGTTTCTGAACATCTCTCTACCTTTAAGACTGGGATGGTTTAATCAATGTCCCTAAAATTCCTTCTTTGTTACTGTTGAAGATTCAAGCTGGTCTGTCATCCCTCTTTCTGACACACTTGATGAAATTTACCTTTAGTGCCCGGAACAGGGAGGAAAGTTGATTTTGCAACCTGCAGTCAAAAGTTAGCAATCGGGCCACGCCTCTCTCTAATAGTGTGGAGTTGTAATTGACAGTAGGACAAGACAATTCTTTCCCAGGACGTTTTTTTTTAATATAACGGATTAATGCCGTCTCCCTACTTCACCTGTGGCTTCAGTGTACCTCAATGAGCCTGTAAGAAGAACAACTCCAGATGAGGCTGCAAAGAACTGGAAACACTATTGGCCAATTGTCCTGTACTGCGAGAAGCAACTAAGTCAAGAATTCCACGTGTGAACAACATGGCCTCAAAGAAGTTAACAAAGCATCTGAAGTGGTCCAGCATACAGAAAATGAATGTTAATGAGAATCAAGACAAAAAGAATTCAAATAGAGAGTGATAATGAACTCCAGTCCTTACCGTGTGTCCAATTTTCAATTATGCCTGGTTTATGTAACATCGAATTTTATAAAACTCACAGTATATCCAGATTTAACAGACATACTTTGTATGGTAATTTTTTCTGTGTAAATAATTATACATGCTTTACAACACACACCTACACATGTGATGTTATGATACACTTGCTAGATATCAATCCATTGAGAATAACAGTTAACCAAGATGAGAAAAACCATCTCCATTAACTCAACAAGATCAATGTCAAGGATTTCTAATGGTCTAGCTAGAAAGGAGAAAGGTAGAAGAGGTACTTTCCACTCCTGTCTATGCATAGGGTACATGATATGATTGGACACCATGTGCTTGAGGGATTGAGAAGCACCAGGCTACCGATTGACCAGTGTGTCCCAGTCTCACACATGAAATACCTGGACATCTTCTGGAGGATGTCCAGAAGAAGAACTCTTGGGACCACCAACCACTCACTATCGACCAAAAGGTTATCAGTAACACTGATGTAATGGTATTGTTCAAAATTCTGCTGCAGGACAGGGTAATGGAGGATATATTTGTAGTCAGGTGACCTGCAGCAGAAATGACTGTGAGACTGGTAAAGAGACACAATCAAGCATGCTGAGAATTTTGGTCAAGCTAGTTTAACCTCTGACCTAGGTTAAAGCTGCAGCCATGACATGTTGTGAATTGTCCTGGAAGTTGTGACTTGTAGTTTCCTGTGTTCACCAAATAAGTCAGGTTATGTGGTGGCCTGCTAGAAAGGTATCTGGATAAAAGCACATTTTGTGATAAAATTTAGCAGAACAAAGAGTTTTGTAGGGAGTGAGCCTTCAAGGCCACATTTGAGAAGCACATGCCTTGAAGTCAAGTTCAGAGAAGGCAAAGAACTGTGAGGCAAGGTCTGCACTGAAAGCAAAAGTTGGCCACGTCACTCAATTCGGGGTAGAATTGATTTCAAGCCAAACTTATAGAGTTTAATTTACAGTTAGGGTTAACTGTGAATTAAGTTAAAGTAAGATCAAGTGGAGACAAATAAAGTGAGTTAAAGTTGAAGCTCAGTTAGATGAAGTAAGAAGTAAATGCTGCACTAAATGTATGATTTATATTGAGTATTGATACCTAAAAAGACTTAAAAAAAGAAGGGTTTGTTTAATTAAGTTCTGAGTCAGTTCCCTGTCTTTTGTCTGTCACACATGAGAGGAATATCTATTTAAAAGGTTTGATTACTATTTTCAGGCAACATACTCTGGCCAGGTATCATGGCAAATCATTCGAGCCTGCACATGTTCATCTACACATAATTGAGGCTCACAAAATTTCCTGCAATATCTTTGCTGTGTCTGACCAACAGTGAAGGTCAAAAATGACACAACACTGGGTTACAGTCCAAACATTTGAAAACACAAGCTTTCAGAGTCCCGCTCCTTCTTTAGGTGTTACAGAGAGAGATTTAAAAGCATCAAATTTATAAGCAAAAGATCAAAGGGTCATAGAACTGATGCGAGATGCTAATGTATGGAACAAACCTATGATAGCTGTTCAATCTTTAGTCAGTTAGAAAGATGATGATGACATCAATTGTTTAAAATGCAAATTCCAAAATTTCTTAAAAGTCACTGTCCCAAGATAAATAAAGGTTTTATCTGTATACCAGAGGTGACATCTTAAGTCAGACACATCATTTTAGGTCTGAGGCCTTGTTTAAAATCTGTCTTTGTTTTAACTTGGAGTCAGACTGGTTTTTATTTCCAAGGTAGGAATTTTTAAAATGTCACACTGACTGCCTACAAATTATGTACTTTTTGAACAAAATTGAATGTATCTGCAATCACAAATCTGCAGACGCAAATTCACCCCCATAGATTTGCGTGTGTGTGTGAGAGAGAGAGTGCACACGCGCACATGAGAAAGAGTGTGTGCATGTATGCGTGTGTGTTTGAAGGAGAGAGTGTGAGAGGGTGAGAGAGAGTGTGTGAGACAGTGTGCGTGTGTGTGTGAGTGCGTGTGGGAGAGAGTGTATAGTGTAGTGGGGTCAACTGTAGTATTATATGAACCCAAGATCCCAGTTGAGGCCGTCTTCATGGGTACCAAACTTGGCTATCGGGCTCTGCTCGGCGACTGTGCAGGGCTGTGTATCCCACAGTCCACCTCGGAGGACGTTTACCCAAAGATCTGAGGCCGATGTCCTTGACCACTGAAGTGCTCTCCCACTGGGGGAGCATCCCTGTCTGGCGATTGTTGCATGGTGTCCATTCATCCATTGTCATAGCATCTGCATGGTTTCATCAATGTACCATATCTCAGGGCACCTTGCTTGCAGCACATATTCAGCGGTCGAAGACGTTTGGCTTCGGACCTTCAGGGAAACGTCCTCCAAGGTGAACTTCGGGATATACAACAACACAGAGTCACCGAGCAGGGACTGATAGCTAAGTTCAGTTACCATGTGGATGCCTCAACTGGGATCTTGGATTCATGTCGCACTACAGCTGACCCCATCTCACACACTCTCTCTCTACACACACACATACACACACACATAAATCTATGGGATAAGTTTGCATTTTCAGGTTTGCAATTGCAGATTCATTCTATTTGTTCAAAAAGCTCCTATGTAGACAGTCAATGTGGCATTTTATAAACTCCTACTTTGGTTATAAAACCAGTCTGACTCCAAGTTAAAACACAGACAGATTCTAAACAAGACCTCACACCTAAAATGTATTGTCCAACCTGAGATGTCACCTCTGGTGTACTGATAAAACTTTGATCTATCTTGCCACACAGTGACTTGAAAGAAATTCTGGGATCTTCATATTAAATCAATCGAAACCTGCATCTCCTTTCTAACTGAATAAAGATTTAACAGCTATCTTCAGTTTGTTCAATACATTTGCATCAGTTTTATGATCCTTTGATCTTTTGCTTATAAATTCTGTATTTGATGCCATCTCTATCTCACTAACACGTGAAGAAGGAGCAAGACTCCAAAAGCTTGTGTTTTCAAATAAATCTGCTGGACTATAACCCAGAGTCATGTAATTTTTGACCTTGTCCACCTCAGTCCAACAGCAGTACCTCCACATCATGACCAATAATGAGTGTGTTAAGGCAAGGCTTCTAGAACAACTTTTTGCATCTTCCTTGTGTGGGCCGTGAATGGTTATTTTTGGTAGAGTTTCAGCAATGTCTGTGTATCCGCTATACATAATTCTGTAACTGTATTATAACACATCGGCAATGATCAAAGTTTTTGGATTCTTGAAGGCTTCTTTTCAAGTTCCTTTGTATTGAATAAAGTTCCATAAGATAATAAGACATGGGAGCTTTTGGGCAGTTTCAATTTTGACCAGTAGGTCTAAGACATTGTCAGAGAGCTTCTTGCATTGTAGGCAGTCCAAAGAAGGTTCACGGGGCTGATCCTAGGTATGGAGCATCTGGCATATGTAGACAGAGGTTAGATTTGTACTCAATGGAGTTTAAGACTGAGAGGAGGCCTTACTGAACAAATGATTTTTATAAATCATCACATTGTAGATTTAGAGTCATACAGCCATAGAGCTGTACAGCATAAAAACAGACCCTTCAATCCAACTCATCCATGTTGACCAGATATCCTAAATAAATCTAGGCTTGCTTGCCAACATTCGGCCCATATCCCTCTAAACCCTTACAATTCACATACAAAATTTAAAAGGCATCTGGATAGGAATTTTACCAGCCTGCAGCACCTCCTCTAGCAGTTCATTCCATATATGCACCATCTTCTGCGTGAAAACATTGCCTCTTTGGTCCCTTTTAAATCTTCCCCCTCTGATCTTAAACCGATGCCATCTAGTTTTGGACTCCCCTTCCTGGGGAAAAGATTTTAACTATCACCATATCCACACCCCTCATGATTTTATCAACCTCTATAAAGGTCACCCCTCAGCCTCTGACACTCCAAGGAAAATAATCCCTGCCCATTCAACCTGTCCAAATAGCTCAAACCTTGACAACATCCTTGAAAACCTTTTCTGATCTCTTTCAGGAAAAGTTTCACAACATCTTTCCCATAATAGGGAGTCCAGAATTGATTGCCGTATTCCAAAAGTGGCCTAATCAATGTCCTGTGCAGCTGCAGTATGACTGCCCAACTCTTATATTCAATCACTGACCAATAAAGGCAAGCATATCAAATGCCTTCATTCTGTCTACCTGTGATTCCATTTTCAAGAAATGGTGAATGTGCACTCTTTGTTCAGTAACACTCCCCAGAGCCTTAATATTAAGTGAATAAGTCCTGCCATGATTTGCCTTTCAAAAATGCAGCACCTCACACTTATCTGGCTAAACTCCAACTGTTATTTCTCGGCCGATCAGCCTATCTGATTAAGGACCCGTTGTACTCTGAGGTAACTTTCTTCGCTGTCTACTACCTTATCAATTTTGGTATCATCTGCAAACTTACTATCCATACCATCCAAATCATTTATATAAAATGGCAAAAAGCAGTGGATGCAGCACCGATCCTTGAGGCACACCACTGGTCACAGGCCTCCAGTCTGAAAAGCAACCCTCCACCACCACCAGTAATAATGGGAACTGCAGATGCTGGAGAATCCAAGGTAACAAAGTGTGAAGCTGGATGAACACAGCAGGCCAAGCAGCATCTCAGGAGCACAAAAGCTGATGTTTCAGGCCTCTCTGATGAAGGGTCTAGGCACGAAATGTCAGCTTTTGTGCTCCTGAGATGCTGCTTGGCCTGCTGTGTTCATCCAGCTTCACACTTTGTTATTCTCCACCATCACCATCAGTCTTCTACTTTCCCACCAATTTTGTATCCAAACAGCTAGTTCTCCCTGTGTTCATGTGGTCTAACCTTGTTAACCAGTCTACCGTGTGGAACCTTGTCAAACACCTTACTGAAGTCCATACAGACAATATCCACCACTCTGTTTTCATCAGTCCTCTTAGTTACTTCTTCAAAAAACTCAATCCAAGTTAGTGAGACATATTGATTGTCCCTAATCAAGCCTTCCCTTTCCAAGTACATGTAAATCCTGTCCTTCAGAATCTCTTCCAACATCTTAGCCACCATTGATGTCAGGTTGACCAGTCTATAGTTCCCTGTCTTTTCCTTACCACTTCTCTTAAATAATGGCACCATGTTAGCCAACCTCCTCAGTACCCCATTTGTAGCTATCAATGATTAAAAATATCTCAGCGAGGGGCCCAGCAAGCACTTCCCAAGCATCCCACAAAGCTCTAGAGTACACCTGATCAGGTTCCAGGGATTTATCCATTTTTTTTGCATTTTATGACATCCAGCACCAACTCCTGTGTAATACGGACACTTTTCAAGATATTGCGATTTATTTCCCCAAGTTCTCTAGCTTCCATTTCCTTCTCCACACTAAACACTGAAGCAAAATACTAGTTTAATATCTCAACCATCTCTTGTGGTTCCACACATAGGGCTCCTTAAAGATCAGCAAGGGTACCTATTCTCTCACTGGTTACTCTTTTGTCCTAAATGTGTTTGTATTCTCCTTAGACTCTAAGTGGGTGTGGGACCCTCCTAAATGTGAATAAGTAAATGGGTTCGGCATCTACCTTTCATGTAATGAGGCACATTAGACCTGTAAAGAGCCTTGGGAATTGTTGTCTATGCTCACATGTTGATACCTGGCTAACAACTGCATCTATTTTTAGTATGTTTCCACATTGAGCTACCCTTCTTGACTAATCCTTAGTTTTTAATATTTTATGTTCCAGATGGCCCACGAAACATTTTTCATTTGTTAGCCCTTTGTATTACTTCATCTTATTTTATTTTAATTTTATTACTTGTTTAGTTTTCCTTACTTTTCATATTCTTATATGAATCTTAAATTTGTAAGTTCTATTTTTCTGTTTCATTTTAATTTTAACATCTTTGGCCATTCAGGGAGCTGCTGCTTTAAATATCTTTCCTTTGCCCTGCAGGGAAATGTATATAATCTGTACCTGAAGAATCTCCTCTTTGAAGGCCTCTTAATTACTGCAAATCCTTGTTTCCAATATACCAGGATCAGATTCACTTTTCAAATCACTGAAGTTGGCTGCCTTTATCTTTTTCTTCACACTTGATTGCTCTTTAGTATTTTCCATAACTGCTGCAATGGTACTGTGGCTTGCCACTTCTAAATTTTTCTTTGCCAAAAATGCCCCACCTTCATTTCCCAGAATTACAGTCAGCATTGCTTTCTTCATGTTGGGCAGGAAACACACAAATCAAGGAAGTTTCCTGCACACAATTGAGGAATTACCCTACCCTCCCCAACCAAAAATCTCCAGACCTAGCCTCTTTCCTTGTCCTTTACACTGTTGTATCAGCAAATCTGATTAGGATTACTGGAATCCCAAATCGCCACTACTTTGTTGTTTTCATATCTTTCTACCTCATTCAAGTATATCAAGATGGACTTATTTGCTAAGAACCCTGTACACGAGATCACAATATTCTGCTCTGAGTACGGGAATTTACACTATAAGCAGAGCACCATTGCTGTTGTCTACTTTTCTCCTCCCCCATTTAATAGTATCCTTTCAGACGCGGCGATTGCCTAAGTTCTGTTATCACCAAAGGAAAGGTCACAGCGATTCAAGGTTTAAATAATGTAACAGTGAAAATATTATATTCATCACACACATATATTTGGTAAATTAAAACAGTCCAGCTTCTGCTAAACTGTGTATTTGGGCATGCTACAGTCTGACAATACAGACCAACCTTTTTTTTGTTGTCAATTCAAATAACTACCTCAGTGCCAGAGACCCAGGTTCAATTCCACTCTCAGGTGACTGCCTGTGTGACATTTACACATTCTCCCCATATTGGTGTGGGTTTCCTCTGGATGCTCCAGTTTCCTTCTGCATTTCAAAGATGCACAGTTTAACTGGATTGGCCATGCTAAGCAGCCCATTGTGTCCAGGGATGTGCAGGCTATGTGGATTGGTCATGGGAAATGCAGGAATAGAGTAAGGGTGACTCTGCGTGGGATGGAGTTCAGTAGGTCGTTGTGGGCTCAATGTGTCAAATGCCTGCTTCTATGTTGTGGGGATTCAATGATTTGATTAATTTAAGTGTTTTCCCACAGTCCAATAACTTTGTCCATTTTGTTGAAATAATTGGTTTTGCATGAACAAGCTGTGTGTTAACCCTCAGAATACAATATTTTCATGAACAATTATTTACTTAATATTTCAGAACACAGGCACACTGAAAAATTAGAAGCCAAATAACAGCTTAATGTCCTATTACTGAATGACCAGAGCTTGCATTCAAAATGCAACCACTGAACACTTTTGCTGTCCAGCCGATGAGGTTTCTGCATACTTGAAATAGTGGATGAACCTTTCAGTCATTTGACATCACCGACGCAGGAAACAACATCACCAACCCAAGGAAACCTAACCAGATAAATAGAAAGCGGGACATAACACCAGCGCTTAGTCGGAGGCTCACTGATGATGTTACCTAGAATGGTGACGAAACGTCTGAAAACTAACCTTCCAGCTCAGCGAGCAAACTCACATCCAGAATAATTGTAATTTGAATAAGAGTTTCAAACTTCTGCCACTTTGTGTTTAGAAATATTTCCTAATGTCAGTTAAGAAAGGTCTGACTCAAACTTTTAAACAATGCCGCTTGGTCTAACGAATGGGAATAAAATCCTTCTGTCTGTTCCCCGAATACCTTCAAAACTTAGATTAAATCATCCTTAACCATCTATATTTCAGGGAATGCAGTCTTACTTTGTGTAACTGATCCTCATTAGTTAACTCTTCAAGTCCAGCTATCATCCTGGTAAAGCTATATTCCAGTTCATCAGAAGTGTAGGCAGTAGAATGTCCCTTTCAAATAAAATAGCAGCTCTTTTGGCACAGTGGAAGCAATACTGGCCAATTGAATGGCTGGTAGGAATTGAATCAAGCTAGACAGATATGCAAGCCATTCACCTTGATTGATTATTGAATGGGCTGTTGAAGAGACAACGCTGCAAGGTTACGGGTAGAATAATAGATCCGAGTTTCAGTAAAACTGTTATTGACACAGCTCAACTCCTAGGGTCAGCTCAATCAATAGGGGAAATTACAATATCCAATACTGTCTTTTGTCACACCCTTCCTGAGATAAAAACTCAGTTTAAATTATGCTAATTATATTGTTACATCAAACTGCTACTAAACCACTGTACTCAGAAATGACCTAGACAATTAGTTGGCTAAAGTAGACTGGAAGCAAAGACTTTATGGTGGCACAGTTAAGGAGCAGTGGAGGATTTTCAAAGCACTCAGCAAAAGTATATACCAGTGAAAAAAAATAACTACAGAAAAAGGGGTAATCAGCAATTGATGTCTAAAGAAATAAGGGAGGCTATCAAATTGGAAGATAAAGCATACAAAGCAGCAAAGACCAGTGGGAAGCTAGAAGACTGGAAAACTTTAGAGGTCAACAGAAAGCCACAAAATGGTTACAAAGAGAAGTAAGATAGATTATGAGATTAAACTAGCTCAGAATAAAAAGACAGACAGCAAAAGTTTCTACAAATATTTAAAACGAAAATTAGTGGCTAAGGTAAGTATTGGTCCTTTAAAGGATGTGAATGGGGATTTAATATTGGGAAATGAGGAAATAGCCAAGGCATTGAACAGGTATTTTGTATCAGTTTCCACTGTAGGGGATACAAATAATATGCCAGTAATTGATGACGAGGAGACGAAGGTATAAGGACCTAGAAACCATCGTTACCATGAAAAAGGTAACGTTGGGCAAGCTAATGGAGGTAAAGGTAGACAAATCTCCTGGCCCAGGTGGAATGCACATCAGGATCCTAAAACAGATGGTGGGAGAAATAGCAAATGCACTTGTGGTTATTTTCCAAAGTTTGCTGGACTCTGGGGAGTTTTTACAGATTGGAAGGTAGCAAACGTGATGCCACTTTTAAAAAAGGTGGACAAAAGAAGGGGAATTATAGGCCAGTAGCACAGCAGGTGAGTCAGCATCTGAGGATCAGGTAAGTCAACATTTCTGGCCTAAAGTCTTTGTCAAGACTAAATCTATCATCAAGGAAGAAATAGCAAGCCATCTAGATAGAAATTGCCCCACTGGGCACATGCACTTGGGTTCAATAAGGGCAGGTCATGTTTAACTAATTTACTAGAATTCTTTGGTGGACAATGTGGACCCAGTAGATGTGATGTATCTAGATTTCCAAAAGGCATTTGACAAGGTGCTGCATAAGATAAAGGTTACAAACAGTGTATTAGCATAGATTGAGGATTGGTTAGTTAACAGAAAGCAAAGAGTGGGGATAAATGAGTACTTTTCTGGTTGGCAGTGACCAGTGGTGTGTCTCAGAAATCAGTGTTGGATTTGCCATTATTTACAATTTACATAGATGATTTAGAGTTGGGGACCGCATGTAGTGGATCAAAGTTTGTGGATAACTCAAAGATGAGTGGTAGCGCAAAATGTGCAGAGGACTCTGGGAAAGTTTGCAGAGGGTTATTGATAGTTTAAGTGAGTAGGCAAAGGTCTGGCAGATGGAGTACAATGCTGATAAATGTGAAGTCATCCATTTTAGTAGGAGTGACAATATAATGGACTATTATTTGAATGGTAAAAAATTGCAGCATGTTGCTGTGCAAAGGGACCTGGGTCTCCTTGTGCATGAATTGCAGAGGGTTAGTTTGTAGGTACAACAGGCAATTCAGAAGGCAAATGGAATTTTATCCTTCATTGCTTGAGCGATTGGGTTTAAAAGCACAGAAGTTATGTTACAGCTGTATAAGGTTCTGGTGAGGCCACACCTGGAATGCTGCATGCAGTTTTTGTCTCCTTACTTGAGAAAGGGTGTACTGGCACTGGAGGGGATGCAGAGGAGTTTTATTATGTTGATTCCCGAGTTGAGAGGGTTGGCTTAAGAGGAGAGACTGAGTAGTTTGGTATAATATTCATTGGAATTTAGAAGAATGAGAGGGGATCTTATGGAAACATGTAAATTATGAGATAATAGGTAAGATAGAAGCGGGGAGGATGTTTCCACTAGCGGGTGAAACTAGAACAAGAAGGCAGAGCCTCAAAATTGGAGCAGCAGATTTAGGGGGAGTGAATTGAGGAGGAACTTCACATAAAGGGTTGTGAATCTGTGGAATTCCCTGCCCACTGAAGTAGTTGAGGCTTCCTCATTGAATATTTTTAAAGCTAAGATAGATATTTTTTGAGCAGTAAAGGAATTAGAGGTTATGGTGAGAGGGTGGGTAAGTAGAACAGTTCAGCCATGTTCTTATTGAATGGCAGAGCTTGCTCAAAGGGCCAGATGGCCTACTCCTGTTCCCGGTTCTGATGTTCTTAAAAGAAGCCACTCAAATTCAAAGGGTCTCATACGCTCCAAAGAACATCAGGACCAAGAAACAGGAATCTTGGGGGCAGGAAGTATAGCCTCAACTCCAATTCGATGAGCTGTAATCGGGGTAGTATACACTTTCTAATGTCTTGCGCTCCCGTGTATATATCTATCTTGTATTTCAATGATAATAAACCATGTCTCATTATTAGTGTAAAATGAGTCCCATGTGAGCAAGTAGGTCAGGCCATTCGAAAACAGAGGTCAAGGCATCCTTCCTTAGGAATAGTGTATATAATGGCTCAATGACTCAGCCAGTCTTGAAAAGGGGCAAGCTGAATTAATAATTTTATATTTGAGATCAATTGATTCTTGTTAGTCATAAGTTATTTTAAGAGATATGGAATTATTAACTTATTTAATGACGGAAGAGACGAGAGAGGATGTTTAGCCTACTCCTGTTCCTAATTTGGCACAGAGCATGATACTCAGTTTGATGCGAATTAAATGTCCCCCTTTTAAGAGGGAAACTAGCTGATGTCTGCATTACTGCCATTTCTTCTGTTCACCTTCGTACAAAAAAATTCATCAACCTTTCCAATTTTCCCTCCTCTCTCCTTCATTTCACTGTTTAAACCTCTTCCCTCCCTTTCTTCAATTTCTCAGCCTCCATTTCCAGTGGGATATCGACCAACATTGAGGATTAGTCCACTGTTTCTGACAGGTTCATTGATGATACTTTCTCACACCCTACTTACTTTAAAGACTCTGCTCTATTCTCCTAGTTTCTTGATCTCGACTGCATCAGCGTTTTTTTTAATGCTACTGTATCTGCTATGTCTTTGTTTTCCCACAACTGAGGATTTTCCGAATATGGGCATTCAGCTGTGACCATTCTACTTTGAACACTTCTGTTCCTATCCCTTCCCATTGATCACCATATGGCTCAATTTCTACTGGACTTGTCTCCAGATTCAACAGATCTTCCTCTCATTTCTGTCATTTCCAATATCACATTTCTGCGTAAAACATCTTCACATAGTCTCCTGAGAATCATAGGATTCTCGCAGTGCAGCATGACCCAACACATCTACATCAACTCTTCAAGTAAGCCATTCTCTAGCCTGCTTCCCATAACCTTACACATTGTTCCTTTTGACGTTAACAGTCCAACTCAGTTCTAAATGTCACCATTGAACTTGCTTCTACCACATTCTCAAGCGTTACAGACACTAAGAACCTGCTGCCTGAAAATCTTTTTCTCACATTGCTCCACTTCTTTTGCTAATTGCTTTAAATCTATGCACATTTGTCCACAATCCTTTCATGAGTGGGAGCAAGTTCATGCTTTTTACATGCCTCAACATCTTATGCCTTTGAAAACGTCTTATCGATCTTGCTTCAGCCTTCTCATTGAAAGAAAACATTCCTAAGTAGTCCTAACTTCTATCTTCATAACTGAAGAACTATTCTTATAAACCTCTTCTGCCCCTGCCTTCATATTATTCCTAAAGTCTTAAAACAGAACACAATACTCCGGCTGAGGTCAAACTAGTGTCTGATATAAGTTCAACATAAACTATTTAGTGCTATATTCTTTGCCTCTCTTAAAAACACTTTGTTTACTATACACCTTGTCAAGCACCCCCTCAATCTGTCCTGGTAGCTTTTATGGCTTACATGCATGTACACCTAGGTCCCGCTGCTCTTGTGCCCCTTTAGACAGCGATGCTTTATTTCATATTGCCATACATGATTGTTATACAAAAATTAATCACATTTCTTTGTATTGAACTTATTTAATACTCGTCCGTTTATTTCACCAACATGCATCTTTTTGAAGTTTCATACTTTACTCCTCACAGATGATAATGCTGTCATCTGCAAATTTTGAAATTGTGCCCTTACCCCAAGGCCCTAACGATTCATATGCTTGGAAACATAAGGTTCTGAACACTGATCCTGGGAGAACTCCAATACAAAACTTGTCCCAGAATGAAAAGCATCCATTAAACACGACTATCTGATTCCTGCCACTCAGTCTATTTTGTATCCATGTTACTCTGACCCCCAACTTTGCTCAAAAGTCTGTTGTGTGGCACTGGATCAAATGTCATTTGGAAGTCCATGTATACTTCAGAAAAGGGTGGCATGGTGGCTCAGTGGTTAGCACTACTGCCTCGCAGTGTCAGGGACCTGGGATCAATTCCAGCCTCTGGAATTGACTTTATGTGTAGAAATTGCACATTTTCCCCATGTCTGTGTGGGTTTTCTCTGGGTGCTCCAATTTCCTCCCATAGTCCAAAGATGTGCAGGTCAGTTGGATTAGCTATGTTAAATTGTCCATAGTATCTAGGGTGGGAAATGCAGGGGTGGGATGCTCGTCTGACAGACAGTGTGGACTCGATCGGCCAATTGGCCTGGTTCTACACTGTGGGAATTCTATGGTACTAACAGTGTTGCTCTTATCAACTCACCTTGTGAGCTGTCCAAAAAACACCAGCAAATTCGTCATATTTCATTTTTCCTTCAGAAATCCAGGCTGGCTTTCTTGAACTACCCTCCATTTGTCCATCTGGTTATTAATTTTATCCCAAATGGTCATTTCCAAGGGGTTCTAGACCAGCAGAGTGAAACTTACCAGCCAGTTCGGCTGATCTTTACACCCATTTTTGACAAAGGGTGCAACGTTTTATCCAATCTCGGCCACTGGGTCTTAAGAAAGACTAAAAAATTAAAGGCCAGGTGCTGCTGAAACTACCACTCTCACTTTCTGCAGTGTGCACGGATGTATCTCATTTAATCCTCATGCCTTATGAACCTTAAATAGAGGCAGCTTGATTACTGTGCTATGGTGTCATTACTTAACAAGTAAGCACCAATATTCATGCCTAACTGTTCCATAAGCTGTCACAAAAATGTATGAGTATACAAAATCCCAATGAGACCACCAAAATGACCAGTTTGCCTGAATGACTGCTTTCAGGACAAAAAACAATTCAAACTTAGTTTTCATAAAGAAGAGAAACAAATAACTACTTGTCATAAGACTGCTTAATTTTAACAAAAGCAATGAAAAGAAAGAAGTTCTAATTTATGCTACTTAACCTATATCCCTTCGAAACACTACACACACGCACATCTGGATAAATTGTTATGATCTCTCTTTCTTAACTAGTTTATCCAGTTAATATTTTGGTTAGACCCTCAGCATGCAACTCTTATACGTACCATGTTATTCAAGTCACTTGGTTTGTCTCCAGTACATCCTTGTTTTTAATTTTTGTAGTTACCTCACTGCCTCATTTAATTGGATTGTAAATCATCCCTTTGTTTAGGATTCAGCTGTTGACACTTTACTCACACTTCTGATCACACACAGACTGAGTATTCAATGCTGCACTCTCACCATTTGTTTGATTGTTTGATCTCCCTGCCCCCAAATTCTGTGTGGTTTTCTTTCACTTCACATGACAAAGGGACTATGCTTCAAAAGCTTGCAATTTCAAATAAACCTGTTCGACTATAACCTGGTGTTGCATGACTTTGGACTTCGTCCACCCCAGACCAACACCAGCACCTCTACATCACAAATGCACACAATTAAAAAAGGTAGAAAACAAGTAATTTAATACATATACTATAAGAATATAGACAGGTTAAACAAAATTCCAAAGTTCAAGAATCCAGACCACAAGATGGGAAGTTAGTTTTCTCACAGTCCTATTGATTTTGCAATAATGATATGCTATTGTCAACAGAGAGAGATGGATGCTTTTCTTCTGTACGCTTTGGTTGTTTCTTTCACACTGCTGCTCTTGGCACTTTCACTTTTAAACATTTTGTAGCTCAACCCAGTCGGATAGCCAATGTTAGGCAGAATTTCCTTAACTCAAAAGATTTTCAATGCTGTTCAGTCTCAAATTCTCCCCTTTACTATTGTCAAAAAGCAACATTATATTACAGACTTCAACAATATGCAACACTTGAAGTTTAACTTGCAAAACCTTCTTAGCTTTTCAGTAATAGCAGTCAACGTCCCATTTCAGTTTATAGTTTCAAAAAAAAAGCAAAAAGTACATGGTCTCGTATAATAATAGGAGCCAATAGGAAAAAAAAAGAACTAATTAGCATAGAGCTGGTAAAACACAGATCAGACATCTCTTTCCTTATTTAATGTCTCCTGTCTTCCATTCTAGCTTGAATCTTTTTGTTCACTGTCGTCAAAACCCACAATCTCTCTCACGTGTCCCAATTCTGAAAAAAGATCATTAACTCAGTTTCTCTGTCCTCAGATCTTCCTGACATGATCTGAATTTCCAGCACTCTTATTATTTCAAATTTCCACCACTAACAGTACTTTTCTTTTGTGTAACTCAGCGGTTCTTAATCATTTTGCTGCTGAGTCTTACAAAAATTCTATAGATCACTTGTAATGGATCATAGCTATATTTTCTGTAAAATAATTAAACTACACTTATTGATATGAATTAACGATGGAAGGTGAAGCAGGTTGCTGCTGCTGAACAACAATTCTGACACACTGTTGAGATTTGAATTGTGATAGATTTGACTACCAGATCAATGGTAAGTAATGAAGTAGATTTCAGACAAAAAATAATGCATGTTTCAAGTAAGGAAGGCTGAAAGCAATTTTAAATCAAGTAACCAAGAAGGAGAGACAATATTAAGATAAGGACACCCCGAGAGACTGAAAAGTGCAATGAGTTAATTATTGATTGCAATTTATTTCAGGCTTACGATTGTCTGCTGTTTTCACTCAGTTCACCATTGATCGGAACCAAATAACCACGACTGTTTCGAAGCTGGAAAACAAAATATTTAATAACACGTCATAAATATTTCAACTCATTACATGCGTAGAAATGTTTATAACACCAGATGCCATGGTTGGGGCAGGGATGGTGGTGGGTGAGGGCAAGAAATAGTATATCCAAAATTTGCTTGGCCTTCGACAGCCATAAATAGAAACGTTTTTTTAAAGAATATTTGCTGAGGTGACTACCGCTTGCTTCTTTTTTTGAGAACATGAATGTAGATGTGATTACTAAATTCACTTTTCTAATTTACACTCTTACACTTTAACCAGAGTTAACTGTAGCCCTGAAACAAATGAAGGCAGAAGTTGCTGGAGAAACTCAACAGGTCTGACATCATCTGTGGAATGAAAGCAGAAATAACATTTTGAATCCAATGACCCTTTTCGAAAACCAAACTGTCTCTGCTTTAAAAATTTCTATGCTGAGATCTTTTATTTTGTTTGTTTGTCTCCAATCTCCCACATCCACAGTTCTTTGCTTTATTTAATTGTAATCCTGTTACACTCGAAGTATAGTTTATACTATGATTAGGCAGTTTTCACTGAAACAGAATATAGGAAAGAAATCAACGAAAACACCAAGTTAGTCCATCATGTCCATTCCTTCCAGGCTATTTCCAAATTGTTCTACAACAATTCTACTTACAACTCCATTGGATTTCTCCAAAAAAGCAATTTAATCAACTAAGGATTGAAAACCAGTCAATACAATCTACTATTTACTCCAGATGTACGTTGTAATATGTCTGATTAAAATAACTGCAAAGAATAATGTTCATGGATAATGTTCATTGGAAAATGTACTAACAAGATGAACAGCAAGTTTAGTAATAGAAAACAGGCAACAATCAAGACAGAAAAACCCAGACAGCAGACTGTGCTAGTGCACTTCTGCAGTCTGGGTGGGGTCATAAATGGAAGAGTGCCGAATAATGTGAAGCCCATAAAGGCCAAACAAAAATACAGCATGCGAAAGAACAAAACTTTATATAGTAAAATCAGGTCTGAGCTATTGAGGGCAAATAGTCCAAATCCAAACAATAACAAGCTTGATTAAGTATTTACACAATGTACAGGAATGGCTTAAGCAGGACATTTCTAAAACCTTCAATTCTCAGGTCATTGTTCCATCTGATCTGGCACCATCTGCCATCACTGCATTATGTATCACATTGCATTTGTTAAAGTGGGAATTCAGATATTGCATTTTTTTTAACATCCAACATTTGGTGAGTGCTTTATCTCATACAGGTAAATGAGGAATTGCTATTCCTGTACTGCTGCTGCATGTTGCCACTTCTGCTGGGAGATCCATTGTCATGGCAAGACACACACACACCCCCTCATTCTGGGAGACTCATCGTTAAACTTGACTAGGTAGACCTCCGCTTCACCCCAATCATATTGTTTCCACCTTCTAATTTTCAAACCTAAGAACCGTTCTCTTTTTGCCCCATCCTCCTTTTCCACCATTCCTATTTCTTCAAAAACGAACTAACCTGAAATATTTAGAGTGACAAAGAGGGTAATAGACAGAATAGACAATAGTGACTAGTTGGTGTCAGAGAAAATGATAAGAAGTCAAAACTGAAACTTCTATAACTCTATTCATAACTTTTCCAAGTAACTTTTCTCGAGAAATCATTATTGTTCTAAGTTTCTTCCTTTCATTTGACCCTTGCTTTTCTTCTATTCTTAGGACACTTATTGTATTGTATCCTTTACTGTGAAAACAGATGTAAAACATTTTTATATTTGTACTCCCTGCTCTTCCTGTCAAACTCTAATTATCACTCATCCTGCACTATTGCCTTGTCCTTTCTCTCTCGCAAACAATACCATTTGCCAAGACACTGCCCCAACATGTTTCAGCTGAATGTCATCCCAAAGGTAAAGCTCTTATTTTTCCCAGTACTGGTGCCATAAGTCAAAACCTGCAACAATTATCCCACTGAAGAATAAAACAGCAAAACGTGTTAATGAAACACAATTGTCTGACTCAGAGATAGTAAGAACTGCCAATGCTGGAGTCAGAGATAACACAGTCTGAAGAAGGGTCCTGACCCGAAACATCAGCTTTCCTGCCCCTCTGATGCTGCCTAGCCTGCTGTGTTCTTCCAGCTCCACACTGTGTCAACTTTATAATTGTCTGATTCATCTTTTAGACCTCAAAACGAATATCTTCAACTTCAGTATGAATGATTACTCCATCTGGGTCATGTATTCATGGAGTCATAGAGATATACAGCATGGAAACAGACCCTTCAGTCGAGCATGTCCATGCCGACCATTTATCCTAAATTAATCTAGTCCCATCTCATAACATTTGGCCCGTATTCCTCTAAACTCTCCCTATTCACAAACCCTTCCATTTGTCTTTTAAATGCTGTAATGGTACCAACCTCCTCCACTTCTTTTGGCAGCCAATTCCATACACGCACCACCCTCTGCATGAAAAAGTTGCCCCTTCGGTCCCTTTTAAATCGTTCCCCTCTTACCTTAAACCTATGGCCTCTAGTTTGGGACTCCCCCACCCTGGGGAAAAGACATTGACTATTTACCCTTTCCATGCCCTCCTGATTTTATAAACTGCTATAAGGTTGACCCTCATCCTCCTATGCTCCAGGGAAGATAGCCTCTCCCTAAAGCTCAAACCCTCTAAATCCAGCAACATTCTTGTAAATATTTTGTGCACCCTTTTAAATTTAACAACATCTTTCCTCTAGCAGGAAGATCAGATTTGGCTGAAATATTTCATAAGGGGCCTAACCAAATATCTTGTACAGCCACAATGTGGCATCCCAACTCCTATACTCAATGCTCTGACCAGTAAAGTAACAAAAACCTTTTCACCACACTGTCTATCAGTCACTCCACCTTAAAAGAACTATTTACTTGAACCCCAAGGTCTCTCTGTTTGGCAACACTCCCCAGGAACTTACCATGATGTGTATAAGTCCTCCCCGACTTGCCTTACCAAAATGCAACACCTCACATTTACCTAAATTAAACTCCGTCTGCCACTCCCAGCCCATCGGCCCATCTGATCAAGGTCCGGTTTTACTCTAAGATAACCTTCTTCACTGTTCACTACACTACCGTTTTTGATGTCATCTGCAAATTTGCTAACCATTCCTCCTATACTCACATCCAAATCATTTATATAAATGGCAAAAGAAAGTAGACACAGCACTGATCCATACAGCACACCACTGGTCACAGGTCTCCAGTCCAATAAACTACCCTCCACCAGTACCCTCTGTCTCCTCCTTTGAGCCAATTTTGAATCCAGTTGGCTAGCTTTTCCTGGAGACTATCTGTTCTAACCATGCTAACCAGTCTACCACGTCCAACCTTGGCAAATACTTTGTTAAAATCCGTATAGACAACGTTCACAGCTCTGCCTTCATCAATCATCTTTGACATTTCTTCAAAAAACTCAATCAAGATAATGTGTCAAAGCTCTGATTTATGTAACCAATGCCAGTTTGCATGTGGCTCAGGTAATAAACTGGAGATTGTAACCTTTGAGGTCGTTCTTTATAATTTAGCACAATAGCTCATACACCTACAGCAGAAACATTTTCGTAGTTTCACTTTGTGACTTGTATCCATGTGGATCAGAACAACTGGATCCTTCTCCTCCCACTCTAAGTTCGTCTCCAGCCCTCAGGAGATGTCCTTAACGCTAGCACCTTACTCTTCGCACCAAACATCCATAACAGCTTTCGAGACCCATGCTCTCAGGTGCAGAGAACCATATCTCTCGCCTATACAGTCCTAGACTACAAATGCATCCCATTTCATTCCTGCCACTTGAATGGCTTCTTGCACTTTGGTACTGTGATTAGTTTGTCTGTTCTCTTTGCAGTTCCTGATCTTATCCTACAAGGTCCATTGAACGTCATGGATAAAAGTAAGGGCTGAGGCTTCTTCTGGGCTACTTTCTAGATCCCCACATCTGACTTACACACATAACAATGGACCAAATCCTGTATCTAGCTTAAAGGATATTACTGCCTCTTAGAACAGTGTCCAGTTAAGAAAAGAATGTCTTACTAAATCCACTCTCCCTCTCCTTGCTTCACGATATCTAAAGCTCATGAACTCTGAACCAAAGTTCCTTGCGTGAAGACACTGACTGCAGATGCAGTTGCTGTGGATCACACAGGTGTCCACTGGCCCCAATATGTTACGGCTGCAATGGCCTGCTTTCTTTATTTGCTATTACATATATTCAACTAATTAGGTTTTCCAGTTGAGATTTTTTAAATATTCATAAACGGGATGTGGATGTTGCAGTCCAGCCCTGCATTTATTGTCCATCCCTAAGAAGACAGTTATGGCCTAAAGTTAAGAGTCAACTAAAATGCTGTGGATCTGGAGTAACATGTCGGTCAGACCAGATAACGATGGTAGTGTCCTTCCCTAAAGATCATTAGTGAGCCAGATGTGTTTTGGCCTGACAATTGCAAATGGTTTCATGGTTATCATTAGACTCTGAATTCCAGATTTTTTTTATTGACCATGAAATTGTTGACGGTATATAGAACATAGAACATAGAACTGTACAGCACAGTACAGGCCCTTCGGCCCAAGATGTTGTGCCGAACTTTTACCCTAAACCTAAGGTCTATCTAACCTCCACCCCTACCTTATACTATCACATATGTGTCTATCTAATAGCCGCTTAAATGCCCCTAATGAGGCTGACTCCACTAATCTCTCCGGCATTGCATTCCACACCCCTATTACTGTCTGAGTAAAGAACCTACCTCTGACGTCTCCCCAATATTGACCTCCTTTCACTTTAAAACTATGCCCCCTCATAAAAGCTACCTCCACCCTAGGAAAACGTCTCTGGCTGTCCAGTCTACCTAAACCTCCGATCATTCTGGACACTTCTATCAAGTCACCTCTTATCCTTCATCATTCTACAGAGGAAAGCGCTAGCTCTCTCAACCTTTCCTCAGAAGTACAGCATGGAAACAAACCCTTCGGTTCAACTAGTCCACACCATGTTCCCAAACTAATTCAGTCCCACCTGGCTGCATTTGGCCCATATCCCTCCAAACTTTTCCTATTCATGAACTTTTCCAAATATCTTTTAAACATCGCAACTGTACCAGCATCCACCACTTTCTCTGGCAATTTGTTCCAAATAATAATCAACCTCTTATGTATAGAAAGCTGCCTCTCACGTCCTTTTTAAATCTCTCTCCTCTCACCTTAAAAATATGCCCCCTACTTTTGCACACCCCCAACCTAAGGAAAAGAACGCATCACTCAGTTTATCAATGCCCCTCATAATTTTATAAGCTTCAACAGGTCACCACTCAACCTCCCACGCTCCTGTTTTTATGAAGTGTTTACAATATAAGTTGCATGAGAGCCAGTTTGGCCGGTTAATGGTTTTACAGGAATAGGGTTGAGAAAGTAGAACATGGAAACAATAGGAAATTACATTGTTGTCTGCTGGTTGCTGAATTGAGTCACACAGTCTCCAGAGAAGACATTGTTACTAATGTGTACCACTGCTGCAGTTTCTTGCAGATCTTTTGTACTGCATAAAATAATACATTTTAGCCTGTTATCTAAACCTTGTACGAGGGTCTAGACCTGAAACGTCAGCTTTCCTGCTCCTCGGATGCTACTTAGCCTGCTGTGTTCATTCAGCTCTACACCTTGTTGTCTAAAAATTCTTATTTTTGTCACACAGATAACTAAGGGGAATATTGCACATTCAAGCTTAGAATCAGATGTTTCAATGGCCATTCATGCCATAAATGAGATATTTTTCAAAAAAATGTATTTAAAGATCAGCATTACCTTCAAAACAAGCGTGATATCTGTCAGTCCAAAGGAGTTAAAGAGAACCTGTTATTTAAAACACAAGAAGTTTAGGTTGGTTACTTCAGCATTAAATAAATGAGAAAGTCCATGACAGCACTTTCTAAAATACATCAAGAACTAAATATGTTTAGGATGTGAGATGTGGGATCGGGTAGCTGTGAAAGTCAATGTCAGGAGCCAAGCCCCAAAGACATAGATGTTGAGCTGTAAGAGGTGTAATGATCCCACATAAATAAAGTTAGTGAATATATCTACATTCTGTGAACTTCTCCTGTGACCTTACATATTGCTCAATTCAAACAGCCTCATCATTCCCTATGATCACAAAGTGTGAAGCTGGATGAACACAGCAGGCCAAGCAGCATCTCAGGACAACAAAAGCTGACGTTTCGGGCCTAGACCCTTCATCAGAGAGGGATGAAGGGTCTCGGCTCGAAACGTCAGCTTTTGTGCTCCTGAGATGCTGCTTGGCCTGCTGTGTTCATCCAGCTTCATACTTTGTTATCTTGGATTCTCCAGCATCTGCAGTTCCCATTATTTCTACTCCCTATGATCAATCTGGTTAAATCAGGACCCATATTTGAAACTCACATGATTTAGCACCCTCTCACACCCACATCTCACTGCTTCAATTCTGCCAGCTATTGAATCATGACAGCCACATCAGCTGGACAGTTTGCATGACATTCACTGACACATTTCCTACACTTTATGAAGGACAAAGTGACTCATAAATAGAAGCAGCAGGAGCTGGGGCTGGAGTTGAGTGGGGCAGGGGACATATCTGCACATTCTGACCCAGCAGAAATGTTGAAACCATCAGAAAGATGGCAATATTAACATACCTAATTAGCAAACCCTCTTCTGGTTTTTACAAGCTACAAAAGGCGTAAATATGCATCTTTTGTGTTTGCACACTCATTGCACCACAACCTTGCCATTTTAGCTTTCTCTTTTCAGACGCCCAACAAATGCAACCTCATCTGGCAATTGCAAAACAGCAAGAAGAGAAAGGTGATAAAAACACAGCACCTGACCCATTGCAGCCTCCATGTACTGACTGCATGTTAGCTAGAGGAAAGCCATTGATATGGCATCTGCAGGTGAGGATAAGGCAGGAGCAACCTGCAGTGATAGTAGGAGGCAAGGATAGCACAGCTGTCAGCTCACCAGATGGAAAGGTTGTAAATGAAAGCTGCTGCAAAGAACTAAGATGAAGTTCTTCTTGAGACAGCCTGCGGTAGGATTGGTATTCAGAATGAAATGTTCGGTTCTTTGGAACACATGACAGAAATGTTGTGGTCAATGTCAAGGAGCAAGAAAGAATTTTGGACCAACTTATACAGAGCTCTGATGCTGGAGACCATCCTTTACAGCATTTAAGTAGTGTCTAATTCACACTTGAGTACACAACCATGTTGCAATATCTGCTGCACAACGTCTCAGTTTCTACCGCAACACAAACAATTTTCACCAGAAGCAGACGCTATGGTGAAAGTTCACACCGAGGTCATGTACCCTCAAACTTCTACCATGCACGTTCATGATTTGTTAGTCCTGTGATAATTCACAGTGCCAGCTCTGATATGATAATCAAAGGATGGCTGTCAGGCAACAAGGGCTATCTGCAAAGTGGGTACACATGCACAGCATGTGTACAATAACAGTCATGCTTGCTTAGGAAGTATTACAGCAGACCACCATAAAATCTACTGTCTGTGAAGTATAAGTTCCTGATTTTACTCCAAAAGAACCACCTCTAATTTTTCACTTTGCCCTCTCAGCCTACAATTTCTAAACAATAGCAATAGCTTCCTGTTAGCTTATCTGTTTATTTCCTCTATTAAAAACTGACTAAATTACTCCTTACCTTACTAAATTCCAGGGCATACACCCTAATTTGATAATCAAGTCTCATAATTTAATATTTAGAATCCAGGGTAATTCTAGTAAACTTATGTTCCACTTCCTCCAAGGCTAATACATCCTTCTTGAGGACTGGCACACAGAACTGCTCGTAGAACATACCCAGAGTATTATCTAAGGACTTATGTAGCTACAATTTGCTTGCCAAAGGGTCAGATCAGACATTAATTATTCTGCAGAGTAGTCAGATGAAGACGTGGATGAACAAGGCTGTAGAAGAAGGCTTAAAGGGTAAACTCAGACAATTCCTGATGCACTAAAAGACCAGCCAGAAAGCCTGAACACATAGTCTATCACCGACTAGGTATAGGTTGCTGTGCAAAGCCTGGAGTCCACCTTCTCCAATATCGAAATAGTGGTCACCTTTATCAGAATACCTATAGAATCCAGAATGATGTGGGGTCTGTTGCTCGGCGCCACAGCTCAAAATCTATAGTGAGTGGATAATATTTAGAAGGCAAGTCTTTTCTGGCTAGTGAACACAGATTCAGTCATACTCTTCAAGACAATTTATAATCAACCTGTTCAGAGATATTATTATACACTTCTAAAGTAGGTCAAATTTGAACGAAGAAATCCTGTCTAGAGATAGGGACACTACCTTTGCACCACCAGAGCATCTAGTTGTAGTCTTCACGCTATATTCTAATCAACCTTCTCAGATGTTCTTACACACTTCTGGAGTAGGTTGGACCTGAACCTAGGCCTCATGGCTCAAAGGTAGGGATACTGCCACTGAGTTGCAAGAGCCCTAGTCACATTCTAATCAAACCATTCAGAAATGTTCTTAGACACCTGTCGAGCAGGTGGCATTTGAATCCTGGCCTTCTGGTTCAAAGGTAGGGTCGCTACTACTGTATCAAAAGGTAATTGAATAAATACTTGCAGCTGAAGAAACTGCACAGAATTTGAAATTAACCCAAGGGAGGCCCAGGTTCAAGTCTCACTGTAATAGGGGTGTGTCTCGAAAGGTTGATTAAGAAATAATACATAGTTAGTCCATCTGTCCGTTTCCACTTCATTTCCAGAAGAGCTAATATAACCCAATGAGGAGGCTATTTTGTGCACTAGTAATGAAGTTTGAACGTTCTTTGGCTGTGTGGCAATCAATTTGCTAAACTCCAGTTCAGTTTGAACTTTTGTTTATCCAAATACTCAGCTCTACACAAACTACTACTGTGAACTCCATACAAGCATTTCACAATGTAAATATCTTCATTTTGATGTTAGGAAGAATGGAAAGATGATGATGACACTGAAGAAGTCAGCTTCCTGAAAGTATTCCTTACTTAGATCTCACATCGATATTTTTATAGAATGCAAAAATGCAGGAGAGAGAGAAGTACAACAAGACAGCCTGCCATCTTAGCAAAGAGATCAGAGCTGATAATCTAGAACTTTCAATACCTAGCAACTTACTCATCAAAAGCACAATCCACCCATTTATTCTTTTCCAATTGAACTTACAAGCCGCACAAAGTCTCTCACTTCCAGAATTCTGCCAAACTTTCTCATTAGACCAGTCTCCATTGACGCTGCCATCATTTAACTCCCAAAATTTCAAGGCAGTTACAAAACTAAATTCATAATTCTAAGATTAAGGTGCTTTCAGAATACAAGAAGGCAAACGAAATCAATCTTCTCTTTCTACAATTACTTCCAATCACTGTGACTCTTATACTTAGCACAAAAGACAATCATCCAAGTTCTTGAGACACTTGAGAAGAGCTGCTTGAGAGAAATGAAATGAGCTATGAGTGGCTAAAATGGTTCTCTTGGGTCTTTAGAAACTTTAGGTGAATTCTGTTTTAGGATAGGCCGTATCCCAAAGAGGCTAACAACCTTTAGCTTGACACCGGCAAAGCAAAGAGTTTCAGGCACACAAGAAATAAAACAAAGAACACAGTTTTTGTAAGAGAGACTTCCAGACCTAGCTGCACAGGATTGAGCAGAAAAAAGACCAACTGACCTTAAAAGTCCTTCATGGCATGTTGAGGGTGAAGTACCATTTATATTTAGTGATCAGAGACTCTGGGTGCATTATGGAGTGGGTCCAAATATAATTGGACATATGAAGCAGGAACAACTGATTTTGGGGTTGAATATTTGTGTAAACAGCGGCTTTTCAAATTTTCTTTCCCAGAAAAAGTACATACCACAATTTTACACAAATGCAATGCCAAAAATAGACTAGAATTTCCAGACCTCTGTTTATTCAACATAAATAACAATATTTATTATTTAATAATTCCGTTCTCTATAACTTTGTTATTTTTTAGTTCAGCTAAAAATAATCCCTGGCTGAAAGGACAAGAAAGATACCTGTTTACGAGAGCTATGGTTTCCCATAAGCACAGGAAACCTAATAAGGCACCATCTGTGGGCCCCAAGCCTACATTTCTCAGCAGCTGGCCAGTGATGGAGCTCTACAGAAGGCAACCTGATTGGCTGAACTCTGCAATATAGAGAGATGTGGCTAACCTGGTGTATGGTGCTGGGCAAATAGGATATCGTTATTTATAGCAAGGGAGTGGAATATAAAGTAGGGAATGGTTTGTACTTTTTTTAGGGCATTGGAGATGAGACCACATCCGGAACGCTGCATATAGCTTTGGTCACCTTATCTAAGAAGGAACCTAGCTGCACTAAAGTAGGGCAGCAAAGGTTCATGGAACAGAATAGAATCCCCACAGTGTGGAAACAGGCCATTCAGCCCAACAAGTCCACACTGACTCTGGGCCTAAACCCATCCACCTGTAAACCACTTGAACATCCTTGAATTCTACAGGCAATTTAGCATGGCCAATCAACCTAACCTGCACATCTCTGGACTGTGGGAGGCACCCAGAGGAAACCCACACAGACACGGGGAGAATGTGCAAACTCCACACTGACAGTCACCCGAGGATGGAATCAAGCCCAGGTCCCTGGGGCTGTGAGGCAGCAGTTCTAAACACTGTGCCACTATGCCACCCAGTTCATGGTACAGATTCCCAGGAAAGAGGGGACAGGTTGCTTGTCTCTATCTGAGTTTGGAATAATGAGTCTATGGGTCTATGAAGAATGGATCATATTGAAGCATATAGGATCTTGAGCGGACTTAACAGAGTAGGTGTGGAAATTATGGTTCCCTCCTACGGCAGCGACTAAAACTATGGAACACCATTAAAAAATAAGGGGTCTCCTTTTTAAGACAGAGTTGAGCAGAATTCTTTCCTCGGAGCATCATGCATTTGTGGAATTCACTTCCTTGGAGATAGTGCAGGAACAGTCACTTTATGTTCTTAAGGCAGATTTAGATATGTTTTTGAGAAACAAGGTACTCAACAAGAGTTGGGGATGGCCAGGAAAGTGCAGTTGAGGCCACAATCAGGTCAGTCATGATCCATCAAATGGTGAAGCAGATTTGAGGCATCAAATAGCCTCTACCAGCTCCTAATATGTTTATCCGTCTGTTTCCCAAATTGAGACAAAGAACTCACGAAGTGCAATGATGGGGAGATGCCAGTGTTGGACTGGGGTGGACAAAGTCAGAAGTCACACAACACCAGGTTATACTCCAACAGGTTTATTTGAAATCACAAGCTTTCGGAGCATAACCCCTTCATCAGGCGCAGTAAAAGAGAAGCACACAGAACTAAAAATTTATTTGCAGAGAGATCAAAGACAGAGGGATCAGAAGGTTATACAAATGGTGTGAGTGGAGTGTCAAATAGTAAGTTCCTATAGCTGATCAAAAGTATCAGATGGTGTGAGTAAAGTGTCAACAGCTGAATTACAAGCGAAAGGATGATCGATAATCCAAGTAAACAAGGCAGAGAAATAATTATAAAAATTAAAAATAAGGTGGTGCTGGAGACAAATCAAATGACAGGAATAACATGTGATGTATATGAGTCGTGTGCTGAGGGTCTAAACAAAGTAATAAGTAATTCAAAACTGTACAGACTAACTAAGATAGAGAGATCATATCAATTTATCAAGGTGATAGTGTCAAAACAGGACAGTAAGGAAGATTTTACAGGTTCAGAATAGTGTGATGGGGTCACATATAATGCAACATGGACCCAAGATCACTTTTGAGGCTATCTTCATAGGTACAGAGTTTCTGACAGAGTTGAGCATGAGTTTCTGCTCAGTGACTCTGCATCATTATGTATCTCCAAGGCTGCTTTAGAGGACAATTACCTGAAGATCAGAAGCTGTATGTCCTTAACCGCTGAAGTGTTCCCTGACAGGGAGGGAAGAGTCTTGTCTGGCAATTGCTGTGTGGTGACCATTCGCCCATTGTCATAGCAGCAACATGGCCTCACCAGTTGACCATGTCTCGGGGTATCCTTGCCTGCAGCATATGAGGTAGACAACATTGGTTGAGTCACATGACTAGCTGCTGTGTACATGGTGGGTAGTGTTCCCAAATGTGATGGCAGTATTCATATCGATGATCTGACATGTCTTGCAGAGGTTGCCATGGCAGGGTTGTGTGCTGTTGCAGTCGATGTTATCTAGAAGGTTGGGTAGTTTGCTGTGTGCGATGGTCTGTTTAAAGTTTGGCAGTTATTTGAAGGTGCAAAGTGGAGGTATACAATGATCTTGGCAAGATATTCATTGTCATCCATGACATGTTGAAGGCTGCGAAAAACATGGCAGAGGTCTCTCCACTTCGGGAAAATACTGGACGACAAAGCATACTCTATTGGTTGGATATTGTGTCTGTCTTCTGAGGAGATCATTGCGGTTTTTCACTGTGGCACACTGGAACTGGCTATCCATGAGTTGAGCATTGTATCCCGTTTTCATGAGGATGTGCTTCAAAATCTTTAGGTGTCAAATCCGTTCCTCCTTATCTGAGCAGATCATGTGTATGCGCAGGGCTTGTCTGTAATAGATGGGTCCCTAAACATATTACATATTATTTTTAATGTTTTGCAATTATCTCTCTGCCTCATCTAATCAGATTATAGGTCATCCCTTTGCTTGCTATTTAGCTGTTGACATTTTACTCACACTATCTAACACTTTTGATCATCTGCAGAAACTTGTTATTCAATACGCCACTCACACCATATGTATGATCTTTTCGTCTCTCTGCCCTTGCTTCCTCTGCCCAAAAATTTTGTGTTCTGTGTGCTTCTCTTTCACTTCACCTGATGAAAGGGCTACGCTCCTAAAGATAATGATTTCAAATAAACCTGTTGGATTATAGCCTGATGACATGTGACTTCTGACTTAGTTCACAGTGTGCAAAGGAAATCTTTACAAGTATACATTATAATGTACCCATCTGTCGCAATGCATTTGTGATCAAAATATGTATTTTTTAAAGAGGTAACATGGATCACAGGACCATTGGTTAACATGAAAAATATATGCAATCTGCATATTCCAAGTGGCAAAATTTACATGTACGTAAATATTACTAATACCTGTTTAGCAGAAGCATTGTCTAATCCTCGTAGAATGCCAACATCTTTGACAATAGTGACTTCATCATCTTTAAAATAAAAAAAATCGGCTGATTTACAGAAATTTAGTTCATACACAATTCAATTGATATAAATCTTTTAAACGTTATCTACATTTTTAAGTATAGTGTATCAATGCAATTATATTCGATACTAATACAAATATAAATTCTAATAAATTTGAAGGTATTAAGTGCCTAACTACTGTTGTCACGCTTACATAGGTTCTATTCATTGTCAAAACTAATTGAAAGTACATTGAATACAAATCTGTAACAAATAACCAAACTGCAGAATATTATAAGTAGATGGTAATTTGACTTCAGAGAAATGCACTCAAATGTTCAAGGTATAAAGTGACTTTCTCTTTATCAATTCTTTGATATTTCTAGGATCACAGTGAGTAGACTAATGGTAGACTAATAGCACATCAGCTTTGAAGACCAAGGTAACTCATTTAGAAAATACTGATTTTATTTATGCCAATTCCATGCACTCTAAATTGGTTGCAAATTCATTTTAGTGCAGAACATTTAAGGATAGAAATTCATTTTGGGCGATTGAATGTTGAATCAGTTGCTTGCCATACGCAGTGAAACTAAATATAAGGAGCTGCATTAACTGGCAGCCAATCTGATATTGTCGTGTTGTGTCAGAGGCCAAAACCATTTTCACCCCTTGGACTCTAACCAAACATAATTATTTTGATTGATGACAAAATCACTGGTTTGAAACTTACAATGGTAATTACAACAAACTGGCAGTGTTCTGCAGCATTACTCCCTTGAAGCTGACAGCAACCTTTTGATCCTATATGTGTGGGTAAAGATAAGGTTATCCTCTTTGGTAGAAGAGTCATAGAGTCATACGGCACAGAAACAGACCCTTTAGCCGAAGTCGTCCATGCCAACCAGGTTTCCTAAACTGAACTAGTCCCATTTTCCTCATTTGATCCATAGCCCTCTAAACATTTCCTATCCACGTACCTGTCCAAATGTCTTTTAAGTGTTGTAATTGTACCTGCCTCTACCATTTCCTCTTGCAACTTGCTCCGTATAAGCATCACCCTCTATGTGGAAAAGTTGCCACACGAGTCCCTTTTAAATCTTTCCCCTCTTACCTTAAACCTACGCCCTGTAGTTTTGGACTTCCTACCCTGGGGAAAAGACCTTGGCTGTTCACCTTATCCATGCCCCTCATGATTTTATGAACCTCTATAAGGTCATGCCTCAGCCTGCTACACTGCAGGGAAAAAAAGTCCCAGCCTATCCAGCCTCGCCTTATAACTCAAACCTTCCAGTCTCAGTAACAAATTGTGAATATTTTTTGCATGCTTTCCAGTTCAATAACATTCTTTCTATAGCAAGATGACCAGAGACAGGTAGGCAGATTATTATCTGAATAGCTATAAATTGAGAGAACGGAATGCACAAGGACAGCTGGGTGTCCTCATAAACCAGTCAGTGAAGGTGCAGGTGCACCAAGCAATAAAGAAGACAAAGAGTATGTTGACCTTCATGGCACGTGGATTCCTGTACAGAGGCAGATGTCTTGCTATGATTATACAGGACTTTTGGTGAGACATGTATGGAATATTGCTTGCAGTTTTGGTCTCCTTATCTGAGGAAGGATGTTTTTGTTATACAGGGAGTGAAGCAAAGATTTACCAAATTGATTCCTGGGATGGCAGGACTAACATACGAGAGAGGGTTAGGGTCACAGTCTGAAGATATGGGTAAACAATTTAGGGCACAGATGATGAGAAATTTCTTCACCCAGAAACTTGTGAACCTATGGAAAGTCATGAAGACCAAAACATTGTATGATTTCAAGAAGGAGTTAGAAATAGCTATTGAGTTGGATCATCAGCCATGATCATAATGAAAGGTGAAACAGGCTCAAAAGGCTGAATGGCCTTTTTCATTATATATTATAATTATCATTATAATATATATATATTTCATAATATATATAACATGGAAACCCAAAGATTGTTGTTGGTGTTTCGATACTTTTCTAGAGGATGTTCTGTTCAGGTATCACCTGGCTGCAATCAATAAGAAATCTATGAATTGACACAGCATTTCCATTTGATTCCCACCCCAGACACCCACCCACACCCCCCAGTCTTACGGTAAACACCCTTGGCAGTATACTAGCTTCATAATTACTAATAAATTTGATTCTGCTTTCTCCATATCAACTACATCCAGACGTGTCCACTGGACTGTAGAAGTGCAAAAACAGAAAATGAGGTTTTGTTTCTCCAGCTTGCATTCGGTTTTGCTGCAAACAGTAAAATCCAGAACAGAAATGCTAACATGAGGACAAGATTGAAATGGAAATGGACCAGAAGGTTAGGTCACACTTGCAGACTGGTTGTGGGTATTCCATGAAGCTGTCACCCAACCTGCTGTTATTATCCCAAATGTTGAGGAGATCAAATTGTGAGCAGCAAATACAGCAGAAAAAAAACTGAAAGAAGTACATATAAATCATTACTTTACCTGGGAGGAACATGTGGAGCATTGGACAGTGAGGCCAGAGGAGGTAAAATGACAAATGCAATAACATGGGAAGTCTTGACGGTGATGGAGAAATGGGGAAGAGTGCTACAAAAGAAAGATGCCTTCAGAATGTTGACAAGGAGGTGAGGGAAGAAGTATTTGGTGTTTGTATCACATTGGGGGAGGTGAAAATGCCTGAAGATGATCTTTCAAATACAGAAGTTTTGGAGCAGAAAGTGAGGGCAAAAGAAACCATGTTGTGGTTCTGGGAAGGGGCAAGGGATGAAGAGCAAGAAATGGGTCACACATAGATCCAGCCCTGTGTGAGGAAGGCCTACAGATGCTGCCTGGCTTGCTAAGTTCTTCCAGCCCCCTGTTCCTCTACCAAAGAAGAGTAAGAAATGGACAAGTGAAGGTGAGAGAATTCTCGAAGTTGAAAAGAAAATTGATTAACTGTTCCAGTTACAAACATGATCAGTAATACTAGGAAAGTGAGACAATTCAAAGGAAAAATTATTTTGTGAGAAAACAAAGTCAGCCAGGAAGAGGAGGGTGGTCATGGTGTTTGGGAATTGATCAAGCTTCTGGTGCAAGGATCAAGGAGCCTCCAAGAGGGTACGGGATACTCTGACAGATTAAGTGAATGGGCAAAGTTGTGGCAGATGGATTTTAACATAGGCAGTTGTGAGGATTTTCATTTCAGGCTGAAAAAGAATAAATTGTGGTATTTTTCGGAAGGTACAAAGTTAAATTCAGCGATTGTCCAATGTAATTTGTGGTTTCAGGTGCACGGTTTAATCGGGGTTTAAAATGCATCACACCTTAAGAAAGAGTGCTTCAGTCATACAATCATAGAGATATACAGCACAGAAATAGACCCTTCAGTCCAACTTGTCCATGCCGACCACGTATCCCATATAAATCTAGTCCCATTTGCCAATATTTGGCCCATATCCTTCTAAGCCGTACTTATTCATATAGCCATCCTTTTAAATTTTGTAATCATACCAACCTCTACCAGTCCCTCTGGCAGCTCATTCCAAACACGCACCATCCTCTGCGTGGAAATGTAGCCCCTTATGTCCCTTTTATTTGTTGCTCCTCTCACCTTAAACCTATACCCTCTAGTTTGGGCTTGCATTCTGCAATCACCACCCCCACAACCAACCCCCCCCCCCCACGCCCCCCACCTGCCCCAGGATAAGGCTTGTCTATATACCTTATCCACGCCCCTCATGATTTCATAAACCTCTGTACGGTCGCCCCTCAGCCTTCAACACTCCAGGGAAAGGAGCCCCAGCGTAATCAGCTTCTCCCCATAGTTCAAACCCTCCAACCCCGGCAACATCCTCGTAAATCTTTTCTGAACACTTTCCAGTTTCACAAAATCCTTATTACAGGAGGGAGACCAGAACTGCATGCAATACTCCAAATTTGGCTGAATCCATGTCCTGTACAGCCACAACATTATCTCCCATTCTCAATGCATTGCCCAATAAAGGCAAATGTACCAAGAGAGGTCAACATAGGTTTACAAAGATGATACGTAGACTTTAGGGGTTAAATTACAAGGAAAGATTAGACAAATTAGGCCTTTATTGTCTAGCATTTAGAAGGGGTGATCTAATCAAGGTCTTCGGGATATAACTGGGGAAACATGGGGTAAATGAACTATTTCCACTGATTGAAGATTCTTGAACCAGGGGCATAGCTAAGAATTAGGGTCAGGCCATTCAGGAAAGATATTAGAAAGCACATTTACGTGCAAAGAGTAGTGGAAGTTTTAAAACTCTCTTTCTCAAATGGTAGTCAATGCTAATTCAATTGTTAAACCTAAGCTTTATTATGCATGAGTATCAAGGGATATGGGCCCAAGGCAGCCACAAGGAGTTAGGCCACAGATCAGCCATGATCTCACTAAAACGCAGAGCAGGATCGGGGTGGTGCTGAAAGGCCTATTCCTGTTCCTAAGTAAGAAGTGGAGCAATCTCAGAGTACCCTGGTGGGGATTCAAGGTGTACAGAGATTGGACATCTCATGGTGAAGTGGAGGCAGTGAAGACCAGGAAACTGGAAGTTGTTGAAATGTCCCTAGATGTCTGAAGAATCATGAATGTTGTTGGCAAAGGGAAGAAAAAATGGATTCAAGATTGGAAGAAATAAATTAAGAAGATAAGAGAGGAAGAAAACCTCATCCTCTCTGGAGATTTTCCATCATAGTCTCCCAAATTATTGCAGCCTACCCCTACTCAGCCCATTTCTACCTTCTACTCAAAATCCATAAACAGGACAACCCTGGCAGAACTCATTGTTTCAGCTATTCTAGCCACAAAGAAATTACTTCTGAGTCCAGGGCCAGAAACAAATCATGGGCCTCAATGCTGCTCCAAATCCATAGCCTACTCCAAGCCGCTGACCTGAGCAAAGTAGCCCAACCCCAAACCAAGTATCACAGCCCCTGTCTCAATCATGGCCCATGCACAGCAACCTGCTCCTTATCAAAAAACAGTGGTGCAGCCTCTGATTCAAGAACAGGAACCTCACGCTCCCAATCCAACACTGTGGCCCCACCCTCAACCTGAGCACACTGGGTCCCCAACAACCCTGGGCCTTAGTTTTTGGGCCCTGATGTTGATGCCTGTCCGAGGCCCTCTCTGTATTGTGCTACTGCCAATCTCCCAGACAAACAGCTTTATTGAGGGAGTATGTTTAAGGATAATGCTAAAGGAGGCAACACAGGGAAAAAGTGTGATGGAAAGGCTTTCACAGCTTAGGACTGACCCTTAATAATGTACACTTGGAGTAATGTGTGCTGTTTCTGCCTTTATTTTACAGGAAGACAATCAATCTTTCAAAATGCTAAAAAACACATTACGCTGCTGGCTTGGTATTGAAATAGTAATATGAAACAAGATTGAAAAAATAGGATTTTATTTCAGTTGACCAATGAAGATTGTACGAAGATACTAATAGAGAGGCTTACATTTTGAAAGTGAGATAACAAGGTGGAGAGCTGGATGAACAGAGTTAGTAGGAGGGATTGGTTTATAGTATGAAGGGTGTAATAAAAAACATAAATGTATCTTAAAAATTAAAAAACGCAATGAGAAAATGAAATGCCACCAAGACCGCATGGTGTCTCAATGGTCAGCACTGCTGCCTCACAGTGCCAGGGGCCCAGGTGCAATTTCAGCCTCGGATGACAGTCTGTGTGGGGTTTGCACGTTCTCCCTGCAACTGTGTGGGTTTCCTCTGGTTGCTCTAGTTTCCTCCCACAATCCAAAGATGTGCAGGTTAGGTGGGTTGGCCACGCTAAATTGTCCATAATGTCCAGGGATGCACTAGCTAGATGAGGATTACAGGGATAGCGTGCAAGGGTGGATCTGAGTGGGACCTGTGAGGCTTTGGAATTCATGGCACAGTAGTTATGTCAATATTCAACACCCACCATTAGATTGGCTAGCTGGAGGAAGGAAATGTGGCCCAAGAGAAATTGCAACTACTGTTAGCTTGCATGCAGGATAAACATTCATCCCCATATTGTAAATCATATCAATCTACATTTTATCATAATTCCTGAAGGTTACAAAAGATGAAACATGGCCTATAATCACTGTATAACTAATACAGTGCAACTTATTTACATTGTCCACACGCAGATATACACTTCTATTAAAAATAAACTTTAAAATCTATTTAAGCAATTTTGACCAAGTGAACAGAAAGTACCAGAAGCTAAAGAAGAGCATTACCGCAGTTTAGTCAAATAAACCAGCATTGTGGTGGTGAGAAAATTGATAGTTTCAAGTAATGTGTTCAATTTTTGTCACATCCAAAAAGTGATTTTAAGAGAATTCAGTAATGAGTTGTGAGTTGCCTTCTTGAAACACTGCTTTAGGCCACCCCAAGGCTGTCAAATAATTCAGTTGGCTGGATGGCTGGTTTGTAATGCAGAGTGATGCAAACAGTATGGGTTCAATTCCTACACTGGCTGAGGTTACCATGAAGGAGTCTTGTTCTCAATCTTACCCTCATCTGGTGTGAATCAAATTGGTTGAAGGCTAGCATCTGTGAAATTGGAGAACACAGCATGATGCTGACTTGGATCATCAGCTTGGTACTTATGGCTGGAGACATTTGCAAATATTTCACCCTTGGTTTCTGCACTGATGTGCAGTGCTTCCCCCATTGTTGAAAACGGAAATATCTGTGGAGCCTCCTTGTCTTCCAATGACTGTTTCATTTACTGCCAACATTCACAAATGGATGTTGTAAGGCTACAAAGCTTACATCTGATCCATTGGTTATTCAATTGTTTAGCTCTATCTGTCAGTTGCTGCTTGTGCTTGTTGAAAATGCAAGTAGTTCAGTGTTGTGGCTTGACCAGGCTGGCATATCATTTTTTGGTATGCCTGGTGCTGCTCATGGCACATCTCCTGCATTCTTCATTAAACGAGGATTGACTCCTGGTTTGCTAGGTGACTGGGGAATTTACCAAGCCATTAGTTTACAGATTGTGCTTGAATACAATTATGATGCTGTTCAGGCCCAGCAGCATCTCATTGATGAATGTTCTTGAGTTGATGAATATGGTTGAAATCTATTCCATTCATATCCTCAATGCAAAAGCAGGACTTCGTCTCTACAAGCACAGTGGGGTGGTCACTCCTACCAGTACTGTCCATGGTGAATAGACCTGTTGCAGGTACATTGTTAAGGGCGAAGTCAAGTATATTATTCTCTTTTGTTGGTGCCTTCACCAGCTGCTGCAGGCAGCCATGTCCTTGTCCTTTAGGACTTGGTCAATTCATTTAGTAGGGTGTTACCAAACCACTGTTGGCAATAATTATTGAAATTAATTCCTTCCCACTCCTATCTTTGCCAGCCTCAATGCTTCCTCCAGGTGGCAAAGAACTCATACTTCCACAAGAAATGTGGGGTCATAGATCGTAATAAGTAGGAGATTTCCTTGCTAATGTTTGACTTGATGCAACTTTGTAGAGTCTGGAGACAACCGCACAAGCTGCGGTAGCGTTAGGACAATCCTTTCATGGCCTTACAGTGCCCTCTGGTAAGTCTGTTTTGCTGGTAGAGCAGAACATATCCAGGGATGGTAATGGTGATGTCTGAGATAATGTCATTAATGTACAATTCCATGAGTGTGACTATACTGGGTTGTTTCTTGAGTTATATGTGTGTCAGCTCTTTCAATTTTGGCACAGATTTTAAGAAGAAGGATTTTACAGGATTGAAAAAGCTGTATGTGTTGTTAACAACCAAAAGAACAGCAGATGCTGTAAATCAGGAACAAAAACGAAGTTGCTGGAAGTTCTGAGGAAGGTTCATCGGACTCAAAACATTAACTCTGTTTTTTCTTCACAGATGCTGCCAGACCTGCTGACCTTTTCCAGCAACTTTGTTTTTGTTCCTGTTGTCTCCAGCATGTCGGTTTGTTGGTGCCCATGGTCTGTCCGGTATCATTACTTCTTTTAAAACTGGGAGCAGTTTGATACAACTTATCAGCTTGCCAGGCCATCTCTTGCAGTCATTTAAGAGTCAATAACATTGCTGTGATTCTGGAGTCACCTATAGGCCAGACCAAGTAAGGGCAGCAAATTTTCATCAGTGAATCCAATGAGCATTTACGACAATGGTTTGTGGACACCAAATGTATTAATTCGCATAAGGAGCATGGTTAATACAGGACTGCAGCAGACTTAGACAAAGGCCAAGTGAGTATATTGACTGCTTTGTTTGAACTTTGGTTCAAAGTGTGAACTCAATAAGGGGAACATAGCTGCTTTAACTACCGGATGTAAGCTTTCCAGAGCAAAAGGTGAGAGGGAGAGAATTTAAAAATTTGAGAGGCCGACCTGCAGTGAGGCCAGTGGTGAGGTATTGTCATGATTTGCAGCATGACTCAAGTGCAGAGATAAAAGCTGATTGGTGAGTCTGATTAGTGAATATTTCTAGTTTTCAAAATAAAAGTCAGATCTTAATTATTTTTACATCTCCAGTGTCGTCTTTGCTCTCTTCTCAAAAATAACTGGAAGTGTGAAGAGCAGGGAATCTTAAATTCAATCAATAGTCATAATGACAGAGGTAGCCATGAGGAAGAATTCATAGGTTTGGGATGATTTCCTAGGTCCAGCCAGGGAGCAGATTACTTTGGATCTGGTGATTTGAGGCAGGTTTAATAAATTGTGTCAGAGTAAAAGATCCCCTATGAAACACTGATCATAACAGTATTGCAGCTGAATAAAGGCCACAGCAGAGGTTTGAGGGAAAAGCTGGGCAGAATTGACTGCAAGAGGAGCCCAGCAGGAAAGACAGTAGAACAGCAATGGCAGCAGTTTCTGGGAGTAATTCTGGAGACACAGCAAAAATTCATCCCTAGCAAAAAGAGGCATGGTCAGCGGGATTGAGGCAAACATGGCTAACTAAGGAAGTCAGGGATAGCATAAAAGCAAAGCAGACAGTATTTAATGTGGTGAAGAGCAGAGGGAAACCAGAGGATTGGGAAGCTTACAAAGACCAACAGAGAGGAACAAAAAAAGAAATAAGGAGGGAGAAGATTAAATATAAGGGTAAGCTAGCCAGTAATGTAAATGAAGACTGTAAGAGCTTCTTTAAATATATAAAGGGCCAAAGAGAGGCAGAAGTGGACTGGAAATGATGCTGGAGAGATAGTAGTGGGGAACAAGGAAATGGCTGAGGAACTGAATAATTACGTTGCGTCAGTCTTCATGGTGGAAGACACAAATAATAGACCAAAAATTCAAGAATCAGGGGGCAGAGCAGAGTATGGTGGCCATCACCAAGGAAAATGTACCCGTAAAACTGATTGGCCTGAAGGTGGATGAATCACTTGGGCCAGATGGACAACACCCCAAAGTTCTAAAGGGGATAGCTGAAGCAATAGTGGAAACATTAGTGGTGGTCTTTCAGGAATCACGAGAGTCAGGGAGGCACCCAGAAGACTAGAAAATCGCTAATGTGACACCACTGTTTAAAAAGGAAGTAAGTAAAAGACAAAAAATTACAGGCCGATTAACTTAACCTCGATCATGGGTAAGATTTTGGAGTCCATGCGAAAGATGAGATTGCTGAATATTTGGAAATGTATGGTAAAATAGAGAAAAGTCAACATAGTTTCATCAAGGTGAGGTCATGCCTGACAAATCTGCTAGAATCTTTTGAGGAAGTAACAGGCAGGGTAGGCCAAGGAGAGCCAATGGATGTTATCTACCTGGACTTCAAGAAGACCTTTGACAAGGTGCCGCACAGGAGGCTGCTAAGTAAGATAAGGGCCCATGGTGTTAGAGGCAAGGTGCCAGCATGTCAGGCAGAAAGCAGAGAGTGGGGATAAAAGGGTCTTTCTCAGGATGGCAGCCAGTGACACATGGTGTTCCAAAAGGGTCAGCGTTAGGACCAAAACTTTTCATTTATACATAAATGATTTAGATGAAGGAACTGTGGGCATCCTGGCTAAGTTTGCAGATGATACTGACATAAGTGGAGGGACAGGTAGTATTGAGGAGGTGGGGAGGCTGCAGAAGGATTTGGACAGGTTAGGAGAATGGGCAAAGAAGTGGCAGATAGAGTACAAGATGGGTAAGTGTGAGGTCATATATTTTGGTAAGAACAATAAAAGCATGGACTATTTTCTTAATGGGGAGAAAATTCAAAAGTCTGAAGTGCAAAGAAGCTTGGGAGTTCTAGTCCAGGATTCTATCAAGGTAAACTTGTAGGTTGAGTCAGTCGTCAGGAAGGTAAATGCAATGTTGCCATTTATTTTGATAGGACTTGAATATAAAAGCAGGGGTATACTACTGGGGCTTTGTAAAGTCCTGGTCAGGCCACATTTGGAGTACTGTGTGCAGTTTTGGACCCCATAACTCAGGAAGGATGTAGTGGCCCTCGAGCGGGTTTAGAGGAGGTTCATGAAAATTGGCCCAGGAATGGAAAGCTTAACATATGAGGAACGTTTGAGGACCCTGGGACTATACTCATTGGACTTTAGAAGAATGAGGGGGTATCTAATTGAAACTTACAGAATACTGAATGGCCTGCACAGAGTGGATGTTGGGAAGATACTTCCATTGGTAGGAGAGATAACGACCCGAGGGCACAGCCTTAGAGTAAAGGGAAGAGCTTTTAGAATGGAGATAAGAAGAAACTTCTTCAGCCAGAGAGTGGTCAATCTATGGAATTCACTACCACAGAAGGCTGTAGAGGCCAAGTCATTGAGTACATTTAAGACTGAGATAGATCAGGTCTTGATTGTCAACGGGATCAAGGGTTACGGGGAGAAAGCAGGAGAGTAGGGTTGAGGAACTTATTGGCCATGATTGAATAGCAGAGCAGACTCGATGGGCCAAATGGCCTAATTTCTGCTCCTATGTCTTATGGTCTTATAGTTATAGTTGAATTTAGCATTGAGTTGGAAACAACTGTGCTAACTTTCACAAAGCTAAGCACAAAGGAAGGAAGGTAGAGTGCTAGAATTCATGGGAAAAAGGATTCAGCAGCGAAGACAGTTATTAAACATTAAAGAAAATTGTTTTCGGCTCACAGCAAAGACATATCTCAATGAGGAAACTAGATTCTCAGAACAGATAAGAGGAGGATTGTGAGTGAAGTTCAGGATAGCATCAAACTGAAAGAAATAAACAGAATGCCGCAAGGATTAGAGGTAAACTACAGGATTAGGGAAATTTTAAACACCAAGAAAGAGAACGATTCTTTGAGAGAGAAGATAAGCATTGCCGGTAAACTCAAAAGCAATATCAAACCAGATATAAAGAGCTTCTTTAAATATATAAAAATGAAGGAGAAGCCAAGATGTAATGGGCCCACAGAGAATGAGGCTGGAAAATAACAATAATGGAGAACCAGGAAATGGCAGGGGAGTTAAATAAATAATATGCATCATTCTAAGCAATAGGAAACACCATCAGCATTCCAAAATTACTAAATAATTAAATAAGAAAAGAAAGAGAAGAAATAAATACAGTAACTATCACTAGAGTGAAAGTTCTAGGGAAACTAATAGGGCTAAACATCAATAAGACCCTGGAATTGATGGGATGTATCCTGGGACATTAAAAGAAGTAGTTGCCAGGATAGTGGATGCACTGACAGTAATCTTCTGAGAATCCTTAGATTCTGGAAAAGTGACAGAGGATTGGAAAACTGCCATTGTAACACCTTTACTTAAAATGGGAAGGAAACAAATAAATAGGTAACTACAGAGCTAAAGACTAAAGTTAGCATAATGTCTGTTTTTGCAAAAACATTAAGAGTATTATAAAGTATGTCATAGCAGAGAAACTAAAAATACAAACTATAATATATCTGGCACTTCACTTGATGTAATCGTCCTTCCAGGAGTCACAAACTATTTTAGACCTCTAGATCAGAGCCAATATGGCTTCATGAATGGAAAATCATGCCGAAAAAAGCCCCACATTAGGATACTTCAAAGATGAGAGCCATGGTGTTGGATTAAGTATGTTAGCATAAAGGATTGACTAACTAATAGAAGAGAGAAAGTTGGAATATGAAGGGCATTTTCAAGAATGAAAACCTGCAACAAATGGTGTGTGGCAGGGATTGGGCTGGAGTTGCAATTATTTATAATTTATATTAATGACTTAGGCAAGGAAAATGAATGTATGATAGACAAGTCTGTAGACAATACAAGAATATGTGGAAAGGCAAGTGGTGAGGTTGACACAAAGTGTATACAGCAGGATATGGATGGGTTAAGCAAGTGGGCGAAAACTTGGCAGATGGAATATAATGTAAGGTTTCACACTTTGGCAGGAAGAATCAAGCAGATGAATATTACTTAAACAGAGAAAGGCTGCTGAGGGATTTGGAACACCTCATGAATGAATCATAAAAATCTCACATTCAGTTTCAGCAGGTACTATATTCAAGGTGGAGACTGACAGATTTTTAATCAATAAGGTTATCAAGGGTTATATGGAAAAGCCAGGAGAGTAAGAGTTGAGGATTATCAGGTCAGTCCTGATCCAATTGAATAGGAGAGCAGGCTTGATGGGTTGAATGGCATACTTTTGCTCCTATATCTTATAGTCTAATTCAAATTTTACTTTCTGTATTGGTGGGGTTCAAACACATATTCCCAGCACTGGCCTGGAGCTCTGAATGTCTAGTCTGGCAATACCACTAGGCCACCACATCTTATTTCAGTACAGTAGAGCAACAGCAGAGTTAAGAAGTTCCATGACTACAACTAGCAAGCTAGAAACAATGTATAATTGTATTTCAAGTCACCTTTTCATTCTTTGTATTCTTAGTATTTAGAAAACTGCTTCCTGTTCTGCATCTCACTATTGCTGCATGTTCTTAACAGTAAGTTGCTTTGGTGTTTCTACTCTGATGACAAATTAGGCAAAACCTTTGCTAGACAGTTCACAAATCCAATTTACTGCCTTCACATCTGTTGGACGCTGCATCTCTGCTCCAGTTCTCAAGTTGTTAGAATCTGGAAAGTCCTTTCCATGTCAGTACATGACCTACGTACTTGACTTCAGACATTACCAATTGCATCTTTTTCCTCTTGTTCTGTTTCTCTCTCTGATCACGGTATTCTGTCTAGCTGTTCTGTGATGATCATCATGTTTTGTCATGTCCTCCACAGCATTTACGTCCTGCCCTCTGGCATTGATCTTTCAGCTGGCTCTTCTGCAAATATTTCTTCTTTTTTTGCAATATGTTGTTCTTGTTTGACCTACAATGTCCCTCAATGTCCACTACCCCATTAATCCCTGTTCACCTACCCATTCAATTCTAAAAATTTCATAGCTTGAAATATTTAACTCTGAATATGACCAGCTTTCAACTATGCCCTAAAATGACCATAGTGTCATTCCTCTAAAGGGTATTTAGTTGGCCAATTCCTTCAATTTATTTCTTGTACTTCATGGGTTAATATATAAAACTCCTGTTTTATCTTCAGTCACCCTGGGAAAACATCATTGCTTCATTTGACTATTTGGTAGGCAGGAAGCAACAAATAAAGGTGGAGCAATTGCTCATCCTAAGGTAACATATAGTAGATCAGATGTATTTTTGACCCTTGAGCTTTGACCAACTTGCATTTCCAATTCCTGAGTACTCCTGCAATGTTCTCATAAAAACTGTCTAATGCTATTACAGCCCTTGCAGCAAGACTATAGTAGGATAGGAAGCTGAAGTGCTTGCAATGTGAAATCTGTTCCTTCCAAAAACAAGAAGAATGATGCAGTATTGAAAATGCAGAATCAACTAGGTTTTAAAAGGAAAACACTGCATGAAACAATAAATTACTTGGAACTCTTACTCTGTAAGCTCTATAATTTCTGAGGAAGGGTCACTGGACATGAAATGTTAACTGTCTTTTCCTTCACCGATGCTGGCAGACCTGCTGAGCTTTTGCAGCAACTTTGGTTTTGTTCCTAATTTACAGCATCTGCAGTTCTTTCCACTTTTATGCACAGCTAATTTGTTTAACTGGACACTGATATTCCCACAACCTACACAATTACTTCCTTCACAGTCAGCATTCATATGTCAGACACAACTCATAGCTTTTCGCCAGAGATAGTAGGAACTGCAGATGCTGGAGAATCTGAGATAACAAGGTGTAGAGCTGGATGAACACAGTAGGCCAAGCAGCATCAGAGGATCAGGAAGGCTGACATTTTGGCCCTAGACCCTTCTTCAGAAAAGACCCTTCTTTACAGGGATTAATCTCATATAGTGATACTTTCTTTCCTATAGTCAGTTCCTGCAAACACCTGTAATCTGCAACGTTTTCCGGAGAAATGTTTGTGATTTAGTACATGGCAAGAGCATATGGTGTGATGCCTCTAATAATTGAAAAATTGATCAAATTAGAGTCAATTTGCCAACCAATTAGCACATATCTTGCTGTTGTATAAATTGTTGTGATAATTTAATATTTGGGCTATTAATTACAACAGCTGCAACAACTTGTCTTTCTTGTCTACTAACAAACAACCGGCGAAAAGTTGTGATAACAAGGTATAAAGCTGGATGAACACAGCAGGCCAAGCAGCATCAGTGGAGCAGGAAGGCTGACATTTCGGACCTGAACACTTCTTCAGAAAATTAGTTTGTACAGTTTCCTGTAACCCAATCCCTGAAACCTATCCTCATTCAGAAGCACTATATGATCCCAGCACACACAATCTCCAAGCTCTCGGGAGCAACACCCAAAAAAGCTCTCCCACTGACCCCAGCACTCACTCCCACCTCTGCTGAACTCAAAGAGGAGATAGAGCCACTTGCCTCTTCCAGAGAAATGGGGAGATGAAAAGCAAAGAAGGCAGTACTGCATCAATTGCAACCACTATCCAACTGCTCTTCAACCCAAATCAAGATGGCTCAGTTTCTTACACCAACCCCTGAACCAAGGACAACAGCACCACCCCCTCACTCTGATCCAGTAGGACTCAATTCCATTCATTAATGCCACCTTTAATCTGACCAGGTCTTTCACCACGCACCTCCCCAGCACCTCCCTGTCCTACTCAACCATTCAGTTACTCTAAGTTTTTACACCTTTAGTCACTGGCTCAAAGACTTGATACATTTAAAACCTTAAATGATTGGGGCAGCTAATGTCAAGAATGGATGGGGACAGGTTGTTGTTTCTTTGCCTGTTTTCTTCTATGCTCCTCACAGCAATGCTGCATTGACCTATTGCTGCTGCAGCCAGAATCATGGACAGCAGCAATGCACACAGTATCAACACTGAGTGGAAAATGTCGGCCCCTGTAAACAGTATCTGTAATTGAAGGTATATGGGTTCAAAGTCATATCAGATTTTTTTTAAAAAACCTTTCTTTTGTGGGATCTGAATATTGTTGCCCATTTCTATTTGCCTGTGAATTGAGTGACGTGCTTAACCAATCCATTAGGCAGTAAAAGTTAACCATTTTGCCATGAGTCACATACAGATCAGGTGAGGATGGTAGATTTTGCTTCCCTAAAGGATATTAGTGAACAAGATGAATTTCACAACAATTGTTCCCTTATCATCCATAGCCTTTTTAATAATTGCATATTTATTGACTGAATTCAGATTTCACCATTTTCCACGGTGGGATTTAAACCTGTGTCCCCAGTCATGCACTTCGAGATCAGTTAGTTCAGTAACAATTCCACTACACCAAACTACCACATCTGCTTAGCTTCTTCTGTACCGCCTGCATGTATTGCACATTTCCAGCATCCCAGCACTGCTTTTATTTGAGTCAAGTAAAGCCTGAGAAGGTGACATACCATGAAGAAACTAACTGACCTGTATTGATCTCTGAAGGGTCTAGGCCCGAAATGTCAGCTTTTGTGCTCCTGAGATGCTGCTTGGCCTGCTGTGTTCATCTAGCTCCACACTTTGTTGACCTGTGTTGCAATTCACATAATGTCAATTTTGAACTGTTATGCTTTGTAAATATTAGAAAAGAGTATATTTTGGGGGGAAATGGTACTCAACAGTATTTTTTTGCAGAAGTAACTTTCAGCTGCATGTTAACTTCAAACCCATGACGATACTTACACTGCCCTATTCCTTTGAACGGGAAGCGAAGCCATAAGTTGATGTTTTCACAAAGCTAACTGAGCAGACGGTGTATCATCCTCCGCCACTTACACCACCTACAACTGGATCCCACCACCTACAATCCGATCCCACCACGAAAGAGATAGTTCTGTCCCCACCATCTGCCTTTTGTAGGGACCGCTCGCTCTGCGACTCCCTTATCTGTTCCACACGTCCCACTAACCCCACCACACACCAGACACCCTTTCACTGCCAGCGCAGGACGTGCTACACTGCCCCTACACCCACCCCTCTCATCTCTACTCAAGGCTGAAAGCAAATCTTTCATGTCCGACAGGGGTACACCTGTACATCCTCCAACTTGGCATACCGCATTCATTGCTCCCGATGCGGCCTCCTCTACATCAGTGAGACCAAGCGTAGACTCAGGGACCATTTCATAGAGCATCTGCACTCTGTATGTGACAAACGACAACACGTTCTAGTTGCCAACCATTTTAACTCCCACTCCCCTGGGTGCAATGTCATCACCTGCAAACTAGAGGAGAAACATCTCATATTCCGCCTTGGGAACCTATAGCCCGATGGCCTAAACATGGAATTCATCAGTTTTAAAATCTCCCCACCCCCAGCCTCATCCCATGTCCAGCCCTCCCTCTCATCCCTGCATCCTTGACCTGACACAGCCCGTCCATCTTTTCTCCCACCTATCTGTCCCCAGCTATCCCACTGACCAATCCCCACCATTCCCTAACTGCATCCAACCTATCACCACCCCACCTACCTTCCCCACCCCTCCTCTATTTATTTCCCCGCTCCCGTCCCTATTACTGAATAAGACTGCCGACGTGAAACGTCAATTTTCCCGCTCCTCTGAGCCGCCTGGCCTGCTGTGTTCCTCCAGCTCCACACTATGTTATCTTTGCATCTGCAGTTCTTGCTGTCTCTGAGCAGTCAGCGACTTTTCTATTTCCACTATTTCTATTCCCAATTAATCTCCCATCCGCTCTCTCCCCATTTTACTGTGATATCTGCATATTATTAACAGCCAATCATCTCCCCACTACTTGAATTGTAATTTTCGAACGTCTTATTGAATTACATATGCAGCCACATTTATTTAAATCCTAACAGAGGGCTATAGCTCTTTCTACGCTGAAACATGTCATTAAAAGCAGCAAAATAAACGAACTCGCCGACAACCCGGACTGGTGCTATTCCTACCGTTCAAGTCCAGTCTTTTCAAAGCAATCCAGACGCGGTTTGGACTTGTTTTGGCAGTTCTAACGGCCATCAGTCTTCCCTGCACCAGCGTTTACCAGTACACAACAGCGAGTGTATCTCAACCGTACTGCTGGATCCAATGAGAAATTGCATTCCGGGTCGCCAAGGAACCATGGAAACAGTTTACAACCACTGTAGATTTCATCCGACGCTGAACGAAGGTAGTCTCAAGAGAAAAGAATAATGTGATGAAAGATTGGAGCAATCCAACCGAAAAGGCTGTCCGTGCAACCATTGCACTAAAGACAATAAAACACAATTTTAAAAAATGTTGATGATCAAATTAGTTCCAAGAAACAGCTTGATTATTTTGTTCTTGGGGAAGGGAAGGTTATATGTAACCATTCATATATTTCCATTTCAGAGAGAAAGAAGAGAGAGGAGACAGCATCCCAGCCAACTGAGGATTGGCATTGCACAGAATAACAGCGGAGTTCACTGTTGCAGAACTTTTCTCCATACTGCAATGGGGCCTAGTGAGCTGGAATGTTAGGAATCAGGAAACTGTAAATTGACGGAAGCCAAGAAAACAACTCACATTCATACCCACCATTAAGGATATATATTTGTTCAAGTAATCATTTTCCCTTCCTAGAAGAATTCTAAGTAGCCCTGTTATTCTTGATAACGGATTCTTTACAATTGGAATATTAAACCTAAGTATTTTATAATAAAAAATTATATTTCCATACCAGCCATCTTTTGGCAGAATGCCTCATCACCAGAACTTTCCAACAAGCACCAAAACATCGCTTGGCTGGTGGTGAGAAGGGCACTACCTGTGAGATCCTTTACGTACATCAGGTCAGCCTGCACCTCTGTACACTGGCCTAAAAGCAGCTGTGGGGGCTTGAGACTGTCACACATCTCCTGCTGGGGAATGTGCCTTTGCAAAGAAAGATCGAGTGATTTTTGTTGAGGTTCATCCCAAGCAGGTCTGTGACGTGGGACTCTGTGCTCTATGGCCTGTTCCCCAGGATGTTCACCAAGACAAACATTGACTGTGCCTGGAGGATCATCAACTCCTGAAAGTTGCTCTTTGGTCTGCCTGCAACTTGTTGGTTTTCCAGAGCAAAGAGTTGATCTCAACTGAGTGTTGCAGACTGGCATATTTCAAGGTCCAAATCTATGTGCTGAGGGACACACTAAAGCCTTGGGTAGCTGCCGCCAAGGTGCAATGGAGAAAGACCACCATCTAAGTTCTTACCATTGAAGTTAAATAGGTGTCCATTCAGTTATTGGACCGTCCTGATGCCTCAAGCATATGTAAATATAATCTGGAATAAGTAACAAATGCCTTTGGTTTGTTTTTGGACAGAGTCGAACTCCAATGTTTAAAGATAGTAAGAACTAGACATGAGTCTAACCCACCCTCTGCAGACCCCTTCTCCCACCTGCAACACACCCCATCCTCCTGGACACCACCCCAAGCTGTCCTACCCGCCCTTACCCCTTGATCTCCAACTGTCATCATGACATCAATCACCTAAACCTCTCCCTCATGAATGTGCAGCCCTCTGCTCCTTCCACTCCAACCCTAACCTCACCATAAAACCTGTAGATAAGGGAGGTGCAGTTGCAGTATGCTGCACTGACCATGACATAACTGAGGCCAGGTGCCAACTCTCTGACACCTCCTCCTACGTGCAGGCCCAACCAGTCCCCCTCCACCAACACCCTCGTTCGATTTGCCGAACTTATCCCTACGCTTAACAACTTACCTTTAACTCCTCCCACTTCCTACAGACTAAAGGGATGGCCATGGGAACCTTTATGGGCCCAAGCTATGCCTGCTTCTTCTTAGGATACATGGAATAATCCCCTTCCGCTGCTACACTGGCACATTTCTCCACCTCTTCCTCCACTACATCGATCACTGTATTGGTGCTGCCTCATGCTCCCACGAGGGGCTTGAACAGTTCATCAATTTTACTAACATCTTTCACGCCAACCTCGTTCACCTGGACTATCTCTGATACCTCTCTCTCCTCCCTGGACCTCTCTATCTCCATCTCTGGTGACTGCTTTGAAACTGACATCTATTTAAAGCCCACCGACTCCCACAGCTACCAGACTACACCTCCTCTCACCCACCTTCCTGCAAGAATGTGATCCCCTACTCCCAATTCCTCTGTCTCCACTGTGTCTGCTCCCAAGATGAGACATTCCACTCCTGAACATCCCAGATGTCATCTTATTTCAAGGATTGCAACATCGCCCCCTTCGGTGGTCAAAAATGCTCTCGACTGCATCTCTTGCGTTTCTCACACCTCTGCCCTCACATTCTCTCCCCACAACAAAATCAAAGACAGAATCTCCCTTGCCTTCACATATCACCCGATTAATCTCCATATCCAAAGTATCATTCTCTGCCACCTACAACCCAACCCCACAACCGAAGATATATTTCCCTCCCCACCCCTATCTGCCTTTTGTAAGAACCACTCTCTCTGCGATTCCCTCATCCGCTCCACACTTCTCAGTAGACCCACCACCCCCGGCACCTTTCTATTGCAACCCCAGGAAGTGCTACACCTGCCCCTACACCTCCCCACCTCCCTCCCATCCAAGGCACTAAACAAACCTTTCACATCAAACAGAGGTTCACCTGCACATTTGTCAATGTGGTCTATTGCATCCGCTGCTCCCGATGTGGCCTCATCCACATTCGTGAGACCAAGCGGAGGCTCGGAGACCACTTTGTAGAGCACCTGTTGTCTGTACACTACAAACGGCCACATCTTTTAGTCGAAAACCACTTCAACTCCCACTCCCTGGGTGACATGTCTGTCCTGGGCCTACTCCAGTGTCACCTGGAAACTGGAGTAGCAGCACCTCATATTCCACCTTGGAACCAGTGATGATAGGTCTGTAGTGGACAGTAGTGATTAATTTCCTGGTCCATTTCTCAACTACAATATTGAGGATAGGGAGATTATTTGACTATTCCATTTTAAACATGAATTTGAGTGCATGAAGGAGCCCACTAAGACATGGAAGAAAATTTCTACAGCTACATGTACAAATGGAAACCTGCTTAAAACAGATTGTAGCAATTCACCCAACTATATGGCCAGTTTATTTTGTGTAGAACTTGTTATAGATAAGGTAGGGCATAAAGAAATGTGATTTTTGTGTTTCATCGGTAGCCCAAACACACCGGACAATGAACTGTGAGGATGAACTCTGTTGAATATATTACTTGTCAGCACAGTGCTGTACATGTATTAAAGGCCATACCTAAATATATGCAAAGCAAAAGAAGAAAATTGCTAAATTCAGATGGGTGTTGGGAACATCAGCAGTTACCAAGTGTTTAAAGGGACAAATATGATCTATTAACAATAGTAAATATTAAAAGAAACACAGGGGATCAGTACTGCACTAAACTTAAAGAAGGAGACAGACTGTTTGAGAAATTACTTCATAAAGGAGACAAAACTGAGAAGTGTAACTTCAGCTAATTGGAGAACTTGAAACAAAGGGTGCCATGGCATAAGAAATATTTTAAAAAGCCAAATGAAGTATAATTAAAACAAAATGTTACAATTAATGTAATGCTTAAAGAAAAGCAGAAAATGCTGCAAAGCTTCATCAGCTCTGGCAGTACCTATGGAGACAGAAACAGAATCCCTGGAGGAACAGGTTCATAGTTTTCTGACTTTGCTAGAGGCATCACTCCTCTGACTGACAAATGTCCACACATTCCTCCCTCTCTCCAGCTGCCTCCTCAAAACTCTGAACAGACAATGCACACACACACACACACACACACACACACACACAAATAATCCTATTGCCATCTCAGATTCATCACTCGCAGTCACGCTTCACTTTACAAACCCATATTTCTCTGTTTTCCCTCACTGGAGAAGAGAATGCAGAATTCTAGGGAAAGGAAAAGAAAGCTACAGGGGATCTACAGGTAGAGGCACCCTTACCACAATGGTAGAGAATGCCTTGGAGATTAACAGGATGGCACAAAGCCTGTGCTTTGCCAATGGTGAAACTTAGGTGATGCACTACCACTTAGCAAGTAGCAATTATTTTATATTGATTAATGTTACGTCACCATTATCTAAACTGTCATGGTGAGCAGTATGTTGAGTTTATCCCCTTTCTCCATATGTGTACTAACCCATTTCTTTAATTTTTCACAGGTTCTTAACAATGCTGAGGGAACAGATTGAGGAATGCTTGTTAGAGTATTGCTTACATAACTCATGCACACTCTTCAACATACACATGCTTGCAATAGGTCTTGCATTATAAGTAATGCAAGATTGTTAGATAGTGTGGATCAAATCACATGTGAGCAGGATCAGGTGCTGGAGACCAGGTTAGTTCTGAAGAGTATCTGTCAGAGATGTAGGTAGCATCAAACTGGACATAAATAGGGTTCATCCATTAAAAAGGAATGCTTCAACATTCAGGAAGTGTATGTTTTTGTCAACTATTTTGACAATTTTGACTATTATCTGCAGAAAGATCCTGACCTATAACATCACCTTTCCTGCTCCTCTAACGCTAGCTGGCCCGCTGTGCCCCTCAATCTCCACAGTATTATCTTTGACTCCAGCATCAGCAGTTCTTACTATCTCTGCTTTTGTCAACTGTATTTTTTTTGAGAGGCAATGAACACCTTTGAAGAGATATTGGAAGAGTTAATGTCTAAAATGAGTACCTTGATTTCTCCAGCACTTTCACTGATGTCTGCCCCTGTGGTAACTGTGACCTGCATTCTCTGAGGTCCTTACTCCTGTACACATGTACTGCGAGGACATCAAACCTGTTGGATAAGTGCCATTTCTGAAGAAGGGTCTAGGCCCGAAACGTCAGCCTTCCTGCTCCTCTGATACTGCTTGGCCTGCTGTGTTCATCCAGCTCTACACCTTGTTATCTCAGACAATTGCAAGGGCTGAGAATCCTTAACTACTAACTCCCAGAACCACTCGCCTACCTCAAATGCACTGACCATAGACTAAATCTGAACAACCAAGCCCAAAGGATGCATCTGACCCCGAGGACAAAATATCCAGACAACATATCTCAACCTGATGTATTACAGAGTCTGAAGTTAGAACTCCCATTGAAAATCTCTGAGCCAAGGTTCCTTGAGATGCACATACATTACTACAGATGTGGTTGCTGTGAATCAAACAGACATCTAACTCATACTATATCCAGACTAATCACCTACACTGTCATCTTTATTTTATTTAACTAAAAAGGTTTCATGCTTAAGGATATCACTGTCATTAGCTGTTGAACATTGAACCATTCAAATTGAAACATTGCTGTTCCTAGTTTCAGTCACATGGTGGTGCTAAGCATCTTTTTTTCTCTCTACAACATAGCTTCAACAATATGATATTTAGATAGATAGGCTAGAATATTATTGAAAAAAAAGTTTGTTTAGATCATCTTGACCTTTACAGTGCCAGGGGCCTGTGTTCAATTCCAGCATTAGGTGACTGTCAGTGTGGAGTTTGCATGTTCTCCCTATGACTGCTTGGGTTTCTTCTGGGTGATATGGGTTTTTCACACAGTCGAAAGATGTGCAAGTTAGGTGAATTGGCTATGCTAAAATTGCCCCCTGGTGTCCAGTGATATCTAGGCTACATGGATCAGGCATAGTAAACATGGGGTTACGTGAATAAGAAAAGGGGCTCGGTCTTGTGGGATGCTCTTTGGGCGGCATTGGTGCAGATTCAATAGGCTGGGTGGCTTCTTTCCACACTGTGGGAGTTCTGTGAATCTAACAAAAGCAAGGGAGTTATTACAAATATCTATAAAACTGTGGTTCAACCTCAGTTGGAGTTTGGTGTCCAATTCTGCTCATCCCACTTTAGAAAGAACGTGAAGAAGTTCGAGGATCACAGAATCAAAATACAGAAGCATTTTACACCAATGAAGTAACTATATTGTTAATAAATTGTCTTTTGTTTAAGATGCAGTATCTGGAATTGATTATTCACAGAGTCTGGGATTGGTTATACAAAAGTCTTGTTAGGAGTGTTTGAAGTCAGTTTTGAGAGTCTTTGAAGGTTATCATTTTACTGTGTTGCGAATACAGACGTAGAAAGGCCAATTTGGTTCAGCTGTCTATCTCTGTGTCACAACAGTATGAACTGAATTGTCCCATAGGGGATCTCATGGCGTAGTACCTCTAAGCCAGGAGGAGTAGGTTGCAGATTCTGGGTTGTATTTTAAACAAAAGACTTAGCAAATTACTAACAATATAGTAACCTCTGCAGAGTAAAATTAAACAACAAAATAATCTAATTGGTCTGTGCTTTAAACTCAAAATCATTCATGCAAATGAAAGATAAGCAACAAATATTGGGATAAATGAAAGAGAATTACAAAATTTTGCCAGATTAATTAAGTAGTTTTACAATGCCTTGTTCCACAGGCAAAGTTACTATGATTTTGATGGTTTCTCGGTTATATTATCCAAAGATGAGGGATGGGTTGGACCTGAACTGGAGGGGGACCAGCATCCTAGTGGAGAGACTTGCTGGAGCTACTCAGTGTTGTTTCAACTAGTCTGGTTGTGGGGTGGACCCCTCAGCAGCAGTGAGACAAGGGAGAAAGATGAGGCTGGTACAGAAGCAAAAGTCAGCAAGTTAAATCATCAAGGCAGACAAGAACACGGCAGAGAAGGAAGGAAAGACTGATGAATTAATCTAATGAATTATTTCAATGAAAGAGGCCTGACAGGTAAGGCAGATGAACTCAGGGCATGCTGGGAACATAGCTATTACAGAAACATGGCTGAGGGAGGAATGGGACTGGCAACTCAATGCTCCAGGGTACACACGCTATAGGAAGGATAGATGGGAAGGCAAGGGGAGGAGAGGGAGCAGCATTTTTGATTAGGGAAAACATCATAGCAATACTTAGAGAAGATATCCCTGAAGGATTGTCCAGTGAGGCTATATGGGTGGAGCTGAGAAGGGGTCAAAAGGTCAGAAGGGGGCGATCACTTTGTTGGGATTATACTACAGGCCCCCGATAGTCACGGAAAATTGAGGTGCAAATAGGTAGGGAGATCGCATATAGCTATAAGAATAGGGTTGTAACAGTAGAGGATTTTAACTTTCCAGACACAGACTGGGACTGCTTCAGTGCTCAGGGCTTGGATAGGGAGGAATTCTTGTTCCGGAAAACTTTCTCAATCAATATGTTGATGTACCTTTTAGCGAAGGGCCAAAATTCAACCTCCTCTCAGGTGTTAGTGGGGGAACACTTTGGAACAAGTCACCATAATTCTATTAGTTTGAAAACAGTTATGGAAAAGGATAGGCCTGTCCACAAGTTTAAGCTCTAAACTGGGGCAAGGTCAATTTTGATGGTATTAGGCAGAAACTTTCAAAAGTTGATTGGGGAATGCTGTTCACAGGTATGGGGACGTCAAGCAAATGGGAAGCTTTCAAAAGCGAGATTACAAGTGTTCAGGGACACCATGTTGGTGTGAAGGGAAAGGCTGGCGGCGTAAAGAACACTGGATTATTAGAGATATTGAGGGTCTTCTCAAGACAAAGGAGGTATATATCAGGTATAGACAGCTGGGATCAAGTGAATCTCTTGAGTAGTATAGGGGTTGTCAGAGTACAGTTAAGAGAGAAATCAGGACAGCAAGAAGGGGACATGAGTTAGCTTTGGCAGATAAGGATAAGGAGAACCCCAAGAGATTCTTTGCCAGGGTTGGAAAGGTTGAGCTAAAGGGAAAGGTTGAATAGACTGGGCCGATTTTCCCCAGAGTGTTGGAAGCTGAGGAGAGACCTGATAGAGGTTTATAAAATCATGAGGGCATGGATAGGGTAAAAGCATTTTCCACAGGGTGAGATGGCATAGGTTTTAGGTGAGAGAGGAAAGATTCAAAATGGATCTAAGGGGCAACGTTTTCACACAGAGGGTGGTATGTGCATGGAATGAGCTGCCACAGGACGTGGTGGAGGCTGGTACAATTACACCACTTGAAAGGCATTTGGATGGGTATATGAATAGGAAGGATTTAGAGGGATTTGGGCCACATGCTGGCAAATGGGGCTAGATTTATTTAGGATATCCGGTCAGCATGGACGAGTTGGACCGAAGTGTCTGTTTCCATGCTGTATATCTCTATGACTCTATGACTACAAGTATATTAATGGCAAGACTAACGACGGAGAGAATAAGGCACCTTAAAGATCAATCAGGCCATCTTTTTGTGTGTAACCACAGGAGATGGGTGATATCCTAAATGATATTTTGCATTAGTATTTACTGTAGAGAAAGACATGGAAGCTAGAGAACTTGGGGAAATAAATATTGGTTGCCTGAAAAGAGTCTACATAACTGAAGAGGCGCTGGAGGTCTTAAAATGCATAAAGGTAGGTAAATCCCCAAGACCTGATCAGGTCTATCCCTGGACAATGTGGGAAGCTAGGGAAAAAATTGTAGAGGCCCCCAGCAGAGATATTCATATCACTGACAGCCACGGTATGGTACCAGAAGACCGGAGGGAGCCCAATGTTGTGTCATTATTTAAGAAAGACTGTTTGGAACCACAGGCTGGTGAACCTGACTTCAATGGTGGGTAAGTTGTTGGAGGGGATTCTGAGAGACAGGATTAACATGCATTTGGAAAAGCAAGGACTGATTAGGGATAGTCAACATGGCATTGTGTGTGGACATTGTGTCTCACAAACTTGATTGAGTGTTTTGAAGAGGTGACCAAGAAGATTAACGATTGCAGAGCAGTAGTTGTTGTCTGCATGTACTATAGCAAGGCTTTTGAAAAGGTTCTGCATGGTAGACTGATTAGTAAGGTTAGATCACATAGGATTCAGGGAAAAGTAAACAATTGAATACAAAATTGGACCAGCAGCGTACTGCAAGAATTGGTGCTTGGTCTACAGTTGTTCGCCGTTTACATAAACGATTTGGATGAGAATAAAGGAGGTGTGGTTAGTCAGTTTGCAGATGACACCAAAATTGGTGGTATAGTGGACGGTGAAGAGGGTCATCTAAGAGTACAGTGGGATCTTGATCAACTTGGACAGTGGGCAAGGAACGACAGATGGACTTTAATTTAGATAAATGTGAGGTGTTGCATTTTGGTAAGACAAACCAGGGCAGGACTTATACACACAGCAATAATGGGAACTGCAGATGCTGGAGAATCCAAGATAACAAAGTGTGGAGCTGGATGAACACAGCAGGCCAAGCAGCGTCTCAGGATGAAGGATCTAGGCCCGAAACGTCAGCTTTTGTGCTCCTGAGATGCTGCTTGGCCTGCTGTGTTCATCCAGCTCCACACTTTGTTATCCAGGACTTATACATGGTCGGTGACCCCACCGATGACGTCACATCCACCACTGCCGGGCACACCACTTCCAGGACCACGTACGCGACCGCTGCTGCAGTCACCGCCTCCACTTCCAGAACCAACACTACACAAATCACCTTCACCGCTGCTGCTGCCGCCCACTCCGCTCCGCCCACAGCCGACGCCGACGGAACGCCGCCCACAGCTGACACCGATGGAACCCCGCCCACAGCCGACACCACTGATGGAACCCCGCCCACAGCCAACGCCGACGGAACCCCACCCACAGCCGACAGAACCCCGCCCACAACCTCCACAGCCAGCAACCCCAGAGAAGACAGCCACACTGAGCCCTGCCGCATCTTCACCATCCCCGCAGACCTCCCACCGACTGAGGATGAACAGTCAGTCCTAAGCAGAGGGCTCACCTTTGTCCCCCTCCACCCACACATCAATGAATACCAGTCACGTTTGGACATCGAGCAGTTTTTCCGTCACCTTTGCCTCCACGCTTACTTCTTTAACCGGGAGCCTAACCCTCCCTCGACTGACCCCTTCACCCACCTCCAACACAAGTCCTCTTCCTGGACACCACCCCCAGGCCTCCTACCCTCCCTTGACCTCTTCATCTCCAACTGCTGTCAAGACATCAACGGCCTCAACCTCTCCACCCTTCTCACCCACTCCAACCTCTCCCCTGCAGAATGGGCAGCCGTCCGCTCCAGCCCCAACCTCACCATCAAACCCACAGACAAGGGTGGCGCAGTGGTAGTATGGCGCACTGACCTCTACATCGCTGAGGCCAAACGCCAACTCTCTAACACCTCCTCCTATCGCCCCCTTGATCATGACTCCACCCCCGAGCACCAAACCATTATCTCCAACACCATCCATGACCTCATCACCTCAGGGGACCTCCCACCCACAGCCTCCAACCTCATTGATCCCCAACCCCGCACGGCCCATTTCTATCTCCTTCCCAAAATCCACAAACCTGCCTGCCCTGGTCGACCCATCGTCTCAGCCTGTTCCTGCCCCAACGAACTCATCTCCACCTATCTGGACTCCATTTTCTCCCCTTTGGTCCAGGAACACCCCACCTACGTCCAGGACACCACCCACACCCTCCACCTCCTCCAGGACTTCCAATTCCCTGGCCCCCAACACCTCATTTTCACCATGGACGTCCAGTCCCTATACACCTGTATTCCTCATGCAGATGGCCTCAAGGCCCTCCGCTTTTTCCTGTCCCGCAGGCCCGACCAATCCCCCTACACTGACACCCTCATCCGCCTAGCCGAACTCGTCCTCACCCTCAACAACTTCTCTTTCGATTCGTCCCACTTCCTACAGACAAAGGGGGTGGCCATGGGTACCCGCATGGGCTCAAGCTATGCCTGCCTCTTTGTAGGTTATGTGGAACAGTCCCTCTTACGCACCTACACAGGCCCCAAACTCCACCTCTTCCTCTGTTACATTGATGACTGTATCGGTGGTGCCTCTTGCTCCCCAGAGGAGCTCGAACAGTTCATCCACTTCATCAACACCTTCCACCGCAACCTCAAGTTCACCTGGGCCATCTCCAACACATCCCTCACATTCCTGGACCTCTCAGTCTCCATCTCAGGTAACCAGCTAGAAACTGATGTCCATTTCAAGCCCACTGACTCCCACCGCTACCTAGAATACACCTCCTCCCACCCACCCTCCTGCAAAAAATCCATCTCCTATTCCGAATTCCTCCCCCTCCGCCGCATCTGCTCCCAGGATGAGGCATTCCACTCCCGCACATCCCAGATGTCCACGTTCTTCAAGGACCGCAACTTTCCCCCCACAGTGGTCGAGAACGCCCTTGACGTCTCCCGCATTTCCCGCAACACATCCCTCACACCCCGCCCCGCCACAACCGCCCCCAGAGGATCCCCCTCATTCTCACATACTACCCCACCAACCTCCGGTTACAACGTATCATCCTCCTTCCGCCATCTACAATCCGACCCCACCACCCAAGCTATTTTTCCATCCCCACCCTTGTCTGCCTTCCGGAGAGACCACTCTCTCCGCGACTCCCTTGTCCGCTCCACACTCCCCTCCAACCCACCACACCCGGCACCTTCCCCTGCAACCACAGGAAGCGCTACACTTGCCCCCACACCTCCTCCCTCACCCCTATCCCAGGCCCCAAAATGACCGTCCATATCAAGCAGATGTTCACCTGCACATCTCCCAGTGTGGTACATTGTATCTATTGCACCCGGTGTGGCTTCCTCTACATTGGGGAAACCTCTTGGGGACCGCTTTGCAGAACACCACCGCTCAGTTCGCAACAATCAACTGCAACTCCCAGTCGCGAACCACTTCAACTACCCCTCCCATTCCTCAGACAACATGTCCATCATGGGCCTCCTGCAGTGCCACAATGATGCCACCCGAAGGTTGCAGGAACAGCAACTCATATTCCGCTTGGGAACCCTGCAGCCCAATGTGGACTTCACAAGCTTCAAAATCTCCCCTTCCCCCACTGCATCCCAAAACCAGCCCAGTTCTTCCCCTCCCCCCACTGCATCACAAAACCAGCCCAGCTCATCCCCTCCCCCCACTGCATCCCAAAACCAGCTCAGCCTGGCTCTGCTTCCCTAACCTGTTCTTCCTCTTACCCATCCCTTCCTCCCACCTCAAGCCACACCTCCATTTCCTACCTGCCACCTCATCCCGCCTCCTTGACCTGTCCATCTTCCCTGGACTGGCCTATCCCCTCCCTACCTCCTCACCTGTACTCTCCTCTCTACCTATCTTGTTTTCGCTCCATCTTTGGTCCGCCTCCCCCTCTCTCCCTATTTATTCCAGTTCCCTCTCCCCATCCCCCTCTCTGATGAAGGGTCTAGGCCCGAAAAGTCAGCTTTTGTGCTCCTGAGATGCTGCTTGGCCTGCTGTGTTCATCTAGTTCCACACTTTGTATCTTGGATTCTCCAGCATCTGCAGTTCCCATTATCACAGGACTTATACACTTAACTGTAGGGCCGTGGGGAGTGTTGTTAAACGGACAGACCTAGGAATGCAGGTACATAGTTCCTTGAACATACCATCGCACGTAGACAGGGTGGTCTCAAAGGCATTTAGCACTCTTAACCTCATTGGTTAGTCCACTGAAGACAAGAGTTGGGATGCCATCTAATGGCAGTACATGACATTGGTAAGGCCACATTTGGAGTACTGCATACAATTCTGGTTGCCCTGTTTTGGGAAGGATGTGATTAAACTGGAAAGGGTGCAAAAAAGATTTACAAGGATGTTACAGAGACTGGAGGGTTTGAGTTATAAGGAAAGGCTGGATAGGTTGAGACTTTTTTCTCTGGAGCATCAGAGGCTGAAAAATGACCTAATAGAGAATTGTAAAATCATGAGGGACATAGTCAAGGTGAATAGCCAAGGTATTTTCCCCAGGGTAGGGTAGTTCAAAATTTGAGGGCATATGTTTAAGGTAAGAGGACAAAGATTTAAAAGGGATCTGGGGGACAACTTCTTCACACAGAAGGTGATGCATTGTAAAGACAAGTACAATTGCAACATTTAGAAGATAATTTGGACAGGTACCTTTATTCAATCATGGGATGAGGACATCGCTGGTTAGACAGCATTTATTGCCCATCCCTAATTGGCCAGTGGGCAGTTGAGAGTCAACCACATTGCCGTGAGTCTGCAGTGACAAGTAGACTAGACTGGGTATGGATAGCAGAGATAGAAAGAACTGCTGATGCTGGAGTCAGAGATAACACGGTGTGGAGCTGGAGGAACACGGTGTGGAGCTGGAGGGACACAGTAGGCCAAGTTTTTGAAGTAGTTTCTGAAGAAGGATCCCCACCCAAAACATCAACTTTCCTGCTCCTCTGAAGCAATAAAGCTGGTGATCCAGCAGTAAACCAGAGTCTTTTGAGAGACATATAAATTAGACAAATTGCAGTGAAAAAAAATTGCCCAATAATAGTTCATACAGAATAATTTAAAAAGCACAAATTCCCTCAATGATGAATGTATATATAATACTACAACATTTTAAATTCCCACATCTAGGTACTCACGGCGGCAGGACAGGGAAAAGCAGTTTCTCTTGCTGTCAGCATATACTTTTCTTTGTTCATAGATTTGTCAATGTCAATATATACAGTTTAACACTGGCCAGCAGTTTTGTTGAATTTGCAAACTTTTCTCCTTTGTTGCTTCTGAGTTTTACACACTCACGGAAATTTGGGGAGGGAGGAAAACTTCACTAAACGAATGACAGAGTGCTCACTATTTGGAATGAGACACTTTTCTAAGGTCTTACCCCCATGCAGCACCCCACCTGCTCCCACCCCCATCATGGATACCACTGTGCTTAGTATTAATATCTGCTGGAAGATTCAGAACACATTTTGATTGAGTCGCAAATTTGCCAACAATAAATTAACATCTTCAGCCCCATGTGCTAATGTAACAACCATCTTTTAGGTATTATATATAGAAGAACGTGGCTTGACAACTATGTAGGAAATTCATCACAGCCAAGGTGTCCTCATTTAAACCTTAATCCAATAATGGACAAAAGAGCTGACTCCAGAAGGGAGGCGACAGTGACTGCCCTTCATATCAAGGGGACTTTGAAAATGAGACATTTGGAATTGTGGCAAGATCTCTGTATTGGTTGGAATTCTATCAAACATGAAGGGAGATGGTTGTGGAAACTGGAAATCAATAATGTCACCCCAAGACATCTGTGCAGGGGTTTCTCAGTACTGCATTGTCCTCTGCCCAACCATTTTTAGCTGCTTCAGTATTGATCTTCTTGTTATCTTAAACTCAGAAGTGGCAATGACATTTCTGAATTCCCCCTCTCCCATCTTCATGGGATAGAGGTGGGTGTAGGGATGGTGGCTTATCATTGACCGGTATTACTTGATGTGGCTTTTCTTTGATTTGATAGCTAAGATTATTTTTGCTTACATACGAGGCTTGCAACTAAACTTTGTGGCATGTCAGCCCCTGAGTGGAATTGTTATGTCAAATGGTGGCTTACTCTTAAAATTACCATTGAATGCAAGTATGGAGTGGCTGCATGCAGAGCTCCAACTCCTGATTTTTTTTAATGCCTAAATCCGAAGCAGAGATAGCATTAGCATATAAAGTTAAGGATAATCCAAAGAGATTCTACAAGTACATTAAGAGCATAAGGGTAACTAGAGAGAAGGTAGGGCCTTTTAAAGATCAAGGAGGTCTTTGTGTTGAGCTCCAGCAGATGGGAAAGATACTAAATGAATAACACAGGGATTGGTTCTGGGTTCTCTCTTGTTTGTCATTTATATAAATGATTTGGATGAGAACATAGAAGGCATAGTTAGTAAGTTTGTGGATGACACCAAAATTGGTGGCACAGTTGACAGTGAAGAAGGTTTTCTAAGATTACAAAGGGATCTTCATCAAGGGTCAATGGGCTGAAAAATGGTAGAATTCAATCTGAATAAATGCGATGTATTGTATTTTGGTACAACAAACAAGGGTAGGGTTTATACAATTAATTGTAGGCCTTAGATAGCGTTGTAGATCAGAGAGACCCAGGGTTGAGGGTACATAATTCTTTAAAGTTTGCGACACATATAGGGTGATAAAAATGAAATTTGGCACGCTTGCCTTCATTGCTCAATCCTTTGTGTACAGGAGTTGGGAAGTCATGTTGACGTTGTACTCTGGAATATTGTGTACAGTTCTGGTCGCCCGGTTATAGGGAAGATATTATCAAGCTGGAGAGGATTCAGAAAAGATTTACCAGGACGTTGCTTGGTATGGAATGTTTGAGCTATAAAGAAAGGCTGGATAGTCTGAAACGTTTTTCACTAGAGCATGGGAGGTTGAGAGGCGACCTTATAGAAGTTTATAAAATAATGAGGGGCATTGATAGAGTTAATGGCAGCTGTGTTTTCCCTAGGATAAGGAATTTCAAGACTAGGGAGCACATTTTTAAGATGAGAGATATGTAAAAAAGACATGAGGCAATTTTTTTACACGGAGGGTGGCTTGCGTGTGGGATGAACTTCCTGAGGAAATGGTGGATGCAGATACAATTACAATGTTTAAAAGACATTTGGATACATACATGAATTGGAAAGGTTTGGCAGGAGATGAGCCAGGAACAGACACATAGAACTAGTTTAATTTGGAGTTATGTTCGCCGTGGATTGGTTGGGCCGAAAGCTCTGTTTCTGCGATGTATGATTCTGTGACTCTGAAACTCACTCCCTTAACCTCCCCACTTCTTACATACTTGGCTAACTATACTTGTTATATACAGACATCAAAGTTGTACTCTTAAAATTGGGACACTAGAGGATGCAGAGAAGATTTGCAAGGATGATGGCAGAAAAATCTGTGTATATGTATTAAGAAAGGGCTGGTTCTCCTCTGTTGGAAAAAGCAGGTTGAGGGGCCTATCTGACAAGGGTTTTTAAAAGTTGTCAATTATTGGCCTGGGATATTTTTCTGCTTTAATTCTACATTCAGATATAGGTACAGTAATGAAAAGTTGGCATAGTACACAGGCTGGTGAAGAAGGCATTTGGCACACTTGCCTTCATTGGTTACTGATCACTGAGTATAGGAATTGGGATGTTATGTTGTGGCTGTACACAACATTAATTGGCCACTTTTACAATACTGTGTTCAATTCTGGTCTTCCTGCTGTAGAAAAGATTTTGTTAAACTTGAAAGGGTGCAGAAAGGTATTACAAGGATGTTGCCATGATTGGAGGTTTTAAGCTAAAAGGAGAAGCTGGATAGGCTGGGGCTTTTCTCCCTGGAGCGTCAGAAGCTGAGCGGTGATCTTATAGAGGTTTATAAAATCTTGAGGGGCATGGACAGGGTGAATAGCCAAGGTCTTTTTTTCCCAGAGTATAGGAGTCCAAAACTGGATAGCATAGGTTTAAGGTCAAAGGGGAAAGATTTAAAAGGGACCTGAGGAGCAATGTTTTTAAGCAAAGGGTGTTGCATGTATGGAACGAGCTGCCAGAGTAAGTGGTGGAGGCTGGTACAATTACAACATTTAAAAGGCATCCGGATGGGTGTAAATGGGTATGGGCCTAATCTGGGAAATGGGACTAATTCAGTTTATGACATCTGGTCAGCATGGACAATTTGGACTGTAGGGTCTATTTCCGTGCTGTCTCATTCTGAGTCTATATGGCAGTGTTTGATTAGCATGTTTTAGCTTTGCATTTCCAGAAATAATATTTTATATATAACAGTGAAATGCCTTTCAGTCATATATTCACAGGTTAAAGTACAATTGGAGTTGAGTTGGTTAGCTCAGTTGGCTGTATGTCTAGTCTGCGATGCATAATGACACAAACAATATGAGTTTAATTCCCGTATTAGCTGAGGTTATTATGAAGGTCCCTCCTTCTCAATCTTTCCCTTCACCTCAGGTGTGGTCACTCTCGGGTTGAACCACCACTGGTCATCTCTATCTAATCAGAGAGTGGAACTTTGCCAACTTTACTCACTGTTACATTGGGGTGATCTTTGATTGCATTTCGCAAGTTGGCTTTATTTATAAAAAACTGTATCTTTTTCAACCTCTTTCCAGTAGCACCGTACCATCTTTGAGTTTTTCAACCTGCTTCTCCATTTGAAATACGCTTTAGAAATGAAATTTATTCCAACTACCAGCAACAAACTGTGGAAATTGTTTATAGCAACAAAATGATGAACCAACCTCGCCAAGTCTCCAAGGTTGCACTTCCCAAACACATGATTTCTAGATCATGAAGGGCTAGGACGCAGGTGGAATTTGAACTCAATAAAATATCTCGAATTAAGAATCTAATGATGACCATGAATCCATTGTTGATTGTTGGAAAAACCCATCTGGTTCACTAATGTCCTTTAGGAAAAGAAACTGCTATCCTGGTCCTCCTACATGTGACTCCAGACTCAAAGCAATGTGGTTGACTCTGAACTGCTCTCTGGGCAATTAGGGTTGGGCAATAAATGTTGCCTAGCCAGTGATGCCCTTATCCTGTTAATGAAATTTTTTGAAAAATGGAAATACCAACAAAAGAAAATTCTCATCCAAGTCACAAGTCATTTTGACTTAGAGCTATATCACTGTTCCTGAATTGCTGTCAGGTTGAAATCCTGGAACTGTACTGAACAACATTGCAGCTGTACCTTCACCACTTGCAACAGTTTAAAGATGGTGGTTCACAACCATGCTCTTGAAGGTGATTAGGGACTGGCAATGACAAGCTGTATGTTGAAAACATTTCCCCTTGTAGGAGGGATTCAAACAATGGAATGCAGTTTCAAACTAAGGGGTTTCCCATTTAAGACAGAGAAAAAGAGAAATGTTTTCTCTTTGATAGTCATTCATTTGCCCCAGAGAGGGTGGATGTGGGTTCACTGATTATTTTTAAGGCTGAGGTATTATTGAGGAACAGAGTCAGAGTATAGGAGCTAGACAGGCAAGTAGAGTCTGCAATCAGATCTTGATCTACTAAAATAGTGCGGCAAGCTTGAGAGACTACTCCTGCTTCTAATTTTAATATGCAGTATTTAAGACTGTGAATTTAAAGTCTACAATTGAATTGTGATTCATTGTGCAGAGTGCACTCGCTTGCTTATACTCTCCAGATGTTTGAAGAATAAGGGTCGATCTCTTCCAAGATTGGCTCTAACAGATTAGGCACTAAGAGGCTGTTTTCCTCGTATGGGAAATCTAAAAACGTGAGGCATTATTTTAGAATAAAGAAATCAAAATCTTGGACTGAGATTAGCTATTTTTTTCCACTCAAATGGCCGCAAATCATTAGAATTCTACACTGTAGAGAGAGATTTGGCTGGTTTGTTCAGTATACGTGAAATTGATGCGTTTATGGATTGGAGGCGAATCGAAAGACATTCAGAAACAAATAATAGAAACTGCTGGAGAAAGAGTCAGCACGACTGGCGACATCTGTGGAGAGAAATCAGAGTTTAACGTTTCGAATCCAGTGACTCCTCTTCAAAACAGATATTCGGATATTTATGTCTAAAAGTACAGTTGACATGGTTCAGCCTTGGAAGGCGTTGAACAGCTTCAGTCACATGGGATCCAGTAGCACAATTCCCATTTCTCGTGTTTTGACAAATTATTTTTTTTCCCTTTCTCTCCGCTTCAATTCCATCATGCAATTCTGAAATACGATAACAAAGTGTGAAGCTGGATGAACACAGCAGGCCAAGCAGCATCTCAGGAGCACAAAAGCTTACGTTTCGGCCTAGACCCTTCATCAGGCAATTCTGAAATCCGGTGATAATGGGAACTGCAGATGCTGGAGAATTCCAAGATAATAAAATGTGAGGCTGGATGAACACAGCAGGCCAAGCAGCATCTCAGGAGCACAAAAGCTGACGTTTCGGGCCTAGACCCTTCATCAGAGAGGAAATCCGGAAATCTGAAAAATCCGATTCTCGTTCTTTGGTTTCCATGATAACCAGTTCACCCAACTTCCTGTGTTACATATTAACCCGCACGGGACAGAGGAATACGATAGTTGGGGGATGGTTTTAATAGTGACTCCGCTGTTTTCTGGTCGTTCCGTCGGTTGTTGTGGAGTTCGCGCTTTGGTGAAGTTTCATTTCTTGGTGTTTTTCCTCTGGTGAAAATCGATGGAGAAACTGCGCAGAGTTTTGAGCGGCCAGGACGATGAGGAACAAGGTCTCACGGCGCAGGTGAACTTTTAGCCGCGGCATTTACACCGGCTTGCGCGGGAACTCATGTCGCAGTAGCATTGTCTTCCTCACCTTAATCGCTCTTCCGTCCAGTAACTTCCCATTCCAACACCCAAACTAATCCCTCACAACCCCCTCTCCCCTCACAGCCCCCATCCTCGCGCCCCCCCAACAGCCCCCATCCTCGCCCCCCCCCCAACAGCCCCCATCCTCGCCCCCCCCCAACAGCCCCCATCCTCGCCCCCCCCCCAACAGCCCCCATCCTCGCCCCCCCCAACAGCCCCCATCCTCGCCCCCCCAACAGCCCCCATCCTCGCCCCCCCCCATCCTCGCCCCCCCCATCCTCGCCCCCCCCATCCTCGCCCCCCCCGCCCCCCCCCCCATCCTCGCCCCCCCCGCCCCCCCCCCCCAACAGCCCCCATCCTCGTGCCCCCCCCCCAACAGCCCCCATCCTCGCGCCCCCCCCCCAACAGCCCCCATCCTCGCCCCCCCCCCCAACAGCCCCCATCCTCGCCCCCCCCATCCTCGCCCCCCCCATCCTCGCCCCCCCCATCCTCGCCCCCCCCCATCCTCGCCCCCCCCATCCTCGCCCCCCCCATCCTCGCCCCCCCCCATCCTCGCCCCCCCCATCCTCGCCCCCCCCATCCTCGCCCCCCCCATCCTCGCCCCCCCCATCCTCGCCCCCCCCATCCTCGCCCCCCCCATCCTCGCCCCCCCCATCCTCGCCCCCCCCATCCTCGCCCCCCCCATCCTCGCCCCCCCCATCCTCGCCCCCCCCATCCTCGCCCCCCCCCCCAACAGCCCCCATCCTCGCCCCCCCCCCAACAGCCCCCATCCTCGCCCCCCCCCCCAACAGCCCCCATCCTCGCCCCCCCCCCCCAACAGCCCCCATCCTCTGCACCACCGCGCCACCTCCCCACTCCGCTCAACTACTTCCGCCCCATCTTCTTCCCCTTCACCACCTCTTCCATTTGTTTTTAATCTGTTTTTCTAATCAGCCTGTGCAGGTATGGTACACAACTCTGGAGCAGGTGGGACTTGAACCCATCTTCTTTGTCGCTCTCCCCCCCGCCCCACCAAATGTAAACCGCCAATAATAATTCTCAGCAGCCTCGGAACTGTCCTATGCTGGGACATCCCTGAAATATTTGACTAGTCAAATATGAAATTACTGTTGACGTGGAGAGTTTTATGCTTCATGTTTCAGCAGACATCATTTACTCAAACCTACTGTCTTTGACTAATTCTCAAAATGGAGTAAAGAAGAATTGGTTTAGCTATATTTCAGAGATAGTAGGAACTGCAGATGCTGGAGCAGCATCGGAGAAGGAAAGCTTTCCTGCTCCTCTGCTGCTTGGCCTGCTGTGTTCATCCAGCTCTACACCTTGTTATCTCTTGGTTTAACTCTACTGTTTCTTATGTCCAGTAGCTTTATGAAATCCATTTACCCCATTAAAACCCTGCCTAGTTTGCTCAATAAGCTGCGAATTGTGGAAGGAAGCAAGTGATCTGCTTTGAGACTTCTGCTGTTGAGTTGGTTGCAAGGAAGCACACATAATTAACAGCTAAATGACTGTACTTTCAGTTTTACCCTTCATGCTTTCTTGCAAGACGGGGTGCAAAACCATATAATCTACAGTCCTAGCTTGCAAAATACCTAACTTAGATATACCCACGAATTTTGCTGATTGTCTTTTCATCTTCAGTCGTGTATTTTGCATTGCTTAATTAGAAACTTGTTATTGAACTGTTTTGGAAATCTTAAAACTATAAGAAATTGGGACAGAAATAGGCCATTCAACCCATTGTGCCCATTTCACCCTTCAGTAGGATCATGGCCGACCTGATAGCCCTCATGTCCAATTTCATGTCTTTTCTCTGGAATCATTGATTCCCCTACTGATCAAAAATCTATCCCTCAGCCTTAAATATAACAAGGACTCTGCCCCCCTCCCCCCACAGCTGTCTGTGGCAAAGAGTTCCAAAGACACTCAGCCATTTAAGAGAAGAAAGTCCTTCTCATCTTGTTTGTTAATTGTATCCATTTATTCTGAGGCTGTGTCCTCTGGTATTAGGTTGTTTCCCCTCATGGGTCCTCCTGTCAGCATTTACCCTGTCAAGCCATCGTGCCACCGTGCTGCCCTACTTGGCATTTGATTTGTCAAAGCCTGTTGTGACAAACAATCTATGACTTCTATAAATTTATGATAATTACTTGGAACCACACTGGTACTCATGACAGAAAACAGTTTTGTCTCAGGATTTTCAATGTCTCTCGTTCTTGGCGACTAAAATTGGCTGCACTTTTCAAGTTGGCATCTAATAAGACTACTATAAGTTTTTCTCACTATCTCCTTTAACATTGCCTATTACATTACATAGTTTAAATAGTTATGTTTTCTTATTTCTGCTTTGCATCAATCAGACATTGAATCAACTCTTAAAGACAATTAAGTCCAGTTCAGGACTTAAGATAAAAATCATCATTCTGTTAACATTCCACAGGTTATTACCTAGCATTTTCTGGCTTTTACTACAAATTTCTGGTGTTCAGCCAGTTTTGCCTTTGTTTCTCCAGAGTCAGTATTCATGTCTTTGTTAGCTAGTTCTGCATCATTATTGGAACATGCAAGACGCACTGGTCTGTTGTGTTCGTTACTGTGTATTGGTGTGTTAAACTTCATCTGCTGTTTTTCGGCTCACTTGACTATATTATAAGATCATTACTTCTGATCTGTGCCTAACAATTCCATTTTAAAACTGTCTGTAAATTGAACTTAGTTTTGCAGCTTGAACCCAGCCTGTTTATGTAAATTTAGAGACAGCTGTATGTTTTGAAGACATGTATCTAGTACCTTGTAAATGCTTAAGCTTACATGTCATGATGTAATTTAATTTTAAACATTCAGACTCAGGAAATGAATCTTCATTGTACTGTCCTAGTGTCTCCAGTCATTCTGTATGTATGTGTTTGCATTGTTGGTATGGTAGGGATATCCTGGATTTTTATTTGGAAGGAGCATATCACATTTTCATATGCTACTTGATTGCAGAAGAAGATATTTCATAGCATTGTTAACTTTAACCATATTAAATAACATAGTTTACTACTTTGTGGACAACACATGGACCAATTTAACTGGCTATTTAGTTTTAAATTGCCTCCCTCAAACTTGCATGCATGAGGGAGCTCAAATGAACCTGGTTTGCTGTGAGATGATTTTAAAGACGACTGAATAAGCTGAACAAGTGATAATGGGAACTGCAGATGCTGGAGAATCCAAGATAACAAAGTGTGGAGCTGGATGAACACAGCAGGCCAAGCAGCATCTCGGAAGCACAAAAGCTGACGTTTCGGGCCTAGCTCTCTGAAGGGTCTAGGCCTGAAACGGCAGCTTTTGTGCTCCTGAGATGCTGCTTGGCCTGCTGTGTTCATCCAGCTCCACACTTTGTTCAGCTTATTCAAGATAACAATCTGTTTTTCAGTGCCGTATCGGATTTGAAATATTAACTGTTTCTGCCTCCACTGAAGAGGTATTTGATAATTAAATTAATATATCTGTGAGTACAACAGTACTGTTCATTTCAATAAAAAGTACAGCCAGCTGTTTAATCCTTGAAAATAAAAATGCTGGAGAAAGTTGGGTCTGTGGAGAGAGAAATGGTTAACGTTTCAAATCTGATACAGCTGTGAAGAACAGATTGTTCAGCTGATTTTTAAAATTATGTCGCACAGCAAACCAGATTCATTTGAGCACCCTCATTGACATATTAATGTCACAGAACATTGTGGCATGGTGAATGGTTGCAATGTAGGAACATGCTATTTGGCCCATGGTGTATATGCTGGCTCCCTTCTGAGCAGTATTCCCCTAGCACCATCTTCCATCATTTCCATTTAGTCCTGCAGAATTTTCCTGTTCTGATAATTATATAATTCTCTTTCGAGGTTGCAGTTGAAATGGCTTCCTTCACACTCTGAACGAGTACATTTCAGATCCAGACCTCTCACTGCTTTTAATGCCAGTCTCTCTTAAATTGATCAAAAATCAGAAGATATCATCGCACCAAAAGGAACAGTTTCTCACTTGTATTGTGCCCTATCCTGACATAAATAGAAAACTGCCAAACAAGGCCTTTACAGTGAAATTGAGGGAAAAGTCAGTCTTCTAGAAATTAGTCTGTAATCTGTCAGGAAAGATTTGTTACTAAAATGCTTTAAAGATGAAAGTAGTTCATTCTGTATGAGTAAAAGACACGTCATAGCTAGATTGTACAAATCCTAATCAACCACTGAAATGTCTTATTAAAAACTTAAAATAAAAATCCATTTTCCATTGCTAGGTATGTTTAAAAGTACAGCCATATGTTCTAACATGCAACCCTCTCTCTCACAGTACGTGTCCACCCACTCCCTCAGCTGCTTTTCCTTGTCACTGTTGCTTTTCTTCAGTGTGGGAAACACAACAACCAGTTCTCTCAATATGGTATTTTGTTGTGTGCGGTTATACAAGTGTCAGGTTATCTAGCTTTAATTGTTGTTTGAAGGATAAATGTTGGCTGGAAGAATATCCCTGCTCTACAAATATTACTATGTTTAGAAACCCCACTTGCCACATGTGACCTACACGCTCGTAGACAATGCTCTGACAGGATGAGTCAATTAAAAGCAAAATCCCGTAGATGCTGGAATAAAATAAAACTAAATTGCTGGCGATGTCATCAGGTCTGGCAGCACCTGTGGAAAGAGAAACAGATGCCACCGAAACTGCTGGATTTCTCCATTTTGTTTTTCTTTCAGTTGTGTTGAGGTGAGCTATCAAAGTTCTGTGTCCAGTAGTGCAAGTGACCTTTATTCAGAGTTTTACCACACAGGTGGAAGAGGCCAGAGATGAGTCTGAATCTGGCTTTCACGTGGGGCCCAGTTGCCCTCTTAAATGTGACTTAGACTGGAGGAAAGGTCTGTGACACTCTGGCTTTTCTATCTGAATACAGTATTTTTATGCATTTTATGTTACAATAATTACATGCACTTTCAATGTCACTGTTCCATCCCCGTAATCTATACATCCAAGCCTACAAAACGCCCGATCAATAATGGATGGTCCTAGGTTCCCTAGATGTTTACTAGACAACATTGTCATCAGTCCTTGGGAATCCTACGATGTATCTCATTAATTTACATTCTAGTGTTAACAGTTGTACTGTATCTGAGATATTTGCCAAACTTGCTTATCTCTAAAGACTGTTTTGAATTGTTATTCATTGTCTTTCTTGATATCCTTATCAAATTCTGTTGCTCGTCTTATATTTCCTACTTACCCTAATCACAGGAAATGCAACAAGATGCTGATTCCTACTAATTGCTATATAATTCATAATATAAAGTTAGTTATGTGTAAAGTTATAAAGTTGCACCTAATGTTAGAATTCTTTAGCCAGTACGTTTGTGAGCAGTTTCTGTTGCACCTGTCTTTGAAAGGTGTGACAGAAACTGCTCCCAACTTCAACTTGGAAGATCAAGTAAACACTGCCCCTCTATTTTGCAACTGCAACTATAACTCCTCTTCACATGCTATTTGTAAGTGTGTTTTAACACAAGATTGTTTCTAAGATTAAAATTACTGATCCGTCTCTAAATATTTCCACACTGTCTTTACTTAAGGTAACATTTATTCAAATTCCATTCATAAGAGGTGCAACACAGAGGTGACTTAAGAGATAGTTCTTTGACTCTGGTGATCACAGCTTGCTAATGTTCAAATCTGGATGGGTACACTCAAGAACATTCAGTCCCATTAATACACTACAGGAGAGTTGAAACTAGCTTAGGGGCAGCACGGAGGCTCAGTGGTTAGCATTGCTGCCTCGCAGCACCAGGGATCTGGGTTTGATTCCAATCTCAGGCGACTGTCTGTGTGGAGTTTGCACATTCTCCTCGTGTCTGTGTGGATTTCCTCTGGGTGCTCTGGTTTCCTCCCACAGTCCAAAGATGTGCAGAGTAAGTGATTGATCATGCTAAATTGCCCATAGTGTTCAGGAATGTTTAGGTTAGGTGGGATAGACATGGGAAATGCAGGGATAGGGGATGGGTCTGAATGGGATGCTCTTTGGAGGGCTGGTATGGACTTGTTGGGCTGAATGGCCTGTTTCCACACTGTAGGGATTCTAAGTGTGAAACTCAATTACTTTCAATTACAAAACTCAGTTACAATTACTGTTCAATAAGCTTGTTTGAACTTATCAGGTTTTACAAGTTATAATTTTGTTCTCCTTTTACCTTCAGAGATAATGGGAAATGCAGATGCTGGACAATCCGAGATAACAAAATGTGGAGCTGGATGAGCACAGCAGGCCAAGCTGCTTGGCCTGCTGTGTTCATCCAGCTCCACGCTCCTTTTACCTTTCCTTTTGTCTGTTATTATGGAATCATACTTGTCATTTAATTCCAGTTAAACTACAAACTTCAGGCTGTCTTTTCCCAGATATCTCTTATCAGACTGCCCCTTACAGACATCTGCAGCTGTGGATTTGTACAGAACTCCTTGTATACTAATTTGTAAGATTCTTTGTTCTGCCTGGACCCTATTACCTTGGGTTTGTCATATTCTCAGAGCTACCACTATTCTGACTTACAATTTCACATTAATTCAGAACTCAGCAAGCTAATTCTGTTACTGCAGCTGGAAATCCTGTCTGCCGTATGCCAACTAAAAATCCAGAGGTAGCCGCCTTGTGCCACCTTTGGCCATGGGCTGCCCCAACAAGTTGTAATCTGTACTTTTCAGTTAAACTTGTAGATTAACTTTATCCGAAAGTAATATCCAGTTAGGATCTCAAGCATTTTTCTTTGCAGCGTATCTAGTCTAAAGTGATTGAATTTATTTGTGCAGTACACATTGTTTTGAAATTGGGAATGGTTTTATACCTGAGTGAGTGAAATTGAAGAAATGCTGGTTTGACATGGTCAAATATCGTTGTTTTTACACAAGTTTGAGTTTTATTCTATTTGATAATGAGATAATTGTCTTCTTTTATTTTCTGTATTTTTAATTATAGCGTATGAATAAAGCCTGTTTTGTTTCAAGCCTGGTAGTTTGAGCAATGAAATTGAATCTGGAACTCAACACTTACACTTTCTTCAAAAATAAGAAAAAGTTAGGTTCTAGACTATCTTAATGTTTTGAGGGGATTTGGTTTGGTCCGTAACACAGAAGTAGACGCACTTTAGCCAAACAGGTAAAGAGGCACTTCCTTTTGTGAAGGTGAATATGAGGTGACCGGAACATAGAATAATTGCAATTCAGGCTTTTTTTTTTGTTATGGCACCCCATGAGAGCAACTCAGCAAGTCAAACTTGACCACGTTAAAATCCTCTAGGTACTTTTCCAATTTCCTTTTGAGAGCCTCAACTGAAAGTTTTCTGTACAGTATCAGGCGTGTTTCTGCATCTTGCTATTGGCTCTTTTAAAAATCAACAATTAATTGGTGCCTCTGGTTCCTGTTCCTTTTGCCAAAGGAAATGTTTTCTCTCTGTTCTCTCAGTCCCTTTTGATTTTTAATGCCATTTTGAAATCACCCCTAACTTTCTGTTAAAGGAGAATACTCCCAGCTTCTCCAGTCATTTATTTAGACCTTTATTCTTGGAATTGTTTTCATAAGCCTTTTCTGCATGGTTGCTAATGCCATCATGTCCTTCCTAAAGTGCAGTGCCTAGAATCAAACACAATGCTCCACTTGAGTCCAAACCTTTGTTTAATAAAGGCTCATCACAACTCTCTCACTTTTGATTTCTCGCTTTAATAATCTAGATCTCATCTGAAATCCAAATCAATAGTATGTATTAAGATAAGCTATGATCCTAGTTGTGACACCTGGGGAACCCCACCATTAATCTATTTCCAGATTTAAAAATCTACCCAGATAATAAAATGTGAGGCTGGATGAACACAGCAGGCCAAGCAGCATCTCAGGAGCACAAAAGCTGACGATTCGGGCCTAGACCCTTCATCAGAGAGGGGGATGGGGAGAGGGAACTGGAATAAATAGGGAGAGAGGGGGAGGCGGACTGAAGATGGAGAGTAAAGAAGATAGGTGGAGAGAGTATAGGTAGGGAGGGGATAGGTCAGTCCAGGGAAGACGGACAGGTCAAGGAGGTGGGATGAGGTTAGTAGTTAGATGGGGGTGCGGCTTGGGGTGGGAGGAAGGGATGGGTGAGAGGAAGAACCGGTTAGGGAGGCAGAGACAGGTTGGACTGGTTTTGGGATCCCAAAACCAGTCCAACCTGTCTCTGCCTCCCTAACCGGTTCTTCCTCTCACCCATCCCTTCCTCCCACCCCAAGCCGCACCCCCATCTACCTACTAACCTCATCCCACCTCCTTGACCTGTCCGTCTTCCCTGGACTGACCTATCCCCTCCCTACCTCCCCACCTATACTCTCTCCACCTATCTTCTTTACTCTCCATCTTCGGTCCGCCTCCCCCTCTCTCCCTATTTATTCCAGTTCCCTCTCCCCATCCCCCTGTCTGATGAAGGGTCTAGGCCCGAAATGTCAGCTTTTGTGCTCCTGAGATGCTGCTTGGCCTGCTGTGTTCATCCAGCCTCACATTTTATTATCTTGGCGTTCTCCAGCATCTGCAGTTCCCATTATCTTTAAAAAAATCTACCCTTCTGCATTGTTTCTGTCACACCTACTACTACTAGTACTACCCCTTTTTTCCTGTTTGAACATTCAAGTTAGAATGATGCAGTTGTGAAAGTCTGTATCAACCTCTCGACTGGATTGAAGGAAGTGGATTTAGTCTGTCCAGGTGGTGTAATTATACCTCTTATTTGCTCAGGTAGTAAGGACTTGGCAGTTGTGCTAGAGTTCACAAAGGACACCAACTAAACTCCAAGAAAAGAGAGTTTTCCTTTTCATCTTCCTATGAAACTGGTTCTTGAGATTAATAGAGAATGCTAACGGTTGTTACAGCATATCTACCTCAAATAGTATTACTACAATTTTAATGTAACTTTTCTTAAAGCAGGAAATGTTTCTCAATTGCAATGAAAACCTCCAATCTTTAGTTCTAGCTCCACAATATGCTGATACATGAGTATGTCACAAATATAAAGTATTTGCATTTTTTTCTGTTTAAAATTAAATTAATTTTGTTACTGGGGGAAAAAAACGCTCTAGAACTTTATAAGTTTAAATCATAAGCATTGAACACTTTTTTGTTTGTGTTCTACTTAGGTGGTCCATAAACTGTCTAGGACAATTATCATTGCCTCACGTTTGTTTTTGCAAAAATACGGAGATGACACACAAGCAAAAACTTCGAAGCATTGTGTTTCAGAAGAGATTTACAATTGTTAACAAAACCAGAGAACCTCACGAAGGTTAAGAAAGGATTTATGGAAGGAAGTTGAAATAGTAAAATTGAGATGATGCAATACAAACACCAATAATTGAGCAAAATGAAATGCAGTTACACAAGAGGCTGGAGTCAGGAATGTATTAGCCTAGAAGTTAGGTAGGATTGGTTGCTGCAAGGCCACAAAAGCATTTTAAAGACAAAAGCAGTCATTCTGTATTGTCACCGGGTATTCTGAACCAGTGTAGTTCAGTGAGGCTGGGCGTGATGAGCTAGTAAAGCTGGGAGCAAGCCAAATGTGGCAATTGAGTATTGTAGGGAATGAAAGAAGAAAAGCCAGGAAAGAGTATATTAGAGAATTCCTGCCTTATGGTGTTTTGGATCAATACAGGAATGTTAGTAAATTTGTTTTAGTACAGTTTGTGCCTTGATTTAAAATTCTAATCATTGTTTTCAATTCCTTCAAGCCTCTTCCCCTCCCTATCTCTCTAACTCTTATCTAGTCCCACATCTCTCCAAATCTGGCCTCTTGCACATCCTTGAAGTTTTGAACTACTGCATTAATGGCCAATCAGCTATCTGTGCCCTAAACTGCACTCTGTGTATTTACTAAACCTCTGCACTCTCCTCCTTTTAAGATGCACTTATGATCTACCTCTTTTGTGCTTTTTTTATCGCTCATCTTAATATCTCCATAAGTGGCTTCGTATCACATAAGTTTGATAACATTCTTGTCAGGCATCTTAGAACATTTTGCAATATGACGGTGCAACTTATTATAGTCTTCTAAGTTCTCAATTCAATCTTTCTGCTTTATTTTTAGATAACGTGCTGTGGCATACTTGGCTATAAACTGCTAGCTTGACCAAAAATTCAGTTTGGCATTGAAGTAATGCTGCATTGTCACAGACATTGGACCAGATTTTACTTTAGAATAGCACGTAACAACTTCTTCCAATAGTTAAGACTAATTTTAGGCTTTAACATTTTGTGTTTGGCAAGCTACTGAAGGTGTGAATTGATAAAGCTGCAAGGGGATCTGGGAGTGAGGGGTCAAGCGGATATTTCCTCAACGAATCAGATTGGAATGTCAAATTAATAGAGCTGAGAAGCAAGAGCATGTATAGAGGAATTCAGTTTCACATCTGGTACAGAAATAAGAGTTTTGTTTTATGCCTTTAATTCAAAAGTATTTTCTGTCTCCAGAGATAGAAACATAAATGAAATTTCACCATTGATTTTTGTTAGAGGAGTTGACTAGCAGTAATGAATATTTTTCATTTCATTAAACAACTACTAAGCCTGCAAATAGAAGACTTAACTTTCTTTGGTGAGTTTAATTATACTATGGAGACACAAAAACTTCAAGCCTTTTGTTGCATTTGTAAGGTTGAGATAGAAGAAGATGACTTTCTCACATACCGTGGAAATTAGCTAACAGCAAAAAAAACTGCAGATGCTGAGAAACTCAGCAAGTCCAGCAAGAAACAGTTACTGTTTGAAGTCCAGTATGACTCTTTGAACACAGAGAAGCAAAGTCATAGTGAACATAATGTTAACATTGTTTCTCTCTGTGCCAGATCTGTGTTTTGCCACACCTTGTTTAAATGTAAAACCAGCTAGCAACTTTTCACTTGTTCCTCGGCATCTGCCCTTGCCTGAAGATCAATCATTGTGGATAGAGACCATTTGTGCTATTAGGCTTACTGTTATTTAGGGAGCAAAATCTGGCTTAAAATTCTTATCTCAAAGATAAAAGTTGAGAATTCATATCTGTTTTGCTAATTGTTAATGATTCTATAGTACTCTTAGCCTGCTCTGTGTTCTCTTGCTGACGCTATTATATCTAATATTAGTAATGCAAAAGGGCTAATTAACAATCTTGTTGTAGAAGAACTTTATTAGGAATGAGTCATCACAATATGATAGGATTTTACATTATGGTTGAAAGTGATGTAGTTCATTCTGAATCAAGGGTGTTAATTTCTCTTATTCAAAAGTATGAAGGCATGAGGCACAAATTAGTTGAGGTAGATTGAGGAAATATAATAGAACAAGTGTCATTTGGGGGGATGCAACATAAGGATCCAAGATTATTTTCATAGAATCCCTGTAATGCAGATAAAGGCCATTCAGTCCATTGAGTCTGCACTGACCCTCCAAAAGGCATCTCACCTTGACCACTGTGCCAATGTGTCACATCCAACTCCAATTTGTGAACTTTTGCAATTCTGTACCATTGAGAGCTTTGAACGTTCAGCTTTTGAATATGTTTGAAGTACGGATTGATTGATTTCTGATTACCAGTGGCATTATCAGGATGGAGTGAGTATAAGAATTGAAATTGTTCAATCAGCCAAGATTGAGCCTTCACCACCATTCAATACAATGGGCTGAATGTCTACTCATTTTTGTTTTCTATGTAAATTTTGAGTTTGTTTGTTAACTTTTTTGTATGGCACCTTATCGAATCCCTTTTGGAATTCCACACATGGCACATATGCTGTTCCCCTTTATTCACCCTACAAGTTACATCCTCAAAGTGGTATATTTGTCAAACAGGTTTTCCCTTTTGTAAAACCATGCCTCTGTGGTCTAATCAAGCTGTACTTTAAGTGTTTTGTTAAGATTTTCTTAAAAATAGATTCCAGCATATCAATAACATCAGATATCAGGATTCTAACTTGTTAGATTTCTGTTTGCTTTTCAAGAAATGAGGGAGAGAGAAATGTCAGATTTGCCAATCGAATGGAACTGTTCCTGAATCTAAATAATTTTGGAAAATTACTGCTGTAGAGATATAGGATCTTGCATCTCCTTTAAACCTGCATGGTGTGGACCATTGGATCCTGGAATTTGTCAATTATTTTTCTCCTTCAAAGATTTTTAAAACTTCTTTGCTGATATCAATTGACATATGTTCACAAGTAATAGATCTTTTCACATAAAAGTTGTCAGCTCTTAGTTGAAAAATCTAAACTCCTTGTACTTACCACCTGCTGATGTCAAACTGTCCCTAATCCACAACCTCTTTTCAATTATGGAATAGTGTAGCCCCGTTATCAGGTGAGGTGACAAAGGGGCTACACTCCGAAAGCTTCTGATTTCAAGTAAAAATGTTGGACTATAACTTGGTGTCATGGCTTTGTCAACCCTAGTCCAACACTAGCACCTTTATATCATCCTTTATTATAGACCATAACATTCGGCCCCCAGTGACAAATGTTAAGATAACTGACCTTTGCCTATTTTTTTTTGTTTTGTTTCTTTTCCTTTTTGATAAGTGTTGCTCTAGGAATTTTCTAATCCTCTGACAACAGCAGAACGTAAAGATTCCTGGAAGATTACTGCCAGTGGGTCCGCTATCCCTGTAGCTACTCTTCAGTATCCTAGGGTGCACCCTATCAGGTTCAGGGATTTATTGATCTTTATCCCCATTACTCTAGCACTTCTTCTGTAGTGATGATTGTGTTTGTTTCCTCTCTTCCTTTTGTCCCTTGAATATTTGGTAATTTTTGGATGCTGTTAGTGTCTTCTTCAGTGAAGGTTGACACAGTGTTGATACAATTCTTCTGCCATTTCTTGGCTCCCCATCATTATTTCCCCAGCCTCGTTCCCTAAGGGACAAAAACAAAGTTGCTGGAAAAGCTGAGCAGGTCTGGCAGCATCCATGAAAGAAAAACAGGATTAACGTTTTGGGACCAGTGACCCTTCCTCAGAACAGCTCTGCCTTCATTCCTTTGTAAGTGCCCCTAAATCTTGTATGAAACCTGCTTCATTTGAACATCAACAGATCCAAAATAGTCTGATCCCTGGATTCACCACACATTGGTCTAGAAAACTGTCCCTAATACATCCCTCATGGCTTCCTGTGGCGATCTGACTATCCTTGTTTACATTAAGATTAAAGTCACCAATGTTTAAGGTACTACGTCGGTTACGTGCCCTCAGTTTTTCCTGATCTATTCTTTGTCTCATTGTATAGCTACTGTTAGGGGCCCTATAGACTATTCCTACCAGTGTTGTCTTTTTATTTTTGGGTTTTTACCTCCACCCATATGGATTCTACATCTTCCAGTTCAAGATCATTTGCTATCGTGCCTATTTCGTCTCGTGTTAACACTACTACCCCACTTCCTTTCTTTTCTGTTTGCACTTTCAAAAAGCCACATACCCCAGAATATTTAGCTCCCAGCTTTGATCTCCTTATAACTGTGTCTGTATAACTGTCTCTCTGTATGTCCCTTCCTGTCCCTCTGGGTATCCATGTCCAAATAGCTGCACTGTAATGCTCGCATATCCTCTTGCTTCGTAGGCCTACATTTTCCCTTCTCCCAAACCTGCCCTGAATCTAATTAGTTCAACTGCCTCTGTACAGCCCTAATTATTCACTTTGCTAGGAAACTTGAGACTGTCCACCTGAGAGAGCAAGGGAATTTCAATTCAACGATACATCTGAAAGATGGCACTTCTAATAATTGAGCAGCTTTTCATATTTTAATGGGATCTTTACTTTGACTTTTGTTAATGGCTTGGAATGGAACTTGAAGCCAGGGTAGACGTACCACTGATTGCCACATCTAAAACTGAGAGGATGCTTCAATTTCTACTTAAACTGTGCAGACTGTGACCTTTCTTTTAAATTATGATCTTTATTATTGGATAATTAATGCATTCTGATTTTTTTTTTTAAACCATACAGTTTCTATCAACAATGATGAAGTAATTTAAATGATTGGTTGAAAGAACCTCAAGGCCAGGTACTTGGTTTTCATGGAGTTAGTAGGTTTGTCACACCTTGCCCGACAGGGAAGTGAAGAATTGCCTAAGGTTCTTTCTCCTGATTGCCATTTTAAGAAGAACACTGAATAGCTGAGAGTCATCATACAGCACAAACAAGCCCTTTGGCCCACTATATCTACAATGACAAACAAAAACAAAACTGTATTAATCCCAGAGATAGTAGGGACTGCGGATGCTGGAGAATGTGAGATAACAAGGTATAGAGCTGGACGAACACAGCAGGCCAAGCAGCATCAGAGGAGCAGGAAAGCTGATGTTTCAGGCCTCGACCGTTCTTCAGAAAATGAAGGTTCTAAAGAAGGGTCTAGGCCTGAAACGTCAGTGTTCCTGTTCCTCTGATGCTGCTTGGCCTGCTGTGTTCATCCAGCTCTAAACCTTGTTATCTCTGTATTAGTCCCATTTACATGTCAGCACCTGATGAACACAAGTCCAGGCTTCGATCACTCAGGCATTTGTGGCATCTGACTGTAATCATCAAGTACTTCCAAAGCAATTACAAGATTGTTCAGTTTTCCAATGCGCGAATGAACATTTTAATCTTGAATGTATCACAACTCATCTGGAACGTGTGCACTGATTAAGCAAGCCCCACTGTTCCTTTAGCTGTCGCAAATGTGTAAACCGCCATCAAATCAAGGGAATTATTTTGCCTGATGGATTGCTTTTTAGGACAGAAGTAATTCACAATAGGTTTCATCATTCACAGGAAAGTAACTCCATTTACTGTAATCGATCTTATTCTTTAACAAGCTTCAGAAATGCATGCTGATGCCTAACTTATTGTTGTGCAACTCAACTTATACCCCCTTTAAAACCTCAATTAAGCACGTTCATTCACAAACAAGACAAACAAAAAGAGAGTTTGACATAATATTACGTATGGAAAAACAAGGATAGGGTAAACAAATTCTGTATTTCAAGTCCACACCACAGGATTCTTTTCTCTGTTCTTTTGCTTTTTAGTGATGGTGACACAATGGTCAATTTTAGACTGACCCAATTGGTAGGCCTGCGTCTTGTTTTAGAATTAATTGGTTTTAAAGCCCCTGAATGTTTGTTTTTTTTTCACTGTTACTGAGAAATACTTACTGCATACAGGCTTCTGAATGCCTCTGGGTAAACTGTCCTATAGGCCTCTGCAAATGCAACTTAAAAAGCATTTCTATAAAGCTATTTCTAGGCAGTTTTTCTTGACTTAAAAATTCTTAATGTCCTGTATCGTATCCACCTCTGCTCCAAAGGGTGATACAGTATTGTGAAAAGCGTATAGCACACCATTCAACATGACCTTCTAATTGCAAAATCTCTCCTCGTATTTTAAGCCACATATCAATGGTCAAGTTTCATTTTCCGGTTTGTAGCCCAAAATATGGTTCCTCGCAACTGCGAAAATACAAATGAGGGAAGCTAAGTGAAAATGTGACTTGAAAGCACTTCAGTAATATCATGGATGCCAGTTTCAATTTTGTAGACTTGTGCGCAGTTATTGGCATAGTTAATTTCTGTTACTGTGTTTTGATCACTGTTTGCAATTACTGAAGCTAAATCAAACAGAAGTTGTAATGCCTGTTGAATAGATCCCTGGGAAGAGACCATATCCACGATGGAATCCTGAAAATGGTTTTGAGGCTATTCAGCAAATAAAATACAGTGGAAATAACTGAAAATCATCGACATCTACAGTGTCATGATTGACAAGTACCCTTCTTTCTTTCAGAACTGCAATTTTCTAGATTTATTTTCTGAAAGATTTGAAGCTTGTGATTGCTTATCCTCAGTGACTTCAGCATTAAGAATTAAAAATAATTTGAATCTATACTATACATGCTATAAAATGTGCAAATTGGAAAGGTAAGGTGCATCAGGCAAGTTTGGGAATTATTGGTTGCTAGTTGTAGAACTGTCAGCAAGTACTTCTGGAATGGCCTGATGGACGAATACATCAAGTGGCAGGAGACCGTTCTATACAGACCAATTTTGATTTTCAGTATGGGCTTTCTAGTCTTGGATCCTCTAGATAAGGAAGAGGCAAATCATCCCAAGTCGCCAATCCTGATTGCCTATCAGTCACTTCTGTTTGAAATTTGTACATTTGACTGTCTGATGTAGCGAGAATTATGTTAGACTTATAATGCACAATCCGAATGCTTATTGCCATTTAATTTCTAGGCACATGTTACTAGAATAGTGGTAATTTGGGCCTAATGCTGGAGGACTGCTGCTCGAAATAAATCAGTGCATTCAAGTTTAAAACTAAATTAGAAAATGCATATATTTAGATTCTGTAATTTCAGTACTGTGCAACAAGTTTGAATAAGGTTTTTCAACTGTGTATTTTATGTAGTTAGTATGAATTTTCTTGTTGTGGTGACTTGAAATTTCTTGAAATATGCAAAATGTCTACACAAATGCCTCTCTTTAAAGTTTCTGAAAAAAATAAAATCTCAACTTCTGATTATTCTTCAATAAGCAAGTACAATGATTATGTGAAAAATAAAGGATGAATCATAAATCAATGTGTAATTTGCTTTTTTTCACGCTGCCTTAGGATAAAAATCTGAAGCTGATCAGGTAAATAATACAACAATATGCATGATACTGTTGAAACAGTTTTAGGATGAAATTTAAATTGTCATTTTGTTACATAAGTCATGATTAATAGGAATGAAAGGAGCAAATAAAGGGATGTATTATAGAGTGACCACAGCACTGCTTTAACTTGCCTAGATGAGCAGAGCTCAAACAACAGACGCTTACCACCGTCCAAGATAAAACAGCTTGCTTGGCACCACATCCATAAACATACACTCCCTCCAAGTGCAACGCTCAGCAGTAGCAGTATCTACCATCTGCAAGATAGACTGCATAGATTCAGTACGTGTCCATAGCACTTCCAAACGTACAACCACCCTCAAAAGGATGAGGACAGTGGATACATGGGGATACAACTGTCTGCAAGTGCCCCTCCAAGCCACTCAATGTTTCAATGTTACTATGGGATTACGGGTCAAAATCCTGGAACTCCTTCCTTAACAGCATTGTAGGTCTACCTGCACCATGTAGATTTCAAAGGTTCAAGAGGGCAGTACGCTACCCCCTTGAGAGCATTAGTGATGACTATGCCATGCCTGGCATCCCATGATTTGAACAAAAAAATTTGAAATTTCTGATGTTTGAATCCCTGCTAATTGCTGTAAATAGGCTTTAGAGTCCACTTTACATGTAGAGCTGCATGTAGTGTGTGGTAATTGATTGCTGTTACACCAAAAGCAGTTTGCATTTGTGTTGTGCCACTTCATTGTGTGTGACTGTTAAGATCTTTAGCCAACTGGTCTACTTAGGCAACCTACATGTTTGAAGGCATTGGTAACTATTACAAAATAAAGTTCTTGGCTTCTGTTTAAAAACACCAATCTGAATGAGATCTGTCTCTCTAAGCAGGAGAAGGAATGTTTGACAATATCTGCTCTGTTTAGTTAAAATAACCCCCTTGGAATTCCTGTGCTTAGAAGTTAACATTCGAGTTTGTTGATTCTGTAACCATGCTGTTATTTGTTTTGTAGCACTGAAAGAAAAAAACAAAACTTGATTATAAATCCAAATTCCCAATATAGTTGGAGTAAAGATTAGAAAAGTTTATCTTCCTTATCACTGTCTTTTAAATCCACAACTTCCACTTGGGTACCATGCCGAGTGAGTGTTCTGCAGAAAAATAAATCTAGCTGATTTTGTCCTTTTTGACAAGTATTCTCTTTGAAATAATAGGCTAATATATTTTGCTTTTATGTATTATATCTATTAAACAAGAAGCTCCCCAAATTTACTTAGGGCAACAACAATGAATATCAGTTTAATTCATTTACCGGCTGTGTTCACACTTGAAATTTTACTTGTAGGTACCTTGTTTCTTCCTTTAATTTGTAACCCCTAATGTAATTGAAATGAAAGTGCCTTCAGTTCCTTCAGTTTACAGTGTGCATAATGGGATTTATTGTATGTTGTATAAATTTCACTTAAATTTTGTTTCAATTTTATGCTTGACAAGTATTTACAGGTTCAATATTTGTATCTTGACATGCTTGTGAATGCTGTTGCTATGTTGTGTTTGCATATTGGTTGCACAGAAACCAGTTCAGATTTTATGCATTAAAAAGAACAAAAAATGAGATTCAGTCTTAATTTTCTGGGTTAATATTCCAGCCCCCTCAAATATGTAGTTGATCTGAACTGAAGACCACTTTTGTTTTTAACAACTCAATTAGCATTTTACATCCGGCACAATTTCAAAAATGTTCTAATAGAGCTGCTTTTAAATTATTTGTATACTTGTTGCTCTCTTGTGGGTTCTGATGAGTGTTTGTGTGACTTCCCTTTCATCCAAGCCATCTGACTCCAAATATATTGAACTCTCGCGCTCCAAACATTTTGGACATCTCTAGTGCCCAAGTTAATTTCTTTTAAAACAAAGTTAAATCGGTTATCTACAAGTCCATGTGTCATGAAAAACAGTCACAAATTTGTAATTTTATTTCAAGGTCCTTGATTCAACATCACTCAGCTTTGGGACAAGAGTGAAGTGGTTTGCAATTTGCTTTATCGTTGGAGTTTGCTTTTCAATTCTTGTAAGTACGTGCTTTTCAGTTATTTTTAATTACCGTCATAGGGCTGTACAACATGGAAAGAGGTCCTTCGGTCCAACTTGCCCATGCCAACCAATAGCCTAAATTAACATTTCATTTGCCAGCATTTGGCCTGTATCCCTCTAAACCTTCTCATATTCATATACGTATCCAGATGGCCTTTAAATGTTGTAATTGTACCAGCTGCCTCCACTTCCTCTTCCTCTAGTAACTCATTCCATATATGCACCACCTTTTGTGAAAATATTGCCCCTTGGGTGCCTTTTAAATTTTTTCCCCCTCTTACCTTCAACCTATGTTGTCTAGTTGTCAACTCCCCTACCTAGGCGAGAAGACCTTGTCCAATCACCCTATCCATGCCCCTATTGATTTGATAAACCTCTGTAAGGTTGCCCCTCAGCCTCCAGCGCTCTGGGAAAATAGACCCAGCCTATTCAGCCTCTCCCTGTAGCTCAAACCCTCCAGCCTGGAAAACGTCCTTGTAAATCTTTTCTGAACTCTTTCAAGTTTCACAACACCTTTCCTGTTTAGCAGGAAGACCGGAATTAAATGCAGTATTCCAAAAGTGGCCTAACCAATATCCTGTGCAGTGGCATCATGACCTCCGAACTCCTAAGCTCAATGCATTGATCAATAAAGGCAAGTATCAAATGTATTTTTCACAATCCTGTCTGCCTGTGATTCCACTTTAAAGAAACTAACAACCTGCTATCCAAGTTCACTTAGTTCGGCAACACTCCCCAGGACATTCTCATCGAGTGTATAAGTCCTGCCATTATTTGCAAAATTATCATTTATCTAAGTTAAACTCCATTTGCCACTCTTCAGCCCATTGACTCATCTGATCAAGGTCCCATGTACTCTGAGGTAACCATTTGCTGCCCACTGAACCTCCAATTTTGGTATGATCTGCAAAATTCTAAAGCCAAAATGTGAAGAAGCACTTTTTCCAGTGTCAATATGTCATTTTATTAGAAATATCTGGTTTTCCACTGGTTCCCCTAACAATTAACGTTGTGAGGACTTCCAAGAAAATTATGAAGATTCTGACTTCGAGTTCAGTTTGCCTCAATCACTGGGGGTAAAAATCCTGTTTTGAATTCCTGCTCCAGACTGTGCTGTGAGCCCTGGAGGTGTGCATATGCTGATGTTAGGTCAGCTCAGGATCTGGTTTTGGTAATCCACCAGTTAATCAACCTGACCAGATGACAGTTTTTGTCATTGCTTTGATGTAAGAAAGGGTTTGGGGAGATTATTGGAAGTGGTTGACAGCAGTTAAAAATATACATCCTAACACATAGGAAATCATTAGGATGTATATTTTTAATCATGATTCAATGGTTTTAATGTAATGGATAATGTAAATTTTATACCCTTTATGTCTAGTGCTGTCACAGGGCATTTGAATCAAAACGTTCTTGTAAAAGTTTCAAATAATCCAATATGTTTTGAATGCACCCAATTTGAATTTGTCCTCTGCAGAAAGCATGAATTAAGTAGTGTCTGGTACTTTTATAGGAACAATACATGTCATAGGATACATAATGGGACATGACGCAAAGGTCAGGTAAAATAAGAATCTAACCTGGATAGAGAAGCAAATTGGTCTTGGCGCATAATCGTACAAATCATTTACAACAGTGTTGAGGGTTCATATGGGCAAAGAAAAGTAAGCTGAACATGAGTATTTAAGATCTAGTTTTGTAGAAATTACAAAGAAAGAGGTTCTGCTGAAGTTTTATCAGACCTTGATTAGACCACACTTAACATTACTGTGTACTGTTCTGGTTGCCGTTTACAAGATGGATATCAAGACAGTGAAGGAGTAATAGAAAGGATTTGCAAATGTAACACCAGAAATGAGGTTATACCTATCAAGGTGACAGGGCCTCTGTTTTTCTTTAAAATAAGGCTAAGGGTGATCTAATAAACTCTTGAAATGATTTTGTTATATTGTGTAAAGATTCTTTGTTTGTTGGAAAGATTAAAACTAGATGCCAACACATAAATGTCAGATTGTTTCCAAGGAATCACAGGGAATTCAGGAAAAACCTTTCTTTAGTGTAAGTAATTTTGTTCTTTCTATTTCAATTACAAGCGGGAATATTAAGTATATAAAGCTGTCATGTTGTGATTACACTTGACCTTTTGATGGTGCTGACATATCTCCACAAAGTGCAGGGTGCAAATACAGTATGTCGAGACTGTTATCTAGACAGTTTCATTGAGGAGCTTCTATTGGAATGAAACTAATAGGCTGCCACATGCTAGATTTTTTAAATGAATTAATAGATTAATAATTAAAGGACAAAACTCATGGTTGTTTGTGAAGCAGATGGGTTGGTTGAACGTTAGATTTCAGACTAAAGTGCTCGGTGCTGCAAGGCTGTAGGGGAATTGATTGCACTAGCCTCTCTAGCCATAATGTTTGGAACCAAGTTATTGTTGAATTTCAAAATTTTCTGTGCTAAAGAATGATGTTAGAATACATGTGTACTGGGTTAAAATATGCACCTGAAACACACACACACACTGACAATTTACAAAACAATGGTTACATTTATCCAAATATTGAATCTTCCATGTATCAAAAGTACTTAATTGTACTAAAATGTTAATTAGCATATTATGCCATAAGAGGATAGATTGTTGGCTCTATAAGATATCCTACCCACAAGTACAATAGATCCTTAAGAAAAAGGAGCCAAATTAGGCCATTTGGCCCCTCTTATCTGCTCCACCATTCGATTATGGCTGATATTTCTCAACCCCATTTTCCTGCCTTCTCCTCATAACCTTTGATTCCTTTACTAATCATGAACCTTTCTATCCCTGTCTTTAAAACTCAATGACTTGGGCTCCAAAGCCTTCAGCAGTGATGAGTTCCACAGATTTATCACCCTCTGACTGAAAAAATTCCTCCTCATCTCATTTCGAAAGGATTGTCCCACCAGTCTGAGGCTGTGCTGTCAGGTTCTGGTGTCTCTCACTTTTGGAAACACCTTCTTCACGTCCATACTAAACAGACTTCTCAGTAATCTGTAAATATCGATGGAATTCCCAGCCACCCCCCCCACCGCGTGCATACATATCCTCCTAAACTCAATATTGTATGGACCTAGAGTCCTCAACTGCTCATATGACAAGCCCTTCACCTCTGGGGTCATTCTTGTAAACCTTCTCTGGTATCCCTCCATTGCCAGCACATCCTCTCTTACAGATGGGGCCCAAATGCAGTCTGATCGGAGTTTTTTGAAGCCTCAGCGGGATATATTTACTCTGGTATGCTAGCTCTCATGAAATGAATGCTAACATTGCATTTGCCTTCATAACTGGCAGCTGTGCCTGCATGTCACCGTTAAGGGAATCTTGAACTAGGATTGCCAAATCGTTTTGTGCTTCAGAATTTCAAAGCGTTTCCTGCATTTAGAACATTGTCTATGCTTCTGTTTTTCCTACCAAACTGCATAACCCCACATTTTTCCAAATTGTGTTCAACCTGTTCCTTGGCCCACTCTCTAAGTCTGTCCGAACCCTTCTGCAGCCTCCCTGCCACCTCAACACCATCTGTCATCCCAGCTATCTTTGTGTCAACTGCAAAGTTAGCAACAATACCCTCAGTTCCTTTGTCCAGATTGTGAATATATGCCATGAACAGTAGTGGTCCCAGCACTGACCCATGCAGAACTCCACTTGTCACCATCTGCCATCATAAAAAACCCTCTTTATCCCCACTTTCTGCTATGCAGGTAATCTTCTTACCATGTCAGCACCTTGTCTCTACTACTATAACCTCTTATCACATTTAGCAGCCTCCTGCGCAGCATCTTGTCAAAGGCCTTCTCCTTTGTCTAACTTGCTACTAACCTCCAAAGAATTGTGACAGATTTGTCAGATGTGATCTCTCTTTGATAAAGCCAAGCTCACCTAGTCCTATTTTACCATGCTCTTCCAAGTATTTTGCAATCTCCTCCTCAATAATAGATTCTTAAAATCTTACCAACAACAGAAGTCAGGCCAACAAAACCTATAAATTTCTTGTCTTCTGCCTCCTTCCCTTCTTACATAGAAGTATTACATTAGCCACTCCTCTGGGGCCCAGATTCCATTGATTCCTAAAGATCGGCACCAATGCCTCCGCAATCTCTTCACCTATCTCCTTCAGACCCTAGGGTGGAGTCTATCTGGACTAGGTGATTTGTCCTCTTTCAAACCATTCAGCTTCCCCAACACCATCTCCTTGGTGAGTATCATGGCCATCACCACTGCTCCCTGATTCTGTAGAAATTCTGATATACTACTGATGTCTTGCCACCGTAAAGACTGATGCAAAATACCTATGCAGTTACTTCACCATTTCTTTGTTCCCTATTAATGTTTCACCAGTCTCATTTTTCAGTTGTCCAATGTTTAATTCTGCATTTCTCTCTTACCTTTCAGAAAAAAAAGTTGAGCTCTTCTTGAACATTATTAGCTAGCTTACTCTCCTATTTCATCATCTTCCCCTTTATTGCATCTTTAGTTATCCTCAGGTTTTAAAAGGCCTCCCAGTCCTCTGGTTTCACACTAATCTTCACCATGTTGTATTTTTTTTGCCTTTTTCTTTTACTTTTATTTTTCTAATTAACTTGTTCGGACATGTTGTTACACACCTCTGGAACAGGTGGGACTTGAACCCAGGTCCAAGGGCTAGGGACACTACAACCGTGGTGACCCCATATAGAATCATGGATATCTGGGAGTGAATATCTGATAAGCTTGCCTTCGTTGGTCAGTGCATTGAGTGTAAGAGTTGTGATGTCATTTGCAACTGCACAGGACATTAGCTAGGCCCCTTGTGGAGTACTGTGTTCATTCTGCTAGGGAAGATGTTGTTAAACTTGAAAGAGATCAGAAAAGACTTAGAATGTTGTTGAGGTTGGAGTGTTTTTAATTATGGTGAGAGGCTGAATGTGTGTGGCCTGTTTACCCAGAAGTCCTGAGTCTGAGGGGTGACCTTTTATAGAGGTTTATAAAATCATGAGGCGCATGGACAGGGTGCATAGCCAAGGTCTTTACCCTGGGGTGAGGAAGTCTAACACTAGAGGGCATAATTTTAGGATGAGAGGAGAAAGATTTCGAAGGGATGTAAGGGGAAACTTTTTCACACAGCGTGTGGCACGTGTATGGAATGGGCTGCCAGAGAATGTGGTGGAGGTGAGTACAATTATACCATTCAAATAGGCTAAATACTGGCATATGGGACTAGATCAGTTGGACTGAAGAGTCTGTTTCCATGCTGTATAACTGTGACCCTATAAGTTGCTAGTAAATTGCACATCAGTAATAGCCTATATTATTCAGTCTCTGTGTTATTTTTTTCAGCCAAATGTCCTAATTTTTTGTTAGATACAAATCAATGTACAAGAATTTAATAAAAACCAAATGAAGGTGAAGAACGACAAAAACAGAATAAAATGACTTAAATATTATTTCACTTTCTTTCATACGGGTATTGAAAGTCCTTTTGTGAAAGTATTAGTGAATTTCACACGTGCATCAAGAGTATTATTGCAGCTTTAATGATTTATGATAAAATGGTAGCAGTTACTCTTTCCTTTTTGTTATTCCTTCAGGGAACAGCTTTTCTGTGGCTTCCAGGTGGAATCAAATTATTTGCAGTGTTTTATACATTAGGAAATATTGCTGCTCTTGCCAGGTAAGTGTCTACCACCTCAACAGCAAAGGCCTTGTTCAGCTGCTTTATGTTTTGTACTTGAGAAACCTGCTTCTCCTTCATGTTTCAAGTTTTCACCAGTTTCTGTCGTCTTTGTTTCTCAATTGTTTCTGACAATGCTTATAATAGAAATTGTTTGGATTAAAAGACATGAGTTAATTGTGACAATGAAATGTCTTCAAAGTAGTTTAACTCATACCTTCTAACCTTCTATGTTGAACTAAAACATTAGTAGCCTGTGCTAAATGCAGCACTACTAAGTTGCAATGAGACCAAGATTCCTACCTCATCCAAGCTCTGTAAAGGACAGGTGAACGTAACTGCCTAGATTAGATATCTTCCACATTTACTTGTACTTGATTAGGTTTGTTAATGAGTGCTTCATGTTACGATGATTGACCCCTTGCCGTACTCACTCATTTCTGTTTTTTTTCTCTTTTGGTTATTCGCAAGTGAGTCTTTTGTTTCTTATCTCAATATACAATACCTAACAATTATCAGTAAAACCTATCAGTCTTTGACCCTTCTAATTTTTGGTGCATTAAATGCTATTTATTTTGGGGAAGATGTAACCCCTTGCTCCACAAGTACAACATGAAGCGCAGTGCAAATGGGGACATTATGCTATCCAGGTCAGTCTATTACCCAAACATTGAACGGCCCTGAGAGATCTATTTCACATGACATTGCAACCACTTATACTCTGTCAGCAGACGTTACTGATTCAATCTTGAACCTCAGCATTGAACTATAACTCTTCTCCCATGCCTGTAAACAAAAATAGTCTTTATTGTTATTTTCCATATAATTTACTGTCAGCTTACAAATCATACCACAAAATAACATTTTAAAACAAAATTTGAGCAGGATGTGTATATTCTGTATGACAAAATATATGATGGTTGTTTCATTATATAATCACTTGTGCCAGAGTAAAATATAAATAGATGAAAATGAATTTGTCTGCCTCAATTCCTCAAATGATTTAAATAATGATTTGAGTGATAAAACCATTTGGGACAATTTGCAAGTAAACTTTAGATTATGATAAATGTCAGTACTCTATGTATATGTCCACCAGTCCTTTTAAGGTACAAATAGATAACATGGTCACGAAGGCACATGGGATGCTCACCTTTTATTTGCCGAAGCATTGATTTTAAGAGCAGGGAGGTGATGTTGAAACTGTATAAAATGTTGGTTACATCACAACTAGAGTATTGTGTGCAATTCTGGAACCCACATTATAGGACATATGTGTTCACACTAGATGTTGCAGAGGAGATTTAGCAGCCTTTTGCCTGGGCTGAAGAGTTTTAGTTGTGAAGTTATGAATTGGTCAGATTGGTGCTTAGCTTGGAGGAGAGGAGACGGAAGGGGCACATGATTGATATATATAAAATTGAGAGTTATAGATAGGAAGAAACCGTTCCTTTTGAGGGACCAGTGTCCAAGGGGTGGAGATTTAAGGTGAGAGCCAGGAGAGGGTATCTGAGGAAAAACATCTTTACCCAGAGGATGTTAGGAATCTGGAACATTCCACCTATAAGAGTGGTAGAGATAGACATTCTCATGACATTTATGAAGTAGTTAGTTGTATATGTGATGCCAAGGCATGTAAGGCTATAGGCCACTTATTGAAATAGTTGGATATTTGTTTGTTTTTGACTGGCATACTCAATGGGCCAAAGGGCCTTGTGTGCACTAGATCTCTGACAATAAACGGAAATGGAGTATAATCATTAACAACAGCAATTTGTCACAAGCTCGATGCATCCACAGGATTCACACTGCCAGGAGCAACTCTTCAGCTGCACACCATGTTGGTTTCTCTCTTTTACATGAAGCATTGCCCACCAATAGTTTGGTTCATTATGGCTTAGCCAACAGCGCATTCAACTGATTATGTTCCCTGGCAGTTTTGCAAATTGAAATCCAGTCGAAGACTTCAAAGCTTATGAATCAAGAATTGTCAGAAGTGCTGAACTTTAGAGATATTGAACTAGGTGCAGTATAGCACCCTCAGGTGGATGTAAAAGAACACGCGCCATTTGAAGATGAGATATTTTCCCAGTGGGCTAGGCCTTCAGCCAACATCGCAAAGTACTGAAACTGGAAAACCTCTGCAGGCCTTGCAACATCTGTGAAGAAAAAAAATATCAGAGCTAATGTTTCAGGTCCGGTGACCCTTCCTCACCAGACCTGAAACGTTAACTCTGATATTTTTTTTCTTCACTGATGGTGCCAGACCTGCTGAGCTTTTCCAGCAACTTTTGTTTTTGTGCCTGATTTACAGCATCCACAGTTCTTTCTGGATTTTATCTAAAAGTGCTAAGTTGCTCATTAATCCAATTGTTTGTGAAAGTTAACTTGTTAATTCTTTTCCTGAATTAAAGTGTCTACCCTTCAAAGGTTTCTGAAAGAAACTGAACTTGGGTTCTTTCTTTAATTGTAAGTGTGAATAGTGAATTGTAATATGCTTTAGCCACAACTAGTGCAAACTTTCTGTAACTAGTTTACTTTTCCCTCACTGTTTTTCTGCCCAAAACTTGCATTGCCCACTTCTTCTGCTCTTATCACAGCTTTTTAAATTTTGAGTGAAATGTAATGGGGTTAGTAACAAGTGAAATCAGAAAATGATTAATTAAGTGTTGCAAAGAATGGTGACCAGTGTTAAACGTCATCGAAGTTTTGATTTGTTATGGTGTCCCTTTAAGCAGCAATCATGTGTTTTTGTCTCTGAATAGTTAATTTGGTTATTAGTTCCAGAAAGGTAAGGGCGTTGTGGTGGGTTTATGGTTCTGTTTGTAGTCTGAAGAAATAATTATGAACAAGTAAATCATGTCTGTTCAAGGAAGAGCTTAGTATCTTGGTATGAGCTTCCCATCAACACTGTATACAACATTGTAACCTTATTTCAGAAAGGATGTAAATACATTGGAAGCAGGTCAGAGAATGTTTACTGGACTAACACCTGGAGAAGTCAGGTGGCCTTCTGAGGACATGTTAGACAGGCTGGGCTTACATCCGTTGGAGTTTTGAAGAGTGAGATGTGACTTGTTTGAAACGCAAAATCCTGAAGGGTCTTGACGGAGAAGTGGAGTGGATGTTTCATTCTGGGAGAATCTCAATTTAGGAGTCATAGTTAAAAAATTGATAACGTTGATCACCCATTGATAACAGATATGAAGTATTTTTCTTTTCCCTCAGGATCCAGAATCAGTAAATGAAAGGAAGGAAGGAACTTAAAATTACAATTGCCAGGGGAAAATATACAGAGAAAATTCTTAAAACTGAAAACTGACAAAGTCCCAGGTCCTTATGGATTTCACCCCAGTATTTTTTTTAAAAAAGTGGCTGCCAAGATCAATGAATTGGTTTTAATTCTCAGAAATTCCCCAGATTCTGGAAAGGTCTCAACAAGTTGGAAGGTCTCTCCTATTCAAGGTAGGAGCAGAGACACTAGGAGGCAAAGCTAATTAATATGTCATAGGGAAAGTGATGGAATCAGTTATGAAGAATATTGCAAGCTACTTAAAATTTCAAGATAATCAAGCAGAGTTAACGTGGTTTTCTGAAAGGGAAAATCAAGTTTGACAAACTTTTTGGAGTTCTTTGAAGAAGCACGCAGCATGGAGAAAGGCGAACCTGTGGGCAAACAGTACTTAGATTTGTAGAAGACATTTGACAAAGCGATTGAACATAGGTTTACTGCACAATTAGAGCTCGTAAGTGTTGTGAGAACTATATTAACGTGGAGGTAGCATTTTTAGCTAGTATGGAACAGAAGGCACAAATGGATAACTTTCAGGTTGACAAGATGTGATACATGAAGCCTCACAGGAATCAGCTTGAAAGTCAACTTTTTTTAAAAAATGTTATTCACTGATGGGATGAGGGCAACACTAGCTGGACCAGCATTTATTGCCATGCGTATGTGCCTTTGTGAAGGTCATGATGAGCTGCTGCTTTGAACTGCTACAGAACATCTGCTATAGGAAGACCCAAAATGTCTTTAAGGAGGGACTTCCAGGATTTCAGTCCAGTCATACTGAAAAGAATGGTGATATATTTGCAAGTCTGGTGACTAGATTGGAGAGGAGTCAGAGTTATGCGGCACGGAAACAGACTCTTCGGGCCAGCTCCGACCTTAAACTGATCTAGTCCCATTTGCCAGCATTTGATCCATTTTTTAATGTTGTCACTGTACCCACCTCAAACACTTCCTCTGGCAGCTCATTCCATTCACGCACCATCCTCTGTGGAAAAAGTTACCCCATAGCTCCCTTTTATATCTTTCTCCTCTCAACTTAAATCTTGGCCTCTAGTTTTGGAATCCCCTATCCTGGGAAAAAGACCTTGGCTATTCATCCTGTCCATGTCCTTCATAATTTCATAAACCTCTATAATGTCATTCCTCAGCCTCCGATGTTCCAGGCAAAAAAAACGACCTAGCCCATTGAACCTCTCCCTATAGGTCAAATCCACCAAACCTGGCAAAATCCCTGGAAATCTTTTCTGAACCCTGTCAGGTTTAACAACATCTTTCCTTAAGCAGGAAGACCAGAATTTAAAGTTGTAAAATTGCCTCACCGATTTTGGGGGCGGCATGGTGGTTCAGTGGTCAGCACACAGGAACCCTGATTTGATTCCACCCTCGTGTGACTATGTAGAGTTTTCACATTCATCCTATGTCTGTATGTGTTTCCTCTGCTCAGGTATCCTTTCTCAGACCAAAGATTTGCAGGTTAAGTGGACTAGCCATGCTAAATTACCCACCGTATCCAAGGATATGCAGGCTAGGTAGACTAACCATGGGGAAAATGCAGGGATAGGGTAGGGGATGGGTCTGGGTGGGCTGCTCTTCGGAGGTTCAATGTGGAGTTGATAGGCTAAATGGCCTGCTTCCAATTTTCCAATGATTCTAATGTCTTGTACAGTTGCAACATGACGTCCCATCTCTTATACTCAGTGCACTGACCAATGAAGGCAAGCATGCTGAACGTCGTCTTCACTACCTGGCCTACCTGTGACTCCACTTTCAAGGAACTGTGCACCTGTACCACTAGGTCTTTTTGTTCAGCAACATTCCGCAGGGCCTTACCATTAACTGTTCAAGTCCTGCCCTGGTTTGTCTTACCAAAGTGCAACACCTCACATTTGTCTAAATTAAACTCTGTCTGCCACTCCTGGTCCCATTGTACTCCGAAGTAACTGCCTCCACTGTCCATTAACACCACTAATTTTGGTGTTAATACATACTAACCATGCCTCCTGTATTCATATCCAGGTCATTTTATATAGATAATGAAAAGCAGTGGAACCAGCACCAACCCTAGTGGCACTCTGCTGTTCTCTAGACCAAAAACAACCACCTATCACCACCGTCTCTCTTACCTTCAAGCCAATTTTGTATCCTGTTGGCTAGCTCCCCATGGATTCCATGTGATCTAACCTTGCTAATCAGAACAACAAGCAGAATCTTGTTAAATACCTTTTATTTTCCCACTGTCCCAATTACCTTACATAAAAATAAAAAGTCAGTTAGTTTTAATTGTTATAAGGTTAACTTTTGTTATATAATTAATTCTAAGTGTCATGTTATATAACTACTACTGTCAGCATTTTGTAATTTATGGTTTGTGTTTAGTCTACCCTGTTCCGGGCATAAGAGAAGGCATCCCCTAAGGCTAATTAATCTTTACATCTAAACTTTTTTAAGGCTTGTATTATCAGGTTTATATTATACTGGTTATGTATTGAAACCAACTTCTATGATTTGAGTATTTTTAGCTAGAAACTATTTAATATTGCTGGTGGCATCAGAGGTAGCTATTTACTGTGAAATAACTTTAGCTGTTATCCTTGCAGCTGCTTGACCTAATCTAGCACCTGCCGGTATTCATTTACTGGGACAATCACCCTTTCATTAATAAAGATGGAGTTGATCATTTATCTAGCCTAAGGCATCCCTTTATCAGAACAGTCTCAGATGGGAACGTACAGCATTCCTTTACTGACCTCCTAGCAGTTCTATTCAAAGGTACCATTGCGTTTCACTGTATGAACATGCTGCTTAGTTTTGCCCAGCTTCTGTCTGCCATCTTGTAAGTAGGCATGGCCCACTTACTGTGTTCAGGTACAAGTCACCTTGCATAGCCAGGTACAGATCACCCCTGCTAGGAGTATGAAGAGTGCTGTCTTAAAAAGCCTTGGTAAATTTCTGCCGGTGCACCTTTTACATGGTACATACTGCTGCTACTGAGCATAAATGAGCTGCTTTGTCTTCAGTGGTGTCAAGCTGCTTGAGTATTGTTGGAGCTGTGATTAACTAGGCAAGTGGAGAGTATTCCATCACACTGCCAACATGTGCCTTGTACGGACTTTATGGAGTTACTAGGCAAATTACTCATTGTGGTATTCCTAACCTTTGACCATCTCTTGTGGCCACTGTTTAAATGGCTAGTCCAGTTCAGTTTCTGGTGTTTGGTAACATTAGGATAGTAGTTATGGAAAAATTGTCGATAGTGACACTGTTGAATGTCAAAGGGTGATGGTGACAACTGCTGTTGTTATCGATGGTCATTTCCCAGCATTTGTGTGATAGACATGCTCCTTGCACTTGACAGCCAATACTTGGGTATTGTCCTGGTGTTGATTACATTTAGATCGGAATAAAACATATATGGGTCATTTTTTGGTTGCAAGATATAAAGACTGGTGTGCCAAAGATCAAGGTTGGTAACATTTTACGTTTTATATAAATGGCTAAAGGGATCAAAGGTAAGGCTGCTAAACTTGCTGATGACAAAAATACATGGGAAAGCAAGTTGTGAGGAAGACAGGGAGATTGGGAAGGGTTACAAATGATAGGTTGAGTCAGTGCACAAAGTCTGATAAATGGATGATAATGTGAGAAAAATTGAAATTGTCCATTTTGGCCTGGAGAATTTTTTAAAAGCATATTATTTAAATGGTGAGAGATTACAGAACTCTAAAATCAGTGAGTTTCTCATCAATGGTTGGGAAGCTTTTGAAGATAGTTGGTAGGGATAACACACATTTGGAAAAGGATGATCTAATTAGGGATAGTCAGCATGGCTTTGTGTAGGGCAGGTCATATATCTTACGAGCCACATCGAATATCTCAAGGAGATGATGAAGGTATTCGAGGACCGTAGAGCAGTCGATGTAGTTTATGTGGATTTTACTAAGAGTTTCGGTAAGGTCCCTCTTGGTAAGCTCGTCCGGAATATCAAAATGCACGGGATTCATGGTGACTTAGATGCGTGGATGCAGAATTGGTTTGCCCATAGAGGACAGTGGTGGAAGGGTGTTTTTCAGGCTGGAGGTCTGTGACTAGTGGTTTTCTGCAGGGATCTGTACTGGGACCTCTGTATGTGACATATACAAATGACTTAAATGAAAATGTAGATGGGCGGGTTGCTAAGTTTGCAGACAGTACAAAGATCGATGGAGTTGTGGATAGTGTAGAAGTTTGTCAGAGGATACAGTGGTATGTAGATCTAGTATATGGTGGAGAAATGGTAGATGGAATTTAATCCGGATAAGTGTGAGATGCTGCACTTTGGGGGATCAAATGTTAAGGAAAAGGATACAGTTAATGGAAGGACTCTTAACTGCATTGATGTGCAGGAGAATCTTGGGGTTCAAGTCCGTAACTCCCTGAAAGTAGCCATGAAAGTAGATAGTGGTAAAGAAGGTGTATGACATGCTTGCCAGTATTGGTTGGAGAGTTGAATACAAGATTTGAAATTTCTTGTTGCAGCTTTATAAGACTTTGGTTAGGCCACATTGTAGACTATTGTGCTTAATTCTGGTCACCATATTACAGCAAGTATATGGAGGCTTTGGAGAAGGTGCATAAGGGGTTTACTAGGATGCTGCCTGGATTAGACGGTATCAGCTAAAAAGAGAGGCCAGAAAAACGGTGGAGGCTGAGGGGAGATTTGGTAGAAGCCAAAAAAAGTTATGAGATGCTTAGATAGGGTTGATGGTCAGAATGTTTTTCCTAGCGTTGAAATGCCTAATTCCAGGGGATACGCACTTAAGGGTAGAGGAGTATTGCTCAAAGGGCATGTGAGAACATAGAACATAGAAAAGTACAGCACAGTACAGGCCCTTCGGCCCACGATGTTGTGTCGTGGAATAATCCTAATCCAAAAATAAAATAACCTAACCTACATTCGCCTGAATTCACTGCTGTCCATGTGCATGTCCAGCAGTCGCTTAAATGTCATTAATGACTCTGCTTCTGCAACTACCACTGGCAAACTATTCCATGCGCTCACAACTCTCTGGGTGAAGAACCTCCCTCTGATATCTCCTCTATACCTTCCTCCTAACACCTTAAAACTATGACCCCTCGTGGCAGTCAATCCTGCCCTGGGGAAAAGTCTCTGGCTATTGACTCTATCCGTCCCTCTCGTTACCTTGTATACCTCGATCAGGTCACCTCTCTTCCTCCTCCTCCTCTCCAGAGAGAAAAGTCCGAGCTCAGTCAAGCCCTCCAGTCCAGGCAGCATCCTGGTAAACCTCCTTTGCACCCTCTCCAAAGCCTCCACATCTTTCCTATAATAGGGCGACCAGAACTGGACAGACTATTCCAAGTGTGGTCTCACCAGAGTTTTGTAGAGCTGCAGCATAACCTCGCGGCTCTTAAACTCAATCCCCCTGTTAATGAAAGCCAAAACACCATATGCTTTCTTAACAACCTTATCCACCTGGGTGGCAAGTTTGAGGGAGCTATGCATTTGAACACCAAGATCCCGCTGTTCCTCCACACTGCCAAGAATCCTGCCTTTAATCCTATATTCAGCATTTAAGTTCGACCTTCCAAAATGCATCACTTTGCATTTATCCAGGTTGAACTCCATCTGCCATTTCTCAGCCCAGCTCTGCATTCTGTCAATATCTCGCTGAAGCCTGCAATAGCTCTCTGTACTGTCAACGGCACCTCCAACCTTTGTGTCATCAGCAAACATACTAACCCACCCCTCAACCTCCTCATCCAAGTCGTTTATAAAAACTACAAAGAGCAGAGGTCCAAGAACAGAGTCCTGTGGGACACCACTCAGCACTGACCTCCAGGCAGAATACTTACCATCTACAACCCCTCTCTGCCTCCTGTCAGCCAACCAATTCTGAATCCAGACAGCCAAATCACCCTGTATCTCATACCTCCTGACTTTATGAATGAGCCTGCCGTGGGAAACCTTATCAAATGTCTTGCTGAAGTCCATGTACACCACATCCACTGCTCGACCCTCGTCAACCTGAGGGGCAAGTTTTTTTTTATTAAACAGTGTGTGGTAGGAGCTGGGGTGGTAGTGGAGACGGAATACAGTAGGGGCATTTAAGAAACTTTTAGATAAGCACATTAATATGCAAGGAATGGAGGGATATGGATCAATGGCTGGCAGAAGGAATTAGTTTCATTTAGCATCATGTTTAGAATATAAGAACTAGGAGCAGGAGTAGGCCATCCGGCCCCTCGAGCCTGCCCTGCCGTTCAGTAAGATCATGGCTGATCTTTTTTGAGACTCAGCTGCACTTATCCACCTGCAGACAATAACCCTTAATTCCTTTACTGTACAAAAATTTATCCAGCCTTACCTTAAACACATTCAGCGAGGTATTTTCAACCGCTTCACTGGGCAGGGAATTCCACAGATTCACAACCCTTTGGGTAAAGAAGTTCCTCCTGACCTCGGTCCTAAATCATCTTCCCTTCACTTTGAGGCAATGCCCCCAGTCCTGGTTTCACCTGCTAGTGGAAACAACCTCCCTGCCTCCACCCTATCTGTTCCTTTCATCATCTTATATGTCTCTATAAGATCTCCCCTCGTTCCTCTGAATTCCAATGAGTATAATCCCAGCCTACTCAGTCTCACCTCATAATCCAACCCTCTCAACTCCGGAATCAACCGAGTGAATCTCAATCTGCACCCCCTCCAGTGCCAGTATATCCTTTCTCAAGTAAGGAGACCAAAACTGCACACAATACTCCAGGTGTGGCCTCACCAGGACCCTGTACAGCTGCAGCATAGCCTCCCTGTTTTTAAACTCCATCCATCTAGCAATGACAGACAAAATTCCATTTGCCTTTTTAATTACCTGCTGCACCTGCATTGCTACTTTTAACGTTTCATGCACAAGGTCACGCAAGTCCCTCTGCACAGCAGCGTGCTGCAACTTTTTTACCATTTAAAACATAGTCCATTTTGCTGTTATTCCTACCAAAATGGATGATCTCACACTTATCAACGTTGCGCTCCATCTGTCAGACCTTTGCCCACTTACTTAGACTATTTATGTTCCTCTGTAGACTTTGTGTCTTCTGCACACTTTGCTCTACCACTCACCCTGGTGTCATCCACAAATTTTGACACATCACGCTTGGTCCCCAAGTCCAAATCATCTATGTAAATTGTAAACAATTCTGTTCCCAGCACTGATCCTGAGGCACACCACTAGCCACTGACCGCCAACGAGAAAAACGCCCATTTACCCTTACTCTTTGCTTTCTACTAGTTGACCGATCCTTTATCCATGCCAGTGCATTACCTGTAATACCATGCAACTTTATCTTGTGTAGCAACCTTTGTGTGGCACCTTGTCAAATGCCTTCTAGAAATCCAGGTACACTACATCCACAGGTTTCCCAGTTGTCCACCATGCAATTAATGTCTTCAAAGAATTCCACCAAATTAGTTAAACATGACCTATCCTTCATGAACCCATGCTGAGTGTTCCCAATGGGAGATTTTGTATCCAGATTTCTTGCTATTTTCTTCCTTAATGTTAGATTCAAGCATTTTCCCTGCTACCGAAGTTAAGCTAACTGGCCTATAGTTACTTGCTTTTTGTCTACTTCCTTTTTTAAACAGTGGCGTTACATCGGCTGTTTTCCAATCTGCAGAAACCACCCCAGAGTCCAGTGAATTTTGGCACATAATTACTAGCGCATTTGCTATTTTCCCCCATCACCTCTTTTAGCACCCTGGGATGCATTTCATCAGGGCCAGGACACTTGTCTACCGTTAGCCCCATTAGCTTGCCCAACACTGCCTCCTTAGTGATGATGATATTTCCAGGTCCTAACCTTCTTGCCATCAGTTTTTGGCACGTTATTTGTGTCTTCCACTGTGAAGACTGGCACAAAATAACTGTTTAATGCCTCGGCTTTTTCCTCATTCCCAGTTGTTAAATTGGCCTTCTCATCCTTTAAAGGACCAATGTTTGCCTTCGCCAAACTTGTACAATTTACATATTTATAGAAACTTTTGCCTGTTTTTAGATTGAGAATAAACTAGCTCAAAATCTCTTACTTTTCTTTATAACTATTTTTTTGTGGCTTTCTGTTTGCCTTTAAAGATTTCCCAGTCTATTAGGTTCCTACTAGTCTTTGCTTTTTTTTGTATGTATTTTTTTTTAATCTGATACTTTCCTTTATTTCCTTAGACATCAATGGTTGACTGTTTCTTTTCCTACAGTTCTTCCTTATCACTGGAATATACTTCTGAGCACTATGAAAAATCGTTCTGAAGGTCCTCCCACCGTTCCTCAATTGACCCACCGTAAAGTGTTTGTTCCCATTTTACCTTGCCTAACTCCTCCCTCGTCCCATCATAGTCTCCTTTGTTTAAGCACAGGGCATTGGTACTGGATTTAACCTTCTCACACTCGATCTGTATTTTAAATTCGATCATACTGTGATCACTCCTTCCGAGAGGATCCCTAACTGTGAAATCATTAATTATTCCTGTCCCATTACACAGGACTAGATCCACGTTAGCTTGTTGCCAAGTAGGTTCCATTACATATTGTTCAATGAAATTATTGCAGATGCATTCTATGAACCCCTCCTCAAGGCTGCCATGACTGACCTGGTTTGACCAGTCGATATGTAGATTAAAATCCCCCATGATAATTGCTGTACCATTTTTACATGCATTAACTATTTCTATGTTTATTGCCCGCACCACCACGACATCATTATTTGGTGGCCTGCAGACCACACCCTATCAGTGACTACTTCTCCCTGCTTTTCCTGACTTCCACCGAAATGGATTCAACCTTTTGTTTGGTAGAACCTATATCATCTCTCACTACCGCCCTGATATCCTTAAAAATCAGAGCAACGCCGCTTCCCTTACCTTCCTATCTGCCCTTCCAAACAGTTTGGTACCCCTGGATATTTAATTCCCAGTCATGACCATCCTTAACCATGTTTAGCACAACATCATGGGCTAAAGGGCCCATTCTTGTGCTGTGCAGTTCCATGTTCTACAATGCAGAATGATCTGGGTGGTCTAGTGCATGAATTGCAAAAGGTTAGTTGGCATTTAGGAAAACTAATTAAATATTCCCTTTTCCTAGTGAGGGGAATGAAGTCAAAAGTATAAATGAACACTAAGGTACTGGCCATAATTTTCCTGTTCTCCCTTCCTGTAGATACAATGTCAGAGACCACAAGAATTACAAATATTGACACTGTTGTTCCAAAAACTCTAATGTTCAGACCAGCAACCAAGGCCCTTGTGATAGAAAGCATATAGAAACAATAACTTGGGGTAAAATTAACAGTCATTTGGCCAAACACAGATTAATAAGGAAGCCAAGAGATAATGGGAACTGCAGATGCTGGAGAGTCCAAGATAGCAAAGTGTGGAGCTGGATGAACACAGCAGGCCAAGCAGCATCTCAGGAGCACAAAAGCTGACTCTAGGCCCGAAACGTCAGCTTTTGTGCTCCTGAGATGCTGCTTGGCCTGCTGTGTTCATCCAGCTCCACACTGTTATCTTAATAAGGAAGCCAGCGTGGGTTTGTTAAAGTCATTCCTATTTAGCTAATTTGAGAGTGTTAATGATGTAATGATTGTGGTGCACGTGACTTCTGAGTGGCTTTACACTGCAGTGCTTGTTGGTAAAGTTAAGGTGGTGGAATAAAAAGGGCAGTAGTTGCGCAATTTTTAAATAATTTTAATGCAGATTCTTACCAAGTGGATGAAGATTATCAGGGATATGCTGGAATGTAGAGTTGAGTGGGCCCATCTTTGTTCCTTGTTCATCTGTTCAAGTGGACAGATTTTAATCGGAAAGGGAACCAGGGATCATGGGGAAGTGGAGTTGAGAATGATCAGACCAGCCATCAGAATGGTGGTGTAGACTCGGTGGGCTGAAATGGCCTCCTTCTGCACCTACATCTTATGAACTAATTTTCCTGAAACATTCAGGATCCTGAGGGGAAAGGAGGGGAATCGCAGCTAACGAGCAGTGAAGAAAAATTGGAATTACTGAAGTAATGCATTTACTTGGACATGAATGTAGCTTAAGGCTATATTTGCTGTGGACTTAGCTGGGGAAAGCATAGTGAATGTTATTGAACCAAACATGAGTCTGAGGAAATCTGAGAGGGAGTAAAACGAGTAATAACTGCCTGATTAAAATCTTGCATATACAATGGAAATGCATTAAATAACCACGTCAATCTGGAAGGTGTGTTTAGGTCATGGCTTTTGTTTTGTAGAAGCTTACCAGTTATTTTGGGGATAAAACCTTGCAAGCTTATGTCTGATGTCTTGCCCACCAATTCAAATTCTGTGAATTGTAGAATATCTTTCTTTGTGTTGCACCTTTAAATTTACGTAATGTATTGTTGCTGTACTAGTTCATCACTTAATAGTGAGAATCGAAAAGTACTCCTGAAAAGCAACACGTAGACTTCGAGGAGTACAAGGTGAAATAGTTATGCCGTACTACTTTGAGGATATGCTGTCATTATTATGTCACTTTTATTAGTGACTTAGTAAAATTATGACTATCTGATTTCTAGGTTTTTTTTTCATTATAGTTAATGCATTCTTTAAGACAGTAAACTACAACATAATCACCATAATATGTTCAAAGCAAACCAAGTTTGGCCTTAATTATCAGTTATTAATACCAAATGAGCGTTTTTGTTAATGGCAGTTTGTAGTCCACAAGGCATTGTGGTGGCAATGTATTGAGGAATTATTTCTTTAAACAGAAATCTTGCGTATCATCCACTATAGATATTAAAGACACAGATTGAATAAACCATTATAGCATGAGATAGCTATATGGATTTAAATGATCCTAAGTAGCAGCTGAGAACTAAAGGTCAATCTGTGGTGCATTTTAACATATTTGCTTACATAGTTATATAAACAATTACTCCTACATCATGAAAGCAGAAAAGACAATTAGTATTGGCTTTGAAGCTATAGAGTTGATTGAATAAGTCATTTTCAATGTTGATGTGAATTACAGTACAGGGTGATTGTAATTGAGATTCATAGTTTGCTGTCTAATGACTGACAACTGAAGGCTGCTTTTTCCTTCTTTCTTTCCTCATAAGATTACTCGTCTTCTTTGCAAAAGCTAGTTTCTAAAAATTTAAATTTGTTTTTTGTCTGTTCATTCTAGCACCTGCTTTCTCATGGGACCATTGAAGCAATTGAAGAAAATGGTTGATCCAAACCGTTTGTACGCCACCATTATTATGTTGGTAATTAGAAGTTTACTTACCAAGTTTTCTTCCAGTAGTTCTAGTGCTGTGTACAATGCCCCATCTCTATTGTTACATTATTTTCTTTGGTACCATGCCTGTAATTTGCTTGATATAGGAAGTTCTGAATGGTGATTTTGAACTGCATTGGTGACATGAGAATGACTACACATGACATCAAGGCCGCATTTGACTTCGGCATCAAAGAGTCCTCGCAGAACTACAGTCAACTGGGAATTGGGGCGGAGGTGGTTAAAACTGTGTTTTTTGGTGTCAAGCATAGCATAATGGAAAATGGTTGTCACTCTTGAAGGTTAATCATTTTAGCTCCAAGGCATTCCTGCTAGACCACCTCAGTGTGGTATCCTATGTGCAAACATCAGTCTAGAAGTGGAAATGCTTGCTCGTAGTTGCACCACAAGTGCCAGAGCAAGACCATTTCCAACAAGATTGAATCTAATCATCTCTCCCTCGTGTTCAGTGGCATTATCATGGCTGAATCTCCTGCTATGAACATTGAATGTTCCATTGAGCAAAAACTAAACTTCACCTACCTGAAAGTTATTTTTTCTAATTACCTAGTTCCAGGTGACTGGACAATTTCTTGCTCCTCGTAGTCAAGCAAACTGAATAATTCATCATCATTGCTATGTATAAATATAGGGCAATGTGAATCAACGTTCTCAAAAATAAGATTCAGACTATTTACAAAAACAACTTGCACCATTGTATCTATAGTGGACCAAGGTTTTAATATATATTTGGGAAATCCTCATACTGATTAATATGACATTGTATGTGAGTTTTTTTCAAGAATTGGCTCAAAGCATCACAAAATAGATCAAGATGTCCATGAAAAGCTCATAGACTTTACACCTGGCTCCTTTTATTTCCCCTCCGTTTTATCTTTTTTTTGAAAAAGAGGTGAAGGATGTTGATGTGTTTGTATTTATACAAGTGCTGCAGGCTTGCTTCGAACAATAAGAATGCTATTTAAAATACTCTATTGCATAAATATGCAGTTTTGCAGTCAGGGACGGCAAATTCTTCCTGAGTGCGGCTTTGACAATATCTACAATTAAATGTGATTAGCTTTTTCTGTCGGAAGCAAGTTGTTGATGTGAAAGCAATTTCTATTACTTGAAATGTTCTTCCTTTTTTGCTATTTGGTTGAACCCCCTAGTGTTTGTATTGATTAATAATTAACCTGTTGGAACTTTCAGTTATTTATTCTGATCTTTAAGCCAAGAATCTGTGACATTCCTTCGTTCGTGGTGTTACTGGTTCATCAGTTCGTCATGTTCTAAATCCAAATGTTTGTTTAAGTCACAGCATTCATAAATGCCAGCCAACACTCACTTCCAAATAATCAGGAACATGGTTAACTTCTTTACAGTATTGATTTATATCACCTGCATCTAGTTTGTTCTTTTCATCCATGGGTCACAAATTTGAGGTAACCCAACAGTATAAAACATAACTAGGCCAACTGCCTGCCTGCCAGAGCTGCTCATTATCCCGGAATAATATCACGTAATGCAAAGGTAAAGCCTGACTATATCCTGTGGTAAGCTGGCAATTAAACATCTGACCCTCACTTTCAACATCAAGTGTGAGGAGCTCATGGACTTATTTGCCATTTAAAATGGAGATCCATTTAGCTGCCTCTCCTGGTTTGCACACCCCCCCCCCCCCCCCCCCGTTCCTTAGCCCACTGAACCAAGCTTTCTCCAACATTCCTTGATGATGTAATCCTGAACTTCATCTACCCCTAATTTCTGTCCCATTTCCCCCACCAGACATCACATGTATGTCATCAATAAGACATGGATCACCTTATTCTCCATAAGCGGCCAAGCTTAACTAGATTAAACTAATTCTGTGTAGTTCAGGGGAACAAAAGGGAAAATGGGAAAGAAAGAAAGTGAGAAGAGAGTGGCCATTAACATGAAAGATAATCCAGAAATGTTCTAAAGGTATTTCGAGAAGGCGTAGTTGGAGAGGAGGAACTGATTTCACTCAGTAGTAAGGGTGTGGAATGCCCTGCCTGCAACAGTAGTAGACTCGCCAACTTTAAGGGCATTTAAATGGTCATTGGATAAATGTATGGATGATAATGGAATAGTGTACGTTAGATGGGCTTCAGGTTGGTTTTATATATCGGCGCAACATCGAGAGTCGAAGGGCCTGTACTGCGCTGTTGTGTTCTATGATTATGGGACAGTGAGGGCTCTGTGCAGAGAAGCAAAAGTCATGGTGAGGTACTGAACTTGATATCTGCCTTTGCCAAGGAAGATGTTGCTGAAGTCATAGTAGAGGGGAAAACAGTTTAGATACTGAATAAATTAGAAATTAATAAAGAAATATGAAAAGGACTAGCTGTGCTTAAATTTGAGAAGTTACCAGATTGGGTGTATCCAGGAATACTAAGGGATCAAGGATGGAAATTGTGGAAATACTGGCCAAAACTATCCCATCTGTTAGATACAGCCTTGGAGCCAGAGGACTGAAGAAATGCAAATGTTGTTACCTTGATTTAAAAAAACAGATGAAAGGATAAGCTGAGCAAATACAAGCTAGCCAGTTAATCTTGATAGTTTAAAAAAAGTTGAAGGAATGATAAACTGGGAGAAAGTTAAGGAAAACAAGCATGTATTTAATAAAGGCAATTGTGTTTAATAAACTTGACAGTTTTTTCAAAGCGGGAAAAGAGAAGTGTTGACAGTGCCATGAAAAAAAATAATGGGCTGTGGTGCTTCTCCTTTGCTAATGCTATGTAACCAGATTCACTTCTTATAATCTGGCCCTGTATGTCAAATAAAGTCTCTTCATCTCTTGAGTTTTGCTTGTTTATAGTTTGAAAGCTACTTCATTTTCACTAACTATTGGGTCATGTCACATAGTAACAATATCTTGTATGTTTGTGTTGCCACCTATGATATTTGACCTTGCAAAGAAGCGGAATTGGAAGCAACTATCAATATTTTCAATTATCAACTCTCCATTAAACTTTAAGTAACAACATACAAGGATAATACCAATCTCCTAGACTCCACAGTATTTTGTTACGACTGTAATGGGAGAGATTCAAATGGTAATCAAGTTCATTACACCTGTTGTGCCCTTTTTATATGTATTAATTACCAAAATGAAGCTGAAGGGCCCTCTTGCGTACTATATGATTGAGTGCTTCCTCCTAGATTTTGTTTCACTCCTGTCTTTGCTCTAATTGTTTCTTCCATGCTGTACTGTCGTTGGATAGTTTTGTGCATGCTAATCACCATGCTGACATATTGGCTTCTGCTTCCAAAAGTCACTGGCACTCAACTCAGAGGTTTACACAGCTGGATAAAACTGTTGGCTGTGCTCAGGCCCTACAAGTCAGGCCACACTGCTTAGCACCATGTTCACATTCCTTTCTTGAGGCCCTGTGTATTGATGATTACAATGTGGTTGGTCTGACGAAAAGAAAAGTTTGAAAGGGGATATTATAGAAGTATTCAAAATCATGAGGAATATACACAACAGGTAGGGAGAAATTGTTTCCATGGGGTGAAAGAGTCAAGAACCAGAGGGCATAAATGTGAGGTAACTGGGAAATAAGGTAACAATGACATAAAGGAATAACTGTTTAACGAGTGTTTAGATTCTGGGATGTAGCACTTAAGAAAATTTGCTGAGCTAGAAGGGAACTATGTGATTGTGCTGGGAAGCAGAGTTAGCCTGTGCAGCAGCCCAAATGGTTATCTCTTGCCCTGTAAACATTCTGTGATTAACTGCTATTCATCTCACCTCCCCATTAGTTGATAAAAGTTAACCAATCTCTACTCTATCCAGCGCGCTCTCAAGTCTTCTGTTGTAACCCTTGTCTTTTTTTTAAAAAAGTGCTAGTCTCTTCAGTTCCTGAAAAAATACCTCCATATCTCCGAACTCTCTTTCCTCTCATTGAATATGTTGTCCCGTTTGCAATCTATACTGCCTTTGCCAGAACTCCATGTTTGAATCACTTCAATCATACTTTTAAAGTGGCTCACATTAAAGCTGTGAATTACATGTTATGTGACTCTTTAAGTGTCTCTCCTCATCCTTTTCAAACTGTCTGTGGCCTTTTACACAATTGACCCCAGTCTTCTTCCACCCACTGTCTGGTATTAACCAGGTGGTTGGGATTGCACTCGCCTGGTTTAATTGTTTTCTCTACAGACATAGCAAGAAAATCACCAATAAAGATGTTTCTTCCACTCCACACCTCCCTGCCACCACCAAAAAATTCTGGTATCTTTTAGGCACCAATAATGGTTTTTTTCCTATTTCTCATCCACATGATGCACCTTTGGCGATATTTTCTAAAATATTCTAGATTTATGCTCATGATGTCCAACTTTGTCTCATCACCAGCTTTCTCTAATCCTCTATCCCCAAATTCCAAATTGTTTGACATTAATACTGGATGAGTAGATATTGACAATTCAAAAGCCATTCTTCAGTTCTTATCCGCTGATCTCTCTCCATGTCAACAGTCTTTTTACGCGCCACCATTGGCAACCATACTTTGAGATGACGAGGCCTCAAGTTTTGGAATCCTTCCCCAAGCCTCTCTTCCTAACTCTCCTCCAAAACAGTCTTTAAAACCTACCTCTTTGACTGGGCTGCACTTGTTGGATGTAATATATTTTTGTCAGGTTCTGTTTGAGAGCAATCCTATGGAGCACCTTCGTATATTCAACAGCACAGTGCCTCCCCAAGCTACATATTATTTACTTTCTTTTGCTTAAGAGCTGCTATTTGGACAACATATTATTTTTTGTCTTTCTTCCTCCTAAAATATCAGTACACAGCTTATAATGCTAAACGGTGCTAGGCTTTCAGTCTTAAACTATAGGTGCTTCTGGTGAATTTAAAAAAACTTCAAGTCAGAAGGACTATATTCATGATCAGCAGATTGAGTTACCAATAGTGCTGAAGGCATTTGATACTTCATCCACAGTGAATTAATTGATACCTGTTTGAGGTGGATAGTTCAACATTAGCTAAAATAGTTCACTAACTTTTGAGCACAAATTGCTAACCAAAATCTAGTACCAACTGTAGATCTTTCATTGTGCATATTTCCTTATACTGTTGTAGAGCTTGCAGACTGGAAGCTCCACCAAGTGCTAACCACACTTCTTTCATTCATCCTATCATCTTTAAAAACTTTTGTCAGATCATTTTGGATGATACTATTGGAATTCAATTCATAAGTTATATCCTGCCTTTTGCCTTCATATAAGAGGTCACAATATGTGAATGATAAGTTCCCCGATTGTGCACTGTCATCATCCAGATTAAAATTGATTTGTTTCTGTGCTATTTACTGCTTCCTTATATAGGGTACTTCCTACTGTAGCTGGCTACAATACATCAGCCCAAAATTTATTATATGCTGGGAAACAGTTGTCTTAGTGGCCAAAGGTAATTTATGTGAAGAGTTAAAAGGGTATTAGAGAAGAAATCATTAATTCGTATATACTTTTAAAAGGCAGAATCTTGCAAATTGAACAGTTGCAAGTAGTTCATCCGAAGTTATTCCTCCATGTAAATGTAACAATGGCTTATTTATGTTTGAATTGCTGAAATGATTGGACACATTGCATGTTTTTTTTAAAAAAGTTATTTTTTTTATTCTCTAGTTATGCTTCGCCTTAACGCTGTGTGCAGTCTTTTGGGTAAGTAGCATATGTGTTGTCCCTTTTTTAAGTATGAAATGTACTGTTAATTAGAATTCTGAAGAAAACTTTGTGATGGTCCTCCATTGAGCTGTGTGGATCAAAAGATCCCTTTTTAATTCAAAAACAAAAGCAGAAGTTGCTGGAACCTGTTTGAGGAAGGGTCACCAGACCCAAAACAGTAAGTCTGATATCTTTTCACAGATGCTGCTAGACCTGAGCATATTTGGCAACTTTTATGTTTTTGTTTCTGATTCACAGTATCCACAATTCTATTGATTTTTTTTTTATTCCACTTTAATTCAACCTTTGTTTGTGCTAAGTTTGCTGATTTCAGGGTAGGATGTTGCATGTTGGTTTAATGCTCCTTGGGTAAAATCAGCCAGAGTAGCACCTCCTGAATCTCTGTCTCATGGAACATGCTGGAAAGTAAACATGGTAGGAACAGGCTTTCCAGAGTTGGTTTGCCAAGCTTACAAATGACAAATGAAATATTCCATGAGGGCTCCTGTGGAACTGAAGCCCTGGAAGAGTTGGGTGCATGCTTGTAACTTATTTTCAAATTCTGATATTGCTGTAATAGTACATTGACCACTTATTTGTTTTTGGGTACTCAAGGTGGTGCCTTTTCATTTGTGGCATTGGCTACATTGTGTAAATAAATCTCACATATCAAATACAAAGAATGCAACAGTAGGCTACGCAGCCCCTAAGGCATGTACATCAGTACAATTTGATCATGACTGACCTGTATTTTAACACCATCTTCATGTCATCCATGAGTGTTCTGCCCAAAGGCAGGTTTTTGGCTCATCGTCATCTGGGCTATTTTGTTTCCCTGATAGTTTTTGCGAATGGCGACTTGCCATTCCCTTGTACCCTCGTAAGACGATGAGGGGCATCCCAAGTCTGCCACAGCCAAGACAGGAAATGAACCTGTTTTGATGGCATTATTCTGAGCCACGCACTAACCTCATAACCAACTGAGCTAACCAGCCTCCTTAACTCCAAGTACCCATATTCATTTTGTGACCTTTGCCTAACAGCATTTAGCGTTCTCTATTTATAAATTTTGTATTGACCAAAATTTCAATTGCATTTTGAATCAATAAGTGGTTTGGGGTGGGGTTGCTCCAGATTTCCACTTCCTTGAGTATTCTTCCTTAATTGCTTAGCCCTAACTTTACAGGAATGCCCTTTAGACTGTCTCTTGCTGTGCTTTATCTAATTTTAACAAAGTTCTTTTGTATCTGTATTGATGAAATTTAGAAAATACATATTACTGACATTAGCTGAATATTAATTAGTGTGTCTGATATTATGAATTGGCAAAGTTAAATAATGCTGTTGAAATGTGTGTTTGGCAAATATGTATAGAGCACAGTGCGCATGTCTGGCTATAGCGCAAGATTACAGCAGTTAACTGGTATATTTTTTACTAGTCTGGTTTAGTTTTTCAGATCACTATTTTTGGCTAGTTTTGTTCTGTTTTTATCTGTTGTAATTCTGTAACATAAAAGTTGTATCCTGTGATTCTTCACCTTTTTTAATATAAACCACAATGAAAAATAAAATGTTTATATTGTTTTCTGTTGTGGCTGTCATCTAGTTAATTATCTATATGTTAAATATTAATAACCTGATTAAAGCCAGGGCAGTCAAATGGCGTTTTTCTTATTTCAGTGGCACAAGAAAGGACTGGCCCTTCTCTTCTGTATATTGCAGTTCCTGGCAATAACTTGGTAGGTAAGACCCATCACAAAGGATGCAACTTAGAAACAAAAAAATTTAGAACAAATGAATAAATTAGAACATTAGAACAAATTAGAACATTTCTGAAGAAGAGTCTAGGCCCAAAACATCAGCTTTCCTGCTCCTTTGATGCTGCTTGGTCTGCTGTGTGTATCCAACTTTACACCTTGTTATCTTACAACAAATGTACTGTTCTGTTTATCTTTGCTGTCACTTGATTATTATTACTGTTAAGGCTGTAATCTCGATTTTCACATAGTCAGATATTGGAAAACTGCAACCTTTCAAATGTGTGCCTTTTAAAAACCCGAGATGGCTTGTTTCACTGTTCAATTTTGTACTAACTGAACATTACATTTTCTTTAACCATTTTAATTTGTAGGGGTGTTTGATTTCACTGTTTCAGATTAGTTACTTGGGTACAACCATGATCCGCCATTCCAGAAATTGTTTCTATTTAGCATACAAGTTTCATAGCCTGCTCACAAAACAAGCAAAGAATATCTTATTTCTGTTTCAATCAGATCCTTCTCTTCACAAAACAGCAGAATGGCACTGGACCCCATTTTAAGCTTTTTCTATTAAAGCAGCTCTTTTTTTCCGTAGAATCATCGACTCCCTACAGTGTGGAAACAGGCCCTTCGGCCCAACAAGTCCACACCGAACCTCAGAGGATCCCACCCAGACCCATCCCCTTATACCTGACCTAATCTACACCTCCCTGAACACTATGGGCAATTTAGCATGGCCAATCCAACTACCCTGCACATCTTTGGACTGTGGAAGGAAACCGGAGCACCTGGCGGAAACCCACACTGACACTGAGAGAATGTGCAAACTCCACACAGATGGTCGCCCGAGGCTGGAATCGAACCCGGGTCCCTTGTGCTGTGAGGCAGTAGTGCTAACCACTGTGCCCTCTTGAGCAATAATGAAGGAAGCAAAAAATAGCAGTATAGTTTGGATAAACAGCTAGTTTATAAACTATGGACACCTTACAATAGAAAATAATAATTCAAGCTTTATGTTAAGCTAAATTTTAATTCCCTTTTAGCCGTTTTTATTGTATGTTTTATCTTGCTAACTATTTTAACCTAGAAGCAATGCCAACAAATTGCAGTTTTTGTAGTGCCTTTAATGTAATAAACTCGCCAAACCACCACCTCCTACAGCACCTTCCAAACCTGTGACCTCTAACTCAAGGACAGCATGTGCTTGGGAACACCGCCACATCTGAGTTCCTCTTGGAGCTATACCTCATCCTGATTTGTAGCAATGTTGCTATTCCCTTATTGTTGCAATGTCACAATTCTGGAACTCCATCTCAAATCACAATTTGGGTGTCCCTCTGCTCTAAGGACTACAGCGATTCAAGACGACAGTTCACCATCACCTTGTCCAGAGCACTTTGTGGTCGGAAATAAATCCTAGCCTGGCTAGTGATGTCTACATCCCATGAATGAACATTAAAAAAAATACATGTAAGAATGTTAAGTAGCTTTAAAGTTAGCAGTTGATCTAGTGGTAGTCAGTTGGTCAGTCCCTGCATTTCTCCCTTGTCCAAGATGGGCTCTTGAATCATATGTTGTGAAGAAGTGTTTCAGTAATTGTCTTGACCTGGGTTGGAAGTACTCCAGTCTGCTTTAGGAGCAGGCTATTGTGCCACACTGTAGAGTAGGCAGCTGAAAGGTAGTACTCTATGCCTGTTCCATGTTCTTTTGGAAGCCGTTTCCAGTGTGATGGAGAGTATCAGAAATTGATCATGTGTGCTGCCCCTGTATTGGTAACCAGTTTCAACAACATTACAGGTAGTCTGCACTTCTAGAGATCTGTGGCAGGATAAGATACTCAAAATTGTTAAACCAAACAGGAACTAGCAGGTGGTGTGTCGCATTGAATTCTTCTAAATCATACCAAGTGTATTCTACGTTCATGGTTCCAGTGCCAAAAAAGAATTGCATATCAGCATGGATTGTCAGACACTAAAATATGATTCCAGCTATGCACTTACAAGTGACTCGCCATAAGACATTGAGTTTCTGAGAATGTCCAAAGAAAGCAGCAGCAAAGTTCAAAATCAGAACAACTTATTAACTACATCTGTTGGATGTATATAGGATGCTGCGTCCACTACACTTTGAACTTCAGCACTTGCCCTATCATATTCTGCACCAGACTCATCGGGTTAATATTCGATTGAACACAACAATGTGCATAATGAGTGGAGGATTCCAGTTGTGATGTACTTGGTATTCAGCTGAGTCTCAACATGTCTGTGGTGAACAGTGTAGGCCAGTAGAATAGGTTATCGCTGACACATCTGGCTGAGATTCAATCAAATGCAGTGATGCGTATCCATGCTTGAACCTTCCACTCAACATCCCTCCCCTGGCTTCCTGTCTTCACAAACATCAGTCCCCCACACAGTCCATTGTTCACTGACAAAAGCTCACAAGCTGGTTGGAGCCATTCATTTTGATCTTCAACTAGCGCTTGATGTCACACAAAACTGGGTAGCAGCCTGAGCTGTGAGGAGGATACAGAGGCATTGCCATGTGATTTGGACAGGCTGAGTAGGTGGTCAAATGCGTGGTAGATGCAGTAAATGTGGATAAGTGTGAGGTTGTTCAATTTGGTACCCAAAATAGGAAGGCAGGTTATTATTTGAATGGCTGTAAATTTAGAGAGGAGAATGTTCAATGAGACTTGGGTGCCCTTATGTGCCATTCATTGAAAGTAAACATGCAGGCACTAAAGGCAAACTGTATGTTGGCCTCATCGTGAAAAGATTTGAGTACAGGCACAAGGATATCTTACTCCATTGAGGCCACATCTGGGATATTGTGTGCATTTTTGATCTCCTTTAATGAGGAAGGATGATCTTGCTATAGAGGGGGTGCAACAAAGGTATGCCGAACATAGGACAGATTAAATCGGTTAAGACTGTATTCATTGGAATTCATTCCTTAGAATGGCAGGGAGCCTGTAATCTTAGAAACGTATTGAATTCTAATAGGAGTAGACAGGTTAGTTGCAGGAAGATGTTCCCAGTGGCTGCACGAGTCCAGAATCTACGGTCATGGTTTATGATATGTGGCTAACCTTTTAGGACTGATGAGGAATTTCTTCACCTAGTCGGTGGTGAGTCTGTGGGAAGCACTGTTGCAAAACGGTTGTGGCCAATACATTGTGTTTTTAAGGACGTAGCTAAAGGGATCAAGGGAGATTGGAGGTGTTGGGATTGGGGAATTTAATTTGACGAACAGTCATGATCAAAATGAATGGTGAAGCAGGCTCAAGGAGTCAAATGGCCTACTTCTCTTCCTCTCTTCTATGTTTCTATGGCCTGTTGAGTCCACCTACTGTCCACCATCCATAACGGAGCAACCTTCCTGATCAGACCTCATTTGGGTCCAGGAATGGGAAGTACAGAAGTTGCTAACACGTTCCTTGTGACAAATCCCATCTGTCAAATGGCAGGCTTTGAACTAGTCATTCCGCTGTATTTGTGAGGTTTTTGTTCCTGAGAACCCCCATGAATGATGAAATTCATGAGTGTGGAGCTTGTTTAAAAGTCGTGGATACAGGTTTTGACCATGGATGTTGATTTCTGTTGTTACTTATTTTTTGGTGCAGACAGACGGATATCAAGCATTTACTGTACCAAGGTGAGGGCGGTCTTTGCTGAACAGGTTCAGAACAAATCAGGGACTCTATACAGCCAGCCCTAAGGTGGGGCAAAAATCCCATCAGTTTATGGACATACCCTGGACTTAAAACCCTCTGAAGGCAGAAATTGTGGAAATTATATTGGATTAAATTCACAGAGCTTTTGGGACTCCAGAAACCATATGCTGCAACAGAACCAAGAAAAGGCTGCTTGGGACAGACTGGAAAATGTGCAAACCCGGGGGGGGAGATACTTGAAACGGAGGTTAGTATGCAGAAATTAAAGGAAGAATTCATGCCCCAGCTTAAGTGATGGAAGCCAGACCTCAGGAAATAAACAGCTCCAACAACTTCTGACCTTCTGGAGCCTACAGAGGTACAAAGCCATACAATTTTCCAGCCAGTGCTTAGGCACAGAAATACTGAACTTTCCACACCATTGTGCTACATGCAAACCTAGTTCCACCTATGGATGTAAAGACATTCATAACACTATTTAAACCTGAACGAATACCTATCCAAGAAATACTGGACATTCCAAAACCTTCAAAACCATTCCCCGCAATCAGAAAACCATTCATACCTACTCCAGTGGATCAGGAAGCTCATTTAGCCCAGAGAGGATGAACAATAGCTCAACAGATTTGGTGGGAAATGAGGGGGCCTGCAGTTAGGTACAACTGGAGACCCTGAGCCCAGCAGTGGGGAGAAGGAAAGAGAAAGAGACACCAGCCCCATGATACAAGCAATGTGCCCCCATTCCAACACAGTGTGTGCTCTCAGGTGGGCTTCGTGAGGAGAGTTCGAGAATCTGAGCAAGAAGCAAGCCCCGCTCCCAAAGGAAAGCAGCCCTTGCAACGACTGAACTCTAGCAACTAACTACGAACCTACGACATCCAGAGGTAACCAAAGGCATCCAGAGAGACGAGGCATCGACTAGGGCAACGCCAGCAACATTCACCACCGACCAAGACAATAACCCGCTCACAAGGACCACCAGAAAAGAAAGAAAAAAACCAAGGTTGTCACCAGTCTGGTCCCACGTGTCTAATTGCATCAGTGGATACCACCAGACTGACTGACTGTTACTGGTACCTGAAGCCCTTTGCAGAGTCCCAGCTATGGCAAAAGCCTGTCAAGATCACACTTTCACACCAGGGGTGAGCCTAAGGTCATTGAGACCCTCGAACTCAGCTTGCCTAGTCCTGGCCCCAAACCCCACCTTTCCCTATCTAACGGTGTATGGCGTCCCTCAGAAAGGGAAGCTGAATCGGACTCTGGGTCAGCAAGTATGCTCTCTCCCGCATCTGCTCTCTCTTACTTTGCTAACAGGGGAAAGAGAAAGAGAAACAGCCAACCACTGTGTCTGTTTACCTACTGTATCAAGTCTAGACTGCAAGGCTTGACTGGGAGTCAAGTTAACTGGAAGACAGATACATGTGAAAAATAGGCAGTTTTTTTATATTCACTTTGTCGTTTGCTGTAAATATATTAAATTTTGCTTGTTTGTTCAATAAAATCAGAGTTTTCTTTGCCTCTGAAGCATCTGCCTCCTGTGTTTTCCCATATTCCACTGCGTAAGGCCAGTGTCAGGAACCAGGAAGCTGGTGAACAATATATCAGATAGAACTCTCTACATGTGGCATCAGTGCAAACCTGTTTTGTTTGTAGAAAGATACAGTATTTCATTTTACCAAAGAAATGTATCCTCTACAGTCTAAGTGGTAAGCTAACCACCTTAATCAGCAAATAAGGAGGATACTGCTGGGCTCCAGGGTTTTTGTTGGCTAAAATAAAGTAAATCAACGTATTAAAGGTGCTAAAGGATTCAGTTAGATAGCCCCATCATGTTTTAAACTTGCATTTACTCTCTGCATCCATTGTTAACAGAATGTCTTTACCATTAATGACTTCTCACTACCCACTAAGCAGTGCCTGCCTTGTTTTCCTCTTACTACAATGCAACATGAATCATTGTAAGTCTTTAAATATTGTTGTGGCAACCACTTGTAACTGTGCAATCGTAAAAGTAGGGCCACCAGCAACAGGAGCATTTTCAGATTTTGCAAGCAGATAATCTTTCTAATCTTGTGATCAGAGATAATGGGAAGTGCAGATGCAGGAGAATCCGAGATAACAAAATGTGGAGCTGGATAAACACTGCAGGCCAAGCAGCATCTTAGGAGCACAATCTTTCTAATCTTTTTTTAACAGTTGAAATCCTGTGACGAGAGCCTTGCTGCATAACAATGGTTCAGTGACAAAGTGAACTTATATTTGATTTCAACTGATATAGTTGGCAGTATGCTGCATCCATAAGTATTGATACACCAATAGATTAACTTCACAATTATTTTTCTCTTGAAAGGAAATTGAGAAACAGCAACAAATTAATGCTTACTATTAAGGTGGAGAATATGGACTGGTAAAGTGTTATCTAATATTTTGAATTCAAAGGAAGTGTACCTGACTAATTAGAAGTTAAAATATACAACAGAATTGGAACATTGGCGCTAAATTACTTAATTGATCTGCCTCTAATATAAAATATTGACAGAATTTATCAGAAAGTCATGTTTTTTTAAATTCCATGTCTCTGTCACTTGTAATAACATATTTGTTTAACTAATTTGCAGTTTGCTAACCAAGTTTACACAATATGAATAAAAGTAATCAGTTGTGTGATTGAAATACCTTGAAGTTACAGAAGAGAGTATATAAATACAATTTTGTCCTTTTGTTTTGCTGCTGCAATATCGTAGCATTTTTGTGATGTCTGTATATTATATGTTGTATTCTGTTTCCAAATTTCATTTATCATTGCTTAGTTAACTTAGTTGACTTTATCCAATCATTATTTTCTGGACTGCCTCTTCTCTCACTGCTACTGTTCCTAGCTTGATACCATCTGCAAATTTCCATTGGCTTTCTGAATCCAAGAACCTGATGTAAATTATACAGCATACTGGTCTCCACATTGATCTTGGAATGGTTATTTCTCCGTTAGACGCCAATGTCATTACTTTAATGAACACCATTGTTTTCCACCCTCTTCTGTTTGCTGTGTCACAAAGGCCACTCATTCCTTTGTGCCCGCAGTAACTTTAACACTGACGTATTCTCAGTTGTTCTCCCCCAGTCTGCATGAGTTTCCTCCTACAATCCAAAAATGTGAAGGTTAGGTGGATTGGCCATGCTAAATTGCCCCATAGTGTCGAGGGATGTATACCCTCAGTGGATTAGCTATGATAAATGTGGGGTTATGGGTATAGTGTAGGGTGCTGGGTCTTGGTGGGATACTCATTGGAGAGTCGGTGCAGACGTGATGGGCCAAATGGCCTCTTTCCACTCTCTAGGGAGTCTGATCCTTATATCCTTACTCTACCAATATCTTTTTCAGGTGGCACGTTGTCAAATGTCTTAAAAATGCCTTATTAGCACGATGATCTTGCGCCATTGTCCCATGTCTATTAGCAATTTACCATGATGTAGTAATGTAAATTTCAGACTGTCTCGACGCTAGTGGCCTTTTACAAAGCAAGCTTTAAAGTCTGAAGGATGTCAGTAGAAAATAAGTCTTGGTATATTTCTGGTGTGCTCTGAGGCATTACCAAAATTAATTTGCACTGTAGTGAGAATTTGAGTTGTCACTTTGTTTTATATTAAGCTGCTAACTGAACATTCTTGTAATGATACAAACTGGTTGGGAGGATCATGTGGCACGGTGGACATGTTCTTACCTTTGGGTTAGGACTCTGGGTTCAAGTGCCTCCTGCCTTGCAGGTACGTCATAATACATTTGATCAGGTTAATTAAACTTAACTGGTTGACGTACCTGAAACAATTTCATAGTATGACCTAGTAATTCAACTGTTCAACTAATCTATTGTTCTTTAACCAGGATTTTTTTCCCCTTTGTCTTGTAGTAAGTCACCATTCTTTAAAAGAGCATTAAGTAATATGTTGCAACACGTCATTGAGTGCAAGTGTAGACAAAGTCATAGGATATGGATCTAGTTGAATTTCTTGCATCGTTATTTTGTTGTGGTTAATGAAGCCACTTATCACAGAGGTACATACTTTTTGAATGTGTTAATACAAAATTACTCCTAAACAAAACATACCACAGTTGCAATAGTGCATTTTATTTGCAAAGCAAATTGACAGAACTATTCTGAACTGTTAAGTCTTAATGAGACATAGTGGATTTTAATCCTCCATTTGTTCATTTGCTTTTTGACTTTTTCCTGAAATGAAGATTTTATTATCAAGATGTTGCAACCTTTCCAACTTTATGCCAACCTAATATGAATTTTATTCAGACTTTTTATTGAGATTTATAACTTTCTCTCTCCAATTTCTTTTTTCAGGTATAGTCTGTCATACATTCCGTTTGCAAGGTGAGTTTTTTTATCCATTTTTAATTTAGATATATAAGTATGCACTGGAAGCCATTTCATCAAACTGTGCTTGTATCATTGTCACAATCAATTGTTTCAATTCTGGGAAAATAGGGAATAAGAGAAGTAGATATACACCCCTTGAGCCTGCAAAGGCATTTGTTAGGATCTTGGTTGATCTTTTTCAACTCCACCGTATTTCCTAATCCCTATACTCCTTGGCCTAGTTTTTGGTTCTTCGGTATCCAAGCATTATTTTATCTTAATTTTGAACATACTCAAGAAGTGCACTTCCATAGCCTCTAATGTAGAGAATTCCAAAGATTCACAATCATCTGAGTGAAAAAATTTCTTGTCATCTGAATCCTGAATGAACAACACCTTATCCTGGGGTCCTAGTTCTAAATTCTCTGTCCCAGGTAATCGTTTCCTGTAAGTCTGGTGCAGGCTAGTTTCCTTGTTTTTTAAATGGCTAAAGGTGGTTTTGTACAATTAAGTTAGTGAATACAATAATATCATGCAAAGATTCCATTTACTGAAGGAGGGGAAGTGAGTATAAATTATGTTACCCCATTACACACTCACCTGTGGGATGTGAGTTTGTAGTTAGGAAGTCTCCTCCGTATGCTCACCCTAGGCATCCTTATGCAAAATCAGCCAACTGCAGGCTTATCCTTGTGTGAGCAAGGAGAATATCTCACTAATTGCAAAATTCAAATTGTCATGAGCTGAAGCTGGTTCAGGGACAAACTTTGTATCCTGTTCCACTTTTTTCAGTTAGTAGTGTTAAAACATTTTAATTTATACGCACAACACTGAACATTATTCCCTGCTAATCATTGAAACAGGGCCTCCTGGCAGAAGGGTCATCATCCACAGGAAGAGAGCAGCTTTTGTGCTTCCTGATTTGTTTTTGGATTTCCTCCCCTCTAAGTTTAGCAAATACTTGTCACTGAGTATTTACGTTGCATATTTAGGCTGGGTTAGCATACTCTATTCCACCACATTAAAAATTAGGTGAGAATCTCCCTCAATTTTTAAATTTGGTTGTCTTAGAGGAAAGATGGTACGTAGTTAACTAAACTTTTCAGACAATAAGTTGGTACAGAATTTCTGTTATGAACTCAGGTCGTTTTATTTTTCTTTTGTACTGCTTACATATTTTGATAACTGATTCTCCACTGATATTGCTGCTAAATTAATTTATACAGAACTGCGAAAACTAAAAATAGCACATGTTCCTTTATCTGAATTACTATTGTGGATTATAGAGTGGTTTAAAAAAAATAATTTGAGGAGTCAGTTTTGGGGAACAAGGAAATGGCAGGGGAGTTACAGATATTTTGTGTCAATCTTTATGGTGAAAGATATTTAAGTATTTCATTAGAACTAAAGAATTTAGGGGCAGGAATTAAGTACCATCATCCTCACTGAAGAAGTAATATTAGACAAACTAATAGAATTATAAGAAGTTCAGCACTCTCTCAAGGTTTGTGTAAAAGAGGTAGCTACAGAGAGTTCGTTGAAATTTTTCGAAGATCATTGGATTCTGGAGAAGTACCAGAAAATTGGAAAACTGCCAACATGACACAAAAAGGGAGGGAGGCAAAAAGCTGGCAGCTGTAGGCTGCTTAGTCAAACATCTATTATTGGAAAAGTATTGGGATCAATTGAGAAAGTAATAGCATATTTGGAGAACCAAATATAATCAAGCAGAATCAGAATGGCTTCATTAAAGGGAAATCATGTCTGACTAATTTGTTAGTTTTTCGAGGAAATCTCAAACAGAGAGGATGGAGTGGAGGTACTTAGATGTGTTGTATTTAGACTTCCAAAAGGTGTTTTACAAGGTGCCTCATTAAGGGTTAAGTCTTAAGTACCAATGGTGTTGGAGGTAATATATTGGAATGAATAGGAATTGGCAAATGAGCAGGAAATAGTGAGTGGGAATAAGACGTTATTTTTCAGGTTGGCAACCTGTAACCAGTGGGATTTGTCTGGGAACAGTCCTGGGACTACAACTTTTTACAATATATACTAACGACTTGGAGGTAGGAAGTGAATGTACTATAGCCAGACTTGCAGATGACACAAAAATAGGTTGAAAGGCAACTTGTGACAGAGATACAAACAGTTTAGAGATATTAATAGGTTAAGTGAGTGGGCAAAAAAGTTAGCAAATGGAGTTTAATGTGTGAAAATGTGAAATTGTTCATTTTGAAGGGGAGAACAAAAGAACAGAAATGTTATTTAAATGGAGAAAAACTGAAGGAAGCTGCAACTCAAAGGGACTTGGAGATAGCTTTGTACATGAAACTCATTATACACAGGTATAGCATGTAATCAGGGAGACTGTTGCAATGTTAGCCCTTATTTCAAGGGGCTTGGAGCGTAAGAATAAGGACGTCTTACTGTAACTGGACACAGTGCTGGTGAGACCAAGTCCAGAATACGTGTGCGGCTTTGGTGCCCTTATTTAAGGAAGTATGTTGTTTCTTTAGAGGCAGCACAGAGAAGGTTCACTACAATAATCCTGATATAGAGGGATGTCTTGTATGCAAAGGCTATACAGGTTGGAACTCTGTGCACTGGAATTTAGAAGAATGAGAGGTGATCTCATTGAAACATAAGGCAGGGCTGAGTGGGTATTTCCCTCTGAGTTTAGACTTACTGCATACGTACCCTTAAACTTGTTGCACAGTTTAATACCTGGTTTAACAGCTGGGTAACTTAGAGTATCACAACTCACTTTTGCCCCTGTTAATCACCACTCACCCATCTGTTTGCACATTAAAAGACAGTTGAAAACCTTAAATGGCAGCTACTATAGCAAAAATGTAGCTCTCCTCTCCTACACCCATGTGATTTGGCCTGGAATCCCTTTGTTGCCCATTTCTGCATCAGCTGGGATTGGCGGATGGGCAGTATTGTCAGGTCAGGAAAAACTTTGCATATAGTGATAACACACATGTCCATATTTCTCAAAGCAAATGTGCTGTACCAACCATGTCTGAACCCTTTCTAATCAATTATTTGGAGGGTGACCACTTCAGGCTTCTGCAACATTGCTCAAATTGTGCATTTTATGGAACAGTGAATAAAGATTGTAGCACCATTAATATAGTTGTGTGCACTTTTCCAATGTGATGCAAAATGTTAAACTTGATTGAATTGTCTTCTTGCATAGCTCTGAATTTAAAGAATACAACAAATATTTAATTATGGTGCAGTTTGGGTTCATTTTCAAACAAAGTGCTAGTGCATTCATTATTCACATTACGTTCCTTGTACTTCAATCTTTTCCTGCATTACAACAATAGCGGCAAGGTGGCTCCGTGGTTAGTACTATTGCCGCCTCTCAGCGCCAGGAACTCTGGTTCCATTCCACTATCGGGCGACTGTGCAAACTTCACACAGACATTCTCCCAGTGTCTGTGTAGGTTTCCTCCCTGTGTTCCAGTTTCCTCCTGTAGTCCAAAGATGTGCAGGCTAGGTGGATTGACCATGCTAAATTGCCCATAGTGTTCATGGATGTGTAGATTAGGTGGGTTGTAGGGGGCTGGGTCTGGGTGGGATGCTCCGAGGGTCGGTGTGGACTTGCTGGGCCAAAGGGCGTGTTTGCACACTGTAGGGGCTCTATGATACAGAATATATATAATTTGGCCGTTAAGCACACAGACATCCTGAAGTTATGAAATATACCATGTAAATGCAGGTTCTGTCTTTTCTAATTCCTTCTTTTTGCTTAATATTTTTAAGGGATGCTGTCATAAAATGTTGCACTTCCTGCATGGGATAAATCTGTAAAAGTACACCAGACTTCGATACTTCCAGAAGGTTGCTTGTAGCCATGGGGAAAGACTGCCTACTGTGTATTTTGTTCCTTGGATGACTCCTAAATACTACTCATTTGTTTAGTAAATAGAAAATGATGTAATATAAATTTGTTTTAAAAATGTCTGTTGCACATGTTACTGATTATATGCTGTTCCAAAGAATCAAGCCTTTTGTCCTTAGTCAATTCTTTTTCATATTTAACATCATTCCGTAGTGCTTCTACTACTTTTTTTATTTGTGTTGCTGAACGAATGAATTTTGCTTCTGAATTTCAAAGTGGAAGGCAAATAATTGTAAGTGCCATTTATGTAGCAAAAACTGAATGTGTGCTACTTTGAAGTGATTATTCCTTTTACTATGAACAGAGCTTGTACATAAATTTGAACCACTCAAATAATAACTCTGTTTATATAAAGGTTATTGTGTTTTTATTTGCCTATTACCTGGAAGTCAATAGTCCTATTACGTGTTTGCCTGTTCTTTGCAGTATAATCACATGAAATGATGGGGTTGTCGGTACTAACCTTCAATGTGCGCACCACTGTCCTCCAAACAATGATACCACCATCATGTTTAGATTTATTTATTTGTCACATATTAAGTATTGGAATACGTAAGCACAGCACAAAGTTGCTATTTACTGGTACCCACTTGGAACTATATCTTGTTTTCTACTGTTTCCCAGATCTATTGGACATCTGCCTGATGAGAGCTTTTGCACGTTTTCTGCAATCTCTAGCAATAGTTTCTATTGCTTTTACTTAATTCATGATCACTTGTTAATCTAATTTTGTATGTTGCTTTGCACACATTGGTGCAGTGTTTGTCTACAATTTCTGCAGTGGAAAAAAAAACTAATGTTGTGTACTTCAAGATGTCCTTGAAGAACGTAAGTACAGAAATAGGCCACTCTACTTGTTGGGCCTATTCCTTTTACTTAGTTAGATTATTCATAATCAATACCTTAGCATCGTTCATCTGCCTGTGATCTGCATGTTTCACTACTTTTAACTATAAATGTCTTGATCTCAGTTATGAAAAGTTAAATTTATCTGATCATTTGCTGCTTTGGGGGTAAGAGTTTTAGATTTCTACCTTTTCTTGACGCGAGCAGTGCCATTTGATTTGCTGAGGTTTTTTTAACTAGCCTACTGTTTTAAAATTATGCCATATTGTTTTAGATTTCCCTGTCAGAGAAAATAGGTTCTCTTAATTTACTCTGTATGACTTCTTTTATAGTATAAACAGTGATTTGAACATCCGTCAATCATACAAATTCAAGCGCATGCCAACCAAGTTAGTGTGACCTGTCACCCTTATTTAATACCAACTCGTAAGTATCATTCTGGTGAATCTGCATTCCAACCTGAGATGCAGTACTTAGAACTAAAAGCAGTCCTCTGAATGATTAGAAATAATGGGAACTGCAGATGCTGGAGAATCCGAGATAACAAAGTGTAGAGCTGGATGAACACAGCAGGCCAAGCAGCATCTTTGGAGCACAAAAGCTGACGTTTCTGGCCTAGACCCTTCTTCAAGCAGTTTTATCAAAGGATACATCACACGTGAGTGTTTACTGCTAGTTTGTTCCTTTTATAGGTTTTTGAAGAAAATCATTTACAGCATCCCAGCTCAGTGGTTAGCACTGCTGCCTCACTGCGCCAGTAACGAAGGTTCAATCCCACCCTCAGGCGATTGTGTCTATGTGGAGTTTGCACATTTCCCTGTATCTGTGTGGGCTTCCTCCCACAGTCCAAAGATGTGCAGGTTAGGTGAATTGGCCATGCTAAATGGCCCATAGTTTTCAGGGATGTGTAGATGGTGGGTTTCGGGGAGATGGATCTGGGCAAGATGCTCTGAGGTTCGGTGTGCACTTTTGGGGCCGAAGGGCCTGTTTCCACACTGTAGGGATCCTATGATCTGTATGAGCAATCCCATGTTGATGTCAATTTTGTCTAGAGTCAGTATACTGTCTATAGTTTTGCTGAGTTATGATCGTCTTGCCTCTCCTCGACCATTTTGTGTATCTTTAGCTAATCCTATATTATGAATTATTTGTATGTAAAGCTTATACTTCAGATAAGCACACTGAAGACCTCAATGACTAAAAGATTTCTTTTAAAAATATTACAAACCGAAATCTGCTCGGCTAACTTACTATCACTACAATAAGGAAATATGTTTTCAAACTGCCCAGCTAATTTCCATAAAGTTCAATCGTCTTTAACAGCTTGAAGTGAAGTTTTTGAAAATCAAGTTAAGAAATTTGAACAACTACAAACACTAAATTAGTCAGCTTTTCAATTCCTTGTCATCTAATTGATTATTCTTGTTTCATGCTATATATTTATTGTAATCCTTCTACTCTCAAATGGACATGGAGCAATTCATGAAATATTCTTAAATGTTTCTCCAATGTGTTTTGACACTATTTCACGTCAGTTATGACTTAACATTGCATCATATGTTTGTAAAATACATGAAACAGGTTTACCACTTTCTTTGTAAAAGTAGTGCTGCTTATCTTACCAATTTTCTACCATCCCCTCATCAAGACAATCCTTGATCCTTGATGCTTTGAGGTTTCACTAGTGACACTACATGACTTGTCATAGGTTTTCTTTATTAATTAATACAAATGTGATTGAACAATTCGTCATTCACCGTGGTCACCTCTGACCCATCTGATCCACCTGAGCCTATTTTCAGCAGGCGTCTGTATATGTGTACGACCATCAGGGAATGCTGAACACTAACCAGAAATATGGGTCAGTGTTCCTCTACCTAAATGGTTCTTCACATTTACATTGTTAGTCAGTTTTGCTATCCAGAAATCAAACTCTCCTTGGAGTTTTTCATTCCTCATGGTTCAGCTACTCACTGGACAAATTACTAGCATTGTAGGTATTTTTCTGTGAGTTTCCTGGAATTAAGACCGATTCTAACAAATACACAGCAAATTAGCTTTTTAGCCTGTGCCACCTATGAATAGATTTCTGTTCTATCATGAATGAGACCAGTGCAGGAATAGATAAGTACATTCTTACAAATTCCTTGCTGAGTGGACTGTTTGTTGGTCAAATGGTCATGAGTGACTAGACAGTGACAGCCATTGTTAATAATTTTGTCTGAAGGAGGTTGTGATGACCTTTGACCCAGAAACAGTGCAGTAAGGAAAATATGTAATTTCTTTAGAAAGCTGTGAAATCTGTAATTCCCTTCAAACCTATTTGAAAAGGAATTTTCACAATTTGCATTGATTATAAAAGGGATCAATTCTTTTTGAAAATAGATGCATGGGACCTACTGACGCTTGGCCTGGAAGCAAAGGCAACAGAAAATAGGTTGAAAAAAGAGGCAGTGTGCCTTATAGATACAGAGTACGGCAGCTGAAAAGCTGAATGGTGAAAGCAGTTTGTGTGCAGGTGCAGACATGAAGAGAAAAAAAGCAGACAAAAAAGAACATCTAATTCTTTAAGAAATAAATACTTACAGGAAGTGGTTAGTCTTTATTTAATTTGGCAGAAAACTAGATGGAAGCTTTCGAAACACTGCAAGCTGGCTCAATAGGTCTAAAACCAGAATAACTATAAAAAGCTTAGGGATGGTATAGAATTAGGTGTTTACCCATAAGTTGCCCAACTGAACAGTTATGTTGGTTGAAAAGAAATGCAAACTCCAGACTTTTTTGACCCACATAGGGGAGCAAACATGAAGCGTGTCTTGCTGATGATAATCATGGCTGTGAAACTTGAAGGTGGAGGGTATTATCTGAGATGGTTATTGACATTCCCTACATGAATAAAGAACAGCAAATTGGGTAACTACAGGGCCACTATTTGAAAAATGATGCACAAACTTGTGGGTAGGATGTTTTTGTTATCAACTATTTCAGCTAAAATTTGCCTTTATTTTAAGTGTCATTTACTTCTTAATTCATTTCTAATTTGCAGTGCTTCTGAATTGTATTAAAGTAAAAGCTAGAAAAAGTGAGGTCTTGCTCATTTTTTCCCACATGGGTCATTCAGTAAATACAATTACTTTGGTTTACTATTCCCCCTGCAAGGATTATAACACATAGTGACAAAAATCAATGTTCATATTGTAATAGACTCCTCATATACACCAAAACACATTAAATGACAATACTGTTGTGTGCAATACCAAATGTTTAGTTATAATCATTTATATTGGGTTCGTGCAAAATTAAGACTGTACGATCCATCTTATATTACTGTCATGCTGTGGTTTATCTGCAATTTGGAATAATGTAAAAGTCCTAATACCACATCTGTTCCACAGTAAGAAAGAGTAGAAGTAAATATTCACATGTAACAAGACATATTTCCCATTGATACAAAGTACAGGTACCAAAGGAAAGCTTTTTTTGAAGCAGAATATCAGTAGCTGTACTTTTACCAACATGTGAAACAGCATCAACGCTGTGGATGTGTTCATACCCCATTGTAAATTTGTAATCTTTAACATAATAGAAGGATAAAGCAGCATGGGAAGACCATCACATGTAAATTCTTAAATTCTTATCCAGTCTTAAACTGGAAATATATTGCTGTTTATCTGTTGTTGGTGTGTCAAAAGACTGAAACACTCCAGCAGTGCTGTAGGTATCTCTACACCCCAAGGACTGCAACTGTCAAGGATGTAGTTCATCAACTGTTTCCTGGGCAATAAATTATGAAATATGAAAAGCCATATTTTATCATTTTTCACCTTGATCCATTTTTTTTTGTTCTTGAAAACTAACGGGAAAAGGTTTTCATCAGCATTAAATCATGCGTACCTCCAAACAACTCCCAAAGCCGTTTGATGGTGCTGTAAACTTCCTGCACCTGTTTTACATTATGAATAGCCACTGCTGTGGAAATTAAATGCATGAGATCACAAACCTATGAGTTAACTTCTTGTGATGCATGAATCCAGACTTTGAACTGAACTCGGTGCCAAAACAAATAAATTGCTTCAAACACTCCACAATCTGCGCCAATGTTTTTTTTTTCAGACATAAAATCATCAGCTAAAATGAACCCAGGTTTTGCTGAGGGGATTGTCAATTAATTTTCTGCAATTATTTATGGATTGCAGCCAGTAATATATGTAATAGCTCAATTGACTATGGAGCATAGTGCTCAACTGTCATGAATCAATTGGAAAGTTCCCCCATAGGAAACAACTGTATTAAAGGTGCTGGAAGTAGTGGCAATATTATTATTTATAATTGAAAACCTAAGCCAATGCTATACTGATGTGTTCACGTCGGCCATGGGAGTTGTTGGAAAATAAGTTATTTTTAAATATCTGTAATTAAAAACTAGTAATAGTAAAATATTAGTAGCTACCTTTGTTGTATAAATTGATCTAATTCACTTACGTCATTTTAGGGAATGAAATCTGTCATCCTTACCTGGCCTGGCCCATATGCAACATATGACTAACAGTTTATTTTAAAAAGTCGAATTTCTGAAGAAGGAACACTGAGCACAAAATGTTAACTCTTTACCTCTCCGCAGATGCTGCCAGATCTGCTGAGTTTCTCTAGAAAATTCTGTTTTTATTTGTTTCAGATCTCCAGCATTGATAGTTCTTTGCCTTATATTAATATGCTTATTACACCAAGTTCTAATGAAAAGTCATTAACTTTGAAATGTTGGATAACAAAGCGTGAAGCTGGATGAACACAGCAGGTCAAGCAGCATCTCGGGAGCACAAAAGCTGACGTTTCGGGCCTAGATCGAAACGTCAGCTTTTGTGCTCCTGAGATGCTGCTTGACCTGCTGTGTTCGTTTTTTCATGCTTTGTTATCTTGGATTCTCCAGCATCTGCAGTTATTCTCTGCGCATGTTGCCTGACCTGAGTTTTTTTTTCTAGAATATTTGTTCTTATTCTATACTTCACTCTTCAGAGTGAAAATTTTGTTTTTGTTCAGATAAGTTCAAAACGCTTCTGAATCTTGAAACTTATCTAGGCTCCTTTCAGACTCCCAGTGGCCTGGATGCTAGTCTGTAAAGCATAGTGTTGCCAATAGTATAAGTTCAATTCTCGCACCAGTTGCGATTACTATGAAGGACTTTTCTCTCAGCTTCTCCGCTCCGCTTAAATTGTAACTAGTCATTTCGCTCTCTCTAACGAGAGCGGCTTTGTAGCCCGGTAGGAATGTAGCAACTTTTAACAAGTGGACTAAGTTTGAATATTTGGTTTTGTTCGTTATATCTTCTAATATGGTGAGATGCATCTCAAAAATAGTTCAATGAAAATGGAAGCAAGTTATTGTAACTTTACGAATGAAGCAACAATAGTTACACACCTTGTACTTTTTTGGGACGTGGGTGTCGATGTCAATGGCAGTATTAATGCCCCAGTTAGAAGAGGAGGAGGCGATAGCCTCAGTCCGGGGGAGGGAGAGGTAACCGGCCTCCTGCTCCCGGTATAAAGGAGGAGGACCTGCGAACGCTCTCGGGTTACTCGATCCCGAAGGCGGCTGGGGTGATGTGGTTAGACGCCCGTCCGGGGAGTCGCCTACCCGCCGTGCCTTTCCCTCCAATCGCTCCGACAGGGGGCTGCTGCTTCCCCGGGCGGCGGCAGGAGATGGCGCGGGGGGCAAGGGCAGGCCCAGAGCCGCGGGACCGGGGCCGTCGCGGCGGCTTTTCCAACTCGTGGCCGGAGGTGAAGCCGCGGCTGGGCGGCCGCCGACCGCAGCCTCGACCCGCGGGCTCCAGGGCTGCAGGCAGCTCGAGTGAGAGCGGGCCCGTCTCTAGGTCAGCGGACTCGGGCACAAGGAGCCATGACAACTCGTCCCGCAGTGGGCTGGTGGAGAGCGCCGGGGAGGGGGACTTCTCGCTCAGCCTGACCCCTGAGGCCGTGCTGCTGATCCAGAGGCGCAGCCTGGAGCGTCAGCCGCTGGGGCCCGGCAGGAGTAGGAGGCAGTGCCCGCGGCCATCCGGCTCTCTTCAGCAGCCGAGCTCCGGGTCTGCTCAAACCGCCTCAGCGGCCGGTATCCGGAGCCTGGTGAAGATCTCGCTGCTCAATAACCAACACAGATACGACGACGTGGAGTATGAGGAGGAAGAAGACGGACCGGGAGACCCGACGCTGCACCAGAGGTGTCTGGACTGGCTGCACGGGGTAGAGGAGGCGGTCAGGCTGCCCCGGCTGCTCAGCTAACCCGGTCCCGGGGCTAGCCTGGCACGGCACAGGGGCAGAGCCCAGGCTGTCTTTCTCCCAACTCCGGTGGAGTGAGCGTGGGCTGCGGAGCCCAGGCTGCCACAAAGTGTCTGGTGGGGCAGAACTCAGACTATTCCCCCCGCTACACGGGGAAGGGTGTGAGCGGATGGGAGGCAAAACAGCAACTGCTCACCTGACTTCAGCATCTGCAGTGCTCCCTTTTCTGGCTGAAAACTGCAAATCCAGAACGTTACCCTGTCTCTGCTTATGTTTTGTTTAAAATCTTCACTGCTCCTGCAGACAAAAACAATTGGCCCACACTGCTAGTGGGTGAACTTTTAATTTACCAGGTATCCACAAAACAGTGCCCATTAAAGAACAGAACGAAGTCATTGTATAGAGTGGGGAGAGATTTGATGCTTATGTTACAGTAAAAGGAAGAGGTGTAAGGTGCAAGAAATTCTCAGGAATGTATTTCACGATATTTGGAGAAATTTTCACCTCTATCTAGTTTGGATCTGTGCAACTGATACGATCGATCTACCAAGTGTCTTTTATTAAGTCAAATTGTTCTGGCTTCTGTCAAGCAAAATATGACTAATTGAGTGAGTGTGAGATCACTGTCAAGAAATGGATATGACTTGTAATGAAAAGTGATGAATTGCCAAATGAGTGGATTACCAGAGAACGAATTTATATTTATACTTGCTCGCTGCTTGTGATGTGCACAATTAGATACACAAAGAAGTGTACAATAATCTAAAAATACACTAGTTTATATTTTGAATGTTTCACAGAAATTATCATTAAAGCATTGCTGCAAACAATGCAGGGTTTTTTTAATCTACATCTAAAACTTATTTATAATCGCTTTCTGTTACTTTTGAAATGGCTTTTGAAAATGGTGTAAGTGACTGGTATATTAAAATTGCCATGTAAAATTGTGATTCAATTGATACGTACGTAGCAAGGAATGGCCGGTGGGAGTCGGGGGTGGGTTGTTTTACAGGAAACCGGAGATCTCAAGGAAAGAAATCGGTCTATTCAGGCCTCTGAAGTTAATACACTTGCATTGTAAATTGTATAGTAATTTATTTTCAACTTCCAAGTTGCCCATTCCTTTTAAATGTTTCAGATGTTTTTCGTGGATACCTAAAATTGTCCTGCCCTAAATTTTGCAATTTTTTTCTCCTATGTAAATCATGTGATTTGAGAATTGTGTTAAATTCTGGGAGCATTCCGTTTACATTAGTTCAAATGAATTAGTGCATTGTTCTTCAAGCAACAATCTGTCTTTTGTACAAGCTTACACATTTGAAGAATGTCCTGTTCCTGGGAGTTGGTGTCTATATTGCTAAATCTAAGGCAGGTACAGTAGAGAAGAGCAACTTCAATAGTCACGGTAGAAAATGAGGTAGGACTAATAAAGTTAAACTGCATTTATTTCAATGCGATAGGCCTTGCAGGAAAGGCAGATGAACTCGGGACATGGTTGAGAACATGGGATTGCGATATCATAGTTATTATAGAAATATGGCTCAGGGAGGGGCAGGACTGGAAGTTTAATGTTCTGGGTATAGATACTATAGGAAGGATAGAAGGGGGATGAGAGGAGGGGCAGTGGCATCCTTGTTTAAGGATAACATTGAGGCTATACTTAGGATATTCCTGGGTGGCTGTCCAGTGAAGTTATGTGGGTGGATCTGAGAAATAGGAAAAGGGTGAACATCTTATTGGGTTTGTACTATAGACTCCCCCAACAGACATCAGGAAATTTTGAGAAGCAAATTTGTAAGAAGATCTCAGATATCTAAGAGTAATAGGGTTGTAATGGTGAGGGATTTTACCTTTTAAAAACATAGACTGAGGCTATCATAATGCTAAGAGCTTGGATGGAGAAGAATTTGTGTGGTACAGGATTTTTTAAGTATTTGGATGTATCTACTGGAGAAGGAGCAGAACTTCACCTTCTTTTGGGGAAATAAGGTAAAGCAAATGACTGAGGTATCAATGATGGAGATCAATTTGGGGCTAGTGATTTTCAATTCTATTCATTTTAAAATAGACTTGATCTAAAAGTTAAAGTTCTTAATTGAAGTAATGCCAATTTTGATGGTATCATGCAAGAACTTTCAAAAGTTGGTTGTGAGAGACGATTCACAGGTAAAGGGATGGATGGGAACAGGGAGACCTTTTAAACTGAGCTAACATTGGAGACAATATGTTCCTGTTAGTGCGAAAGGCAAGGCTAGTAGGTGTAGTGAATGCATAGGTCAAGAAAAAGGAGATGTATGTCAAGTTATAGACAGCTGGGATCAACTGAATCCCTAGAGGAGTATAAGGGCAGTAGAAGAAAAAGGGATTTGAGATAACTTCGGCAATTAGGATTAAGGAGAACCTGAAGAGATCCTGCAAACACATTATGGACAAAAGAGTAACTAGGGAGAGAATAGGGCCCGTTAAAGACAACAAGGCCATCCAGGTGTGGAGCCACATGAGAAGGGTGAGATACTAAATGTATTTTTGTGAAGAATGATTTGGGAGCTAGAGAACTTGGGGAAATAAATAGTGATGTACTTTAAAGTGTCCGCGTTACCAAAGAGGAGGAGCTACATGTTTTTAAAATGCATAAAAATGAATAAATTACCAGGACTTGATCAGAGGGTTCTCAGAGCTATTGTGGGAAGCTAGGGAAGAGGTTTCTGGGCCCTTGCTCAGATATTTATATCTTTGATCACCACACGTGAGGTATGGGAGAGTGAAGATTGGCTAATGTGGTGCTATGGTTTAAGAAAGGTGATAAGGAAAAGCCAGGAACTATAGACCGTGAGCCTGATATCAGTGGTGGGTAAGTTGTTGGAGGAAAATCTGAGGGACAAGATTTGAATGCATTTGGAGAGGGAAGGACTGATCAGGGAGAGTCAACATGGTTTTGTGTGTGGGAAATCATTTGTGTCTAGCTTGAGTTTTTTTTGTCACTTCTTCAAAGATTCAGAGCAGAGCAGTGGACATCTATATGGACTACAGCAAGGCATTCAACAAGGTTCTGCAATAGTAGACTGGTTAGCAAGGTTAAATCACATGGAATCTAGGGGGAGATAACCAATTGGATACCAAGTTGGCTCGAGGATGGAGCAAAAGTGGTGGTGGAGTGTTGTTTTTTGGACTGGAGGCTTGTGACCAGTGGTATGCCAGAAAGATTGGTGCTAGGCCCACTGTTTTCTGCCATTTTATATAAGTGATTTGGATGTGAATATAGGAGGTATGGTCATTAAATTTGAAGATGACACCAAAATTGGGTGGCGTTATTTCACAGTACAGCAGGAGCTTCATCAGAGGGGCCAATGGGCTGATGGAGTTTAATTTAGGTAAATGTGAGGTATTGCATTTTGGTAAGGCAAATCAGGGCAAGACCTATACAGATAATGGTAGGGCTCTGGGGAGTGTTGCCAAACACAGGGACCTAGGAGTGCAGCTGCATCGTTCCTTGAAAGTAGGGTCACAGGTACACAGGTGATGAAGAAGGCGTTTTTAAAATGGTCCCAGGTGAACCACCTAAGTATACTTTTAAAACCAGGTTTAACATGATTGAAGTTCTGCTGTGTTTGTGTTGTATTTTGTAGTACTGCCTTATCTAGCATTCCCATGTTTCCTCTTACTTCAGGCTACTAAGATCCAAAATCAGTTATTCTGCAACTTTAATTTTATTTTAAATCCATGCACAGGATGTAGGTCTCACTAGCCTTGACCATTGCTAAGCAGTGGAAATTGCTTTACTGCAGAGCTGACATTACAAAATGCCCCATATCTGCATTCCTAAGGTAGAAGGCTGATCCCACATTTGATGAATTACAGTTTTAAGTGCCTTGGCTAGAAACCAGCTTGGGGAGAAGAAATCAAGAATGCCCAAGGACAGAAGAATGCAATAAATGATATAAGACAGAGAATATTGCAAATGTACAATGACATGGAGAGCTTTGGAAATGAGAATGATGAATTTGGATTGTATTGAGGAAAATGTAGCCAATTTAGGTCATTGACAGTAGAGTAAATAAGTGACCAAGGCACAACATAAACAGGAACAAAAACAGAAGTTGGTGGAGAAGCTGAGCAGGTCTAGCAGCACCTGTGAAGAAAAATTCAGAGTTAACATTTCTGATCCAATGACCCTTCCTCCGAACTGGTTTTAGCAAATACTTGGTCAAACACCAGTAGCGACAGTAAAATTAATGTTGGTAGACAAGAAGAAAGATGGGAACAGAAATCTCTTTGGAGAGGGGAGCAGAACATCTTCAAGATGGGCATACTTAGAAGAGATTTGGCAGTGAGTTAAATAAGAACCCAAAAGAACTGCGGATGCTGTGAATCAGGAACAAAAACAGAAGTTGCTGGCGAATCTCAGCAGGGCTGGCGACATCTGTGAAGTAGAAGCTAAAGTTAACATTTCTGGTCCAGTGACCCCTCCGTAGAACTGGAGTTTCTCAAGCAATTTCTGTTTTTGATCCTGAGTCACAGCATCCGCAGTTTTTTCAGTTTTTACAGAACATAGGCAGCTCTATTTTGAATGAATTGCTGAAGTACACAGGACTTGGGGTTGCTTTTTTCCAGGGTACTTTCTTAAGAAAGATTCTGGTTTCTGTTCTCCACCTTGATTTTTTTGAACAGACTTGCACACTTGAGTGGGACAAGCGATCATTTCAGAAAGCATAAGGAATCTACTATTACTGAAGCAATTTTTTTTTAAAACAGGAAGTGACCTCTTTCTGAACCAAGTTTTCTCAATTGGCTGTGCCTGTTAACTAGCTGGAAATGAATTGAAAATTGCAATTTCCATAAACAACACTCCATATCTAATCTACTTAGTGGTTTTCCTGCTGGCAAACCCACTACATGATGCAAAATGAAGAAATCTAAAGAATCAGCAGCTTGTCTATAGCAGCTACTTTTTAAACCAACTTGAAAATGGAAGTAGCGGTGCAGAATTGAGAGACAACCTGGTTGAGAGTATGTGCCTTTGATTCTTTAACACTCCCCCCCCACCCCCCGCCATAACCCCAACAACTATTTTTATTTTCCCCATTTTGTTTTTCTCTTGATAAGTACAATTGCACAGATGTCAGTACCCTTTGGAAAATGTCGCTCATAATTAACTTTATTTAGGATCTGGTCTAACTCAAGCTGCAATACAGAAAATGTTACTGGAGGATTTTGTGGTGATGGAGGCGTTAGCCCTATTGATTGAAATGGGTAAAATATCTAAAAATGCTCTCACTGGCTCATGGAGCTGTTGGAAGATAAAAATTGCTTTGGTGCTATCAGAATATGAATCCAACACAAGAATTTCTGAAAGAATCCTAATTAGTATAGGATCCAAATCACAAGAGAGTAATGGTAAGTTCTTCTCAAATCACTGAAACACCTAATAGCATATAGCAACTATAAATAATGCATTCATACAACGTAATCCTTGTTTGCCTCAGTTTTAAATAAATGTTCTCTTTTTCTATCACAATGGCCATAATTTTGAGATTCCCTCACCAGTAGAAACATCATCTTGGCATCTACCCTGCGAAATCTGTCCAGAATCCTGTACATTTCAATAAAATTTCCTTTCATTCTTCTAAACTAATGAACAAAGGCCCAACCATAGAGTCATGGTGTCATAGAGATGTATAGCACAGAAACAGGCCTTTAGCCTGTAGAACAGACTACATTGAGAAAGCGAATGCACTGCTTGCAGATACCGACACTTAGCAACAGGGGGCGATAGACCCGACCCCACAACTAGAGAACTGAATCACAGCCTTACTCAAAAAACTTCAAAAATCTGGAGAATTAAACAAGAGAGGCTTCCAAAAAATGAAACCAGATGGATCCAACACGCCACGCTTCTACAGACTACCAAAAATTCACAAACCAGGAGTGCCCCTCAGACCCATAGTCTTGTTACCTGGAACATCAACGTACAGATTAGCCAAGGAACATCATCAAAGACTAAAGCACCTAGTAGAAGACTCACGCCACTCCACCCAAGAATTCCTGAACACCATCAAAGATACCAAGATAGAAGACGACGAAATAATGGTCTCCTTTGACGTAACAGCCCTGTTCACATCCATCAACATCAACCTGGCCAAAGAAACACTGACTACACTATTAGAAGAACCAAAAACACACACACCAGACACCACCAACCTCTTCAGCAAGGACAACATCATCAAGCTAGTGGACCTATGCCTTACCACCCACTTCACTTGCAATAACAAAACCTACAGACAAACCAACGGAACACCCATGGGATCTCCGATATCAGGGTTCTTAGAGGCAGTAATGCAGACACTCAAACAAACAGCTCTGCCAATCGTCCAACCCAAACTTTGGGTCCGCTGCGGGGATGACACCTTTGTCATCACTAAACAAAACAAATTAGAGGAAACCTTCAAGACCATCAATAATACCTTTACTGGCATAACATTCACAAAAGAGGAGGAAAACAACAACAAACTGCCATTCCTAGATGTCACAGTAGAGCGAACAGTCAATGGGGAACTTCAAACCAGCGTCTACAGGAAAACAACACATACGGACCAAATACTGAACTACAGGAGCAACCAACCCAACACCCACAAACGAAGCTGCATTAGAACATTATTCCAACAAGCCACCACACACTGCAGCACAGAGGAACTACGAACAGCAGAAGAAAATCACCTATACAGCGTATTCAAAAAGAACGGGTACCCAATGAACACAGTCCGCCGATTTCTCAGCAACAAACCCAAACAAATAGACAAAACGTGCCCAGAAACCATAACCACTCTCCCCTACTTCAAAGACATTTCCAAAATGATTGCCAGACTACTCAGACCTCTTGGCATCATGGTAGCCCACAAACCCACCAACACACTGAAACAGCAGCCAATGAACTTAAAAGACCCTATACAGACAACAAGCAAAACGAATGTCATCTACAAAATACCTTGCAAGAACTGTGACAAACACTACATTGGACAAACAGGCAGAAAGCTAGCCACCAGGATACATGAACATCAACTAGCCACAAAAAGACTTGACCCACTATCACTAGTATCCTTACATACAGATGAGGAAGGACACCACTTTGATTGGGACAACACATCCATCCTAGGACAAGCCAAACAGAGACACGCACGAGAATTCCTAGAAGCATAGCATTCCAACCGGAACTGCATCAACAAACACGTTGATTTGGAGCCCATCTACTGTCCTCTGAGAAAAAGAACAGGAAATGACATCACCAATGCAGGAAATGACAAATAGACAATGGGGAACCTAAGGGAAACCTAAACAGATAAATAGAAAGTGGGACATAACACCAGCGCTTCACCAGAGGCTCACTGATGATGTCACTTAGAATGGTGACAAATTGTCTGAAAACGAGCCTTCCAGCTCAGTGAGCCAGCTTACATCCAGAACAAAATAAAGACCCATTCTTTTGTGGACCGAGAAGAGGAGAGCACGACTGTGTTGGAGGTGGAAGGAAGACGTCGGGTTGGCTGTGCACCCTTGCAACCGGTGGATCTTAATGCTGGCTTCGGCCTAACGCTGGTTCAGAGGAGCAGCCAACCTGCAACGATGGCTGCAGCGAGTGCTCGTGCCCTGGGTCAGGGGATCCGGAACACCATCCGCGTTTCCGTGAAGAAGATGGATGAAGGTGCGCCTGTGGACCGCACCTTCCTCGTGAAGAGAGTCCTGTTGGACTGTTGTGGGTTCGCTGCTGCGGACATTTACTGCCTGCAGGATTTCCCTGCAGGACGTTTCTATGATGTAACCTTCAGGAGTGCCAAGCTTTGCGAGCGCTTCCTGGAGGTTTTCAAGGAGAAAGGAGGTGAGGACCCCCTCTCTGTATTGACTGCTGTCCCGCTGTTCGTGATGCCGGTGCAGAGGAGCCGTATGGTGACCGTCCACATGTTTAACCCGCATGTGCCAGCAGCTGATATCCTGACCTTCCTCTGAAGGTACGTGAAGGTGGAAGGGGACCTAACCAACATCATGGACCCCTTTGAGATCTGGACCAATAAGAGGCAGGTCAGGGTGACGCTGAGGATGGGCGCGGATGGTCACATCATACACCCACCGTCTAGCTTCGCAGTCAGCGGAAGCAAGGGCTACCTGACCTACGCAGGGCAACCCAAAGTCTGCCATGCCTGTGGTAGGTCAGGACACGTGGCGGCTGACTGCAAAGCCACCATCTGCAGGAACTGCAGGGAGGAGGGACACCTTGCAAAGGATTGCCCAAAAGAAAAAAGCTGCAACCTTTGCAGGGAAGCGGGCCACGTCTATAGGGCATGCCTGCGGCAGTGGACCACCTACGCCCAGGTCACCGGCAGGGGCAATGCGGGGAAGGCTCCCCCCCACTCCGCCCCGGAGGAGAGGAAGGCACCAGGCCCCTGCAAGGACCCCACTAGTGTGCAGGAGGGCCATGTCATACAGGACGGCCCAGCCCCGCAGGACGGACCCGAGGCCAACAAAGCACCGCTGCAGACTCTGCTCCCCACCGACAAACCGGAGTCAATGGAGGAGGCGACAGGTCACCCAGGGGAGTGGACGACGATCCAGAAGGCGAGGAGGAAGGCGCACCAGAGGGCCCCAGCACCGCAACCATCAGGCGGGAAGAGGCAGCTACAGGGGGGCTATAACAGCTCCTCTGATGAGGGGGATTCGGAGGAGGCCCGCCCAAAGCAGAAACTGAAGATTTCCAGGGCGAAGGAAAGCAGCACCCCGATCCCAGGTGATGGGAGGTGTCCTGAGGCTCCCTCCGACACCCAGCCACACGCCGCTGGGGCCCTGGAGGGCCCCCCGGAACCTTCAGATGGAAAGCAGCAAACAGCGTGTCCCCAGCCTGACCCAGAGCCGGACTCTCCTGCCTCCGTACCGGATGCCACCCGGAAGGCAGCACGGACGGTTTCCTGAGCCCGGAGAGCGTCCAGCAGTTCGCCTGGGCAATGGACATGAAGGGACAGATGGAGGGGTTGGACCTTGGACACGGGGAGGGTACTGTGGTCACTGCCCACAATGGGGGTACGAGTTGCGAGCATTAATGTGCACAGCGTCAAGTCCACCGCAAGATGTGTGTCCACGTTGGCCTACCTGACCACTGTCAAGGCAGACCTCCTGTTTCTGCAGGAGTGCAGGATACCGCACCTCAGCAGGTACGGGAAATGGTCGGGCACCTGGACCTGTGGGCCTTCAATTTGGCCGGGGGGTAACGACTGTCGCTCCTCGGGCCTGGCTATTCTGCTGCGGGGGCGCAACTTCACCATCTCTCAAGTTCAGGAGGTGGTGGGGGGGCGCCTCCTAGTGGTTGATGTCACCTACAGGAACGCTGCGCTGAGGCTGATCAATGTGTACGCCCCAGCGGTACGAAGTGAGCAGTTGGCCGTCCTGCTTCCACCCTTGCTGGCTACGTCCAGGCCGGTCATCCTAGGCGGAGACTTCAACTGCATCATCGATGCAGATGGACGATCCGACATGGGGACAGCGGATGGGGGGAGTAAACTGAACGTCATGTCCTGATTCCTGATGGGCGCAGCGAAGGACGCCAAGCTGCTCGACGTCTTCAGCGCCCCTGCAGACGGAGCGCAGTGGAGGTACACCTGGTCGCGGCCTGACGGCTCTATCCGCTAAAGGATAGACTTCCTGTTTGTTTCGCGGACGTTCTCAGTCAGGTCCATCAGCGTCGAGCTGGTGTTCTTTTCTGACCACTGCCTCCTACTGGCCAACTGTCACTTACAGGACAACCAGCAGGCAGGCAAGGGGACGTGGAAGCTCAACACGACTCTGTTGACCCCAGAGAACGTCGAGGAGCTTAAGACGGACTACACCGGTTGGAGAACCGTGAAACCCCTCTTTGAGTCTCCGGGCGACTAGTGGGAGACGGTGAAGGAGAACATCAAGAAGTTCTTTGTCTTCAAGGGTGTTCGGAAGGCGAGAGAGAGGCGGGGAAAGCTGTCGCGACTCCAGAAAAGGATGCAAAACCTGCTCCTTCTGCAGTCGATGGAGGTCAGTGTCATGGAGGACTCTGCGAGGTGAAGGGCCAGCAAGCCTCACTCTTCACTGCTGAGGCCTCCAGGATAATCTTCCGGTCCAGGGTCCACTCCATGGAGCAGGACGAGATGTGCTCGCGTTTCTTCTTTCAGAAGGTGCACAAAGAGAGCTCTGTGCTTAGCCGGCTGAAGGAGGATGACGGCTCAGTGACGTCATCTCGGCCCGACATTTTGAGGACCAGCAGATCCTTCTATGCCAGACTGTACGATGCGAAGCCCACGGACAGCACGGCCTCTGAGTCGTTCCTGTTGTCTATCATGGAGGCCTTAGACGACGGCACGCGGGAGTGGCTGGACCGGCCGATATCCCTGGAAAAGCTGTCCAGAGTCCGCAAGTCCTTTGAGAGGAACAAGACTCCCGGGAGCGACAGCTTACCAGTCGAGCTGTATTCCGCTCTGTGGGACCTGGTCGGCCAAGACCTCCTGGAAGTGTACGATAGTGCGCTTCGGGCAGGGGAAATGTGCAAGTCACTGAGGAAGGGCATCATTGCCCTCATTTACAAGAGGAAGGGGGAGAGGGAAGAAGTTAAGAATTGGCGTCCCATTTCATTATTGAACGTGGACTACAAAATCCTGGCCAAGATCATAGCCAACTGGGTCAGGTCTGTCCTGGAGTCGGTGATTCACCCTGACCAAACCTGTGCTGTGCCAGGCAGGAAGATCGCTGAGAGCCTCACGCTCATCAGGGATACGATTGCCTACATGCAGGACAGGAGGGTGGATGCCTGCCTCGTCAGCCTGGAACTGGAGAAGGCCTTCGACAGGGTCTCTCATGCTTACATGAGGGACGTCCTCTCCAAATTGGGGTTTGGGGAGGGCATCCGCAATTGGATCCGGCTGCTCTACACCAAGATCATTAGCACAGTCTCAATCAACGGGTGGGAATCAGACAGTTTTCCCATCAGATCTGGACTCAGGCAGGGCTGCCGCTCTCTCCTGCCTTGTTCGTGTGCTGCATGGAGCCCTTCGCCACATCCATCAGGAAGGACGTGAGCCTGAAGGGCGTGACTATCCCAGGCAGTGGAGGCCTGCAGGTCAAGACCTCCCTGTACATGGACGACGTCGCCGTCTTCTGCACCGATCACCAGTCAGTGAGTAGGCTGTTGGACATCTGCAGCCAGTTTTAACTGGCGTCGGGTGCCAAAGTCAATAGGGGTAAGAGCGTGACCATGTTCTTCGGGAACTGGGATGACTGCTCCTTCATCCCCTTCACCATCAGGACAGACTACCTGAAGGTGCTGGGTGTTTGGTTCGGTGGAGCTGGGGCGTGCACTAAGACTTGGGAGGAGCGTGTCACCAAACTGAAGAAGCTGGGCAGGTGGACGCTCCATCGCGGGTAAAAACCTGGTTGTCAGGTGCGAGGGGCTTTCGGTACTGTTGTATGTGGCGCAGGCCTGGCCTATTCCCCGGACCTGCGCCACTGCGGTCACCTGGGCCATCTTTCACTTCATTTGGGTGTCGAGGATGGACCGAGTCCACAAGGACACTATTTACAAAGACCTGGGGAACGGGAAAGGATGTACCGAACGCCACCCTCGCCATGACGGCCACGTTTGTGTGCGGCTGCATCAAGCTGTGCATAGATCCTCAGTATGCAAACACCAAGTGTCACTACTTACTGAGGTTCTACCTATCCCCGGTGTTGCAAAGGATGGGCCTGGCCTCGTTGCTGCGGCACACTCCAAGTAGTTGGACCGTCCCGTACCACCTGTCCTTCGTGGAGAAGTTTTTGAAAGGAAACACCTTTGACTACAGGGCCGTCAGGCAGTGGTCAGCACGTAGTATCCTCGAGAGCCTTCGGGAAAAGGACAGGGTGGATCCCGTCGTGTGGTTCCCCACGCAGACTGCCAAAGTCATTTGGCAGAATGCCGCATCGCCAGAACTTTCAAACAAGCACAAGGACATTGCTTGGCTGGCGGTGAGAGGGGGTCTGCCAGTGAGATCATTTATGCACGCCCGGAATCTCTGCGCCACCACATGCTGCCCTCGAGGCGGCTGTGGGGGGGGGGGGGAGCGAGACTGTTGATCACCTCCTTCTGGAGTGTGCCTATGCGCAGGAGGTCTGGAGGGGGATGCAGTGGTATTTGTCGAGGTTCGTCCCGAGCAGCTCCGTGACACGGGACTCCGTGCTCTACGGGCTGTTTCCTGGGATGCACACCGAGACCAACGTCAACTGCACCTGGAGGACCATCAATGCGGTGAAAGACGCTCTTTGGTCTGCCCGCAACTTGCTGGTCTGCTAGCTGAAAGAACTGACCCCGACCGAGTGTTGCAGACTGGCGCACTCCAAGGTCCAGGACTACGTGCTGAGGGACGCGCTAAAGCTTGGGTCAGCAGCCACCAAGGTGCAGTGGAGAAAGACCACCGTATGAAACCCCTCGTCCAGAATAGAAAAAAGGGCCCTATCTGGTAACTGGGCCCAGCTGGCGCCTTCCCCAACTGGTCAGGGGGCCAACGGGGACTGTGCGGGGAGTCGACTGCCGGGGTATTTTTAGTTCTTTGTTTTTGTTTTTTTTCTTCTTTGTTTTGTTTTTTTCCTTTAGTTGGTGTCTGTACCCCCTGGGTAACCCGGAGCGGCTTGCATGACTGGGCAGGTGTATAAATGTTTTATTATTTTGTACATTCTATGAATAAAGTATATTTTTTCAAATAAAAAAAAGTGACAAAATGTCTGAAAAATAAACTTGCAGCTCAACGAGCAAATTCACATCCAGAAACTCAACCTGAGCTGCAAACCTTCTCAAAACGCGCTAGGCCTTTGGTCCAACTCATCCATGCTGACCAGATATCTGTAATCAATCTCGTCTCATTTGCCAACATTTGGCCCATATCCCTCTTAAATTCTTTCAATTCGTGTACCCATCCAAAAGTTTTTTAAATGTTATCATTGTACCAGCCTCCACCATTTTGGGCAGTTCATTCCATATACGCAGCATCCACTGCGTGAAAAGGTTGCCTGTCCAGTCCCTTTTAAATCTTTCCACCCTCACCTTAAACCTATGCTGACTAGTTACTCCCCTACCCTGGGTGGGGGGGGAAACCTTGTCTATTCACCCTATCTATTTCATGATTTTATTAACTTCTATAAAGTCACTCCTCAGCCTCCGGTGTTCCAGGGAAAAAAGCTCCAACTTATTCAGCCTCTTCCTATAGTTCAAGCTCTTCAACCCTGGCAAAATCCTTGTAAATCTTATCTGAACCCTTCCAAATTTAAAAAAACATTCCCACAGGAGGAAGAATTGAATTGAACATAGTAGCCTTTCTTGATAAGTCACCCCTTCATCCCAGGAATCAGCCTGGTCAATCTCTTTTGAACAGCCTCCAATGTTAGCATATCCTTTCTTAAAAATGGGACCCAAAACCTTCTGTGCTGCAGTTTGTTGTGAAGTTGTTCTCCATTTAAGTAACAGTCTGCCCTTTGATTCTTCCTACCAAAGTGCACTATTCTACATTAAATTCCATCTCCAAAGTTTTTGCCCACTCACAATGTGTCATCTTGCAGATTCCTTATAGAAACTCAGAGCAGATATTGGCTAATCAGTGCTTCTGTTCTCATCATGACATGCTGTCCCGCCTATTCTCGCATTATCAGCAACTTTATAAGCATTATATTCTGTCCCCTTCTCCAAGTTCATAATAAAGCTAGTAAATAATTGAGATCTTAGGGCTGGACACTCTGCTAGTTATGTCTTTCCGATCTGAAAAAGATGCATTAATCTTGATGCTCCATCTTCTGTAGGCTAACCAATCCTCAATGAATGTTAGTATAATACCACCAATACCATGAGCTGCTAATTTGTACGATAATCTTTTATGTGCCACCTTACTAAATGCCTTCTGGAGATCCAAATACACTACATGGACAAGTTCTGTCTTCAACTCTGCTTGGTACATTCTCAAAGAACCCCAGCAAATTTGCCAACCATTACTAGTTGTCACAAAACTTTGCTGACATTGATTGTGTTCAGCTTTTTGAAATATCTTGCCATTTCTTCCTTAATAATGAACCATAGCATTTTCCAATAATGGCTATTAGGCCAATTGGCTTATATTTTCCTGCTTTCTGCCTGTTTTATAGATTAGCACAGTACAGGCCCTTCGGCCCTCGATGTCATGCCGACCTGTCATACCGATCTCACCCCATCTAACCTACACTATTCCATGTACGTCCATATGCTTGTCCAATGATGACTTAAATGTACCTAAAGTTGGCGAATCTACTGCCGTTGCAGGCAAAGCGTTCCATTCCCTTACTACTCTCTGAGTAAAGAAACTACCTCTGACATCTGTCCTATATCTTTCACCCTTCAGTTTAAAGCTATGCCCCCTCGTGCTCGCCATCACCATCCTAGGAAAAAGGCTCTCCCTATCCACCCTATCTAACCCTCAGATTATTTTATATGTTTCAATTAAGTCACCTCTTAACCTTCTCTCTAATGAAAACAGCCTCAAGTCCCTCAGCCTTTCCTCATAAGACCTTCCCTCCATACCAGGCAACATCCTAGTAAATCTCCTCTGCACCCTTTCCAAAGCTTCCACATCCTTCTTATAATGTGGTGACCAGAACTGTACACAATACTCCAAGTGCGGCTGCACCAGAGTTTTGTACAGCTTCACCATAACCTCTTGGTTCCGGAACTCGATCCCTCTATTAATAAAAGCTAAAACACTGTATGCCTTCTTAACAGCCCTGTCAACCTGGGTGGCAACTTTCAAGGATCTGTGTACATGGACACCGAGATCTCTCTGCTCATCTACACTGCTAAGAATCTTACCATTAGCCCTGTACTTTGCCTTCCGGTTACTCCTACCAAAGTGCATCACCTCACACTTGTCTGCATTAAACTCCATTTGCCACCTCTCAGCCCAGCTCTGCAGCTTATCTATGTCTCTCTGCAACCTACAGCATCCTTCGTCACTATCCACAACTCCACCGACCTTAGTGTCGTCTGCAAATTTACTAACCCATCCTTCTATGCCCTCATCCAGGTCATTTATAAAAATGACAAACAGCAGTGGACCCAACACTGACCCTTGCAGTACACCACTAGTAACTGGTCTCCAGGATGAACATTTCCCATCAACTAACACCCTCCGTGTGCTTTCAGCAAGCCAATTTCCGATCCAAACTGCTATATTTCCCACAATTCCATTCCTCCACATTTTGTACAATAGCCTATTGTGGGGAACCTTATCGAACACCTTGCTGAAATCCATAGACACCACATCAACCGGTTCACTCTCATCTACCTGTTTGGTCACCTTCTCAAAGAACTCAATAAGGTTTGTGAGGCACGACCTTCCCTTCACAAAACTGTGCTGACTATCCCTAATCAATTTATTCTTTTCTAGATGATTACAAATCCTATCCCTTGTAACCTTTTCCAACACTTTACCAACAACTGAGGTAAGGCTCACTGGTCTATAATTACCAGGGTTGTCTCTACTCCCCTTCTTGAACAGGGGAACCACGTTTGCTATCCTCCAGTCATCTGGCACCATTCCTGTAGACAATGACGAGTTAAAGATCAATGCCAAACGCTTGGCAATCTCCTCCCTGGCTTCCCAGAGGATCCGAGGATAAATCCCATCCGGCCCATGGGACTTATCTATCTTCACCCTCTGTAGGATTTCTAATACCTCTTCCTTGTGAACCTCAATCCCACCTAGTCTAGTCGCCTGTATCTCAGTATTCTCCTCGACAACATTGTCGTTTTGTAGAGTGAGTACTGTTGAAAAATGTTCATTTAGCGCTTCCCCTATCTCATCTGACTCCACACACAACTTACCACTACTATCCTTGATTGGGCCTAATCTTACTTTCATCATTCTTTTATTCCTTAAATACCTATAGAAAGCCGTAGGGTTTACCCTGATCCTATCCGCCAACAAATTCTCATGTGTCCTCCTGGTTCTTCTGAGCACTCTCTTTAGGTCTTTCCTGGCTACCTCGTAGCCCTCAAGTGCCCTAACCGAGCCTTCACATCTCATCCTAACATAAGCTTTCTTCTTCCTCTTGACCAGAGATTCCACCTCCTTCGTAAACCACGGCTCCCGCACTCTACAACTTCCTCCCTGCCTGACAGGTACATATTTATCTACGACACACAGGAGCTTTTCCTTGAATAAGCTCCACATTTCTACTGTGCCCATCCCCTGCAGTTTCCTTCCCTATCCTATGCTCCCTAAATCTTGCCTCATCTCATCGTATTGAGCAGGGGTGTCATATTAACAGTTTTCCAATTTACTGGAACCCTACAGGAAGCCAGTGAGTTCATGCATATTTTAAAAAATTCTTCCACTATCCCTGCAGCTTTTTCCTTTAAAATCCTTAGATGTCAGCCAGCCATTGCATCCTGGTGATCCATCTGGCTTCAGGCCTGTTAGTTACCGATAAGTTCTCCTTTGTGATAGGGCCTGTAATAAGATGTTCTGATCGATCCTGTCACAAGACCTTTCCTCCCATTGTTACCCTTTCTTCTCTGATATCTTTGGGACTTTTATAGTGGCCTCCACCATGAAGACCAATCCAAAATACAGGTTTTAAATTATCAGCCATTTCCTTGTTCCCTATTATCAACTACCTAGTCGCATCCCACAAGAGTACCACACTTACTTTAGCTACTCTCTTTCTATATACTTAAAGAAGCTCCTGCTGCTTGTTTTTTGTATTTCTTGTCAATTAACTGTCATAATCAATTTTCTCCCTTTAATAGCTCTTTATTCACCTGCTGCTGGTTCCTAAAATCATTCCTCTGATTACCTCTAATTTTCACCACTTTGTATGCGTTAGATCTTGATTGGATATGCTCTTTGACCTCCTGTTAACCATAAATCGTTCATTGTTTTCATCATGTCCTTTTTGGCTAGAATGACTAGAATACACTTTTTTTGTTGAGTGTTAGAAAATATTTGCTTAAATATCTACCAGTGCTTATCTACTGACCTTCCCCTTATTTTCTTTTCCCATCCTGCTGTTGACAAGTCTTCATATCTCTGATACTAAGTAAGGAACACAGTCTTGGGGACTCTGTCTTTGGTACAAAGAACGGATCTATTCCCCTAACTATGCAGTTCGCTATCTTTGAAATATTTCTCTTTACTCCTCCCACTTGAATGCCTCTCTGTGCCACAATACAGTTTGCTTATTCTCCCTACAGTCAGTGGAATAGATGGGATGCAGATCTAAATGAGAATGGTGAGAATAAATGACAAGCAGACAAAATGGCATATTTCAAATATTGAATCCATTCATGATCCTGGGATGTTTTATAAAAAAAACAGTAAATGCTAGGCAAAAGGCAGGGATGCGGGGCTAGGCATAGCTGTTTCCAGGCAGGTTGGACAGAGTTCAATGAAAGATTGCATGCTGCTCTTGGTCTAAATCAATGATTTTTGATATAAAGAGCTTGCACAGCCTGATGAGCTGAATGGTAGTCTCCTGTGTTATGCATTTCTATGAGTGCTTCCCAAACATTTGCCCAATGTGATCTCATTTTAAGGTATGAAAACTGTCACAACAGCTCTGTGCAAACTGAAAGTATTGATCTTTTAGAGAGGGAGCATGACTGTTGGAACTTGGTGAGAGCTCCATTATGGCCGTTGCTGCCTCAGAGATCATGACCCCACCTTAGATCCCAACCCCCACTTTGATATGTCATGAATCTAGGAGGAACAAGGCTGTCAGCTGCAGCAGTTTCTTCCATAATAGACATTTGAGGTGCTGAGGTGTTGGAAGAAATCAACAAGCAGGGGCCAAAAGCTAGTATCTGTATGGACCTATTTGATGATTCATCCTATAATACTGTATTATATCTATGAATGCAAACCTTGGTTTTATTCATTCTGTGAATTTGTTCCTTTAAATGGATGGCAGGAATTTTTGTATCGTCTGGAAACTTCTTGATCATGCCCCCCACAATTATATCAAAATCATTGATTTAGACCAAGAGCAGCGTGCAATCTTTCATTGAACTCTGTCCAACCTGCCTGGAAACAGTTTTGTTTTTATGAAACAGTTGATAATTTTAATAAAACAAAGAACTGAGGATGCTGAAGATCTGAAACAAAGGAAGGGTGGATAAACTCAGCACATCTGGCAGTATATGTGGACAGAGAAACAAGAGTTAATGTTTCAAGTCCAGTATGACTCTTCAGAAACTTTATTTTGTCTTTCTGACTTGAAATGGCATTTGGCCATGAGTACAGAATTTGTATATAACACCATGCAGTTTGCTCTCAGTGAAACACTCACTCAGTGTAGAATTCAAGAATGTGGTTGCCACATATAAGAATCACGTATGTTGTGCTGGCAGATCTGTTGCTGTGTGGAAACTGATGAGTAAGTCATTTCTCCCAATAAAACATGTGACATAGGATACAGCATATGTTGTATTGGCTTTCAATGAGACTCATGTTTTAAAAGTCCTGGAAACATTCGGTGGTTTGTCACTGTTGCAAGAGAAAATTTTCACATGCCCTGATTTGCAGAGAATACGGCATTTCTGAAATTTGTTGGACATTTGTGTCCTTTGACATTGACAGATTCTCTTGTCTCTACGGAGTGTTTACTTCCTAATGGCCAATGACGATTGTTACATGTGGCTGGTTACTGCATCTGAAAGTGAGCACAGGGTATATTCAGGGTCATCTGGCTCTACATTGGCTATATTCTCTTACTGCTTTGATATGGCATGCATATGTGACACCCTTCTATTAGTATTAATCTAGGTAGTCATTTTTGCTGATGATAAAAGCGGTTCAGTTTCCCATAAGTGTTACACTGTTCTCCAGTAGTAGGATACTGCCTGGTATGGGTCAGCACCGCCACAGTGTAAACATTCCTTGTCCAACGTACAACTCTGAGAATGTTGATGTTGCTCCACATCTGATTTCCTGGCATTTAAGCAATGGAGAGTGTTCACAGGAGTTGAATTTGGTGAGTTATGCTTACTGTTAGCTGCCTCAACTTCAGTAACTCTAGTCTCTGAAAGTGATATCGATCTAGGTATCTCTGACCTCATGGTGCAGGCACATAGTTCCTTGAAAGTGGAGTTGCGGGTAGACAGAGTTTTGAAGAAGGCGTTTAGCACACTTGCCTTCATTGATCATTACACTGAGTGCAGGAGTTAGAACATCATCTGTGGCTGCAGGATATTGGTGAGGCCACTTTTAGAATACTGTGTTCAATTCTGGTCTCCCTGCTATAGTAAGAGATGTTGTTAAACTTGAAAGGGTTCAGAAAAGATTCACAAGGATGTTGCCAGAATTGGAGGATTTGAGCTAAAGGGAGAGGCTGAATAATCTAAGTTTATTTTCCCCTGGAACATCAGATGCTGAGTGGTGACTTTATCGATGTTCATAAAATGAAGAGGCGCGTGAATAGCCAAGGTTTTTACCCAGGGTTGGGGAGTCCAAAGCCAGAGGGCATAGCTTTAAGGTGAGAGTGATGAAAGATTTAAATGGGATCTGAGGGGCAACATTTTTCATGCAGAGGGTGATGAGTGTATGAAACCAGCTGCCAGAGGAGGTAGTGGAGGTGGGTACAATTACAACATTTAAAAGGCATCTGGGTTTAGAGGGATATGGGCCAAATGCTGGCAAATAGGACTAGATCAGTTTAGGATATCTGGTTGGTGTAAACGAGTTGGACTGAAGGGTATGTTTCTGTTCCGTGTAACTTTATGACCCAATGACAGTTCTGACAGCCTTCTGTCATTGTCAAGTGCTTCTGACTGGAGTGATAACCTTCAATTATTGGTGTTTTGTTTTGAATTCCCATTCAACTTCCAGTGTTATCAAACACACATTTCCTTTCTAATTGCCTAAATTACATGCAATATTGGTCAGTTGTCTCATTTGCCTTTTAATATGTGTATCATTAGACAATTATTTTGTTCATTATATTTTAATTGGGCATGAAATCAGTTATTCTTTCGTGGGGTGGTTTTAAGCCCACATCTGTAAGTTTGGGTTCAAGATTGAGGAGAAAGCAAGATCAAGAACTGTCTTCAGAATTTGGCTTCTTTATTAACAGTTTAAGGCATTAATACTAAATACAACAATACCTGCTAATCAGAGATTTATCAGGCTCTAACGGGTACATCATTGCAAGAAAATTTCATGGATTCTTCTGCTTAAATGCTAGTGTGTCTACTCCACATGCTCCTTTGCACATTTCCCTCTTTTTCTCGTTAACTCTGCCCAAAAGTTGCTATTTATCCCCATTGTTGGGCAGCTCTGTGAGATCATCATAAGGTTACTCCAGCATACTAAAACCCATTCACAACATTTATTGGTGAACTTTTTGCAAGAGTCTTAGTCATTTTGCTTGATGTAATGATCTCAAAAATAGCATCTTCACCTCTAAATGGGAAAAATCAAGTCTTTTTTTTCTTTTGTAAGCTACGATTGCAAAACCTGTCATCATGACTTGGAAATGTCTCAGCCACCTTTGCAAATGTGTAAACAATGGTCATGGCTCCAAATGCACTTTCTGGTGTTATGTTGAACTTTTATAAGGCTCTGATTAAGCCAGAAATTGAGTTCTGGTCTTTTTTTCTGAAAGATGCAAGGGTCCTTGAGAGAGGGCAGAGGAGATTTAGCCGAATGATTCCAAAATTGAGGGATTATGATCCAGGTTTAGTTTGGAGAAGTTAGCGTTTTCTTCCTGGAGTTAAGGAGGATGAAGGGTGTGTAATAAATGTGTATAAGTTAATGACAGATTTGGATACAGTAGTTAAAGTTCAGCTGTATCCATTAGCAGATGGTACAGTTAGAATTAGGTTGTCATGTGCACTCAGGTCCAAGAAGACAATCTCGCCATTCACGGTGCCATCTTAGGTACAAGGTACAAAATCTTAGTTAAAAGTTCAACATTACATTTCTTGTCAGTATATAGTAAATAAAGTTAAAAGTTCCAAATCACAGACCTTCTTTAGCTATGGGCCTGCAGTTGCTCCAGGCTGGGCTTTCCCCACAAGGACTCAGTCATAGAAATGTACAGCACAAGACAGATCCTTCAGTCCAAATCATCCATGTCAACCAGGTATCTTATAAATCTACTCCGATTTGTCAGCATTTGACCCATAACCCTCTAAACCCTTCCTATTTACATTCCAATCCAGATGCCTTTTAAGTGTTGTAATTGTACCAGCTTCCACCACTTCGTATGGTAGTTCATTCCATACATGCACAACCCTCTGCATGAAAACATTGCCCCTTAGATCCCTTTTAAATCTTTCCCCTATCACATTAAACCTATGCCCTCTAATTTTGGACTCCCCCAGCAAGGGGGTAAAAATCTTGCTTATTTACCCTACTTATGCCCCTTGTGATTTTTTTAAACCTCTATATAGGTCACCCCTCAGCCTCTGATGCTCCAAGGAAAATAGCCCCAGCCTATTCAGTCTCTCCCTATAGCTCAAACCCTCCTAACCCTGGCAACATTCTCATATGTATTTTTCTGAACCCTTTCAAATTTTACAGCATCCTTCCAATAGAAGGGAGACCAGAATTGCACACAATGCTCCAAAAAATGTTGAAACTAATGCCCTGAGATAATGGGAACTGCAGATGCTGGAGATTCCAAGATAATAAAATGTGAGGCTGGATGAACACAGCAGGCCAAGCAGCATCTCAGGAGCACAAAAGCTGACGTTTCGGGCCTAGACCCTTCATCAACTAATGCCCTGTACAGCTGTTACATGATCTCCCAACTCCTATACTCAATGCACTGACGAAAAAAGCAACTATAATCAAACACCTTCTTCACTATTGTATCTACCTGCAACCCCACTTTCAAGGAACTATGAACCTGTACTCCAAGGCCTCTTTGTTCAGCAACACTCCCCAGGACCTTACCATTAAGTGTATAAGTCCTGCCCGGATTAGCCTTTCCAAAAATGCAGCACCTCATATTTATCTAAAATCCATTTAACACTTCTCAGCCCACTGGCCTATCTGACTAAGATTCTCGCTCTCCAGCCCTGGGTTCAGACAAGGGACACTAGGCAGAAGTGCTTGGGAGAACCTGTCTAGACCCTTCTTCAGAGAGGGGGATGGGGTGAGGGTTCTGGAATAAATAGGGAGAGAGGGGGAGGCGGACCGAAGATGAAGAGAAAAGAAGATAGGTGGAGAGTATAGGTGGGGAGGGGATAGGTCAGTCCAGGGAAGACGGGCAGGTCAAGGAGGTGGGATGAGGTTAGTAGGTAGGAGATGGAGGTGCGGCTTGGGGTGGGAGGAAGGGATGGGTGAGAGGAAGAACAGGTTAGGGAGACAGAGACAGGCTGTCTGGTTTTGGGATGCAGTGGGTGGAGGGGAAGAGCTGGGCTGGTTGTGTGGTGCAGTGGGGGGAGGGGACGAACTGGGCTGGTTTTGGGATGTGTTGGGGGAAGGGGAGATTTTGAAGCTGGTGAAGTCCACATTGATACCATTGGGCTGCAGGGTTCCCAAGCGGAATATGAGTTGCTGTTCCTGCAACTTTCAAAAGGAAACTGGATGGATGCTTGACAAACAAAACTTATAGGGCCATTGAGGTAGAGTGGGGCAATTATACTGCCTGGTATGACCTGCAGAGAGATAGCATACCATCTATAGGCCAAATTACTACCTTCTACGCTAATACGACAGTTTTGAGGTGTTCTTTCTGGGACTTGAACTGAGCTTTATTGGAAAACTGCAGAAAGCTGGGGGCAGACTGCTGCGAGAGCAAGATTGAAAATTAAAGTTTCAAGTGGCTGAAGCTGGTGGGTGGGGAGGAGGGGTCGTGCTTGCACTGACCGAGAGCATTCTGCAGAGTGGTCGCCCAACCTGTATTTATGAGTAGCCTTCCCAAATTGAAACAAGCGCACGTAACCTTGTGCAATATTATCGTCTCCTGGATTCTGTATCAGAAGTAATTTACCGACTTTAAATTTGTCATGGTTAAACTAAAAGAGGGACTAGAATATACAGTCCCTGTATATATTATATATATATCGTATATACATAATATATACAATAATACTTACTTCACGTTTTGTATATATTATATATAGTATATACATAATATATACAATAATACTTACTTCACGTTTTGTACACCTTACAATGGAAATACCCGCAGTAAGCGCGTACAAAGGAGAAAGCTTCCCTCGCCGTCGTCGGTAGACCGGTTCACCCCATCCGATAATGGGACTGTTAATTAAACTAAGATTCGAATAACATCATTTCGAAGTTAGGGGACAGGCGTGTTTTGATTGTAGCGAGTACTGAAAACATACTCTCGTTTTTAAACATTTGTAATAAGGATGGCAAGTCCTTAAAACGTAAGTGTTGTGAAAGGTTCAAATAACAGGAGAATACAGGCCAGCGGGAAGAGTTTCTGATATGGTTCCGAATAATTCCCCAGCACTAACTGAAGAGCGCATACCACGTCTCAACTATACAGCAGAACCCTAGTTACTGGCGGCGGTTTATAGCTTAAAGTGCTCGAGATCCATCGTTATAGGCTGCAGGACTATTAACACCGTTCGCTTTAAAACCAGAAGTGCAGCGAGTGGGCGGGATCCTTTCAGCTCAGCGCCTCCAGTCTCCCAGAGCAACAACACTCATAGAAGTCGCTTGTTTGGTCCCTCTTTGGGTAAGTACTGACTGGGGCTATACAGTGGTCTGTTTTGATTACTTGTCTTTGGCGGAACCTTTGTCATGTCATCCGAGATTTTTGTTCCCCTTATACCAGTGAGACGTTTCTTCTCCCACCTCCCCACCTTTTAAAATTGGCTTTCTGGCATGGGGAGAGTGGAAATAATTCCTGAGATACAGTTTGCCCTTTATCTTTACTGTATAATATCCAATAGAGGCATGTTGTATATCGACCCAATTATTTCCGCATGATTTATTCACAACTAAAATTGACTTTGCTTAATTAGGTTTAGTTCAAACGTACGTTCAAAGTTAGTAGCTATTGTGTAATTGAATCCAACATATCAATAAGTTTAAACACACACAAAAAACAAAGTTGCTGGAAAAGCTCAGCACGTCTGCGAGGGGAGGTGGGAGTTAACGTTTCGGGTCTGGTGACCCTTCCTCAGAACGCAACAGGTTTTGTTGACTACATTTGAGGCGCTGCTAGCCAATTTAGGTGTAGCTGTTCTAAAATTAGATATGCTAAGAGCCACGTATTCATTTCAATTCAGACTTCTAATGCAGGTGGCAATTATTTTCTCGTTCCTGTCCCTGCTAGCCACAGCACACCCCAATGCAATATTGTCATGGTATGCAATATAATATCTTGCCATATCACTACACCATGTCATACTAAACCATATCACGCCATGTCATACACTAACTCTCATCTGAAAAAATGGATAGAGAGATAAAAACAGAAAGCAAAAGGAACCATCCAGGTGTCCATCAATATTCGGGGAGATACCATTAACTAGAATCTGAACTGGACCAGTAGCAGATCAAGGTTGGGGGCACGGAGGTGGAGGCAGTGAATAACTTATCTCCTATCTCCCTAATGCTTGTTCATCACCTACAAGTTGAAAAGTGATGAAATATTTTCCACTTAGCTGGATGAATGCAGCTCCAACAACATTCAAGAAGCTTTAAACTATCCAGGATAAAGCAGCCCTATTCACTCGCAGCAGCACACTGCAGTCAGCAAATGGGAATGTCTCCATGTGCCAGGTTCTCTCCAAGAAACTATATTGTATCACTGTTTCTTCAGTGTCGCCAGGTGAAAATCCCGGAAGTCCCCAGCAGCACATAGGGTGTATCCACACACCAAGAACTACAGTGATTCAAGAAGGCAGCTTAACCCACCATCTCAAGGACAATAAATACTGGCTTTTCCAATGACACATCCCATGAATTAATTTTAAGAAAAGCATTGGATTTAAGTAACGAGCAAAATATTGAGAACCAGATGCAGATGAGTTGGAGAAAAGTAAAAATGCATGAGTTGAGGCTGCTAAGAAGATCCATGTCCTAACCCTGCAGTTTGTAATTATCCAACGTTTATTTCATTACAGCTGTCCTGGTTTCTCTCCATCTACAAATGACTACACACAAAAAAAGCACCTTTCCTTCTCTCTTGGATGCATGCCTTCCACCTCAGCACAAAAACCAGGTAAAACCCATCACCTCAATTACATGATAAACCTTCCAAGTAATAACTATTAGTCTCCTGCAATACAACAATATATTTCTAGTTGGGATGTAGGTATGGAAATATAGTTTAAATAAAGTGATCAGTACTTAAATCTTTCTTAATAGTACATCTATTATGTATTCATTAAAGTAAAGGATGTCAGGTGAGGGTGGGTACTGAAATGCTAGAAACACTAATATTTTACAGAAGTATGTCAAAGTATTTTCTTAACATTAAGCTACTTTGAAGTGCATTGACCTCTGTGAGCAAATTGATTTTTCCCTCTTATTTCAATGCTATGTCATAGCAGTAAGCCCTCTTATGTGGCACAGACCAGATGGTCATTAAATCACCTGCTACATTGCCCCAATAATATAGTCATAATGCAGTATGATACCACCAAATGTACACTTGAGGGATAACTCTTCCCTCTCTGGAGGTGGTAACTGAGGTCATGACAGGGGAAAATAATCAGATGAGTTGGCCCTTACTCTTCTTCCCCTAAACAAAAGTGTTGGGTGAGGTGGTATATTGAACGCCAGCAATTAAGAACTTTAGGTTGTCAATTAATGGCCACATATGGGCCTCAACTCACCATTTCCCTGATCATTTGTCTGTCCAGCAGGCAAGAACAATAATTAGTTTCCCTGGTTGGAAACTATGACAAGATGGGGGGAGCTTATCCTTGGCCCCAGTCTTTTAGCAGTCAGACACAGGGAGGCCAGGCAGAGCTTGGAGGCTAAGAAATTGTAGATAGAGACACCAAGAGACAAAGGGGTCTCTGGAAGCTCAAAATGCCAGTTGAGCTAACCTGTCTTCATCAAATACTTTCTGAAAGTTCATACAAATAGTAGATTTGGACATGCCCCTGTCCATTGCATCAGTTACTCCTTTAAAGAGTTCAATCAGATTCATCAGGCATCACCCACCCTTTACAAATTCACATTGCCTTCCTCAAATTAGTTGAATATTTCTTGGTGGTCAGTCACTAAGCTTAATTAAAGACACTAACTAAACCTGTGTTGTTATTAACTTTGTCATGGAAATAAGAACTGCAGGCTTTATAAGCTGCACAGCTTTTCCAGCACTCCTTGTAAACCACCCAGAACAGGATAGGTTACACTTCTCCCAAGAAAGTCGGGGTCTCCCATCTACCCATAATCATCCAGCCCAAATACCCTCTCTCCCACCCTGACACAATTAACTTCTTTGCTTGCAGTGTGATGTTTGCTCTTCCCCTACATTCAGCCCCTGCTTGGCCACAGTTTCAGGTTGAACAAGACAATTCAGAAACTCAATGTCCTCCTCAATCCTGAGCTGGCTTTCCTCAATCCTGAGCTGGCTTTCCGACACTATGCACTCTCAATCGGCTAAATTATTACCCTTTTCTGATCTGTCTCGACGTACTTGCTGTGGCACTGCTAACTCTTGCTTTTGTCACCTAAAATGGAGCACGGTTCTGATGTCCAGCCATCCTATTTCCTCCATCAACTTGAGCTCATTTTTAAACTCTGCTGACAATAACCTAAACAAAGTGCCACTTGCACATTACCCCACTGTTGTCTTGTTACTGGCTTTTAAGCTCCAGCACCTCAGATTTGACAATCTTGTTACCATACTCGAAACCATTATGGCCTCACATGTTCCTGTCTGTAACCTTCTCCAATACTGCAACTGGCATCTTGAGCTTCCAGAGACCCCGTTGTCTCTTGGTGTCTCTATCTACAATTGCTTAGCCTCCAAGCTCTGTAATTTCCTCACTTTATTGCTCCATTTTGCAACCTCCTTTTTTGATGCTTAAAACACAGCCCATTGCAAATTTTAGTCACTCTTCTTAGTAGCCCTTGTTGATCATGTTTCAATGGTTTGGGATATTTTTCCATATTACAGCCTCTATATGTAAATACAGGTTGTTTATTTGTTTGTTTTTTTGTGCTATTTCTCTGCCCCTCATCCTGACGGTGCTCATCCATACTAAAGTACAACAGTATACCTACTTTAGCGCAAAACCAAAATACTGCCAACGCTGGAAATCTGAAATAAAAGCAGTAAATGTTGGAAATGCTCAGTAAGTATGGCAGCATCTGTGGAGAGAAAGTAAATAAAAACAGTGAAAGACGAGAAGAGATTGTTACGAATGTAATAAATTCAAAATATAAATAAAAGGAAGGGCAAGCAAGAGGGAAATTGGATTTTAAAAGCGGCACAATGGGGGGGGGGGGGGGGGCACCTTTTTGGAATTACCATCCAGTGTCCCAAGAACGTCTGAAAGACATTAATCTAAAATTGGTGCCGAAGGTATTTCAGATGCCATTGCTGCCATATTAAACAGACACTTACATGTGCAAAAGGGGTCAGTGCAGAACACAACGGTTGACTCATGCAAGATCTGGCAGATTTGCATTTTCCACCATTCTATTTTTATAATGCTATTTTAAAGACTAAAATGGAATTTTAAAATAAATAAAATGCTAAAAAGCACAAACAAGATTGTTTCTATTTGATTTTCAGCATTTTCTGTCGTGATTGTTTTTCTTGTAAGATAGAAATTTTCACTAATATTAAGCTTCTATCTCCAGTCCCATTTGCATGTATTCTATAAGACAGACTATCAACTTTAATATCCACATTGTAATCTAAGTTAGGTGATATATTTGCATATTTAGATTTTGGTCCAGCACAATGTCAGACCTTTATAGGGTCCTTTTGTTCCTAAGTGTGCATTGGCCTTTCTAGTACATGTTCTTCATCACTCAGGTTTAGTGCATGACATTGAACCGTGCCACAACAGTTAGTCATCAAAAAGACAAAGCAACATTGCTAAGCACTTTGTCATGGAAACTCATGACAACATTTCCTTCTTATTCAGCTCTTGCCTTTGTATTTAAACTCGTGAAAGCCACTGCGCACTATGCTCCTCAACAGAAGTAAAATAAGTTAATTCCGTAGAGAGCCTGAAAGCAGGGGAAAAAAAGAGACAAACAACCTTTCTGGGAACTAAACTTAGTTTAACAGCTGTCATTTAGACAGCCCAAAACATTTAAATTTGTAAAACAGACTTGGCTATTTCTCAGTTTTATTCAAAGCCCCAACAATGGGCACCCACAAAAATGACAAGGTAATTGCTGCCTGAAGGATGGAAGCATTATTTGCCTTACCTCTATCGTGCTCAGTGTTACCAGAGCGACAGAGACATAAATCTTGCCTTACCTCTCAGGCAATGGAATGAAAGGACAAAGGCGGACCATCCTTCAATGAAGGGAGGAATAAGATACTTGATCACTTAATTAACTGAAGAATGATAGACCTTGTTGGTACTGGTATAGTGAGTAATGTGGGGGCAATTAAAGCTGCTTCAGTCACATCTGCACAGAATTTGTAGTCAAAACATTTGCGGCAAAATGTCTTTTTAAATAGAATGAGTGAATTAGCTCACTCCAAACTTTGATAAATTTATTTTCAGCTTCATAAATCTTGTGTAACTTTGATTTCCATCTATTTATAGATTTTTTTGAACAAAAAACAAGTTTGTTTAATCTTCATCGAGATTGGCCAATTGATTTACAATTGACTTTAAGTTTTGGCTCAGCAAAATGTTCTGCATTTTTGTCAAGTGGGATGTTATCCATGTGTTTCCAAAAATTCCAAACACCAAAACTGAACCATCATATTTCTACTAAATACTTGCACAAAATGTGTTTCATGACTCTCTCCATGTCTGCAACTTAACGTTAGTATCCTCCCTCACATAGTGGGAGTTTATTTCCTATCTTTCTATGTGTCTTCCATTGGAAAAATAGAATGAATGATTTCCAGGCTTTCTTTCAGAATACTCTTTCCTGAATGTTGCTTCAGAACAGCTGCTCACAGAAAATAATGTTCCTTTATTTTCTATTCATTCATGGGATGTGTGCAATACTAGCTGGTCCACCTTCTGCAAATGACATAAAGCTGGTGAGAGGGTGAGCTTTGAGGGGGATGCTTCAATGTGATTTGGACAAGTTGAGTTAGTGGGTAAGTGTGCTCTATTAGCCATGCAATGAGGATAAATGTCAGGTTATCCGCTTTGGCAGCAAAAAGAAGAAAACCATGATTATCTGAGTAGCGTTACATTAGGAAAGAGGGAGGTGTAACAAGACCCCTGGGTATCCTTGTATATCAGTTGCTGAAAATGTGTGCAAATGCAGCAGGCAGTGAAGAACAAAAAAATTTGTATGATTCATTGTGAGAGGAGCAGGTTCAGAGGAAGGGTCACTGGACCCGAAACATTAATCTGATTTTATTTCACAGATGCTGCTGAGTTTTTCTAGCAACTTCTGTTTGCATTCAGGAGCAGGAACTTTGTGCAATTGTATAGGACCTTGGTGAGACCAGACCTGGACCACTGAGTGGAGTTTTAGTCTCCTTATCTGGGGAAGGATGTTCTTACACTCTGTCCATAGCCAGGAAGATTTATCAGTCTGATTCTAGGGATGGCAGGACTAAAGTGTGAAGAGAGACAGGATCGGTTAGGACTGTATTCACTGGAGTTTACAAGAATGAGGGGATTCTCAATGAAACTTGTAAAATTTTACCAGGACAGACAGAATGTTCCCAATGACTGGGGAGTCCAGAACCAGTGGTCGCAGTTTAAGGAAATTGGATAGACCATTTAGAATTAGAATCCCTACAGTGTGGAAACAGGCCCTTCAGCCCAACAAGTCCACACCGAATCTCAGAGCATCCCAACCAGACCCATCCCCCTAATCAACACCTCCCTGAACACTCTGGGCAATTTAGCATGGCCAATCCAACTACCCTGCACATTTTTGGACTGTTGGAGGAAACCCACGCAGACACGGGGAGAACACGCAAACTCCACACAGACAGTCACCCGAGGCTGGAATTGAACCCTGGTCCCTGGTGCTTTGAGGCAGTAGTGCTAACCACTGTGCCACCATGCTGCCCATATTTACAACTGAAATGAGGAAAATTTTCTTCATCCAGAGAGTGGTGAACCTGTGCAATTCTCTGCTGCAGAAAATAGTTGAAGCCAAAACATTGGATTCAAGATGGAGACAGATATAGTTCTTGTGGCTAAAGAGATCAGAGTATGAGGCAAAAATGGGAACATGATACTAAGTAGGATGATCGGACATGATTTATTTTGAATGGTACAGCAGGCTGAAAGGGCTGAATTGCCTACTCATGTTCCTGTTTTTCTATTTATCTATGTAACAACTAGGCCTGTAGTTCTGGCTCATGTGTGTTATGAGTGCACAATGGTGATGTCAGCAGCATCAAATCTTGGTCAAGTGAGTTGGCAAGAGATACACTGTTTCTGGTAACATTACTATTTGTTTCTTTGTCACTTTTTCTCCCCTCCCTAATGTGAAGACCCCAGTCTGAACATGATGAAATGAACAGCTTGTTAGCCTTCTTAGACAGCGAGTGTTGCCAAGCTACATGATGTTGAATCTAGATTTTTCATGATTTTAGTCAGAAGTACAAACTCCAGCAATTTTTGTAAATGGTTATTTAACTCTTAATGCATCCCCTCTCAACTGAAGGACAATGAATCTATTCCAGCATCTAACAATAACCCCAGCTGAAACCATCTAACTCCCTACAGACCGAGCAATCAAATATGGGTCATCCTGGTTATGTGGCTTCACTGCTCACAAGATGAACTTGCTAAACTGTCTTGAGAAATTTTGTTAGCTACTAAAATCTAATTCTTTATGCTTTTTAATAAAAGCATCAATGGTAAGTAAAAACATTGAAAAAAGTGGGACAGGCTTACTAAATTAGGTAGTAATGGTTGACCTACCATAGTAATGGTAAGCTTGGGTTTTAGAACCATCCCAGATATGAGAAATTGCAGTGTTTTCCATGTGCTAGAAGCAACTGTGCTGTGAATTGGTGAGGAGAGGAGGGTCAGGATTGTGTAGGTCTCTGTACTTGGAACTTTGAAGAAACTAGAGAGAAAAATATAAACAAGCATTGACTTTAATGATTCCAGTAATATAGACAGCAGGTTATGGGAAAGGTATTGCTGATCAGATCTCTGCAGTCATCTGACGTCTGGTTTCCCAGGCAATCAAACCTCATCAGATTGTAGTATAATATTCCCCACATTTTCATGTGACTTGATATTATGACTGAAATTACCAAGGTTTTGTAACTAAACCTTTAACTTTTAAAATCTAATATTTAATTAATTTGAAAGCAACACATGGCTCATTGATTTTGATAAGATGTATGTAAGATCATAGAGACATACAGCAGGGAAACGCCCCTTTGGGGCGACTTGTCCATGCCGACCAAGGTTTCTTGACTGAACTAGTCCTTTTTGTCTGCATTTGGCCCATATCCCTCTAAACTTTTCCTGTCCGAATGTCTTTGAAATGTAGTAATTTTACTCACCTCTGCCACTGTTACGCCTCTTCCCACTATTACTAACTGGGACAACGTAACAGTATAATGACGAGCAAAACAAAGACCAGCATGAGAATTCCTGGAGGCCTGGTTGTCAACCACTAGTACCATTTAAAAATACATGTTGAAATACACCCCATCTACATGCCACAACAGAGCAAAACTGCAAACAGAACTACGCACCATAACAGACTGGACCATGTACATTCAGAACGGAACAGAACATCACTTCAACGGAGGCTAGACAGTTCTGAAGATGTCACTTGTGGGGATTAAATGCTAGCATGAAAACCAGTCAGCTTGATGCTGCAGAGAGATTCTCCAGCATCTGCAGTTCCTAATGGGATAACAAGGTGTAGAGCTGGATGAACACAGCAGGCCAAGCAGCCTCATGCTCCTGTGATGCTGCTTGGCCTGGATGTTCATCCAGTTCTACACCTTGTTAGCTTGATGCTACACTTAGTTTGACTACCATTTTGCAATTTTTTTTTAATATTTATAGAAAACTGAGGTTCCTTTTTGTTGCCTGCTGGTATGTTCCTAGAGTTACTTTGCTCTTTTATACCCTTTCCATTGACTTTTTCTTTGGCTTAGTTCGCTACTGTATTATTACCTGAAGATCCTTTTATAAACTTACTGAAGATAAATACTTTTATGTTTAATTATATTTTGTCCTGTTAGGATGCACTGCTCCTCCAGTTCTGCCTCGGGAGCCCACAACCCAACGGTCTCAATGTGGACTTTACTAGTTTCAAAATCTCCCCAACCCGGCCTCATCCCATGACCAACCTCCCTTTTATCCCCACCTCCTTGACCTGGCACAACCTGCCCATCTTCTCTCCCATCCATCTGCTCCTTGCACCTCACTGACCAATCCCCACCACTCCCTACCTGAACGCACCTATCACCATTGCACCTACCTTCCCCAGACCCACCCCTCCTCTCTCTATTTATTTCAGAACTCCCTTCCCCCTCCCCTATTTCTGAAGAAGGTCTCGACCTGAAACGTCAGCTTTCCAGCTCCTCTGAAGCTGCTTGGCCTGCTGTGTTCCTCCAGCTCCACACTGTGTTATACCAACTTCCTTGTCTTATCTTCCTCTAACTGTAAAGATTAGCATTCCATCAGACTTGTAAATTATTATCCAAGCCTGTTCATGATATTTAACAATCAACATCCCGCGCCCCCCACCCAAACCCCTGTCTAAACTTTGGACTTTCACTGTTTCGAGCTTCTTGCCCTTCAGAAAGTTCTTTCACCCTTTATTTTTGGTTCAAAGTGGATGACCTCACATTTACCCATATTGAAATCCTCTTGCCACAGTTTTGGCTAACTTGTTAATACTTCTAAGTTTAAACATCTGTTTACTTCATTTGCATTGCCATCTGTTTTTGGTATCATTGGCAAATTTTAATGTGTCTTCCTTTACTATTATCTAAATTGGCAATGAAAACAGTTATGAATTGAGTCAATTGGGAGGAACACAGCAGGTCAGGTAGCATCAGAGAAACAGGAAAGTTGACATTTCGGGTTAGGGTTCCTTCATCCTTTCTAATGAAGGGTCTCAACCCGAAACGTCAACTTTCCTGTTCCTCTAATGCTGCCTGACCTGCCATGTTCCTTCTGCTCCACACTGTATTGATTCTGACTCCAGCATCTGCAGTTCTTGCTGTCTCTTAGTTATGAGTTGAGACTACTAGTAGTAGCCTCCCAATTCAAGTACCTGCCCAATAACCTTTACTGTGTCTTCTTCTACTCAGCTAATTTTCTAACCGGGTGAATAATTCTGCCTTCAATTCCACAAGCTCTAACTATAGGTAGAAGTGTCTTGAGGGATTTATGAAATGCCGTTTGGAAAATGACATAAATAGCATCCAAAAATATTCCTTTTAGACATCTTCAAAAAAGTCCCAATCAGATTAATAAAAGCTATGCTGAAAATTTTTAAGGTTTTCAGTTACTCAATCTTTAATTATAGACCTTTCACAGATAGTAGAGTCCTAGATCTAAATTTCCAATCTAAAGAAATGGTTCCTGAATTGAATAAACGTTGGAAGAATATAGTTCAGACATCTGCAAAGTACTCGCATCCTTTTAATATCTTTTGGATGGAAACTATCTGTTGCTCTTTAGTGCCATTCATTTCTTCATTTCCATTTATTTTGTTTATGTTTACATTAATATTTTCAGTCCCTGTCTTTGTTTTACAGTTTCCTTGGGATGACGGACATACTGACCTCTTCCGCTATTCTCAGTACTGATGCAAAGTAAATCATTCAACATGCCTGTTATTTCCGTACTTACTTTAAGAGCATCAATATTAGTTTTCAAACGGAAAACATAATTTCTGGCCTTTTTTCCTAATGTCCTTAAAGGTTTTTTTTGTGTTGCTTTTGATATCTTTTGCAAGTTTCTTTTCATTCTCTCTTCTTGGTAGTGTTTTGTTACCCTCCTACTGTCAACTTTACTCATGAAATAAATGTTCTTGCACAATTAGGCCACTGACTAAATGTAATGTGGCATGCCCCTTGTTGGTTCTAGGAACAAATGAACATAGGAACAGGCATAGGCCAATCAGCCCACTTAGCCTGACCAAAACAATCATGACTACTCCAACACTTCAATGCCTGTTATTCACTCCATCCCCATAACCTTCTGCTCTAATCGGAAATCTATCAACCTCTACCTTAAATATATTTAAAGACTGAGCCTCTAGTGGTTCACAACATCTAATTAAAATAATTTTCCCTCATTTCAGACTTAAGGGATGTCCCCTTATTTTTAAATTAAGCTTCCAGTTTAGATTCCTCAAGTAGGGGAAACATTTCACATGCATCTATCCTTTAAATATTTTGTAAGTTTGAATGAGATCATCTTTCATTTTTGGAACTGAACAGTACAGGTCAACTTCTCTTCATAGGATGGCTCCACCTTCCTGCGATCAAGTCTGGTGAACTTTCCTGACCCCTCACCTGAGATATGATGACCCTCAGGTTAAACCACCACCAGTCATGTCTCTGTAATAAGAGACCAGTCCAGTGGCCCAGTAGAACAATGGTGACATTCTCTTTTTATATTTTACTTATGGAAATAATATTTTTCTGAGATAATAAGATAAAAACTGCACAGTACTCCAGGTTGAAACAAATCTTCACTACTCCTGTACTCAGAATGTCCTAGGATATACTGTTACAGAAAATTATCCTGAATACAATTAGGAAATTTTGCACCTTTCTGACTAACTGACCATTTTGTAAGAAAGTTAAAATGCACAATTAAACCATTGTGCTTTTCCTATACTTGTTTTATCACTGCTGCTACTAGGGCCTTTGCAGAATTCCTATTACTGAGACATTGCCATGAGTGATGTTTGGGTAATCACATGCCAGCTTGAAGAAATGAGAACTTGTTGGAATCTTGCAGACTGCTTGTAGGAAGAGGCCCTGGTCGGGCAGTTTTTAGTATGTTGTGCCCATGGGTGTTTAATGTTTTAGCAAAGACAATGGGGAAACCCTCCCACAACTGACTGAGCTCTACCCATGAACAACTTCACTTTCTCCATGAATACTTTAGGAGCCAGGTACTACCCTGTAGTGTGAAATACATACCTCCGCTCATCTCACAGGCACACAAAATAGCTGAACAGAACAGATGTAGCATGATGCAGGTAATGGTTAATGATGCCTATAACTGACTCTACAAGTACGAATGGGAAATTTCGCACCAAAACTCACAGTACCTGAACACTACAGATGAGCAGTGGACTATAACCTTAGAACAGGCCATCACCATCAATCAACACAAGACCAAAGCTAAGAAGAGACACAAGTTGCAGGAGAAACTGACCAAACTGATCCACCACAAAGCCTAGGACAACAAACCCCAGACGCATGGATAAAGAAAGCTACCCAGCAGACCACTCGCAGAAACTCAGAATGCTGTCCTATTACACGGACTGAATTAAACCACAAAGAGGCAAACACAACAGATTTCATGGCCGCCCTGGAAACCACATTAAAAGACAACAGACGTACAGATGAAATGCAACAAGCTGTCTGACAAACTATAATCCCCACAATAAGCCGATGGAACGAATAGGACACCCTGAGCACATCTGAGAGAAAGGCACTAGATGAACTCCAAGAAAGACAAAAGATGTATGCCCATCATTATGAATAAACTGGATGACGTTGAGAAAGCATATGCATTCCTTGCAGATACAAAAGCTACCAACAGGTGGCGATAGACCCAATACCGCAGCCAGGTGATAGGATCACCAGATACTGAAGAGACTAAAGGATACAGGACAGATAACCAAGACAGACAACCAGAAGGCATGAACATCCCCACTTCTGTGGACTTCCTAAAGCACTCAAACCCAACATCCCCCTCAGACCCATTGTCTCCCTACTGGGTACACCTTCACGAAAACTGGCCAAGGACCTACAACAGAAGCTGAAACATTGAATTAACGGATCACCCCATTCCATCCACACAACCCAAGAATTCCGAAAACATGTAAAAATCAGTAATGATTAGACTATGGTATCCTTTGACATCACAGCATTATTCACGTCAATTGACATCCCACTAGCCAGAGAAATACTGGCCACATTATGAGACGAAGCAGGAATGCAAACCAGCAGCTTGATCAGCAAAGACAACATACTCAAACTACTAACTTGTTCCTCACCACAAACTTCGTCTTTAATGGTTAAATATACAAACGGATCAATGGCACACCCATGGGGTCACCCATCTCGGGACTATCGCAGAGGCAGTCATGCAAAGACTAGAACACACTACCCTCCCAACATTCAATCTAAACTGTGGATCTGGTATGTGGACGACACATTTGTCATTATTAAACGCACCATCATAGAGACTCACCACCTCATCAACATATTTGCTGGCATTAAATTCACGAAAGAAGAAGAAAACAACAATCAGCTTTGGACATCGGAGTTGAACGTATGACAATGGGGAGTTACACACCTCAGTAATATCGGAAAGCAACCCACACTGATCAAATCCTCAGTTTCCACAACAACCACCCCAACATCCACAAACAAAGCTGTATTAGGACACCACATAGTCGGGTCACCACTCACTGCAACACGCCAGGACTACATAGGAAAGAGGAAGAGCACCTATACAAAGTCTTCGCTATGAACGGATATCCCCACAACCTCATCCGCAGGTGCCTACTAAATAGACAACAACCCTAACACGCTGGCCACGCTGCCCTACATCAAAAATATATCTGAACTGACAATGAGGCTCCTATGACCACTAGGAATCATGGTAGCACACAAGCCACAACCATGCATCAACAACATTCACAATGATTAAAGACATGCAGAACCAATATAGTTTACAAAATACTATGCAATGATTGCCACAAGCATTACATCAGACAGACAGAAAGGAAACTAGCTGTCACAATACATGATCATTGGCTAGCAGCAAAATGACACAATGAACTCTCCTTAATATCGATACACTCAGACAATGAAGGCCATCAGTTTACCTGAGAAAATTTAACCATAGTAGCCCAAGCCAAACATAGACATGCACGGGAATTCCTAGGGGCATGGTTCTCAACCCATAATGAAACCAACAAACATATAGGGTTGGACCCCATATTACAAACCTATATAGAACAAAACTGGAAATGACACCACTCACCATAACAGACCAGACAGTATAAATTCCAAGAGGAGTAGAACAACATCGTTTCAATGGAGGCCACATTGATGTTAAGTTCTGAACAAAAACAAACCAGCTCAGCGAGCAAGTCAGCAACCTCACCCACAACCAAAGCTACAAATCTTTGCTAAAACCTCAAACATATTTTTATTTCTAACTAAATTTTCACTAAAGCTAATAATAACAACTCAAGTGATAACAAGGTGTAGAGCTGGATGAACACAGCAGGCCAAGCAACGTCAGAACAGGAAAGCTGACATTTTGGGCCTAGACACCTCAAGTTCAGTTTGTTTATTTTTAATTCTAACATAATTACCCTGGGCTTAAGTATCCCATGCTTGTGAAATTTTGCTTTTATTTCTTATCTGTTAACTTTCTCAGTTTATTCTTAGCTAACATTCGATGAATCCACTTATGTCTTCTACTCCCAGAAACGTCTAACCAAAACCATTTTGAAATTATAATCCATGTACAACTTTCACAAATTACTCCTGTTTTCTAGTATCTATAAATGATCATTTCTTTAGAGGAGACATCTATTCCTCTTAATATTCAATGTTACCCATCCTACAAAAGCCCTCATTTTTCTCTGATTCCAGCTGATTGTCATACTAAACAAGTCAGATCTGCAATAGAAACCTTACTTGTTTGATCATAAGTTTGATGTTTGTGTTGGTCATCATGTTAGTTAGTCACTGAAATATGAACTGGCAGTATGAAACTTGGATACAAATTCTCACAGCTTGAAGATTCCACAAACTAAAGCCCTTCTGCTAAGTAGAAAACTCTGTCCTGACTGAAATTTGTTCATTCTGTACTGAAGCCAAAGACCAGACTGAAATAGTCTGCTTTCTCTATTTGTTGCAAACCCAGCAGGACAGGCATTCTATCAATTAACACAGCAGGTACCTGTTAGGTACTTGACTAAACCACATGCTTCCTTGAAAAGGATATGTTTAGTTCACTGTTCCAAATTACTTTGTGACTTCTTTTAAAAAAAAGGACCTTCATAGTACTGAAACCAAAACCTTTATTTTAAAAAGCCAAAACAAGCAGTACAGCAGTAATGGATGACAATCATAAAATTTTATAATAGCCATATCTGAATCTATCTTATAGATATTTATATTTATAAATCTGCCTTTTGTTACCTGATGATAACATGTCCAGAACATTCTCTGAAAAATCTATGTCCTGTTTATTTTATGCTGGGAATTCTGATTTTGTGTAGGGTGACAGAGGTGAAAAGAGCAGACTCCAAAAGACTGGAAAGCCAGGTAAGCTCAGAAAACATAGCTCATTGGATGAGGATGAAGAGGATCTGAAAATGAAAGCAACGAAGAAGGCCCTGCAGGAACAGGTATTGAGATCTATAGAACTTGCTTGTCTGGCCATGTTGAACCATTGTATGTTTATATTTTTCAGAAGAAAACTTATGAAGCTTGATATTGTTCAACTTGTAAACCAACCAGGATTGCACTGGAGGGGGCGAGGGAGAAAGCACTTACTATCATATATATATATAATATAATAAAATACCATACTTTCCTGTTCAATGAAATTGTGGACAGCTGAATGGTGCAAAAATATGTATGTAGATGTGAGATAGCAAGAACTGTCAATGCTGGGCTCTGAGATAACACAGTGTGCAGCTGGAGGAACACAGGCCAGGCAGCAACAGAGGAACAGGAAAGCTGTTGCTTCAGGTTGGGACCTTTCTTCAGAAATAGAGGGGGGAGACCAATGGTCTCAGTGTGCACTTTACTAGCTTCAAAATCTCCCCACCGCCATTCTCATCCTATGACCAACCCTCCCTCTCATCCCTGCCCCTTTGACCTGTCTGTCTTCTCACCCAACTATCCGTTCCGCCCACCTCACTGACTAATTCTCACCACTACCTACCTGCACTCGCCTATCGCCATCCCACCTAGCTCCTCTCTATTTATTTCGGAGCCCCCTTCCGCCTTGCCCATTTACGAAGAAGAGTCCTAACCCGAAATGTCAGCTTCCTGCTCTTCTGATGCTGCCTGGCCTGCTGTGTTCCTCCAATTCCACACTATGTTATCTTGTATTTAAATGTGTCTGTCCTGCTAAGGTCTAATGTTCAAAGGAGAAAATCTGTCCCCAGGGAAATTGAAAACTAGGGAGGAAATGCTTTCAATATACACTTTTAACAGATTGGGCACTCTGTCAACAAAATATACATGAAAATGGTCTGTTACTAGCATCCATAACATAACTGGAGCACCATTTTACTTGCTATGCAGCCAACAGTATAAGTAATTGCTGTCAGCTTGTATAATATCATGACAATACTTAAAATATATCACAGTTTCTATCAGATATAATACAGATACAATCATTTAGTAGTGCAGGACTTGAGCATTGCTGAGAAAAGACTTTTTTTAAGCTTTCTGTCTTACACACATCAGGACATTTTGCAAGAATACCAAATCAAATAATCAGATTTGTTGAGAATACAATGCTGATTAGCTACAAGTGGGCTTTGATTGGTAGAGGCATTGCCATGGAGAATACACTTATTAATTATGATTGACTGTTGACAGCCAAGCAATGGCTTAAAATTTAAACAAAAATCTTTTTCATTGAGTAATTGAATCATGAGATATGGGCATCATTGGCTGAGCCAGCATTTAGGACCCATCCCTTATTGCTCTTGAACAGAATAGAACATAGAACATAGAAAAGTACAGCACAGTACAGGCCCTTCGGCCCACGATGTTGTGCCGTGGAATATTCCTAATCCAAAAATAAAATAACCTAACCTACATTCCCCTCAATTCACTGCTGTCCATGTGCATGTCCAGCAGTCACTTAAATGTCACTACTGACTCCTCTTGCACGACTACCACTGGTAAACTATTCCTGGTCTGCTGGGCCATTTCATGCAGTTAAGAGTCATCCACATTTCTGTGGGTCTGGAGTCACATGCAGCTCTGACTAGGGAAGGATGGCAGATTTCCTTCCCTAAAGGATATCCTTAAATAAAATGGGTATTTACAACAATTAACAGTGATTATATGGTCGCTATTCGATGAGCTTTTAATTCCAGAGTTTTATTTGAACACACATTTCACCATCAGCCATGGTTAGATTCAAACACGCGGCCATAAAACATTAGGCTGTGACTCTGAGTTACTAGTCTAGTGACATTACTTCGAAATGACAGCCTCCGAAAACCTGAATATCAAAAAACGTCCTGATAAGTGCAAAATGAAAAACTTTAACAAATGTGTCTTTTTTCAGCCATACAGATGCAAATGTTAAGAATAGATTTAGGTAAAGTATCTAATAAAGATGAAAGATAGTTTCATCTGACTTCAAATGGGGCAAAAGGAGGGGTCTTTGATAATGAGTTGTATAATATTATGAGAGGCACAGATAAATTAGACAGCAAGGAACTTTTCCCTTTACAGAGGAATTAATGACTGGAGGCACAGATTTAATGGAGGGAGCAGCAGTTTAGTGGTGATGTGAGGAAAAACTATTTCACCCACGGATAGTGGGAATCTGAAACCCACTGTCTGTACGGATAGTAGAGACAGAAACCCGCATAAAAGTTTATAAGTATTTAGATGTGCACTTTTGATGCCAATGCACAAAATGCTATGGGCCAAGTGCTGGAAAATGGGAGTAGAATATTTAGGTGGTTCGTTTTGACTGGCGCAGATTCAAAAAGCCTTTTTCTGTGCTATTGACCTCTATGACAATGGTTGCAAAACTAATCACTCCTTAAACATGTCAGGACTATTTCAGATCTTCTAACTTTTGAATAGTGAAGTTGAGTTAATTTCTATTGCTCAACATGATTTCAGTTAAAGATAAGCAGAGCATTAATGAACAGCGTATTTGTAAAACTTTCTATTTAAGTCTGTATCCCTTAGACTTAAACAGGGGTAAGGGTTATACTGGGGAAATGGCCAGAGCAAGAGAGTAATGGTTTTGGTAGGGTCTAGAATATCCAAGGTGGAGGTGAAGTAATAGCTGCAGAAAGGTTATGGTGAATGGAAGACTAATGCTAACGCTAACGTTACAGAAGAACTCTGGTTCCCAATTCATTTGTTTTAGAATACAACATTTCAGTTTTTGGAAGTAGACTTTCAAATTCGAGATAATTTGAGGCATTTGATTGAGAAACTAATAAGTAACCATGAGGTAAATGCAAATCAAACAAACTTAGAGTTAATTACCCTGAAAAGCTAGTCTATATTTATCTGCAAGGTGAGATTAAGAAGCATGAATATTGAGCCATTTTTAAACCTCTTAGCAGAGTTGGGATGACTATTGCTAACGCTGAGAAACCAAAAGTAAGCATTTTTAATAATGAGGATCGTAAAAGTCCATTAAAGATTAGAAATATGGTTTACAGGATTAAAGAGCTGTCTTGAAAGTAATGTAACTGTTTGTGTGTCTGTTTGAATCATCCAAAAACATACCATTTTGCCATGTGTTTAGCAATTCAGGGTGAAAGTTTGTGATATCTAGACGGGTCATTCTCTTGTGAAGGGAAAATAGCAGGACAGTTTTTTTGTAGTTGACAGGTAGTGAAAGGACTCCACAGGATCCTCACAAAACATTGTCACATACAATGGCATAGTTAGCTGGGAAAATGGGAAGACAGTTGAGTTTCTGCTGGTAACCCAAATAAGGACCCAAGACATCCACAGTCACAAGTCTATAAGGAAAGACAGAGGATTGCATAACCAAAGAAACTAATGGAAACATTTTCATGGCATATTATTTCAGACGATAGCTGGAACACTGAGGACAGTTAATGTGAAATTGACAGAGCTGTTGCATACTTTTGGGTTGTATTCAGGAAAAGTGGATGAATCTTGGGTTCTGTAAGATTAGGGAACATATATATCGAGAGTATCAAGAGTATAGTAAAATGTAGAACTAAGCTTATAGCATTGGTCTTTATCATTCATATTGTTAAATTGATGTTATTTTATGTCATTTCTCTTCATATATGCTAGTTTGCCTTTGTTTAAAAATATGAAATCTTGTGGAATAATTTTGTCATTTCATTGCCAGATGTTTACATTTTGTCTATAAGTACCAATGATGCCTGACAGGATCATAATACCAGTGAGTTTGAGATTATGAACGTGACATTGCAAGTGAATTTGGAGAGTGCCCTTCCTGAGGACAGATCAGTTTTTTTTTAAAACGATGAGTGAGATTGAAAGTGTGAAGGGCATGTGGGTGGGCAGTGATGCAAGGAAGGAATGAGAAATGGCTGTATATCAAATGATACAATGGAAGCAACAAGGCTGCATGAGATGGCAAAGTCAAAGAGATATCTGTGGATATGGGTTGGGGACTTTATATGGATGTGAGATTAAGAAAGGCTAACAGGACATTTGAACTCAGAAAGGAACTCACGATGAATTGAAATGGAGGTTGAAACCGTTCCGGATGAGAAGATGCTCATAGGGGGAAGCAATGAAGGTATCTTGATGAGAACATTTCCGTGGTACTTGGAATTTTAAAAGGATTTTAAAAAGGAATGGCTGCCAATTTGTGAATCAAGCACCAACAACGTACAGAGGAACGTTCTTTAAAATAAAAGGTTGCACATTCATTTCTTGAAATGAACCACTTGCCCCCCCCCCCAGCTGCTCAAACCCTTGAGAGTTTGTGAATGTTTAACTATATGTTCATTTAAAAAGATACCCAGAATTATGAACCATTTTGGTGTGAAATCATCCTTTTTTGTGTTGTATTTATCACATTATTAAACGCGGTTTTTATTTTAAACTCCTAGTTCTGCACTAATTGCCGAACACTTGTAGAATTCATTATGTGCCAAATGACGTTCTTATTGCTTGTTATCTTAGCGCCATCTGGAGGTTTACAAGAATGTGCACAAGCTGTGTAATGTCATGCGTTTACAATATATGGATCTACTGAGCAAGAAAGTTCAACAGCAACGCCTTGTAATTAAACAACGAGACTTTCAGTTCCAACGTAATATTGAGGAGCAAGTGAAGAAACAGGTATGCGTTTGTGAAGCATACACTATAGCTGAGAATTTCTCACTAATCAGAATAGTTTACAGTCTTTGGGAGACACATTTGAGTGTGTTCCAGGATTCTTATCAGGATTGAAGAAAATAACTAATGTTCATACTTGGAGTGGAAACACAACTCAGCATTTGTTGCTTCTATGAAATAGCATAAATGCAGTTGATGTTAAAATTCTGTAATGTAAGAATCATTTCTCATGGTCTACGATTCAGATTTGGGCGTAGAATCAGGATGTAGATTGAGATTGGATCGGTTTTGATTGGATATGAGATTTGGGTGTGGTATGGTAAATAATACAGGTGAACAAAACACCAGGTTCTGTATCAGTGGTAATGGGAACTGCAGATGCTGGAGAATCCAAGATAACAAAGTGTGGAGCTGGATGAACACAGCATGCCAAGCAGCATCTCAGGAGCACAAAAGCTGACGTTTCGGGCCTAGACGCTTCATCAGAGAGGGGGATGGGGAGAGGGAACTGGAATAAATAGGGAGAGAGGGGGAGGCAGACTGAAGATGGAGAGAAAACAAGATAGATAAAGAGGAGAGTATAGGTGGGGAGGTAGGGAGGGGATAGGTCAGTCCAGGGAAGATGGACAGGTCAAGGAGGCGGGATGAGGTGGTAGGTAGGAAATGGAGGTGTGGCTTGAGGTGGGAGGAAGGGATGGGTGAGAGGAAGAACAGGTTAGGGAAGCAGAGACAGGCTGGGTTGGTTCTGGGATGCGGTAGGGGGAGGGGACAAGTTGGGTTGGTTTTGTCCGTGACACCACCCACGCCCTCCACCTCCTCCAGGACTTCCAATTCCCCGGACCCCAACACCTCATTTTCACCATGGACGTCCAGTCCCTATACACCTGTATTCCTCATGCAAACAGCCTCAAGGCCCTCCGCTTCTTCCTGTCCCGCAGGCCCAACCAATCCCCCTCCACCGACACCCTCATCCGCCGAGCCAAACTCGTCCTCACCCTCAACAACTTCTCCTTCAATTCCTCCCACTTCCTACAGACAAAGGGGGTGGCCATGGGTACCCGCATGGGCCCAAGCTATTCCTGCCTCTTTGTAGGTACGTGGAACAGTCTCTCTTCCGCACCTACACAGGCCCCAAACCCCATCTCTTCTTCTGTTACATTGATGACTGTATCGGCACCACCTCTTGCTCCCCAGAGGAGCTCGAATAGATCATCCACTTTACCAAAACCTTCCACCCCAACCTCAAGTTCACCTGGGCCATCTCCAACACATCCCTCACCTTCCTGGACCTCTCAGTCTCCATCTCAGGTAACCAGCTAGAAACTGATGTCCATTTCAAGCCCGCTGACTCCCACAGCTACCCAGAATACATCTCCTCCCACCCACCCACTCTCCTGCAAAAATTCCATCCCCTATTCTCAATTCCTCCGCCTCCGTCGCAACTGCTCCCAGAATGAGGCATTCCACTCCCACACATCCCAGATGTCCACGTTCTTCCAGGACTGCAACTTGCCCCCCGCAGTGGTCGAGAACGCCCTCGACCGCGTCTCCCGCATTTCCCGCAGCACGTCCCTCACACCCCGCCCCTGCCACAACCGCCCCAGAGGATCCCCCTCGTCCTCACATACCACCCCACCAACCTCCGGATACAACGTATCATCCTCTGACACTTCGGCCATCTACAATCCGACCCCACCACCCAAGCCATTTTTCCATCCTCACCCTTGTCTGCCTTCCAGAGAGACCACTCTCTCCACGACTCCCTTGTCTGCTCCACACTCCCCTCCAACCCCACCACACCCGGCACCTTCCCCTGAAACCGCAGGAAGTGCTACACTTGCCCCCACACCTCCTCCCTCACCCCCATCCCATGCCCCAGGAAGACCTTCCATATCACACAGATATTCACCTGCACATCTGCCAATGTGGTATATTGTATCCATTGCACCCGGTGTGGCTTCCTCTACATTGGGAAAACCAAGCGGAGGCTTGGGGAACGCTTTGCAGAACACCTCCGCTCGGTTCGCAACAAACAACTGCACCTCCCAGTTTCGAACCATTTCAACACCCCCTCCCATTCCTCAGACGACATGTCCATCATGGGCCTCCTGCAGTGCCACAATGATGCCACCTGAATGTTGCAAGAACAGCAACTCATATTCCGCTTGGGGACCCTGCAGCCCAATGGTATCAACGTGGAGTTCACAAGCTTCAAAATCTCCCCTTCCCCTACTGCATCCCAAAACTAGCCCAGTTCTTCCCCTCTCCCCACTGCATCCCAAAACCAGCTCAGCCTGTCTCTGCCTCCGTAACCTGTTCTTCCTCTCACCCATCCCTTCCTCCCACCTCAAGCTGCACCTCCATTTCCTACCTACTACCTCATCCCGTCTCCTTGACCTGTCCATCTTCCCTGGACTGACCTATCCCCTCCCTAACTCCCCACCTATACTCTCTACCTATCTTGTTTTCTCTCCATCTTCGGGCTGCCTCCCCCCCCCCCTCCCTATTTATTCCATGTCCCCCTCCCCATCCCCCTCTCTGATGAAGCGTCTAGGCCTGAAACGTCAGCTTTTGTGCTCCTGAGATGCTGCTTGGCCTGCTGTGTTCATCCAGCTCCGCACTTTGTTATCTTAACCAGGTTCTGTACATTGTGGAGCTTGAGGAACACAGCAGGCGAGGCAGCATCGGAGAAGCAGGAAAGTTGACATTTTTGCTTGGGCCCCTTTCTTCTCCTGCTTCTCTGAAACTGCCTGGCCGGCTGCGTTCCTCCACAATCCGCACCAACTCCAGCACCTGCAGTTCTTGCTATCGCCAGGTTCTGCACAGCACTTAAGGCATGGTGGCGGAAACAGGCAAAGATTACCTGCAGGTGGCAGAGTTGCCACTGGCAGTTCCTAAATGAAATTTGAAAACCGAAGTTGACTTATTTTTTGACAACAAAATGTGAGGCTGGATGAACACAGCAGGCCAAGCAGCACCTCAGGAGCACAAAAGCTGACGTTTTGGGCCTAGACCCTTCATCAGAGCATCCAGCCTCACATTTTGTTGTCTTGGATTCTCCAGCATCTGCAGTTCCCATTATCTCTTGACTTATTTTGTTTTTGGCAGGTAACCTAGAGAAAGTATTGCCCAATGGAGCTGAAAGGACAAAGATAATTGAGTATTAGCATAGTACTTACACTTGTAGGAAATACAAAAGAGGACCAAATACTTTATGTAGTGAAGTATCAGACACAATTGACATGCAGTTACAGCTGAAGAGACTGGAGCATGAGCAGTAAGTGAAGCAACTAGAAATGGCAGAAAAATTTAAAGTGAGACAGAATTAAGAAACCAGGAAACAGAAAAAAGAAAATTTAGAAGTGCAAAAGGGGTAAAAGAAGAAAGGGCATGAATATAAGCTTAAAGTAGCACAGCTGTAACAGGAGACATCAGGTGCTGATGCAGCTTCTGTTGGAGAGAATCTGTATCATAATTTTAAGTCCAGTCATGAAATGTTTAATGTTTAAGGAAATGTACAGGCCCTACTGGAGTTCAAGCAAAGGGATGTAGAGACACTTTTCATGTCATTTGAAAAAAAATTGCTTGGCAAATTAATTGGGCAAAAGAGAACTGGAAAGTAAGTTGACAGCTAAAGAACAGGAAATTTACCCTTCGCTGTCATGCGAGGTTTCTCAGAAACATACAGCAGTGCAGCAAATCATACTGGCTGCGTACGAATTGGTGCCTGAAGCACGTAGGCATAGATTAGATTAGATTTCCTACGGTGCGGAAACAGGCCGTTTGGCCCAACAAGTCCACACCGCCCCTTGAAGCATCCCACCCAGACCCATCCCCCTATAACCCACACATATAGGTTCCAGAATTGAAGGAAGCTGCCTGGGCAAACCTATATTGAATTTGAAAGAGTCAAGCAAAATATTTTTAACACGTGAATAGGAAGTGAAACCAGGCTTAGAGTGGTTATTCTCATATAGGAATTTTAAAAACCTACTAGTTTCCATAATAAGATCTTGTGTTGAAGTCCAATGATTTTTTGCAACTATTAGACAGGCAGCAAAAATAGCTGATAATCTCAGTCAACTTTATCTTTGGCCCATCACCTTCATAAATTTGAAAGGGCCAGAAAATGGAAGGCAAGTAGTCAAGGTGAGGAATGGGTAGCTGGAAAGAGCCCAAATTCAGATTAGAAAGGATGGTACTGAAGGTGGAAGTGGAAGTCGGAAGCCAAGGTATTTCCAGTGTAATAATGTGCGATTATAGTTATTGGAAATCCTGGAAGCTGAAAAAGAAACCACGGGACTTGCTGAAATTCATAGGAATGAGTCTGGAAAGAAAACTCGGAAGCAAAAGGTCACAGATCAGATTGCGGCTTTAACTACAAGTAAGGGAAAGGAGGTAGATGCCACAGAGTGCAGAAAAAGTACATTGGGTAGATGCTAGCCATGAAGGGTGTCTTTTTAGTCTCAAGGGAAGATCACTCCTTTTTTCCTTCAAAGGAATAATCCAAACCCAGAATTGTACTGAGGATAGTTTAGTTGCTCAGGAGAAGGATTTAGATTACCCTGCAGAGAGTTAACTGAAAGACAAAGCGTTGATGAATGGGCGAGGTGAGAATGTAGGTGTGGAACTGAAGGAACACAGCAGGCCAGGCAGCTTCAGAGGAACAGGAAAGCTGACGTTTCAGGTCTGGACCCTTTTTCAGAATTAGGGGAGGGGAAGGGGGCACTGAAATAAATGGGGGGGGGGTGCGGTTATAGAAGGTGGATAGTGGAGCAGATAGGTGGGAGAGAAGACGGACAGATCAAGGAGGCAGGGATGAAACTAATGAAGGTGAGTGTAGATAGGAAGTGGGGGTGGGGGTTGGTCAATGAGGTGGGAAGAGCAGATAGGTGGGAGAGAAGACGGACAGGTGAAGGAGGTGGAGGTGGAGATGAGAGGGGGAGCTGGTCTTGTGATGAGGTCGGGGTGAGGAGATTTTGAAGCTAGTAAAGTCCACATTGAGACCATTGGGTTGTAGGCTTCTCCTTGAGGTGTCCGTCTTCTCTTCCACCTCACTGACCAACTTCCTACTTACCCCACTTCCTACCTACACTCACCTTTTTATTAGCTTCATCCTGCCTCCTTGAGCTGTCCGTCTTCTCTCCCACCTATCTGCTTCACTATCCACCTTCTATTACCACCCACCCCATTAATTTCAGAGCCCCCTTCCCCTCCCCCATTTCTGAAGAAGGGTCCAGACCTGAAATGTCACCTTTCCCGCTCCTCTGATGCTGCTTGGCCTGCTGTGTTCTTCCAGCTCTACACCTTGTTATCTGAGCTAAAGAAAGTGTCTCTGTAATGGAGTTACAATCTGGATGTGACAGACAAGCAAGGGAAGCAGCTTTATAATGCAGGCAGATTATCGAGCAGCACTCCGAATGAAGAGTGTGGAGGATACTCTGTCCGAGCGTGAAATCTTCCAAATTCCTGTGAAGCAGGAGCTTGTCATGTGGCAGAAATCATCAACCCAGAAGGCACATTGAATATGACGGACCTCAGCCTTCCTCAAGACAAGCAAACTATAGAACAAGGTACAGATCTCCATTTTTACAAAAAGTAGTGATGGAAGGATGGCCAGAGAGCATAAAGGACACACATGTTGCTATTAAAACGTATTGGGCCTACAGAGATTGACAGCTGAAGATTTAATATTGTGCAAAAGAAATTGATTCTTTATCTCAAAAGAGTGGAGAGAGGCATGCTAAAGTGCTTTCATGTAAATCACCAAGGAATTGAATCAAGATGGAAAGGGGCAAGAGACATGCTCTACTGGCCAATCCTGAACAATGAAAACAGTGACCACGTCAGTCAGTGTAGCACTTGTAATGATTACCGAGTTAAACAAGCCAGAAAGCTGCTGGTGACACATGGCCTCCCAGAGAGACTGTGGATGAAGCTGGGAGTAGATCCTTTCATGCTGTCAGAAACTGCTGTTCTGACTACTAGAAGTGGACCATCTGAGTTTGACGTTTGCTGTGGAGGTTGTCGAATGCCTGAAAGCACAGTTCAGATGCTGTTGGTGCTTATAAATCTCACATTGCAACTAAGTTCTGCATCATTGAGATGGTAAAGACTTAAAAATTGTTGAATGCTGGCAAAAGTATCCAATAACTTTTGAAACCTCCAAGGGTGCTGTGGGAGGAGGGGACATCACCTCGCTGTCTGTCGTGCGAGTATGATGATGGACTTTACGGACTGCAGTGAAAGGAGGAATGGTTGATGTTGGTCTGGGATGGGAAGGGGTTAGAGCACAGTAGTCACTCCTTATTTATGTAATAGGTTGGCAAGGAATTGGGAAGCATCTGACATATCAGCAGTGGAGAGGATGGCAGACAATCCCACCTTTTACCCAGAGACCAAGTGAACCATTTAAGTGGCTATTAATTGCCTCTTTCTGCTGCCACTGGCATTCCTCCAGTTCTATGAAATTACCATGTAAATCCCAGTATCTTCCTGACTGGCAGGAGAGGATGAATGTTGATGGAGGGACCTATCTTGGAATCTATAGGCCTATGAAAGAGTCCCCAGTGGCAATGAGAAGGTACTCTATCATCCGTGTCGTCTTCTTCCAGGTGCAGTCCAGCTGGTGGCACTGTGGACCTCCAATTGTCAAACATCTTGCAGGACGGCTTAACTGCAACGACTGTTCACTGGCAACCAATCAGCCCACATCCAGCTGTAAAATGTGGCCATGGGATGGGATTCCTGTCAGATCAACAAAATTCAGCCTGACGTCACCACCAACCCAAATGACAATTCCAATCTTTTTCCATAACTTTTACATTTCATCCAAACTCTGGTTCCCTAGTTTGCTTAATTGCAACTCCCCCAAATTCTTCTAGATTCCCCACGCTCTCAGCTCTAGATTCTGTCCCCTGTCTCCTCCAGCTCTTTCCTGGGTCACCTCTCCCCACTTTTTCCCTCAGCCGAGGTCCATGCTGTGCTGATCACAGTGTCCAGTATGTAAGTCTGACAAGTCAGAATTAAAGTAGCAAACCTGATGCAAATGCAGTGAACAAGAACTATGCCACTACAGCACTTTTTAATCAGTGAAATGCCCATTGTAAAGGCCTCTTCAGGCAGCTTCTGTGCTAGCAATGACACCAAGTTTTCATGTTACAGGATTGGCTCTGCATATTACCTTTCTGCCATAGGTAGTGTGTAAGTCAGAGAATAGCAAGTTTCTGATGATTGCTAACTTTGTAACAGAATATTCTATGATTTTACAATGGGATATAAGTTTGTGCTTACAGGTGTCCACTATTGAGTTTCAAAACAAGGAGCTGCAAATTATGAAGTGATGGTGTTAGTTAAATACTATGGCCCAAGTTGTTTCCTCCCACCTTTCCCAAACAAGAACAGCATTGGTAAGGGGCAGAGTCAGACAGACACTTCGCCCTCAGGATCACTGGGGACATGATGCTGTAAGCAGAACAAAGAGAAGAAATTAAAATTGAAATTGTAGCTAAAAAATATCATTTTTTTGTGTGATGGTCGCTTGTGTGGTGTGAAGGCAGTTAACTAAATTCCACTGACTAAGCTTTGATGACAAGGGAAGATGCTATTGCACCTTATACAATAATGTAATGTGGAAAGTCTGTGCCATTGCAAATGACAGGATTAGAGGGACATATGTATGATTAGTACTTTGAAACTGGTAATACAAGGCAGCTTCTAGTATTAGATAAATAAGTCCAGTATATTTTTAATAGTCACCACCACTTTTGTTGTCACTGGGGGGCAACAGAAAATCCTATCTTTCCAAGTCATTGTAATACAGTCTTTTGACACTACATTACATCCTGCCATGGCCAAATGCGCGTAGAATGCAGACAACGTCTGAGATACAATACACAACTACAGAATCAAAGGCACAATTGTAACACCTTTAAGAAACTATATGCTGAATTTGCTTGGTTCAATGGGTGAAGCAGTCTACCGAATGAAAAAAGAACAGGCTTTCATGAAAAAGTATCTGAACACTGATCTTTTGTCCAGAGTCGTCATGTCACCAGCAATTTTATTGAAGCATTCTAATACAATATAAAAATCCTGTTCCATCAAAATGAGAGATTATTTAACAATTAAATGTTAAACTTAAATATGTAATGATTTAGGACCTGTTGTCTGAGAATCATTGATAACAAGGTGTAGCGCTGGATGAACACAGCAGGTCAAGCAGCATCAGAGGAGCAGGAACACTGATGTTTCAGGCCTAGGCCCTTCTTCTGAAGAAAGGTTTAGGCCCAAAACGCCAGCATTCCTGCTCCTCTGATGCTCTTTATCTGCTGTGTTCATCCAGCTCTACACCTTGTTATCTCAGATTCTCCATCAACTGCAGTTCCTACTATATCTGAGAATCATTGTGTTACTGTTCAGCATTAAAATCAGCCAATGCAGCAGCAATCATTGAGGCTCATACAGTACCATCTTTTATGAATGACTTGAAATTATAGGTGCTATGAAATGCAGGTGAACTATTTAAAAAGTTTAGTTAAAACTAAAGATTTAAAGCCTACTCTTCAAAGTATTCAAATTACATCTGACATGGTCATGAAACTACAATAGTGTATTATCAACAACAGTTCTAAAATAAGTTTAAAACAAGTATGGGAGTGAAATTGGACAGAAAGAGAACATTAACTTTATTTTCTAAAATTGGGAACATGCGCTTTTGCATAAATGACATCAGAAAAGTCCGACGACATCGCCAAATCTTCATTTCCCGTTTTTTTTGTAAGAAGCAGAGTTGTTTTGCAGCCAGTAATTGCTGCTTATTATGGTGCACGATGAAAAGAAGACAGAGAAGGACTACAAACGGTTTTATAGGCTTGTCAGCAGGGATCTTTTGGTACAAATTGCTGGATAAATAAAACAGCCTGTTGTTTCCTCAGTTAAAACAGTGAGTTATGTTAAAGAAGGAGAGGTGGAGCAGCATCAGCAGGCAGTGTTAAGGTTACCTGCTGGGTCCTAATTGGTGGCCAGTGTTGTTAATGGCTTCCTGTGGCTGAGTGTTTACATGTCATTTGCTCAGTGCTTTGTACCTCAGCTACTGGAACTACTGACAAGTTCTTCAATCTGTGTCTTTTTTTAGAATACTTCAAGACGGCTATTTGGACAGCAGTCAGAATGTTCCCAGCTCTGCCATGAAATCAAATATCTCAAGTCCATTCCAAAGTCACGTTTTTACATGGTATGAATGATGCATCTTTTTGCTTTGTATTATCTCGATCAAAAAAAACCTTGAATCTATTCAGACATTTTGCTATTCAAATTTCATACGCTAAATTGGTAGGACCACAAAAGACTGTTTGTTTTAGCACTGTTATCACCCAAGCTTTTTTTATGTTAAATTCTTCATTTAAATAGTTTCAGAATTGACAGATTCCAGGAGAAATTACAAATTATTTTGTTTTTTACGGAATTTGGAATTGTACAAATCATGTTCTTCTCTCTGGGCCTACTTTTCCACCTACCTTTAGCAGATATGTGTGAAGAATCAGTTAAATAGATAACACTCAAACATGTGAAAAAGTTCTGTCTCGGACAATATACGAAGGCAAAAGGGTTAGCAATAGTCCGAAAATCAGAAATTCAGCAATGCAATGAACAACATCTAAATCTCTTTGTTAGATAAGTAGCTAACCCTGGCCTTGGAATTTACCAAGTAGTAAATATCAGGGGAGCTCAGCTTTACAGTAGAATGAAGTCTAATCATCAATTTTAGTTTGAAACTGCATTTTAATCAGAGTTATGTATTTGTACTTTAATTCGTATTACTTTAAATCTGTATTTCCAGTTCTACTAATATTTGTTGAACACATGCAGTGTTGTTTGGTACTAAACCAAATAAAGCCAGGTTAAACCAGATCCCAGGTTCAATCCATTCTCCATCCTCGATTTCCCAAGTCTCTCAACAAAAAATGTTGGAGCATATACCTAGCAGAAAATAAGATTGAGGAGACCATCAGATTCAGCTGGGATAAACACCATTTAATATTTCAATAGCATATATTTCAGTTTAGCTCAGGGTTGAATCTGGGAATATACTTGCCTATTTGCCTCAGCTACAACCAGATTAAATTGGGGAACCACTCCAGAGAGGTTGAAATGACTTTTTTTTTGTCATTTATGTTAGATTTTTGAACATTTTTGATTACTATTTGCAACAGGTTTGTGAGAATTGACCACCAAAGAGGTATACAAATATTCGGTAAGATTTGTGCGTACTTCATACTAAAACCTGTCCTTCCATTTCCATCTGTTCAGATTGTGGAACTGCAGGACCAACTGGCCAAGAATGGAATTTTGAAAAACCAAGGAGATTATGAAGAATTCTGGCACCTGCTAAAACGAACATCACGTGCTTCACAGTTTGAAGCGAAACTCCAGGACATAAAGATAAAAAGTTTCGTTTATTATCTTACCCATGTAAATCACTTTGAATGTCTAAGAAATTTGAGAAGTGGCTACTTTCGCTCAGAGTTCCTTTGTTTTATATAGAACCTGTAGACTTATCATTAATTATGATTTACTAATGATGAATTACACATCTCTGGAGCAAGTGAGACTTGAACCTGGGTTTCCTGGGTCAGATGGAGGGACACTACTACTGTGTTATGAGAGCTCTTGGCTCAGACGTACATGAAGGCATTCATCTCTGAGTCTGGACTCCTGTTTATTTGTTAGTGGGATGTGGGCATGACTGGCAAGGGGAGTGAATCTGTGAAATTATTTACCACAGAGGGCTGTAGAGGCTGGGTCATTAAACATTTTAAAGGCTGAGATAGACAGATTTTCAATTATTAAGGGAATCAAGGAGCATTTGGAAAAAGCAGGCAAGTCAATTTGCAGATAACCAGCTTAGCTGTTATTTCATTGAATGGCCTACTTCTGTTTCAACATTTTATGGCTAGCATTTGTTGCCGATCCTTAATCTCCTTTAACATAGTGGCTTGCTGGACCACTTCAAAGGGCAGGTAAGAGTTAACTCTGTGTCTGGGATCACATGCAGTCAAGGTAGGCATGACAGATTTCCTTTCCTAAAGGAATTAGTGAGCCAAAAGGGATTTTATACTGTGATTGTTGCCATGATCATGTGTCTGGCTAGTTTCATATTGAATTCAAGTTCCATTAGCTGTCGTAGTGGAGTTTTAACTCATGTCCCATGATCACAAGCCTACACCTCTGCATTACCAATCCAATGACCATATCATGACACCACTACCTCTCCTGGTCAAGGATACATAAAATTCCAAAACAAAACTACCAGCTATTGTCCCTGCTGATGTTTACATAAGTAGATATGTTGATATATAGGATTTCAGAGAGTTCTGTATTGAAATATCCAATTGTTCAGCAGCTCTGGACTTCACCTGCATCTTGAACAATATTTCTCAATGTTCCTTGCAAATCCACTAAATCAACTATATTTTGTTTAAATCCAAATAAAAGTATTTGGTCATTGTTAGAAACATATGCCACTCTGGACCTGAGCCTATCATTTCTATTTCCACACTTTTCTTTTCATTCCAGTTTATTTTTTCTCTCTCTACCCCTGCTAGATTCATCTTGCATGTCATTTTGTCACCTCATGTTTTGCCCTTCTTGGTTATTACCCTTCCCTAATTCCTTCCTAAATCCTGTAGTAGTCTTTTGCCTTGTTAATCTCCCACTGCTATCCTCGGCTTGATCCTCTCTTCGATAAACTTAGAACCTCTCTCTATGCTCCTCTTGACATTCTTCATGGAAACCTGGCTGAAGCATGACAACACCTTTCCCAATCCACACCTTCCTGCCTGACTATACGTTTTACCATTTTCCCTTCTGAATATTGAGATGTGGCCAGCTCTTGCTTCAATTTGTCCCTGATTGCTTTGGCACCATCTCTTCCTTTTGAGCATCTCATCTTGATCCATTCCCCTCGATTCTTGTATAACATCCTCATTCTCTACTATTCAGATAAGAACAATAAAAATGTTCTCACAAAGACATTGTCACTGCTTTCCTTCCTTAGCCTATACACCAAACACTATCTGATTCTCAGTGGTTTCATTGTTCATCTAAGTTTGTGAAGCCCTCTCTCCTGTGAAATCATTGCCATCTTATTCTTCCTAAATCTCTCCTTCCAGAAAAAGGCCCCCCAACCCCATTTATATGTTTACTTGTTATCTCATGCAGACACTCTGCTGTAATCATAAATGAGGCCATCTCTCATCAGTTCTGTGTTCCATACGCCATCTACACAGTCTTATTGCTCCTAACTCTCTCCTTCTGTGCCCAGCTCTGGAAGAAACCTCTCCTCCCAGCCCCAATTAGAAAATATTTACAACTGCTGAGCTTTGGATCCTCCATTTTCCATTTTTCTTTTACTGCTACATATTTCCTCTGACCTCTCTTTCATTGATGTTCTTGATCTAGTTAAAACTCTCATCTATCCCAGTTGCTCTCCATTCTATCCCAATTGGCGCTCTCCTTAAGTCCAAGATATGCAGAATTGAATGTTCTTGGGTAAACAACTGATTTAGCCAGTCATTGCTAGAACTGGCTTGATCATGTAAAGCACTATTGGGTCTTACTGTCATTTGTCAGCTCTGCTCATTATATTAGGATTGTTCTGGAATGCTTGAGTAACTCCCTGCATTCTCTTCCCAACACCAACTGCCTTCTTAAATAACGTTTTCCTGCCATACCCACCGTCCACATCAACTCCAACAAGTGTGAGAAACTGAGGTCTTCCTATCACCACACATTGATGTGTAATTCCCTAACATCAGGTTCTGTTCCCCCTTTCCTTACAGTCTTGTGTTTATGCTCTGCCCTGTTCCATCCTTACAAACTCCCAACCTTGTTCAACTTTTAATTCATCTCCAAAGTCCTTGAATGTGTTGTCACGTCCCAAATCAGTTCCTACCGTTGTTCTTCCAACTCCATGTATGAATCCTTCCAATCAGGCTTTCACTCCACCACAGATTGAAATAGCCCTGATCAAAGTCACAAATGATGTCTGTTATGATTGTGACAGAAGTAAACTATTTCTCCCTGTCCTTCTCAAGCTATCTACAGCCTTTGACAGGGTGACCAAATCATCCTGCTCTAACACTCCTTCATCCAATTGGCTGGGATGTTCCTGGCATTGTTCCATTTTTATCTTTCCCATCATAGCCAGAGTCATCTGCAATGGCTTCTCCTCCTGTTCCCCTTCTGTTGCCTCTGGTGTCCCTTCATGATTTATCCTTGTTCTTCTCCTAGATTACTTTCCCTTTAGTGACAACATTTGTAAACAACATTACATGCCAACAACACCCCTAACTACCGAGTACTACCTTATTCAACTTCTCTGCCTCTTTTGTCACCTAGCTTGTCTGATATCCAGCAATGGATGAGCAGAGGTTCCCTCCAGTTAAATATTGAGAAGATCAAAGCCATTGTCTGAGACTATTCCAGACCTTGAACTGAGCCACCAATGCCTATAAGCTTTCTATTACCAAGCCCGTGTCCTTCCAAATTCATAACATACCTGATACTCCTTACATAAGATCATTTGCTGCTGAAAGCCTCTTCCCTTCTTGATCACCCTGAAACTTAACTTCTCAATGCTGTCCTGGACAGCTTCCCATCTTGGACCTCCATAAACAGGAATGCATCCAAAAATATGTTGTCCAGATCCAAACTCTCACCAAGTCGTAGTCACTCATCACCCTGTGCCAACTGACTTACATTGACACCAGTCAAGAAACATCTCAGTCTTAAAAGTCACACCTATGATTTCAAATCACTCCTGTATTTCCTTACAACATCTCCCAGCTCTCTGAAATCAGTGTGCCCTTCCAATTGTGGCTGTGCCTTCAGCTGCCTAGTTCTAACTTTTGAAATTCCCTTACTTAAACTTTTCCTCATCTCTACCATTCTCTCACTCTATTAAGATGTACCTTTAGAACCTACCTCTTGACCAAGCTTTGGTTCATCTGTCCTAATCTCTCCATATGTTGTTGAGTGTGAAGTGCTTTGCACTTTGGGATGTTTACTAAACTGAAGGCATTATGCAAAAGTTGTTTTTGCTGTAATTCTATCCTTCTGTTGTCAGTGAATAGGCCATTACCTCGCTTCAACAAGAAACTTGGACAAGATCGAGCAAAAAATCCATGTGAAGCAAGAAAGACAAAGAACCATCCCACAACTGTAAGCAACTTATCTCTGTATTAATTCATCATTAATTATTGACATTGCTTTTCATCCACTCAAATCTATGTAATAAATAATTCCTTTGCCTGTTAATATTTTTATTTAATATTAGAAAAATTCTTCTTTATTGGTTATCTACAATTGACTATCTACATGATATATTTATTTGATGTGGCCCATAAGCTTTATTTCTTATTTTCCTTGCCATTTTTTTAGGGAGGAGGGCTGATAATTTTCCTTTTCTCTTCTCTCCCTATTGGGAATTCTATTGGTACGCAAGTGGTTTTATTTACACGTGAGCTTTGACACTCACTGTCAGCAGGATGTTCATTGTGAGAGGGAATCGCAGCTGATCCTTCACTTCTTCAATGTTCACTTTTTCAATGCGCATTTTCAGCAGGGGTCAGGAGCTGATGAATAGCAATCAGGTGTGGGAACCTGGGCTGAATTCCACCCCCCCCCCCTCCATTGTATATTGGTTAAAAATTGGGAAACCTGGGTCATTATTTGTCCCTTTTCCCAAGTTCAGCAGATTTGTTGTCAGACATAGTGTCTTCATGACTTGCATAATGTAGCCATTCGTGAAATAGAATGAAGCTATTTAAAGAAGGCTTCTCTGTTATTTCTGTATGATCCTTGTGTTAATAGTTTAAGAAGATTGAAGCCCGACTGGGAAGTATGTACTACCTTAAAGAAATAAATATTCAATGGAACTACAGCCTCCAATTACAGCAAATATTTAATTTTCACAGGATTCTTATGATAGATATTAAACTTGGCCAAATAAGATAGTTGTGTGTTTTAATCATTTCTGGCATTTTTTTGGGTTGATTTTATTATTGTAAGTACAATTGCATTTGTACAAAAGTATTGACACCTACCAGTATAATAGCTCTAACATTCACCCATGTGAATTCATGAAAATGTGCTTCAAACATTGCTTAACTTATTATACAGGTACTTTGTCCTTTTCCTTTTGCAAATATAAGTTGTAAACGTCTTTGAAAAATGTATGTCATATCGAAAGTGTGCAGTGATTAGCAGCTTGTGTCCTGACGCTGCTTGTGCCCACTACAATATGTCTGTTTCCTTGTAGTTGCCTCATTTTGAGTTAGAACTCAGCGCATCTAGCTACAGTCAAGTTTTCTAGAGCAGATATAAAGTCCAAAATGTAAAATGCAGTTGAAATGATAGAGGCTAATGGTTACATGTTGTGGAGGAAAATTAACTTTCATTGTAGAGAATGTATTATGAACCAAAGTAAATCAGTTTTGATAGCACTTTCATTTCACTTTGTATGAAAACTGAAACTCTTTTTCAAAAGGAGCATCAGGCATTATTTGACTATGTGATAACATTGTAGAATATGTACGCAGACCGAATTGCAGTATGCAATACCAGCTGAGATACTTCGAACTAACCAATACCTGAAATGAAATAGTTAGGTTAAAAGTTTGAGTTTTATGAGTTACATTTTTTTATAACTAACGTGAGTTGTAGTTTATACTTTTAACAGCAGCTTTTTTTTCCATCTTGATGTGATGGGCGTGGGGAAGCTTGTTTAGAAAGAAGCAGGAAGAGGAATGAATGATGGAAGTCAAGGATGACTCCAGATTTACCTCAGCCCTGCTTTTCTTGTGTACAGACTAACAGCTGTGACCTGGATGATGAGTTGGGGTGGGTCAGGCCCTTCACACAGTAGTGCGACTCGAACATTAGTCTTCCAATCTATGAGACGTGGCAATATTTCTTAGCCCCAGTTTGTCAAGAGATTGCCGAAGGCAGTTAAAGGTTTAATTTGCAGGGCACATTCTTTCTTTGGGTACTGCATGATCTGGAAGAAAGTCAGCAGACGTCTTGTGACAGCAGACTCATCTGTTTCATCATTTTTTTTCTGCAGCCTATTCGTTTACAAAAAAATTTATTATAGTAAGGTATCTATTTTATGTCGTTTGCACCTAATGTAGGTTCATAAGCCTAAAGCACAGTAACTAAATGATTAAAAGTGTGGAATTTTCATTTAAAATAGAAAACAAAATTAAATTTAGTATGTATTGAATGTGAAATTATAATTGCAGAAACCAGCCAGAATATTACTCACTCAAATTTATTATCTTAATAGGAGTTTGATTTCCTCACAATTTTATTTTACACTGTTAATTATCTTTTTAATGTTACCCTGTATTTTTAAATCTTTTTTCAAACCATAATAACAGTATATACATTTACACAGATTTTTACTCTCTTTAAGATTAAAAAAACTTGGTGCTAGTAGTCCATCTTATTGTGCAATGCTTTTCTTTTTATCGTTGGTGTATACCTTTTTGTAATTCCATTAATGACTTTGACTAGTTATCATCAGATTTATCTTTTTATAGAGAGCTGCATCATGCATTATGAAACAATGATATTGTGTATTCAGCATTTTCTGATGTTTTATAAGATTATCTGGCTCATAGAACATAGAACAATACAGCGCAGAACAGGCCCTTTCGCCCTCGATGTTGCGCCGAGCTGTGATCTAATCTAAGCCCCTCCCCCTACACTATCCCATCATCATCCATATGCTTATCCAAGGACTGTTTAAATGCCCCTAATGTGGCTGAGTTAACTACATTGGCAGTCAGGCCGTTCCACGCCCTTACCACTCTGAGTAAAGAACCTGCCTCTGACATCTGTCTTAAATCTATCACCCCTCAATTTGTAGCTATGCCCACTTGTACAAGCTGATGTCATCATCCTCGGAAAAAGACTCTCACTGTCCACCCTATCTGATCATCTTGTATGCCTTGTATTAAATCCCCTCCTAGCCTCCTTCTCTCCAGTGAGAACAGATCCAAGTCCCTCAGCCTTTCTTCATAGGGCCGGGGCTCCAGACCAGGCAACATCCTGGTAAGTGCCCTCTGCACCTTTTTCCAATGCTTCCACATCCTTCCTGTAATGGGGCGACCAGAACTGCACGCAGTATTCCAAATGAGGTCACACTAGCATTTTGTACAGTTGCAGCATGCCATCCCGGCTCCGGAACACAATCCCTCCACCAAAAAAACCTAACACACCGTAAGCCTTCTTAACAGCACTATCAACCTGGGTGGCAACTTTCAGGGATCTATGTACATGGACACCGAGATCCCTCTGCACATCCACACTACCAAGAATCTTTCCATTGACCCAGTATTCTGCCTTCCTATTATTCTTCCCAAAGTGAATCACCTCACGTTTATCTGTATTGAACTCCGGTTGCCACCTTTCAGCCCAATTCTGCAGTTTATCCAAGTCACCGTGCAACATTCTTCCACACTGTCCACCACTCCTCCAAGTTTAGTGTCACCTGCAAACTTACTAACCCATCCACCTATGCCTGCATCCGAGTCATTTATAAAAATGACAAATAGCAGTGGTCCCAAAACAGATCCTTGAGGCACACCACTAGCGGCCTGACTCTAGGCTGAATATTTTCCATCAACCACCACTCGTTGCCTTCTTACAGAAAGCCAGTTCCTAATCCAAACTGCTAAATCTCCCTCAATCCCATGCCTCTGTATTTTCTCCAGTAGCCTACCATGTGGAACCTTATCAAAGGCTTTAGAAAAGCTGAATGTTTTTTTCACCATGTATTGTTGCACAAAGTAATTTAAGAAAGATCAATTAGAAGATTACGTTTCATAGTAGTTCCTTCAAAGATGCAGTTCTAGTTTTTACTTAATTTAGATTTATTCGTGGATCTCCCAAAGTGAGTTACATTTTCCTGATAAAACTAACCACCTTTTTTTATCAGAATGTGAAGAAATGATAACCAGCAGATTTTGATGTGCTGTATTTCATAAAGATTTGTCTAAAATGAAACAGCACAGAGAGCATTCAGCCCACCCTGTCTCTTCAAAGCTAACAGTACATCCCACTCCCTGTTGCTTTCCTACAGTCCTGTAAATCTTTCCATTTCAAGTATTGCATCCAGTTTGATTTGAAAATTACCATTGAATCTTCTTCCCATCGCCTTCCATGCAGCGTATTTCCAATCATAGCAATTTACTATAGTGTAAAATTCTGGTAAACCTTGACTGGTTATTTTGTCTTTAGTTATAATGACAGTCTGAGGTTAAATTAGACAAATACATTCATTCTCTGGATTCAATCATGAATCATGACCTTGGAGGGCTTTTTAAAACACATTGAATATTCTCTGATATTGTGATGTGAATAGGGTGTTAACGTCAAAGGGCACCATGGTCCCGTCCTCATCTATTCTTATGTCTTTGAGGGATTTGAGGTACATCCTATTCACATCAATTTGACATACCACTGGCAAGAGAAACACTAGCAACACTGCTAAAAGAATGAGACCCGAGTGACACCATCTCCACAGACAACATACTGAAATTAATGAACCTATGCCTCATGATCCACTTTACCTTTAACAGCCAAGTCTATGAGCAAATCCAGTTCAGTTTCTGGTCCAACGTGATCCTAGGGGATTCAGCATAGATAATGTCACTGAATGCCAAGACTGAAACTGGAAATATTTGTAATAAATCAGGTATCATTTTTGGCTAAAGGCGATCACCTGAGGACCTCTTCAAAGAGAGCTAACTACAGTGTAACTACATTTCCTTCTCATGTGCCCAGTCTCAGCATGTGGAGCAAGCACTGGGATTTACGAGGCTTGCTGACTTCCTCATGGATCAGTATGCCATTGACTGCTTCGCACCACTGTAAGTGCCACATGTGAACTCTGCTCAGAGCAGAATAGAAACAGATTTGACTCCTTCAGGGCATGATCGCAGGTAGCAAATGATACAGGTCAATGACCAATATCAAACTTTGAATGGACCTCTCATGTATTAAAGTTGGTTTTTTTTGCACACTCTCTGTAGCTGTAACACTATAATCGGCATTATGTTCTATTACCCTGATTTTACTTATGTAAGCTATGCATGCAAACAATACTTTTCACTGTACCTTGGTACATGTGACAATAATAAATCAAATCATTTTCCTGGCAGCAGTCACAGTGGCTTCAGTCTGCAGCAATCTCAAAGCAACCTGGCCGACCAAAGAGTAGGTACTGGAAGACCATGGTTAGCTGCCAACCACATGCTGATGATCTTGGTGTGTGGTCCCTGCACACATACAGAATGTGTTTACAATATAGTACATCTTCACTTAAACTTGCAGTTGCTTTCCAGAAAATCTACTTTAAGTGAATCAGATTATACAATTAAAACTAATGTAAAGCTGTACTTTGGTTCTGTAGGACCTTCTTAATCAGAAAAATAATGTTGAAACATTTTACCCTGTAATTTGAAATTATTGGCATTGCTTAGTTTCTTCAGTGGAAATGAACACATGCTTTCTGAGTCATTGTAGACCCTTTCACCCACAAACCTTGTAGTTTGTATACTTTTGTCTCCAGTTCCCTAATCCACAAACTTGATCCTAACCCTTTGCCTTGTGGCCCATGCTATTCCCCTCTTGTCAATTCTCCACTCACTGAACCTCGGGATCCTACAATCCCCAACATGTAGAAGCAGGCGATTTGGCCCATCAGGTCAACACCACCCATCTGAAGAGCATGCCCCCCCCCCACTCAATCCTTGTATCCCTGCATTTCCCATGGCTAATCCACCTAGCCTGCACATCCCTGAACACTGTGGGCAATTTAGCATTGCCAATCCACAGCGAGAGGACACCAGAGCGTCCAGAGGAATCCCACACTGACACTGGTAGAATGTGCAAACTCCACATAGACATGCAGCCAAGAGTGGAATTGAACCCTGGACCTCTGGTGTTAAGCCACCATACCGTCCTGTCTCTCTCGCTCACCACTTCTTTCCCATGAGCCCTGGATCTGGATCTGGATCCAGACTTGGAAGGGGATGCAGGTTCAGGAGAGGGAAGCATCAAGTGGGAAATCTGGAGAGTGGGCGGGGGGTTCAGCAAGAGAAGAGTCCAGGAGTGATTGTCACTGCAGGTGGAAGGGTGGGCAGCAAGATGTATTGTGAATAGGAAGCTGCTCCTAGATGGCACCAAACAGTCTCACAGCTCTACCTGAGATTAGGAGAAAATGTCTTTTGAAATTTACTTCATGCACAACACTAGAATATAGGCCTCTTTAAGAGACCAACTTTAAACCAAACAACATTAAATGCTGCAACATGAAATGGGGACTTCTGAGATCTTTGTTGCTGTCTGCAATTGTGAAATCATGTAATGGTCCTTTATTCTTCATCATCACTGTCTTCCCAGTGTTCCTTCGCTACGTGGTCAGGTTGCCTCTTAAATGGAGGAAGGGCGACAAAGTAGAAGGTGCATGCCTACCCTGTTTGCAGCTTGTAAATAAATAATGTGGATGAGGAAGCAGTGGGATGTAAGAATGCAAGTTAATTACCAGGACACCCAGCTTCAGCAGTTACCACCCCAACTATAGTCAGCATTGTGTCCTCAAGGGAGGACAACAAGGCAGGTCCGATCCCTTAAACCTATCTCGTACTGCCTTTAGTCGGGCATCACCTTATTCTGCATGAAAGAGAGAGGGGTGTTTCAGTGAGTATTTGGCATCAGTGGCTGTTAAATTGCCAGAAATATGTGGAACCTATGAAATACGTGCATGAAGCTTGTAGCAGTACTAAGTGTATGGTGGCCTGAGGTGAGACATAGATAAAAGCCAGATGTGAGGCTGACTCGTAGCAGTAGTAAGTGCTGCCTTGCTACCTGCATCATGTTCAGTGGGCACAGGGTAATTGTGTAAGCCTCGTGGCCAATTTTCAGGTGGTATTTATTTTAATCCACTATATGTTTGCGGGTCAGATAAGTATGTCATAGAATCATAGAATCTTGTGGAAACAGGCCAGTCGGCCCAACAGGCCACACTGCTCCTCAGAAGATCATTTCATGCTGGCCCATTCTTCTACCCCTGCATTTCCCCATGTTTAAGCCACCTAGCCTAAAATGTATTTTAATGTGGTATACTATGCATTCAAAAAGCAGGAGAAATCCAACCCAGCCAATCACCGCCCATCAGTCTACTCCTGATCATCTGTAACGTGATGTAAAATAATGGACACAATTGTTGATAAAGCCTTTTACATCCTTTCATGCCAATGAAACACTTCTGAAATGCCACCGTAGAAAAATGGTCAATCAGTTTGCTCACTCAAATAACAATGTAGTAACTGAACATATAAGCAGCTAATTGGCAGAGTTGATAAGATTGAGAGGGATTGAAATTGACCAGAGAGGTTTAAATAAAAACTACAGTGAGGAGTTTGCTTGAATTTCATTTTTCTGTAATTTTAACGCTTCTATTGAAAAGCTTTCCATTTTTATTAAAACACCAGTTGGGGAATTTCATTTCTACAAAGCAACTGATTTATTACTCATCATTTTGGCTGCCAGGATATTTTTTGTGATGGATGTAGTGGTGAAAAGGACAATTCAGAGAAAAATACTGGAAGCAGATTCTGTAAATTCAGCTGAGGTTGCAAGTATGTATTTAAGAAAATATTAATGATGCGCTGCTTCATGTCAGACTTAAATTTTACACATAAGACAGCATTGTTTTTATTGTGAATATAGGTGTAAAATGCATTCTTTGATTCTCCTAATTATGCATAACAATATTGCAAGTAAAGATTATCATAACGGATATTGTATCGATCAATAGTTTTGTTTGGGAAATCCATGAATACATCCTGTTTTAAACCTCTGTGATCCGCTGCATTCTTTAGAAGTTTGGTCCTACACAATTTGCCCATTAAACCACTTATGAGCACGTTCAGCTGACTTTGGTAATTGCTTCCAAATGCTATGAGGATTACTGAGAATGTCACCAAACCGTGAGGAGGCCACGCAGGTCTTTCATCCTACCTCCTACCTAAGGTAAGCCACATGGGCCACTGTTTACTCTGCCTGGCCCAGGACAAATAGATCTTAACTCATTCCTTGTTATCATCAGTCTGACTTGAGCAAGAGCAATTGTTCACAGAAGCATGGTAAAACAGTAACGAGAGCATATCTATTTAAAAGAGGAAATGCAAAAGAGAAACTTGTGCATTACATTCAAAAAGCTGCTGAAACAGATCCTGAAAGTGGCATCTTTTAAAAACCAGTATTGGATGTTATTATCTCAGAACATTATTATCAACAAATGTAATCTGGGCTCTTCGGAGATAATGGGAACTGCGGATGCTGGAGAATCCAAGATAAAATGCAAAGCTGGATGAACACAGCAGGCCAAGCAGCATCTCAGGAGCACAAAAGCTGACGTTTCGGGCCTAGACCCTTCATCTGATGAAGCGTCTAGGCCCGAAACGTCAGCTTTTGTGCTCCTGGGATGCTGCTTGGCCTGCTGTGTTCATTCAGCTTCACACTTTGTTAACCTGGGTTCTTGTTTGTTTCATTCAGCTTTGGATCAAAAGCCTTGGGATTCTACCCGGAGATTGTAGCATGCATCATCTTTGTAATGCACGTTGCAGCTCATCAGATCCAAAGAAACTGACTGGCAGTTAAAGCTACTGCAAATTGCACAATAGATATCAATTCTCCATCACTGATACTGTCCACACTTAGCTTTATAATGGAAGGACTCCATTCCTTGAGTATGGATCTTTAGACCACTCTGCCATCTCCACGCTAAGCAGACAGGCATGTGGAGAATCATAGAATCTCCCCAGTGTGGAAAGAAGTTATTCGGCCCATCGAATTTACACCAAACCTGCAAAAATCATCCCACCCTACCCCTGTATTTACCATGGCTAAACCACCTAACCTGAACATCCTAGATTCTATGGGTCAATTTAGCACATGGCCTGCATATCTTTGGACTATGGTAGGAAACCGGAGCATGCAAGGGCTGGATTCAAACCCAGGTCCCTGGCATTGTGAGATAACATTGTTAAATACTAAGCCACAATGCCACTCTATATCAGGTAATAGGAACAAACTGTTTAGCAGTACAATACAAGTCAATTATAAAGAAAGAATGAGAAGAATTGTATTTCCATTGTATCTTTCATAATCTTGGGCTATCCCAAAGTGCTTTTCTGCCAATGAAGTACTTTTCAATGTTGAATCACTGCTAGATTGTTGGAAAAACAGCAGCCAGTTTGTACACAGCAAACTCCCACAAATGTCATCTGACAATTAATCATTTTTTTAGATGCTGGTTGAAGGGTAAATACTGGACTAGGACATTCAAACAGTATCATGGGAATACACACTCACAATGCACAAAGCGCATTTATTAATTTAGTTAACCCTTCAATCCTGACCAATCCCTGGGTATTATCTGCTGATAAACAATGTCTGATTTTTATTCCTGACATATACTGCAGGACAAATGCATACAAATGCTGGTGCTGCTGTGTTTTTCTCCCATGACTTGCTCACTGACTTGCATTCTCTGTTGCATCTGACAAATCCATATTTCAGCATCCAGTGGGTGAGCAGCTGTTCTAAGGATCCATGCACGGTGCTCAGTGTGCCAACCCCGTTTGCAGCATTAACTGCTGCTTCTGGGAGGGGCTTCCGCACATGGACTTGGAAATCCATGCAAACAAAAACAAAATTAATGGGAATGCTATCTGGAGGTCCCGATGGACATGTTGGTCTAAAAGAGAGGCATCCTCTTCCTAGAGAACCTACAGAAGAGGCTGCACTACCAACCAGCCTGGCATGAGATCGCCACCTGGATCAGTGCCATCTCCAAGGTGCAACAAAATGCCCAGCAAGTCAATGATCTCCTCTGCTCCACCAGGGTAAGAATCGCACTCTCTCATTCTCTCTGACCTCACATTCACTGTCTCTGCATCTATGTTCCACCATTCTCACTGTTACGTGCAGGGGCTCTCAACTGTACTCCCACCCAACCTCCCATACCGCTAACCCTGCATGGCCCCTGCACTACTTCCTCATCCTTCAGTACACCTCTCTATCGTGCTTACACGTGCACCAGCACAGACAGCCATGCCACCCACTGAAATCTCACTCACTCCTCCCACCATTTTCTTATTACAGGACATGATAGCCCATAACAAGGCAGAGAGAACCTTACAGGTGGAGGGGTGTGTGACATCCCTAAAGGCTGGCTCCCTCTGTATGAAAAATTACATCTGTCAGATTTGATCAGGAAGGCGCAACACTCAGAGTGGGTCAATTCTGTGGGATGACCCCAGGAGTAGGCAGCCTGTGTGCTGTACATTGATTACAGGTCTACACAATGTTCTTCCCCTTTAAAACCCTGTGATCCTTGTTTGCTGCAGCCCCCTCCCTCAAAGGAGAGTCACTTACCCTGCCTCCTCCAGGTATAGTCACAGCCATTTCATTCCCCATTAAACGCTCCCATGAAAGTTCTCAAATCATACGCAAAGAACATAAAAGTTATAAATAATGTCAGCTGAAGCAGAGTTTGCCAATTGAATGCAGTCCAGTGTTTAAATTTTCAGTGTCGAACTTGTTGAATTGACTTGGGTCAGCAATGTCTCCCAATAAAAGGAACAAAATCCCTTTGCTCCCAGTGCCCAAGTCCACTTTGGTTGTGGTCTTACTTAATCTGCCACTGTGCCTTTTTATAAACAAAATCAATTATGTTTTAGTCAATTATTCTTGGCAATCCTTTCCCTAAAGGTAGGGAGTTATTGACTTGTACCCCCTGGTGAGCATTTAAGAAGAAAAATTATGTTTTTGGTTGTGTATACTATTTCCAGTGGATTGTGTGAGATGGTTCTGTCCAGTGTTTCTTTCCTGGTCTGTGCCCGTTTAGATGCCCACACTTCAACAATACTGCTGTATGATACCATTCACACCAAATAACATAACTTGCAAGTTTATAAAGGAATAATAGCTATTGATTTCCAGGAAATTCCATGTTCAATGTGTACTCCAACTCTATGGTGGACCATGAAGCCAGAGTTGCTACTTATCAATGAGTATCTAACTCTATTTATAGGGCTGTGTATTATGTTACTGAGGATATGTAACTCCAGTAGGTACCTGTGTAGTTGAAATTAGGAAGAGGGTAAGAATAGTAACCGTGACTTGTGCCAGCAAGTATTTTATTTGTGTGAATTTTCACTACTTGAATGGCAAACATTTCTGCCTGCGCTGTTTCAGTTTTGCCTGGCAAATTCTCCTACCTTAATGGAAGAAGGAAAACAGAAAAGAAAATGTGGCTGATTGTTTTGGCAGCTCTAAAGGGAAAATTATCCAGGTGTCTAACTAGTGAATCCCAATGAAAAGTATATGTCCCATTTCTAGTCTCTGTGATTCTGTCCCATCAACTGTTTTGTCATTTGTCTCCTGTATTCAGCCCTGTTATAGGTCTTCTCTTTAGTTCTTTTATCACCATATCACCTTTCACCTACTGAGAAACAATTTATTCCTAACATTGATGAAGGACCTGAAACATCAACGCCATCTCCTTCTCTAAAGTTTCTGACAGGCATATTTTGTTTTCATTTCCAACTTTCAGCATTCAAAAGTATTTTACTTTTGGACTAGTCGTTAGTTATTTGCTACTTCTCTTCCGGGGGAATGTTCACCTTGACTAAGTTCTGCACTTCACTTCACTCTAATTAATTTTTTCTTTATTTCTTCTTCATTTTCATTGCTGTCTGTTTCCCTTCTCAGGCATCTACCAAAACTCACTTCTTCAATCATTGTATCACCTCCAATTCATTCTTCATGGATTTCAAACGCAGATTCATTCTTCATGTAACTGATCCAGCCACAATTACAGCTATGTCCTAGACATTGAACATTCCTCAAACCATTGTTTCTTACAGCAGCACCAGTTCACTTTACCACAGTTATCCTGCTTGATGGTTTCATTTCACACGTCCTCTTCTGACGCCTCAACAAAAAAAAAGTTTTGATTCATTTTAGGTGTTAAGGATCACATAAATCGCCAATCAACAAGTATCCAGTATAAACCAAAAGAGGCCCAAAGCCACTTTGATTACACTTCCTCAGTACCCTGCTTCCTGTACAAGTTCCATTTTATTCTGTCAGTTTTTCTGTCTGAATTGTTATGATAATACCAATTCTGAAATGTCTTTCTTTCTCCTCCACCGAGACTTTTCCCTTTCCCTGCACCCACTGCATCATAGTCTCTAAACTATCTTTCGCTCATTTTTCACAATTCTGCTTTCACCCTTTTCCCAGAACTAAACAGGGTTCCCCTTGTTCTCATGTTAGTCATCACCGACCTACATATTCATTCTCCATCATTTCCATCACCTCTGGCATCATGTAACTTCCAAAGATCTAGCCTGAACCCCCATTTCAACATTCTGAAGGGACTTTTTCTTTCACGTCATCTTCAATCATTCTAACGTCTTTCCCCAACACTTTCCCTCACCCTGCCACTATTCCAGGTGAAACAATATGTACTTTTTTCAATTTAATATAATGTGTTCACTGCTCACAAGATGATCTGCTGTACAATGCAGAGATCAAACACAGATTGGGTAACTGCTTGCTGAACACCCTCCATTCAGTCTGCAAGCTTCTGGTCCCTGGGCTTCTGGTCATTTACCATTGTAATTTTGTCCTTGGTTCCATTTTGAGCTTTACCATCGTCAGCTCCCTATAGTGTTCCAACAAAGTTCAAAATGAGCTCAAGGAAGAATAGCTTATCTTTCAATTAGGACCTTCAGGACTCAAAATTGGGTTTGATTGACAATTTCAAACTGTAGTCTCTGCTTCTCCATTTTCTTGCCATTTCTTTGTATGCATTGACCTTAATCTTGTTTCTTTTGTCTTGCTTTTACTATCAGATGACAGCTGTTCATCATTTGTTGCACACTTGTCCCATCACCACTCCCCTGTCCTACCATCTCCTTTGTCATTTAATGTCACCTATCTTCCACCCTATTATAGCCATTACCCTTTGTTCTTTTTCCATCTCCCCCATGTGACACATTTACAATGCTTCCCAGTTCTGGTATTTCCTGAAGTGTTAACTGTTTCTCTGTTCCCACAGATATTACCAGATCTACTGAGTATTTCCTGAACTTTTGTTTTTATTTTATGTGTTTATGTGTATATTTCAAGCATATATATAGATGTTTTGCCTGTGTGTATGTGTTGTGTTTTGTGTGTCCGTGTGTGTGTGTGTGTGTGTGTGTGTGTGTGTGTATTTGTGTTTCATGTGTGTTTGTGTTTTACACATGTGTGCCTGTCTGCATGTGTATGTGTTTTCTGTGGCTGTGGATATGTTTTATGCATGTGAATGTGTAGTGTGTGTGTGTGGACGTTGATGTACATGTGTTTTGTGCATATGTATGCGTGTTTTGTGTGGATGTTGCACAAAGACTTGAAACTCAGAAGTGATGCCCTCCATGATTGTGAGACTTGCTGTCAGTCACAAAAAGCAATGACTACTTGGAAAGCACCAGAATGGCTGTGAGCATGGTGGAATGGACTTGTAGTTGGGTATGTAACTCAACAACCTCAACAGATGGTTGAACACTAGAAGGGCAGAAAAAAGTCAATCTCATCTGATTGGAATAACATGATCAGTACAAAGCAGTATTCCAAAGGTGAGGTGAGAGTGACAGCCAATGACATCAAGGACCCCTAGCAAAACTGGAATCAATGGGCATTGGAGGCAAAATCTCTGGTTGGAATCATACCTGACAGATAGGAAGATTGTTGTTATTGTTGTTAGAGATCAGCCATATCAGCTCCAGGACATCTCTGCAGTAGTTCCTCAGGGTAGTGTCCGAGAGCCAACCATCTTCAACTGCATCATCAATTATCTTCCATCATAAGGACCGAAGTGGGGATGTTCAGTGATGATAACATAACATTCAGCATCATTCGTGACTCCTCAGATACTGAAGATCTGGACAATATCCAGGCTTGGGCTGACATGTGGCAAGTAACAGTCACACCACACAAATGCCATGCAATGACCATTTCCAAAATGAAACCATCTAACTACTGGCCTTTGACATTTAATGGTGTTACCATCACTGAATCCCCCCCTCTTCTGGGGGCTATCATTTACCAGAAAGTCAACTAGACTTGTCACATAACCAGTGTCTACAAGAGCAGTCCAGAGGCTAGGATTACTGTAGTGAGTAACTCAATTCCTAACTCCCCAGAACTTGTCCACCATATACAAGGCACAAGTCAGGACTGTGATAGAACATTCCCCACTTGAACAGATGGCACAGCTCCAACAATACTCAAGCAGCTTGACAGCATCCAGGACAAAGCAGCCCACTTGACTTACACCACATTCACAAGCATCCTTTGCCTCAAACAACCGATTCAGAAGCAGCAGTGTGTATCATCTACAAGATGCACTGCAGAAATTCACCAAAGATCCTTAAACAACTTTTAAACCCACAACCACTTCCTTCTAAAAAGACGACAGCTTCAGATAGATGGGAACACCACCACCTGCAGGTTCCCCCCGAAGCCACTCACCGTTCCTAATTTTGAAATATATCTCCATTTCTTAGCAGTCACTGGATAAAAAGTCTGAAATTTCTTCCTTAAGGGAATTCTAGGAAAACCGACAGCATGTGGACTGCAGTGGTTCAAGAAAGGAGCTCACCACCACCTTCTCAAGGGCATCTAGGAATGGGCAATCATTGCTGGCTAGCCAGGGATGCCTGCATCCCATGAGTGAATAAATTTTAAAATAAAAACCAGGTAAAGTCAAGGCTGCTGGTTGTGGAGCACTGTATAGTTGAGTCACTTTGACTCTCAGAGAGGTGTTTGCAGATGGGTGTTGAGAGTCACCACATGTTTTACATTGTATCGCTCTCCCAATCTGACAGTCTTGCCGTCAGTGTTCCTGCTAAGCTGCAAGGCAATAGCCATTGTATAAGATCTTGTGCATGATATCGAGAGGCCTTGTTCCGCAAAAAGTAAATTGCTCAGCAAAGGTGTTTGGTGGATCTGTGCGTGGAAGAAAACTAAATTATAAAAGGAATGTTAGATAATGAAATGTGAGGCTGGATGAACACAGCAGGCCCAGCAGCATCTCAGGAGCACAAAAGCTGACGTTTCGGGCCTAGACCCTTCATCAGAGAGGGGGTTGGGGTGAGGGTTCTGGAATAAATAGGGAGAGAGGGGGAGGCGGACCGAAGATGGAGAGAAAAGAAGATAGGTGGAGAGGAGAGTATAGGTGAGGAGGTAGGGAGGGGATAGGTCAGTCCAGGGAAGACGGACAGGTCAAGGAGGTGGGATGAGGTTAGTAGGTAGGAGATGGAGGTGCGGCTTGGGGTGGGAGGAAGGGATGGGTGAGAGGAAGAACAGGTTAGGGAGGCAGAGACGGGTTGGACTGGTTTTGGGATGCAGTGCGTGGAGGGGAAGAGCTGGGTTGGTTGTGTGGTGCAGTGGGGGGAGGGGACGAATTGGCCTGGTTTTGGGATGCGGTGGGGGAAGGGGAGATTTTGAAGCTGGTGAAGTCCACATTGATACCATTGGGCTGCAGGGTTCCCAAGCGGAATATGAGTTGCTGTTCCTGCAACCTTCAGGTGGCATCATTGTGGCACTGCAGGAGGCCCATGATGGACATGTCATTTAAAGAATAGGAGGGGGAGTGGAAATGGTTTGCGACTGGGAGGTGCAGTTGTTTATTGCGAACCGAGCGGAGGTGTTCTGCAAAGCGGTCCCCAAGCCTCCGCTTGGTTTCCCCAATGTAGAAGAAGCCACACTGGGTACAGTGGATGCAGTATACCACATTGGCAGATGTGCAGGTGAACCTCTGCTTAATGTGGAAAGTCATCTTGTGGCCTGGGATAGGGCTAAGGGAGGAGGTGTGGGGGCAAGTCTAGCATTTCCTGCGGTTACAGGGGAAGGTGCCGGGTGTGGTGGGGTTGGAGGGCAGTGTGGAGCGAACAAGGGAGTCACGGAGAGAGTGGTCTCTCCGGAAAGCAGACAAGGGTGGGGATGGAAAAATGTCTTAGGTGGTGGGGTCGGATTGTAGATGGCGGAAGTGTCGGAGGATGATGCGTTGTATCCGGAGGTTGGTGGGGTGGTGTGTGAGAAAGAGGGGGATCCTCTTTGGTATACTGCATCCAAGCGGAGGCTTGGGGACCGCTTTGCAGAACACCTCCGCTCGGTTCGCAATAAACAACTGCACCTCCCAGTCGCAAACCATTTCCAATCCCGCTCCCATTCTTTAGATGACACGTCCATCATGGGCCTCCTGAAGTGCCACAATGATGCCACCCGAAGGTTGCAGGAACAGCAACTCATATTCCACTTGGGAACCCTGCAGCCCAATGGTATCAATGTGGACTTCACCAGCTTCAAAATTCCCCTTCCCCCACCGCATCCCAAAACCAGCCCAGTTCGTCCCCTCCCCCCACTGCACCACACAACCAACCCAGCTCTTCCCCTCCACCCACTGCATCCCAAAACCAGTCCAACCCGTCTCTGCCTCCCTAACCTGTTCTTCCTCTCACCCATCCCTTCCTCCCACCCCAAGCCGCACCTCCATCTCCTACCTACTAACCTCATCCCACCTCCTTGACCTGTCCATCTTCCCTGGACTGACCTATCCCCTCCCTACCTCCCCACCTATACTCTCCTCTCCACCTATCTTCTTTTCTCTCCATCTTCGGTCCGCCTCCCCCTCTCTCCCTATTTATTTCAGAACCCTCACCCCATCCCCCTCTCTGATGAAGGGTCTAGGCCCGAAACGTCAGCTTTTGTGCTCCTGAGATGCTGCTGGGCCTGCTGTGTTCATCCAGCCTCACATTTCATTATCTTGGATTCTCCAGCATCTGCAGTTCCCATTATCACTGATATAAAAGGAATGTTACTTGTTACCTTGTTCTCAGAACGTGCTTATAGCTCTGAACGGGGGAGGTAAGAAAAAAGATTTTAAAAATAATTGCATTTATATGGTGTTTTTTTGTTTTAAAACCTGAGCATTCTCCAAATAGCCAGAATTGCATAATATAATCTCATTTTACTAAAGTCTCAAATTAAACCCATGAACAGAGTTTTGATAATATAGCTGAGGTGGGGCAGGGGGATGGTGGTGGGTACTAATTTATAAACTAAAGTTGCAGTATGATGATATCATCAATGCTACAACTTAATTTAACATAAAACGAGAGGGAGAGTTAGGTAGCTGCATATCCAAAACCTGATTTTAAAAAAAAATCAGCAGCTGCTGGCTCCCTAAACTAAGTGTATCATTTAGCTCTCCTTGTGGACCAAGAGGAGTAGGAGTGTTCCTCTAATGCCTTTCACATAATCCTTTGGCCATCCTCAACCTTTCTGTGCCAGTCAAATGAATGAATTCAGAAGGATGCCTGTTGCCAGAGTTTGGGACATCTGCTCTGGGCTGGGAGGAAGTTGCAGTAGGAGGAAAGGAAGTCAGTTGCTGTGGTCCAGGTGGGTTTCAATGACATGGATAGGTGCAGGAATTCAAGTTCTGCTCAGAGATAATGAACAGTTACAAGCTAAATTAGAAAAGTAAAACCTCAATGTACCCTAGCAAATTGGTGTGTAATTAAATGAGATTGGAGGAATGAATTGTGGTTTAGAAACTGCTGTGAGATAAATGGCTTCAATTCATGTGGCACTGGCACAGATACTGAGGGAAATTGGAGCTGTACTGCTGGAGCAGGTTTTATCAGAACTGTTGGGGGAACAGCGTTAGGTGGGTTAGCATGGTGAATGTGGGGTAACAGAGATAGGGTAAGGTGAGTAGGTCTGGGAGGAATGCTGTTTAGAAGGTTGGTGTGGACTCAATGGGCTGAATGGCCTGCTCCCACCTTGTAGGGATTCCATGATTCAGAATATGTTGATTCATTTAGTTAGGACAGTAAAAATAACTTTGCACTAAAGAGTCTTTGTGAGGGATTTTGTGAGCTCAAAGAGCATGGTAGCGATTTGGGTAATGAAAAACAGAGTGTTGTAAGAACAGATCGAGAATACAAGCTAAAGAATGCACCAGCAGATACGGCTAGAGATTACAAAAATGGTAAAAAGACAAAGTTGCAGGCTCCGTATCTGAATACCTGAACATTTGTAAATGGAAAGAACTCTTAGCATAGAGTGAGATAAATATGTATGACCTGATAGCCATTACATAGACATGTCTACTGGTTGACCAGGGCCAGGACCTAAATGTTCATGGATATTTAATATTTTGAAATGGTGGTTAACTAGAAAATGATAATGGGGTAGCTCTGTTAAGTAAGTTACTAATGACTTTACCTACCACCAAAGAACAAGATTTAGAATCTGTTTACTCAGAAATAAATAGAAAAAATAAGAGAGCACTTGTGGAAGAACTTTATGGTCCCCCTAACTGCAGTTACACGTTAGGACCACGCATATAGGAATAAATAAACTGGCCTTGTAAGAAAGATACTGCAGTAAACCCAGCTGACTTTAACCTATAACAGAAATAGAAATTGCTGAAAAAACTTGGCTGGTCTGGCAGCATCTGTGCAGAGAAAACCAAGTTTAACATTTCAGGTCCAGTGACCCTTCTTCAGACTTTATATGTGTATTGGACATATAAGATTGACAACAGTAACCTGGAAAATGTGTTCAGAGGGTGTATGCAGGACAATTTCTTAGAGCCAACCAGGCTTATCTGGACCTAGTAAAGAACAATGAGACAGAATTAATCAATAACTTCAGTGGTGGGAAAATTATTGGAAAGGGCTCTGAGAGATAGGATTTATGATCACTTAGATAGGCACAGTTTGATTCGTGATAGTCAGCATGGATTTGTGTGGAGTAGATCATGCCACACAAACCTTATTGAATCCTTTGAAGCAGTGACCAAACACATGGATGAAGGTAGAACAGCAGATGTGGTATACATGGATTTAAGTAAGGTGTTTGAAAGGTTCCACATTCTGCTCATGCAGAATGCAGGGAGACATGGGATAGGGGGAAATGTGGCAGATTGGATTCAGAATTGACTGACCCTTAGAAGACAAAGGGTGGTAGTGGACAGAAAATATTCAACATGATGCTCAGTTACGAGTGATGTACCACAAGGATCTGTTCTGGGTCCTCTTCTATTTGTGGTTTTTGAAAATGATTTGGATGGAGGAGTGTAAGGGTGGATTAGTAAGTTTGTGGACGTTACAAAGGTGAGTGGAGTTGTAGGTAGTGCGGGGGGCTGTTCTAGGTAACAAACAAGAAGGTAGAGTTGGGTTGAGAAGTGGCAGATGGAGTTCAGCCCTGAAAAGTGTGAGGTGATTCATTTTGGAAGGACAAATTTGAAAGCAGAATACAGGGTTAACGGAAAGATTCTTGGCAGAGTGTAGGAACAGAGGTATCTTGGCGTTCATGTCCACAGTTCCCTGAAAGTTGCCATCCAGGTGGATAGAGTTGTTAAGAAGGCGTATGTTGTGGTTAGCTTTCATTAATAGGAGGATTGAGTTCCAGAGCAGTGAAGTTATGCTGCAGCTATACAAAACCCTGGTTTAGCCACATCTGGAGTATGGCGTCCAGTTCTGGTTTCCTCATTACAGGAAAGATGTGGAAACATTGGAAAAGGTGCAGAGGAGATTTACCAGGATGTTGCCTGGAATGGAAGGAAGGCCTTACAAGGAAAGATTGAGAGAGCTCGGGCTTTTCTCTTTAGAACGACGAAGAATGAGAGGTGACTTGATAGAGGTGTACAAAATGATCAGAGGTATAGATAGAGTGGATATCCAGAGAGTTTTTCCTAGGGTGGAGGTAGCTATTATGAAGAGGCATAGTTTTAAAGTGAGTGGAGGTAGATATAGGGGAGATGTCAGAGGTAGGTTCTTTACTCAGTGGTAGGGGCGTGGAATGCATTGCTGGAGAGGTTAGTGGAGTTGGCCTCATTAGGGGCATTTAAGTGGCTATTAGATAGGCATATGGATGATACTATAAAGTAGCAGTGGATGTTTGATAGACTTAGGTTTAGGGTAAACGTTCGGCACAACATCGTGGGCTGAAGGGCCTGTACTGTGGTATAACGTTCTATGTTCTAATAATCTTATGGTAAAGGAGCCTGAGGGTGACAGTGATCATAACATGATAGAACTTTGCATTCAGTTTGAAGGGGAGAAGTGTGGGTCCAGGACTAATTTTTTAAACTTTAATGAATGCATCTATCATGGAACGAAGGCAGGGAATCATTGAAGTGAATTTAACCTTGGGGTTCTTACACCTCAGGTGAGGGGCAGGGTCAAGTGGCAGGACCTTCATGGTGACCTAAGCCAGTGTTGGAATTAAATCCATGCAGTTGGTGTAACTCTGCATTGGCAAACCAGCTTCTAGCCATTTGAGATAACTGACTCCCTCCAGGAAAGGTAAAATGTATGCAAAGACATATAGATAGGTCAAGTGAGTGGGCAAAAAAATAAAAGATGAGGTATAATGTGGGAAAATGTGAAATTGTCCTCCTTCTTCCAACCAGAACTCCAACAACAAACACTTTGAACTGGATCCCAATATATAAGCTACTGAAAGACAGAACCGGAAATAATGCCAACCACCGTAGCAAACCGCAGCAAATAAATAACAGCGGGACCGAACACCGGTGCTTCACCGGAGGTGCACTGACGATACATCTGCAATCAAACACGCCGGCTCAGCGAGCAAGTCTGCAACCTCATCCACAACCCAAGCTACAGATCTTCTCAAACACTTTAAATTTAAAAAGTATTAAGGTAAATAAGCCCCTGGATTTTGATGGGATGTATCTCAGAATATTGAGTGAAGCAAGAGAACAAAATGTTGGAGCATTGATAGACTTCCTTGTGTCCTCTTTGGTCACAGGTGAGTTCCCAGAAGACTAGACGATAGCTTGTGTTTAAAAGGGCTAACGGGGGTAATCCAGGAAATTACAGGCCTGTGAGCCTCACGTCAGTAGTGAAGAAATTATTGGAAAAGTTTCTCAGAGACAAGATCTATAAGCATTTAGAAGGAAATGGCCTGATTAGCGATAATTGGTCACGGAGGTTGTGCCTCACCACTTGATTGAGTTTTTGGAGGAGGCTACGAAGATGATTGATGATGGAAAAGCGATTGATGTTGCCTACTGGACTGCAGTAAAGTCTTGACAAGGTCCCTCGTGGCAGACTGGTACAAAAGATGAAGTCACGTAGTATCAGGGGTGAGCTGGCAAGATGGAAACAGAACTGGCTTAACCATAGGAAATGGAGGGTGGCAGTGGAAGGATGCTTTTCAGAATGGAGGGCTGTGACTCGTGGTGTTCCACGGGGATCAGTGCTGAGACCTCTACTGTTCATAATCTACATAACGGATATGGAGGAAAATGTATCTGGTCTAATTACTAGGTTTGTGGATGATACAAAGATTGGTGAAGTTGTGAATAGTGAGGAGGATTGTCAGAGGATGCAGCAGGATATAGACCATTTAGAGGCGTGAGCAGAAAAATCACACATGGAATTTAATCCAGGCAATTTCTGAAATTCAGAAATTTCTGAATAAGCGTCCAGACCCAAAACGTCAGCTTTCCTGCTCCTCTGATGCTGCTTGACCTGCTGTGTTCATCCAGCTCTATACCTTGTTATCTTGATAGTAAGAGGTTAGTTTACAAATGTGGGAAGTGATTAGGAAGACATATTAAATATTGATGAATATAAAGTGGGAATGTTGTACTGCAGCAGTACAGGGCCTTTGTGAGACCACATCTAGAGTATTGTATATGGTTTTGGTTTGAAAAAATAAATAATTGTCTTAGAGGCAGTTCAGAGAAGGTTCATCCAATTCATTCCTGAAATAAAGGCTTATCCTGTGAAATTATATTCATTGGAGTTTAGATGAATGAGAGATGATGTTATTGTAACATGAGATTCTGAGAGGACTGTCATGCCAAGTTTCCTCCTGTGGAGGAAACTAGAACTAGGGAACACAGTTTAAAATAAAAAAGTGTAGATTTTTTTTCTTCTCTGAGAAGGCCATTCAAAAGGTAGTGAAGGCTCCATTAGTGGATTTACTCAAGGCAGAGTCAGGTTTTTGATCAACAAGGGAGTTGAGGATTATAGGTTGCCAGACACGCTAGTGGAGTTGAGACCAGGGTCAGCCATTCTCACAACTTATCATAGTAAAAGGAAGGAATGAAGCCCATTGTGAGGCCAAGCCTGGATAATAGCCCCAACATCTGTGGGCTGGTGAGGAGTGACAAGCCAAAATTGATCTTAAAATTATAGTTTTGGCGCAGAAGTGAGGAACAGTTCCCCATCATATCTTAGAGGGGCAATTCCTCAAAGGCAGCTGGCAAACAGGCAGACATATGAACTGGGGTAGGCCAGTGGAGCATGCTGAAAGAGCCAAATAGCCTGCTCCATTCCTAGGTCTTTTGTCGTCTCCAGATCTCCTGACTTCAACCTTTCCTCTCATTCCTCTCGTTGACAATCTTGGATCTCTTCCTGCTCCCTCCCAAATGTTGGTCTACCCCAGTTCATATGTCTGCCTGTTTGCCAGCTGCTTTCGATGAGTTGCCCCTCTAAGATACAACGGGGAACTGTTGCTCCTTTCTATGCCAAAACTATAATCTTCAGGTCAATTTTGGCTTGTCTCTCCTCACTGGCCCACAAATGTTAGGGCCATCATCCAGGCTTGGCCTCACAATGGGCTTCATTCTCTCCTCTTACTTGATAAGTTGTGAGAATGGGCTTTGGAGGATCTAACTTAAATGGAAGGCACAGTTTCCAGGATATGGGACACCCAAGCTATAGAGTCATACAGCATGGAAACAGACCTTTCCATCTAACTCATCTGCACCAACTAGACATCCCATTGTGACCTCGTCCCATTTGACAGCATTTGGGCCACATCTCTAGAAACCCTTCCTATTCATACCCATCCAGATGCCTTTTAAATGTAATTCTACCCACCTCCACCACTTTTTCACCAACCTCTGCATGAAAAGATTACCCCTCAGGTCCTTTCTAAGTCTTTCCCCTCTCACCTTAAATCTATGCCCTCTAGTTTTAGACATGCCCACACAAGGAAAAAGAGCTTGGCTGTTTATGTTATCCATGCCCTTCATGATTTTATAAACCTCTATAAGGTCACCCCTCAGTCTCCCACGTTCCAGGGAAAAAAATGTCCCGGCCTTAGACTTACCCTACAGCTCAAAACTTCCAGTTCAGGCAACATTGTTGTAAATCTTTACTGCATGCTCAAAGTTTAACAACTTCCTTCCTAAAGAAGGGCAACCAGAATTGAACGTAGTATTCCAAAAATGGCCTTACCAATGTCCTGTATAAACAGCACAGGATATCCCAACTCCTACACTCAATGCACAGACCAATGAAGCATGCCAAATGCCGCCTTCAATACAATGTCTACCTATGAGTCCACTTACAGGGAACTATGCACCACAACCCTAGGTCTCTGTGTTTGGCAGGGCTTTACTATTAAGTGTATAAGTCCTGCCCTGGTTTACCTCACCAAAATGCAACTCCTCACATTTATCTAAATTAAACTTCATCTGCCTCTCCTCAGCCCATTGATCCATTGTTTAAGGACTTATTGCACATTGTACTCTTAGATAATCTTCTTCGCTGTCCGCTATACCATCAAATTTTGTGTCATCTGCAAATTTACTAACCAAAATTCCAATATTCGTATCCAAATCATTTATATAAATGGTGAAAATCAGTGGACCCAATACCGATGCTTGTGAAATACCAATGGCCTCCAGTCCAAAAGACAATCCTTTACCATCACCCTTTGTCACCTATCTTCGAGCCAATTTAGTATCAATTGGCTAGCTCCCCCTGGATCACAAGTGATCCAATCTTATTAACCAGTCTACCATGTTGACCCTTGTTAAATGCCTTATTGAAGCCCAAACTTTATTTAGACACATGATTCTCCAGGTTCTACGAGGGAAGTGAAATAGCTTTATCTTGATTATGATGTTTACACCTCACTCTTCAACTAGCAGGAAATGCACAATGATTTGCCCAATCAAGCCACAGAATCAGGCTCTAATAATGTCACCAATGTTCCGTACAGCTACAACATGACGTCCCACCTCCTATACTCCATGCCACTGACCAATGTGTGCAAGTGTGCCAAATGCCTTTTGCCTGTTTCTACCTGCGACTGCAGTTCCAAGGAAATAGGCACCTACACCCCTCGGTATCTTTGTTCGGTGAGGAGTTGTTGATCTGTATCATTAATTAAAGAACCCACCAACTTCAGACCCTTAGTTCATGGCCAGAACAGCTGGTTAAAATGGCAGAATGAGATGCCACCAGGGAACTCATTCAATTTATTCTAGTAGGAAGTATGTAAGGATTAAAATCCTAATTTAAATAATTGCCATGTTACTCTGTCTAATGTTAAGAGATAGTATATCAGTACAATCTCTTGTGAATATTCCAATCACCCTAGCTATTTTGGAATTGGCACTAAAAATGTTGAGAACCCAAGCTACCACTAATTCTAGGCACTTGATCTTTGCATATGTTCAACACAGACAATGTTACTAAAAATTCCCCTAGATGTGTGAACTTTATCATTTTACAATTGGAACAAATGAATTCAATTCATTCCATGAAGTATAAGTAATACTGTTATTGTAATATCTTTGTTACCACAGACCAGAGTGCACTCATAATAAGACAGACACTGTAGTCTTACTTTGTCATAATCACCTTGTTAAATCACGACTGATTCTTTTTCAATTTAATCTGGTTTAGTGTTAAGAACTGGATTTTACGTTCTAAAGAGCATGCTAATGATGTGATACTTTTCAGAGGAGTCTTTGAGCTGTGCAGCTAACACCCGATAACACTGCTCACTCCAGTGCTGGCACACTTTGGCTGGTGGGTGCAAAAATGTCTGCTGAAAGAGATCCTAAGTACAAGGTAATGGGCAGCGTTTACTCACAACTGTGTGGTACAGATAACATGAGAATACAAATCTAGTTTTAGCAGTATATGGGAAAACTAGAATATAAGGAGCTGGTGTTTAGAATTATTGGCTGAGAAAATTGCAGCTGTATTAATGCTCAAAAGATTCAAACATGGCAACGTATTGCAGCAATGTGTATTGTTAAATGATTTGATTGGTGTTGGAGCTCTTTAAAGGGCAATAGACTAAGTTTTGTTTGCAATGATTGCAGAATCTTTCAAGAACTTTTTATCTGATTGTTTTCCATGTCTGCAATTTGTACTAATTTAAATATATATCTTGTACGTCTTTCTTTAACTTGAAATAAAATTAGTTCCTTGAATATGGTATTTCATGGTTTGGTGTAATGCAAATTGAAAAGGCGTGGAGTCTTTTCTATTTACAGCAAGGATACTTACAGCCCGTGTTTCATTAGTTTGCTCTCTGTGGCTAGACTGAGGTGTTTCGTATGTGAGCTATAACAAGCTCATGCTTGCTATGGACCACATAATCAACCACACAATTCATAGAGCAGCACTTCTCAAATATGACATTGAGGATTTGAAATTCCTGGGTCTTGGAGGACAGAGATTTTCTTGAAAGTTTGGAGAAGGGGAAATGGAACAGCATTGAGGAGAAATGCAGTTTTGAAAGTCTCCATCCCTCATTTTAACAATAGTAGATTTTGCTAGAAGTGGGAGCAGTTCTTCAAATGGCACTTTGCCTGATTGATGAATGATCAATTGCCACAGTGACTAGAGAAGTGTCACAGGATCAGTTCTGAAGCCAGTAGTGATTTACAATCTATATTAATGACTTAGAGCAGGAGAGAGACCAAAAGACCTAGATTCAAGTCCCACCTGTTGCAGAGGTGAGCCATAACAAGTTGATTAAAAATGTCTAGTCCAGGAGATACAGAGAAATATATCTAAGTTTGTTGGTGATTGAAAGATAGGAAAATGTCTGTTGTGAGGAAGACACAAAGAGGGTGTAAAGAGATATGGACCAGTTAACATTGGACAACATTGTAGCAGATGATAAATAATGTGGAGATATGATGTTATTCACTTTGGTTGTAAGGTTGGAAAACCAAATAATTTCTAAAAGGCATGAAAAGTTGATGTTCACAGAGACTTGGGTGTATTCATGTAAGGAAAAGAAATGGTGAGAATCAAGATACAGCAAGCATTTAAGAAAACAAAGGTAATATTGGCCTTTATTGCAAAGGGGATTGTGGTACAAGAATAAATAAATTTTCTTACAATCGAATGAATAGTTTAGTGAAACTACTAACTTGGAGTACTGTGTGCAATTTTGATCTCCATATTTAAGGAAGAATATACATGCATTAGAGGCGCTACACCATAAATTTACTAGATTAGTTCCAGGGTCTGTATTTTCTGGAGTTTGGAAGAATGGGAGGTGGTCTCATTGAAACATCCAACATTGTGACCAGATGCAACAGATACTTAGAGGGTAGTTCACCTGTCTAGAAATTTAGAAAACAAAGAGCCATCATTTCCAGATAAGACGTTGATCATTTAGAATGGAGATGAGGAGAAATTACTTCATTTAAAAAGTTGTGAATCTTTAGAATTTTCTACCACAGAGGTTTGTGAATACTCCATCATTGAATATATATAAGACTGAAGTAGACCTATTTTTGATCTCTCAATAAATCAAATGATGTCAGGAACGCATGGAAAAGTGGAGTTGATGTCCAAAATCAGCCATGAATATATTCTCAAACATCAGTGAAGTGACAGAAGGTGCCACCAACAGTGCTATCAAGTGTCAATTTCTCAACAATAACCTGCTCGTTCACACCCAGTTTGAGTTCCACAAGCTGTACTCTGCAGCTACTTCATTACAGCCTTAGTCTGGACATGACTAAAACAGCTGAACTCCAGAGGGGAAGTGAAGTTATTGCCCTTGATATTAAGGAAGCCATTGGCCAAGTGTGGTATTTGGGAGGCTGAACGATATTGGAGCCAATGGGAATCAGGGGCAAAGTATATGCTGATTAGAGTCATTGCTAGCTTCACAAAAGTATCAAATCCAGTTTCTCTAAAAGATGCTCTTGCGTAACCAGTGAATGAATGATATTCAATTCCAATTTGGCTGCGTGTTTATATATGTATAACATTAATATAAAAACTGGTCTTCATCTGAAACATCACAGTCCAAAATTCCTTTTCCAATTTTTATATTTCAAGTAATGTACATGTGGTCCCCACATTGGCCAACACAAAAAAAGGGCTGGGTACAGAAATGAGCTGTTTAAAAGGCCTGCTTTGGAGTTATATGACTTTTTCCCAGTCATAATAAAAACAATAAGGTTATCTAGGCCTCATCAACCACCTTCTACACACTCTCCCGGCCTTTCCAACTACCCCTCATGATTCCTCATTCCCCTCACCCAACAACAACCCCCTCATGCCCCATCCATGCCAACCTATGCTCCTTGCCAACTTCAAACTTCACTTATTTTCCTATGCTAACCTATTAGCAATTCCACATCTATTTACTCAATATATGTTGTAATGGACTCTATAGTAACAACACAGTTATTTTTAAAAAAGGCTTTTCAAAAAAACAATATTCATTCATTACTTGCCCACCCCCATGAAAAGCCAATAAAAGTATCAAATAGCCAAAACAACAAGCATTTGAAGGCTTCTAATTTTGTGCAAATCAACATAATGCAACTGATAGCACAGAACAGTGAATGCAGGGCTCCAAACAATTAATGTTTCCCAGGGTTCTAGCTGTACCAGCACTCTAATAGATATCTGGGCTATTAGCCAAAAATGCATTAAAAAGTTTCATTGAGAATTCAGAAATGTATTTCCTGTTGAAACACTTGAGTTCCTAAGGAACACGTTGCATGATTGATAGCTGTGGATTTTTGATTTGTACTGTCAATTGCACAATGAGTACTTTTGCAAGGTTAAGCTGTTTAAGACCTTGGTTTCTACTACTGATACATTAAAGCATCTGAACTATTGACAATTTTATTGGTGTGCAGTAAAAGGAAATCTTTTTCATCAATAATTTGGAAACAATGCATGAATAACTATTTTTGCAGAAGAAATTTACATATAAGGTTAGATGATTCAAATAGGCTTTCATGGATAAATACGCCTGCAAATGCTATCAGTTAAAATTTTGGGTATGAAATGTCGATGGGGCTTCATCGAGGATGTAGCTTGGTATGGAGTATGAGTGCCTTATGGGGCGAATGAGCATGTAGTTGGCAAGGGGGGCATGAGGAATACCTTTTGAACATACCTTCAAAAAGATTCCATCATCCAGACCATTGCTCACGGCACCTTTGTGGTGCCATAAACCGCAAGTCCTTTTAAAAACTGACCAAACGCATGAAAATTGTGAATGGCAATGATATGCCTATTTCTGCAATGGAGTCAGTGAGTCAGATGTTAAGGAATGGGGACATCACCCAAACTAATCCCTACTTCCCATAAGGGCCTTGTGGAAACTAAAAACCCATGGAATTAGGTTAAGTAGCCTGTAATTGGCACATGCCCTCCATTTTCAAACATCTCCTGACTGGGTGAAAATGCAAGCCTGATGTTGGTCATACAGTGTGGCCACTCAGATTGAGGGAGGAGAGAAGAGAGAGAGGGAGCAGCAGTATAGAAATGAGGCAAACATATTTATTTACTTAATTTATGCATATGATTGGGAAGGAGCCTACATGTTACACAAATTGGAAATGAGTCAAGTTTCAAATTCACTCAGCCAGATTGTGAGAGGATCCCTTCAGCATTGTAGATTTATAGAATTCATTCTCCAATCTTGTATAGTGTGTCTGGAAATCTGTTATAAAATAGCAGTGCATTAAGGATTACTTATTCTTAACGCCAAACTAAAAATAAACTTCATTACTAGGCGCCTGCATAAATTACTGTGGTAATAGTTTTGTTTACTGTGTGTAGAAGTTTAATTACAATGACCTGTGTTTTCTATGTTTAGTTTGAATGGAAGGTAGCCACGAGCGAAAAGGTTATCTTCACTTTTAGACAACTCCACATAGTGCCCATTGCTAAACATAAAGGCTTATAAAATTTGACACAGCAGGGTTTAATGTTGAACAGGTATAACAAAGTAGATAGTATCATTCATGAAATGGACATGTGCAAATTCCTCTGCCACCCTCCCAGGCACAGAGTTTTACATGCTAGGAGTGCACGTTTATAAAATGTTTCAATGCGGATACTCCAAGAATCTTTGACATTGAATATTAAAACTTTCTGCCTTTTGAATGTTATGGCAGTATTGACTGTCATCACATTCTGGTATCATGGCATTGAATAGCGGTTTCTATTCAACTGTATGGGGCATCACAGTGGAGGCTATTCCTGTTCTTACTCGATGTTTAATAACAAACACATTTTTCACTGAAAACCACTGGATATCATTCAGGATTGGGAATCCTGGCTGAATCCTCACACCGTTAATCCAGGAAGATATTTTTCTAAACAACCTGTTCAGAGATATTATTGCACATCTCTGGAGCAGGCGACACTTATCTCAGGTGTTTGGCTCAGAGATAGGGATACTACAACCACACCATAAGAGCCATTAGTCCAAAAACACTGAGACTAATTGTACAAATGAGTTAGTGCTAGTTATCACAGCACCGATTAGGAATTGAATCTTCAGTCTTCAGTTTTATAAGCCAAGTCCCACACCTTCTTCGTCTAAAATGACATGAAAACTACTTGCGTCCATATCAAAACCAAATGTACTGGAGAAGATGAAAATTTATGTTTTACCATTTTTTTCTTATTTTCCTTCAGCACTTTTTATAAAACAATGCACTTGTGTTATTTTAACTATTTTATGAACTTGAGTTTAGATGAGGTTATGAAACTTTCAAAGGGAGAAATGTAAGGTTCAGTGATTTATGACAGAGCAGCTCTTGAAGGAGGTAAGCAATTATCGCTGAAAGTTCTTTTCCCATCTAATTTTCATCACCATTTGTGTTCATTCATATCCTCACAGACTGGACTTCCAGGATCATCCACCTTCCAGCACATAAACCATCTTGTGAGCAAACAAAGCAAAGTGCAGGAAGAAACTGAGCAAATGTTTCCCAAGGTAGGTGCCAAACCCACAGGCCCAGTGCTCCCTAGTTAGCAGTGTTTTTCAGCTGCAGACACACCGCCCAGTGTTAGAATTAATACTTCTTTTCCTCTCCAGCTAATTAATTGTTGTCACCCAAAGTGAGTAGGTGCTGGAAACATTGCTTGCCTTGCTTTTTACAACTCACAGGAGGGAGATAGATGTTCATTGTGATGGGAGAAAACTAGCGTTAGTCATTCTTCTGAGCAGTCAAGATATAAAGACCATTAACACGTTGAATTCTCAGCTGAAGTAATACATTTGCAAGACCCAAAGGCAAACAAAAGAAAATCTGTGGGAAGATGAAAAACCACCATTTCAGATTGTTGCTGGCAGCGTAGAACTACATAGGCATTCTAGGATGGATGAAGTTATTTGAAAATATTTTTTCACATGTGACTGTCAAAGTCAATTCAGCCCACAGAAGAAAGATTATATTGGAGAGTTGGTAAACACAGCATAGCTTGGCAGTCAGCAGAACTGCAAGAGGCATTACTCACTGGCCAGTTATAGTCTTTGGCAGTGACAGCTGAGAAGTTAACATTTATAAGCTCCCAATAAATAGATTTATGGAAGGTAAGGCTAGCATTCATTTGTTGAACATTCAAAGAAGCCATTCGTTTGATACTATTACAATATAGAGCAAAATGTAAAGCAAAAGAAGGAGCTTGTCATGATTATTTTCCAGTTACAGACATCACGAATTCTCTTATTCAGAGAGCAGGTGTTCAGCTGGCATGTAGAAGGCATAGAATTCAAGAGCAGGTTTGTTTCTTTTAAAAAAAATGTATTTTTAATCAGCCTGTTCAGATTTGCAGTCACACACCTCTAGAGCAGGTGACATTTGAACCCTGGACTCCAGATCCAGTTCCTAGCCTGTTCTCCTGGGTCACATGGTCAGAAGTGCTTACCATATTCACTGTGATTGTTTCATTAACACCAAACTATTTCAATTGCTGCTGGCATCTTTCTATCATATTTTCGCTGGATTTGCTCTTTTGCAAAGTCCATCTCTTTGAAATAGAATCAAAGGTGGCCAAGCTCTTAAACTGGAATCATTTTAGTACATGATCATTTTTATTGGATACTTATGCAGTGCCAACTTTTCTTAAACCCTTCATTTGAGTTTTTAATCCTCCAAAAATAACATTTCATGGTTGAACTGATGGAAAATGTTTGGTCCAGAATAATAGGCCAGAGATTTGAGGCAGGATTTTCTGTTTTGGGATCGGGACCTTCACGTCTAGATCAAATTAAAGCCCCGAACCTACACTAAAGTGATTTTTGCAAAATGGTACAGTTAGTGATCACAGGAACAAAAATTTCTGGAAAAATTCAGCAGGTCTGGCAGCATCTGTGGACAGAAATCAGAGTTGATATTTCAGGTCCAGTGACCCTTCTCAGAGCAGAGAAGGGTCACTGTATTCGAAATGTTAACTCTGATTTCTGTCCAGAGATGATGTCAGACCTGCTGAGCTTTTCCAACAATTTCTGCTTTCGTTTCCGACTTCCACCATTCACAATTATTTTGGTTTTTATTTCGTGATCATAGGACATGAATGTTGTCCAGTTAGGAACAGCAGGCAAGTTGTTGATATTAGGAGGCTCCTGGACTGAAGGAATTGCAGCCTGATTCATGAGGTGCTCCCTGAACACTTTTGAAATATTTGAAATTAAAAATGGCCACAGTTCCCTGATCACACTGTATCCCTCCACAGGGTAGCCTGGGTTGCAGCTGGAGCTAGGTAGCTCTAGCGTGACTGTGGGAGGGCCCTGCAACTGATTCAGTCTGCTAGCTGGTCATCTCTAGGCAACGACTGTGTTCCTGATGTCACTGAGTTCCCATAGGAAGACTGGAAAATTCCACTTGGCCTCTGACAAACGTGGTGATTGTCCTTCCAATCGTGTTTAATCAGAGACAGCAAGGATTTTGTTTTAATATTGATGGGGATACATCAAAAGCAGGTGGACTGAAGCTGAGAGCATAGGTCCTGCTAAAAGGACTATAGCTAGCAGTTCACAGTAGTCAAAACCTCAACATATATACAGGTCTCTACTTTCCTATTATTTCTGAAAAGACTGAGAGGAAACCCTGCACTCAGACACACGAATATTCAATATTAAAATGACAGAGTGTAATCTCTCATCACATACATTGCCATGACAGGAAGCCATGGGTTGTTTGACAGCTGATATTAGTTTAATCCTCTGTCACAAGCAGGACCAGTAACAAACCAGAGAGAAAGAGAGCCATCTGCAGCTCACAATCAGATGAAAACAACAAAAGCTACAATAAATAGTTTATGAAAAGATCCATTAGGGAGGCTCGTTTTAAACTCCAGCCAATTTTCCTTTTGTTTGTGTGGATGATTTTATATTGCAATATAGTGCAATTGATTTTACAGAAAGGTCATAAATATCATTGTCAATCTCTTAATATTCAACATCACAAGTTGAATGCAGCAGAAACACATCAAATATCATTTTATATCTTGTGTTTGGTGCTTTTTCTAATTGTATTGCAACCCAAATATTCCACACCGTTAACTAAGTTGCTTCTGTAATGCATGGGGGGAGCTCCTTTTTAAGTACTGATTGTTTCAAAGCTATGTAAAGCAGGAATGCCTTTAAATCTAGCTCATTTGATCATTCTCTAAGCAATCTTGAAATGCACAGAGCAACTTAATTTAAACACTTTTGAGCTAATGGTAAAATTAACAGAGTCATTAAAGCAGCTTAAAGTAAAAGCCGACACCACCACCTTCCTAGATGGCACTGGGCATTTTCTGAAAGTACATGCCTTACCTTCAAACAAGCTGCCATTGTTGATTGCTCAGTAGGAGGGCAGAGGGAGACAAGAACACGTATCAAAAAATACTACCACCTTCCCCTGATGATTCACTCTAATTTTATGGGCTACGAGGAGGCAAATTTTACACTAATCATTTAAAGAGCAACAAACAGCTGTTCGAAGATTGTTGAGGGGTGGGACGTGGAGGGGAAGACAGGAAAGTGATCTGCTGAGGAAGGAAAGATCGTGAAGAGTCACTTTTATCTTTGATGTTTACAATAGGCTGAGTCTTTCTTATTTCCTTTCTGTAAGAACTGTCTCAGGTATCTTAACAACCTGACCACCCAATTACAGTAAGCCTTCACTTTAAGCCGCCCCACTTAACATCATTTTCTTGAAACAATATTTATTTTTGGGGGGATTTTTTAAATATGATTTTCCTCACCAATTTTATTTTGGCATTATTTACATGCATTGGCAGCATACAAATTGGACATTAGCATCGAGTTATACGTTGGCATTGCAGATCAATGTACTATATAATCTAAGACCCTCTCTATTTTTGTTTTGGACTGGGTAGGAGGCCAACACCTCTAGCTAGATGGTATTTCCTCACACTTTTCCAGTGCTGATTTGCTCTGAAGCCATGGGGGGAGAGAATTGACCCTGGGATAATGGAATTCTGGTTGCTCTGCAATGAGAGCAAGAAAGGAGATGTTTGTTGAGGATAAAGGATGGAGGGTATAATCAGTGGAGAGGATGAGCAGAATGGGTGAGACTGCAGGTGAGTGTTCGCAGCTGTAGATAGTGTAGGCAATTGATGTTGCTATTGCAGTTTCAGAGCTTAAACGGGGCACTTTAGACTGGGGGCTAGGGACAGCGTCGTCACTGGGGAAATCCAGGGCCTCTCTACTATACATTCCTGGGTTTTAAGTGACCCCTAAGTGAAGTAAAACAGGAAAGAGGAAAGTCAGAAAAAGGAGACAAAAGCACACTATAACAATTCATCAATAAGTACAAATACCCTCACATTTGCTGCTCCTTCTCATTTTCACTGTTGAAGTGCAGCTCTCATGTTATTTGTTCATTATTAGTGAATGGAATCTTTCAAGAAATTGCTTTTCATTTTTGGTGAATTTCACAGCAGGTTGCTTTCCATGAAGCCGAATAGGTTTACTCTATACCTTCCCCAAAGTCCCAACATTACCTGTGACCCTAGGGCACTTTGCTTTTCATATTACTTCACTTGTCCTAGCCGGAGGTACTCACGATTACCAGGACATCCCAGGACCCTGGGTGCCAGTGCCATCTTTAAAGGGAAGTTGTACACCTGGTCCAACTGTTGTCAGTCCAGAACTGCTCTGCATGGTTTGATTTATTAGCCACAGACATGGCAGATCAGGGAAAATCGGCTCACCTTTTGCAGTCAGGGGCATGAATATTCTGGTGGTCGGGCAGTGCAGAGGAGGACTGATCTGTCCTTGTGTGTTCATGTACCCTCAAGACTCTGTGAGTTCCAGTCTTATGTAGCATGGTCTAGTCTGGTCATGTTCTAACTCCACTCACACTTATATGCTCAGAGATGTGCAGCTCTGTAAGATCGTCATAAGATTGTACAGGGTCCTGAAGCCTTTGCACAATATTCCTCTCCAAACACTTCTCCCACCTTTACAAACATTGATTAACAGTTATATACATTCTCAAAGCATCAAGAAAAATTAAAATCCCATTTACTTCACAACATGACCACTTTACAGTTTATCAAAATCCAAAGAAATATCTCATCCCTATCAAATGTATAGGTTAACAACGTTTTATTCCCCAATTCTGGTTCTGTGAAGCCTTTCTCTTTGACTCGCACAGCTGAGATTCTCACGCTCAGGTACTATATACCTTAACTGTTATGAGCAATTTCCTTTATCCAGGAAAAAGTATTCTTACATCGGACTTCAGCCAGGTCTCCTTTGAAGTGAATTCAGAAGTGTTTAACATTTTTAAAAAAACTTGCACATACTCGTGAAAACAAAAAAATTCCAGAAGTTTCCAAAGCCTCATATCAGCAAAGACAAAATTGTCCAGTCTTCCACTAACAAAGTCTTCATTGTGGCAAAACAGCCACTTCTCAGAGATATGTTACAACCTGAAGAAAATACCAGGCAATGAATCATTCCCAACCCAACATGTATATTCATGTATTAGAACAGAATCTTGAAGAACATGTCAATACTACATGGGAACAAGCGTCTTTACATAAAGAACAACAATGTTCGGATGGACCACTTCATTTCTTCCGAGGGAAACCAAAAACAGTATCCAACACTAGTAATGAAGCAGAAGATATTTAACCACCTCTTAATTCTCACGCACGTACACCATTCCAAGTTCCTTCAGTCAGATCAAGTGAATCTCTGATTTAACGAAAACCAACAGAGAACAAGCAAAATCACCAACCTTATCTGTACAATTTCCATATCTTGTCATTGACTTGCTTGATCTACCCCTCAAAACAGACGAAACAAGTCAAAGATCTAGGGAGGGGATAGGAAAGATAATGAAAAAATGTACAGAAAATGTTGTAAAAAGTAATCTAGGTTTGTTCCTGTGCTGTATGACTCTAAAGGAGTATGATTTTAATTTGTTAATATCTTCTTTTAAGAGTTTGGATTTCAAACTAGTGGCATATGGGTGTTGGTCTATTTTTCTGAAGGGGTTTACTATGCAATTAGGACAGTCTTTTTGAAACCAGTAAGTGTCTGATTGCAGATGACTGAAGGTCTCCTAGCAGGATAATAGAAGTTCATTTATATCATGAGGTTTAAGTTGGGAGCAGAGAACTAACTTATTCCACTAGTTTAGCAGAACCTAAGATGAGCTTGTAGGAGCAAATTACTGCAGATGCTGGAATACAGAAATGTTGGAGATCACAGTGTGTCAGGCAGTATCCATGGACAAAAAGCAAGCTTACATTTCGAGCTGAGATGACTCTTCATCAGAGCTAAAGTGTTTTGGAGGGGACAGCATTTATGCAGTAGTGGGAATTGGGAGTTATTGAAGTGCTAGTGGACAAAGGATGTTGATAGTTCAGATTAAGTGATTGGAATGTGAGACTGGCAGAACAATGGTGTGTCTCACTGCCAGACTCAAAAGAACAGACAGTCTTGCTGAGGTGGGTGAATGAGAGAGAGAGCGCCAGAGAATATAACAAGCAAGATAAAAGAAAGGGAAGGAATGGATTCACAATTTGGTATTGAACTCAATATTGAGCCCAGAAGATTGTAGACTGCCTAGTTTGAAGATGAGATGTTACTTCTCCAGTTTATATTGTAATTCAATGGAGCATTGCGGCATGCCGAGGATAGAGAAGTGGACATGTGAGCAAGATGCTGTGTTAAAATGACTAGTTACAGGAAGGTCAGAGTCATGCTTGTGCAGTGGTGTTCTGCGAGCAGTCATCCAGTCTGTGCTTAGTTTCTCCGATGTAGAGTCGGCCACGTTGGGTGTAGCGAATACACAAGATTAGAGGAGGTACAGGTGAAATGCTACTTCACCTGCAAGGACTATTTAGGCCCTTGGATGGTGAGCAGGAAGGAGGTGAAGGGGCAGATATTGCACCTTCTGTGGTTACAAGGGAAGCTGCCGTGGGAAGAGGGGGTGGTGTTGGTGGTCGCTGAATGAACTGTTGTGTCCCGGAGGGAACGATCCCTGTGAAACTCCCTGGGGGAGTTAGGGGAAGATATGTTTGGTGATGGCATTCTGCTGAACTTGTCTAAAATGGCGGGGAATGATCCTTTGAATGCAGAGGCTGATGGGTTGAAAAGTGAGAACAAGGAGGACCTGATCACGCTGTTGTGAGTGACAGGAAGGTACAAGGGCAGAAACAAAGGTGATAGGCTGGATGCAATTGAGGACCCTGTCAACCACGATGGGTGGGAAGCCATGGTTATGGGAAAAGCAAGCCATGTGAGCAGCGCTGATTTAGAAGGTGGCATCATCCGAATAGATACAGTGTAGGTGAAGGAACTAAGAGAATGGCTTGGAATTCTTGCAGGGCATGGCGTGGAAAGACCTGTAGTCAAGGTAGCTATGGGAGTCAGTAGCTTTGTCATGGATGGCCAGTTTATTCCTGGAAATGAAGACAGAGAAGTCAGGGAAAGGAAGGGAAGTGTTGGAAATGGATGATGTGAAAGATGTCAAGGAGTGAAATTGCAGGCAAAATGAACAAATACTGCCCTATTAGATTGTCTGTGTTTTTGTGATTTATTGATGTTGTCACAGGCAGTATATTGTTCAGATGAGAGGTCCTTCTCCTCTGGGCAGGAGGTTTATTGTGTTTTAAACAGCCTGCATGCTCTGTAGAATATTTGCATTAAGTGGAATCTTTGCTGCATAATACTTGGTCAGTTTTCCAGACTCTGTATCCATTGCTATTGATCTATACCTTCAGGAGTCAGATTGCCTTTTGACTGAAGGAATTCAATGACTGATATTATAATCCCACCTGATGTTACTACTGGATAAGTCAGATTCCAGGATGAAATATTGCCTGGTAGATCATATTTTATTTCTTCTAATTTAACGTAGTGGCCTTTCAGTGAAACATAAAGATTTAATTCTAATAATAAAATGGAAATTTATTACACAACAGCAAAAGAAAAAAACCAAGCTATCTACATCTATCACAGTTTGAAAGATTTCAAAATATCCAAAAAAAACAATTTACTTCACAATGCTATCACTTTATAGTTTGTCAAAATCCAAAGTAATTTTGCTTGCCTATCAAATCTATAAGTTAACAGAGCTGCTTTTTAAAAGTTCTAGTCCTGTGATCTGTGAAGCCTTTCTCTTTGACTCCCATAACTCAGCTTCTTACATTAAAGGTACTATATTTCCCAACTGTTCTGAAACTTCCTCCCAGAAAAAGGAATTTATCTTTACATTTGACTTCAGCCATGCCTCTTTTGAACTGAATTCAGAAGCTTTAAATAAGTTTTTTTTAAACTTGTTTCTGCTAAGCTAATGGCTTAGTTATTTCTCTTCTCCCCTCTTAAACCTCACGATATAAATGAATTTCTATTAACCTTCTAGGAGGCTTTCAGTCACCTGGTCTCTGACACATACTGGTTTTAAACCATGGTTTCAAAAAGACTGATCTAATTAAATATTAAACCCCTTCACAAAAGAATGATTAGCACTCGTGTGCCACTAGATTGAAGTCCAAACTCTTAAAAAAAAATTAAACAGACCATTCAGCCCAGCTTGTCCCTGCCGAACAGATATTCTAAACTGATCTAGTCCCATTTGCCAGCATTTAGCACATATCTATCTAAACCCTTCCTATTCATATACCCATCCAGATTTCTTTTGAATGTTGTAATTGTCTCCACCTCCAGCACTTCCTCTGGCAGCTTGTTCCATACATGCACCATCCTGTGCAAAAAAGTTACCCTCAGGTTCCTTTTCAATGATTCACCCTAAACCTATGCCTTCTAGTTTTGAACTACCTTACCCCAGGAAACAGACGTTGAATATTCAACCTAACAATGTTCCTCATGATTTTATAAATCACCTCTAAGGTCATCCCTCAGCCTCCAGGGAAAAAAAGCTGTAGCCCATTCAACCTCTCGCTATAGCTCAAACCCTCCAGTCCCAGCAACATCCTTGTAAATCTGTTCAGAACCCTTTCAAGTTTAACAACATCTTTCCTGTAGCAGGGAGACCAGAATTGAATGCAATATTCCAAAAATGGCCTAACCATTGTCTTGTACAGGCATGAAGAATCATTACAGAAATTCAAAGTATCCAAGCCCTGACAGTGAAGTTAGAGACAACATTGATAGTTTGACGGTTCAAAGTTTTGTTTGAAAATTAAGTTTTAGTGATTGAAATTGATAAAATACAAAAATAATGCAAATCTGATCACATGGTGTCAAATTCAATGGGGAATAGCTTAGAAACAGAAAAAAAGTTGGGGTGAATGAAATTGTGGCATACTTCTTTGATACTCTTCAAATGTCATTGAATCTTATCCATTGAAGCCATTTTTTTAAAAAGATTCTATCCATTGATCTTTTGAAATTCTTTAGCCATCTTGGAAAAGGAATATCTTTACTTAACCCTATGAAGATGCCATCTTTAAAACAACAAAGATTTAGCAACCCTAACCAAATGACTAATATGAAAAGGCAGTAAAACAGTGTACTACAAGGGAGAATCGAAATCCGAGTATTCGTAAACCATAAGATGTAGTTGCAGAAGTAGACCATTCAGCACATTAAGTCTGCCCTGACATTCAATGAGATCATGACTGATCAGATAATATGCAAATCCACTTTCTTGCCTTTACCCCATAACCCTTAATTCTCTTACTAGTTAAAACTCTGCCTTTAATACACTTAATGACTTAGTGCCAACTATTGTAAAGCCCTCTATTGTAAAGAATATCACAAGTTCATTATCCTCTGAGAGAAGGATGTCCTCCTAATTTCTGTCTGAAGTGTATGATGTAAAAGGGACATAAGGGGTCATTTTTCCATGCATAGGGTGGTGTGGGTATGGAATGAGCTGCCAGAGGAAGTGGTGGAAGCTGCTACAATTACAACATTTAAAAGACATCTGAATAGGTACATGAATAAGAAAGGTTTAGAGGGATATTGACCAAATACTTGCAAATAGGACCAGATCAATTTAGGATATCTAGTCGCATGGATAAGTTGGACCGAAAGGTCTTTTCCCGTCTTTTATTTTTTTCAATCAAGTTTATTTAAGCCTGTAGCTGAAGAATTATTTTAATTTACTATTGTTAACTTTACGATCAATTAAATGGTTCAGAAATTTGTTGACCTATTGTTAGAAGTATTATCAGTATCTATGCAGCATAGTTATTCAGTTGGAAACAATACCTTCCTATTTATCTGCTTAATGGATTAAATTTGCTGTCACAGCTACTCACTTTGGATTTATCACTTTAGCTGTCAGAGGGATTTTACTATTCCCGCTGACTCTTCAAATGCTTTTCTTCTCCTATTAGTAGGTATAAAAAGCTTTTTTGAGATGTACAGTGTTTTGGTGGTGTGTCTTGATGATTTTCTGTTCAGAGAGGTTTCCTCCACAGCAACAGTTCAGCTCTGTGTGGCTTTTCTGGCTGCTAGCTGGTCTTAAAGCTGTACCAGCAATTTACCGAATTATTTTCTTCTCCATCTCAATCTGTTTCTCGATCTTCTTTGTTAACATGATTTTTCGGCTGTAAATTGCACTACTGCCACCTTCCTGTGGTTTGGTGAAACACTGAGTTTGGGTTCAAGACAGAATGTTTAAAAAGTCGAAGTTAAGAACTGTCTCTTGGGTTAGTTCAATGCAGCATTATGTATTACACATCAGTACTACATTCTGCTAAACAGAATAATCGTTGATTATAGTAGGCTTTGATTTTACAGCTGTGTTGGGTAGAGACAAGTTATCTTCTTCATGCACTCATATCCATGTGCTTTTAGGACTCTCTGAAGTTCCCATCTAATGTACATAGTTTAAGTAGTAGATTGCTCTAAGTCCAACCTACACTCTGCTATTTAAGTCTAGTGATGTGCAGTTCAGTGACATCATCACAATGTTGCTCCAGGACCATAAAGATCTTTCATTACAATAATACCACCCATTGTTTATTTCAGATACGTTGCCTAAGTGTAAAAGTTGGCCACCGAGTTAACAGAAATGCCTACTTTCAAACATGAATTTCTTTCATATTTACTGACTTCATTTTGCATGTTATTTCAGCTAGGAATGCTGAATGCAGGACATGTAAAGTATAGTATTTCAATTTGTACATTTTTTTTTCCAGGAGAGAAAGGTATAACGGAACATAACTCTGGCTTTAACATTGATTCCTAGGGAAATCTAGAGTGGCAGGGAAGGTAATGTGTTGCTATTGCAGAAGTTGCCACTGCACTCCAAGCAGTAAGCAGTGGCAGCTTGGACACAGTTTATGAGCTTATGGCTGAAGTACAGATACCGCAACACATCAGGGAGGGTAAAAATTCCTGGGCAAGTATTTCAGAAGGCAGTCACACCCCTCAGGATTGGTTCATCTGATTTGCAAACTGATCAGGGAAAGGAGGATGTGACTATGAGGTTTTTTTTCATTCACAGGATGAGTACATTGCTGGCTAGGCCAGCATTTATTGCCCATCCTGTAATTGCCCAGAGGGTAGTTAGGTGTCAACCATATTGCTGTGGGTCTGGAGTTACATGTAGGCTATAACAGGTAAAGATGGCACAAAAGCAGAAATTGCTGGAAAAGCTCAGCAGGTCTGGCAGCATCTGTGAAGAAAAATCAGAGATAATGTTTCGGGTCCAGTGACTCTTCCGCAGAACCTTTCAGTTTTTATTAGCTAAGGATGGCAGTTTCCTTCTATAAAGGATATTAGTGCACCACATGGGCACTTTGCTGATAATCAGTAATAGATTCTTGGTTATCATTAGACTCTTAATTCCAGATTTTTGTTGAATTCAAATTCTATTATCTGCCATGGTGGGTCTCCATTTTAACAATCCAGTGATTAATACCATTAGAGCACCATCTCCCATGCAGGTAGGGGACACAGAGGTCAGAAATGCAGGAATCTCAGCCTTTGCAATTCTCCAGCAGGCTTGAGGATCTTTCACCTTGGATAAATGAAAATGATGAGCATGAGGGCAACAAGATGGATAAGTTTTCTGACAATGGGTCACAAAGCTATTCAAATGGTAGCAGGGGACAATATATTGAGGATTGCTCTTGGCAATCAAGGGTGTGCAATAAATACTGACCTTGCCAGTGACTCCCCCTTAAGATCTAATTGCCATTACTAAGACCTGGCTGCAGGATGACTGACAGCAAGTGGTAAAAGTCTGGAAAATCATGTTGCCTGCCAGTGCTATATTTGGTGACACCTGATGAGGGCTGAAGTGGAATGTTTTAATAGGAGAGCAGGATCCAGTCATCATGATCCAAGTGGATACCACCTATAGAAGCGAGTCGAGGAAAGAGGTTCTGCACAGTCAAAGTGAGTAACAAAGCACCAAATTAAGAAGCAGGAACTGAAAAGAAATAAGCTCTGAGTTATTGCATGGACAATGTGCAAACTGACATAGAGAGATGAATCTGTGGTTCAAAGACCAATGTGAACAAGTGGATTTCAGTTTTTGGGCACTGAGACCAGTACCCAGGAATGTTGGTACCAGTGCGACAGTCCAGACCTGAAAGTTGTTGAAGCAGCGTTTTAGTAAGTCCCATTACAAAAGAAGTAGAGAAGGTTTTAATTTAAATAGTGGAGTCAAACAATCAAATTTGTGAAGATATAATAAATCAAAGAGTAGAGACTAGGCAAGAGAGAAGGGCATTTAATATGGAAAATGATAAACAAACCATTGACAGGAAGGAATAGAGAGTATAAAGGGTCAATCAACAGATAAGATTAGAGGTTACAAAAATAGTTAGAGGATATATCTGAAGGCTCTGTATCTGAATGTACATTGCACAAAACGGGTAGATGATAGCCCTAGTCATATTGTCACTAGGCTATTAATCCAGAGACCCAATTGATTTTCTGGACACCTGGGTTTGAAACCTGCTGTGGCAGATTGTTGAATTTGAATTCAGCAATAATCTGGAAATAAGAGTTTAATTGCTGATTGTCAGGAAAAACCTGTCTGATTTACTTATGTCCTTTAGGGAAGGAAATATGCCAACCATTCCTGGTCTTGGCCTACATGTGACTCCAGACCAACAGTAATATGATTGACTCTTACCTGTGCTCTTGGCAATCAGGGCTGTGCAATAAATACTGACCTTGTCAGTGACTCCCCCTTCAGATCTAATTGCCATTACTAAGACTTGGCTGCAGGATGACTGATTGGAATATGAACTTTGAAAGATATCTAGGAATCTAAGAATGACAGGAAGGAGGAAAAAGCATAGAGTGGCTCTGTTAATTGATGGTGGTATCAGCCTAATAGAGAGGCATGACCTAAATTCAGGAAACCAGGATATAGAAGCAGTTTTAGGAGAGATGTGAAATGATAAAGGCAAGAAATCACTTGTGGGAGTGATATACAGACCTGTAATAGTAGCCATGGTAGGATGGAGCATAAAGGGGTTAAAAAATGAGAGCTTGTCAGAAGGTTCAGTAAAAGTCATGGGAATTATTGCCTATTTATAGACTAGAAAAATCAGGTGGGAAAAGTAACCCAGATGAGGTCACTGATTGTTTTCAGGTTAATTTTTTGGCTGACATGTTCTAGAGCCAACCAGAAAGTGGATTATACTAGACTTGGTATGATGCAATCAGATAGGATTACTTAATAACCTCATAGTGAAGGTGCCCAAAATAGCAATGGCCATAATAGAACTGAACTTTGAAGGAGAGAAGAACAAGTCCAAGATTAGTACTTTAAACTTTGAATAAGGGCAATTATGTAAACAAGAAAGCAAAGAATTTAAGGGGATATTTCAGAATTGACAAAATAGGTACACATAATAGAAAAATTCCAAAGTGAGAGCCAATTATCCGTGGTTATTGGAAAAAGTTAAATAGTTTCAAATGTAAAGAAAAAACGTTTAATTACACAATTCAAGATGACGAGAAACAAGAAAGAATGAATTAAAAAATGAGCAGAGAAAAATTAGACTCCAAAAGAACATTAGCAAGAAATATAAAAAGTAATAGTTTATAGAGATATTTTTAATAGAGTTAACAAGGTGAACATTGATGTGCTAGTGAGTTTTTGGAAATTAATATTGTAAAATAAGAAGGTGGCAGGTGATTTGAACAAATACTTTGAATCAGAGCTTATTGTTGAGAATGGAAGGAGTATCCAGATGTCAAGGAAAAGCAATGAAAGGGCAAGAAGAGAGGAATTCCAAGAAAATTTCTGAACTCATTGCAGAAGCAGTCATGCAAAGACTAGAACACACTACCCTCCTTCAAATTCAACCTTAACTGTTGATGTGGTAAGTAGACGACACATTTGTCATTATTAAATGCAACAAATTAGAAAAGACCCACCACCTCATCAACAGCATATTCACAAGGGAAGAAGAAAACAACAATCAACTTCCATTTCTGGATGTTAAAGTTGAGTTTATGACCAACGGGGAGTTCCAAACTTCAAAATACTAAAAAGCAACCTGTACTGATCACATCCTCAACTTCCACAGCAACCCCTACAAACAAAGCTGCATTAGGATACTATTTAAAAGGGCTAGGACACACTGCAAGCCCTGGAATTACACAGGAAAGAAAAGAAGTATCTATTCAAAATCGTCGCTATAAACAGATATCCCTGCAACTTCAACTGCCAATGCCTACTAAACAGGCAACAACAGGAGGACGCAGTACACCCTAACGCACAGGTCACACTGCTGTACATCAAGAACATATCAGAACTGACAACAAGACTCCTAAGACCACAAGGAATCATAGTGGACCACATGCCCAAAGCCACTCTACAACAAACACTTACAAGAATTAAAGACCCCATTCCCACAACATGCAGAACGCACATGGTTTACAAAATACCATGCAACGTCTCAACGACTACCACAGACATCAGACAGACAGGAAGGAAACTAGCCATCACAATACATGAACATCAGCAAGCAGCAAAACAGCATGAAGAACTCTCCTTAATGTTGATACACTCAGACAATGAAATCCATCAGTTTAACTGGGACAAGGTAACCACAGTAACCCAAGCCAAAAATAGACACACACGGGAATTCCTAGAGGTATGGTTCTCCACTTGTAATGCAATCAACAAACATAGAATTGGATGCCATATACAAACCCACACAGATCAACACTGGAAATGACAGTACTCACCATAACAGGCCAAACATGTAAATTCCAAGCGGAGTAGAAGAACATCACTTCATCAGAGGCTCCACTGATTATATCACCTAGTGTGGTGGTGAAATGCCTGAAGAAGAACAAGCCATCTCTGCAAGCAAGTCAACAACCTCATCCACATCCCGAGCTACAGATCTTTGTCAAAACATTGATAAATGGGTTATTTTCAGGTTGACAAGATGTTATAGGTGGTATGCTACTGAGATCAGTGCTCAGCTTTTACAAGTGATTTGGATGAAGGGATGAAGAAATGATAGCTATATTTGTAAATGACACAAGGTAGGAAAGTAATTGTGAAGAGAAGGAGAATTAAAAAGAGATTTGGATAAATAAGAGATTGGTCAAGGACATGGAAAATGGCATATAATTTGGGAAATTATGAAACTGTCCATTTTTAGAATTAGAAGCATGTTTTATTGTGACGTGTACTCAAGAGCAGGAATACAGGAGTAGTGAAAACTTTACAATGTCGACATTCCTAGCAGCAATTTAGGTATAAAGCTACCTAGGTGCAAAGCAGAAAAATAAAGAAATGTTAGAAGTTCAACATTACAGTTCTTTTTAGTTTAAAGTGGAAAAATAAAGAAAGTTGGAAGTTCAGCATTACAGCCCTTATTTAGCCATGGGCCTGCAGTTGCTCCATGCTGGGCTTTCCCCACAAGGGCTCAATCTTGCTCCGGCGCTGGGCTCTATCTCCTACGTGCTGCTATCTCACCGCCCATTGCCAGAGTCTCTCCGCTGACTGCCATCTCAGCTCACCAGCCATCTCACCATTGACTGTCAAAAGTACCAATCCAAACCCTAGCTGCTGCCATGCTCTTTATTCCAACGCTCTCACCTCCATGACCAAACTCTTTCCAGAAGGTAAGCTTAAAAAAAACCTGAAAAACTGAAAAAAAAGAAACAAGTAAAACCGACAAAGTGGATGAGCCCCAGGCTCAGAGCCTGGACATTGCCTCCTCTGCTGCTGATATCTTGCTATTTTGGCAGGAACAATGGAAAAGAAGCATATCATCTAAAAGGTGAGAGATTGCAGAGCTCTGAGATGCAGAGAGGTCTGAATGCCTTTGTGTATGAATCACATAAGGTTAGTATACAGGTACAGGAAATAATTAGGAAAGCTAATAAAGCTTTATCATTTATTCTGAAGAGTGTTTAATACAAAATAGGGAGGTTTTGCTTCAGTGATACAGGGCATTGATAAGACTATCCCTAGAGTACTATGTACGCTATTGTTCTCCTTATTTAAGAAAGCATATAAATGCATTGGAAGTAGTTCAGAGGGTTGTTTGACTGATACTTGGAATGGGTCAATTGTCCAAATGAGGATAGGTTGAACAGTCTGCTGAATTTTAGAAAAGTATGTGTTGTGATGTAAGATGTGTGATTTATATAAATTTTAATATCATTTATTTTTGAGTTTGAACTTGTAGCAAATGGGTCTGAAAGGGTTTAATGGTTAACTTTTAAATATTTCTGTAGTCGTGTGATTTCTTTTAAAAGACAATATGAGAGAAAGTCTTCATGGCAAGTAATAGGTTTTTGTTTACATTGAGAGAATGTATAATGAAATTGACCGTTGTGCACTAGTCTCCAGTTTGGGAGAATCAAGAATTTTTTTTTCTTTTGTTTAGTGGAAATACCCATATCTTGGAAGAAAATTATTTTCAGTTTCAGTTTAGGCAGTTCTGCATGAAGCTTGCAGTGTGAAGCTATTGTTTCTGAGAAAGGGAGAAGAAAGTTTAGAATTGTTAAAGGTAGATTACCTTTCTGTGAGGAGTTTAGTAAAAGTTCCAGAACAGTAGTATTTGGTTAAAACCCTGAAGGGGTTATGTGCAGCTGGGAAGGTCTATAAGCAGGTATATGATGAATTCAGGAAGAGGTTGTCAAAGTCTTAAGACTGGGAGTTAAGGCCTCATTTAAATAAAATACTTTAGGAGCGGATTCATCTCATTCTCCAATAATGTCATCAGTTATGATCATAACAGTGGTGATTTGTTTGATATACATGATCTGGAGTAGTTGTAATAGGGTGCATGTAAAAAGGATTTTTTCTCTTGTGGGAGAATCTAGAATAAATGTGTCTCAGTTTATAAGTAAGGCGTGACCTGTTTAAGACAAAGTTAAGGAGATTTTTTTCTTCCTCACAGGGGTTTGTAAGTCTTTGAAACCCTCTTCCTCAAAAGGTAATGGAAGCAGAGTCACTGACTTTTTTAAGGCAGAGGCAGATAGATTCCTGAGAAGCAAGGGTTGAAAAGTTATCAGATTAGCCATAATTTATTAAATAGCAGAGTGGGCTTGAGAAACTGCATGGCCCATTTGTGCTCCTAATTTGTATGCTGTTATGTCATTTTCACTTAAAATAATTTCACTTATAGTTGTAATTTACATCAATGCAACCATGATTTTGAGGACTTTAAACAAAATCCCACAAAAAATGTGTTCACATTTACTCCTTTTCTAGTTAGTTACTTATTCCTGTAGTTCTTTTTACAGGTAATGGTTTGGATTTCGAAGTTTTCTCCCAGAAGTTGAGAGAGATTAAAATGTTCCCTCCTTGAAGTCGCCCAATTTGTTTATAGTGGTGGTAATGTATTTTTAGGCTGAGATCCACAGTACACAGTTTCCCAAGAGCAAGATCAAGACTTTTTCATTCTCTCGCAGCATCTTGACCCCAGTCACACATTTATGGTAACTAATAGATTCGGTTAGTTGGGAGAAAAATGGTCTTGGCGCTAGAACCTTTTATTCCATGGACGAGCATCACCAGGTTAAGAAGCAGCCCATACCTCAGATTGATACTTTTCATCAGAAGCAATATGACATTGTTTTCAGATTGCAGATAGATTTTTCAATGTATATAAGACCATTGTTCCATGTGTTGGCTAACAGAACCCACAGTTATGCCAAGAAATATTAGCAATACTGTGCTATTACTCAGTAGAATGCAGAAACATTTGTAAGTTTTTTTTGTGGATGATCAGCCATGATCATAATGAATGGTGGTGCTGGCTGGAAGGGCCGAATGGCCTACCCCTGCACCTATTGTCTATTGTCTATTGTCTATTATTCATACAATATTTCCCAAACCTCCAATACACAAGTCCAGGTGTATGTTAACAGACTGTGGTTGTTTACTGTAAACTTACTCCTTTCCTGTTTAAAAAGCAAAATACTGCACTTAAAAAAAATAGCAAAAAGAAGTAAAGGAAATATAACTTACAAGAACCCTAGGAAATATTACACAGGGTCTTCATCACCCAACAGCATCAAAATTAGCTTGAGAAATTTGAATTCCAGCTCATTGTGTAAGACAAGGAGTACCCTGATTTTGTGTGATCATACAAAATGTATCATAATGAATCAACAATTTAGGCCAGCGGAAATAAAAATGGTTGGAATTCAAATCAGGCTGTCAGTTTATGATCACTCATTTTATACATTGACATATAGTTTGAATCTACCTTCAATCATCTCATTTTTGCAGTAACAAAAATAGAAGAGGTAGAAAGTCCAATACCTCACTTAACAGATTGTGAAGCTATTGTAATTCCACTCACTGGCACAAAGGTTGTTCAAAACTAGAAATTACCGGAACACGGAAACCACATGTTCAGAAAGAGTTTTTAAATCATGCAACGATCGTTTTTCCTCAATAAATTACTTATTGGGTGGAGGAGTCGTATGCAGGTAACCAAAATGATTTACAACCTCAACAAGAAACAAGAGGATGTTGGTTACTTCAGTCTAGTGATAGTCATATCTTTCTTTGTCAATGCTGTGTCTTTACTAGTGATAATGCTATTTATGTTGGTCCCAATGAAACACAAAATAAGCAGGAGAGTTAGCAATAGAGAAACAGAATGCACATTTATTGTCAGAAGTCAAGATTCACGCTAAATTTTCAATCTGGGCATTTTGCAATATTCTTAGTGAAGTTTATACTCCAGTATATGCCAATATACTCCACTATAAACTCCAGTTTATACGTATAAAGCCTTTACACATAAAGCCTGTTCTATGGTAACAGCTCCAGGACAATTAAATGACTGTACCAATTTTATGCTCCATTCAGCAGTCTCTAGGAACAGACCTTACATAATGGTGTCAAAAGCCTTGCTATTAACTAGAGATAACCAAATGAGTTGTGTAGGCTGATTGCTTGCAGATTGTGAGCAAATATGCATCTGAATTAGTTATGAGGCTCTTTGATCAGAATGACTGTAAATTAAGTAACGCACCAAATTATAGCCCAACCCTTGCTTCATAATCGATATGATTTAACAGGTGCCGAGATGCTTTTGAATCAGCCGGCAGAGTATCTAACAGCTTTAAAAACCCTTTTTCTGATTGGTAGTTTCTGGAGATAAGAACTTGTCATTTCCATCTAACCTTTTCATGACTGGTTTTCTCATGTACAGGGTGGAATTAATTCCAGTCCTTTGCAGTGGGACCCAAGACAGCTAGTCCATTTACTGTCCGTACTCAAACAATTGTCAATCTTGTATAAAGGTTGACTTTTGGACTATGAAATATCCTTCATTTTTCATATGTCTCCTGTGCAATTTGAACTCCGAAATCACAACAAAAAAAATTCAAATTGATACTCATCACCAACCTGCCACTGAAGTCAAACCCATCCTGGAGACTGATTCTGGGGCATGAAGTCTTAATGTTTGCCTTGCCAGTGCCATTCAGAGAAATGTAAGCAGTTAAGGTTGTCATGCTAGAGCAGAGTAACCTGACTGGGGACACCATCATGATCTCGCCCTTTCCCAACTCCAACTCCACCATCAGTACAACAATCTCCATTTCGATTATTTCAGTCAAAGGCCGATAGCACAAAGGTAACCAACAGGCCCAAATCATTCTAACTGCATGTGGAATAACCTTTTGTGGAAAGGGATAGCTTTTTTTTGCTCAAAAAGCTTAATCAAGTTTGTGAAACATGCTGACTATCCCTAATCATTCCTTGCCTCTCCAGATACATGTGAATCCCATCTCTCAGAATCCCTTCTAACGACGTCCCCAGCACTAATGTCAGACTCACTGGTCGATAGTTCCCAGGCTTCTATTTACAGCCTTTCTTAAATAATAGCAGCACATTAACCACCCTCCAGTCTTCCGGCACCTCACCTATGGCTGTAGATGATACTAATATCTCTGCTAGAGTCCCTGTAATTTCTTTCCAAATTTCCCACAATGTTCGGGGATACACATGATCAGGTCCTGGATATTTATCTGCCTTTCTATTTTTGAAGACTTCTAGCATTTCTCTTCTACAATGTCAACTGTTTTCAAGCCATTGATATTTCTTTCCCTAAGTTCTGTAGCTTCCATTTCTTTCTCCACAGTAATAACAGACCAAAAATATTTATTTAGTATCTCTCCCATCTCCTGTTGTTCCACAAATATGACCTCTTTGGTCTTGAAAGGGCTCTATTGCTTCTGTCTTGCTCTTAAGGTATTTGTAGAATCTTCTTAGATTAACCTTAACCTTATCTGCCAACACTACCTCGTATGCCCATTTTGCTGTCCTGATTTCCCTCTTAAGAATGACCCTAAACCTACTCTTAAAGAGATTCACTTGATCTCAGTTGTCTGTACTTAATATGTGACTCTCTTTATTCTTGACCAGAGTCTCAATATCTTTATTCATCCATTGTTCCCTATTCTTGCCAGTCTTAATCCTTCATTCTTATCCATATCATAAGAATCTAAATCATAGAATCCCTACAGTGTGGAAACAGGCCCTTCACCCTAACAAGTCCACAGCAACTCATCTTGTATAATCTATCTATCCCTGAACACCATGGGCAATTTAGCATGGACAATCCACCAAGCCTGCACATCTTTGGAGTATGGGAGGAAACCAGAGCACCCGGAAGAAACCTGAGCAGACACGGGCAGAATGTGCAAACTCCACACAGACAGTCACCCAAGGGTGGAAACGAACCCAGGTCCCTGGTGCTGTGAAGCAGCAGTGCTCACCACTGAGCCACTGTGCTGCCCCATTATCTGTAACCAACACTTCCCAGAGTCCATGTATTGCAAAAGATGTGTGCAGTTTTTCTATTCTTGTTTCCATGGTGCTTTCTTTGGCTAATGGGTGTTTGATGCCATTTCATGTAGACTTCTGGTGATTCCAGGATGGAGACAGACAAAGCCTTCACCTCTGGCAGTGGTTAAATCAGTTGGAAGAACATGATCAGAGAGAGCATGCAGTTTTTTTAAAGCCTACAGGATGAAGACATCACACGTAATGACAAGTTTGAATTCTCCAAACAATCATTTGTTTTCTTAGACACATTGTCAACACTGAAGGTAGAATGGTAGATCCTCAGAAAAGTGAAGCAATCTCAATTCTCAACTCCAAAGTCAGACCCAATCTTCAAGATTCTTGGGTCGAGTGAACCATTTGGCAACATTTGCACCTAACTTCATAATAATTGCAGAACCCTTGAGACTACTCCTCAAAAAGACTACATGGTGTTTCAGTGGTTAGCACAGTGCCCTCACAGCATCAGTGACCCAGATTTGGTTCCACAGGCTGTGGAGTTTGCACTTGCTCCCTGTGTCTGCGTGGGTGTGCTCCAGTTTCCTCCCACAGCCCAAAGCTATGCTGGTTAGGTGGATTGGCCGTTGGAAATACAGAATCATGGGGATAAGGTAGGGGTGTAGGCCTAGGTGGGATGCTGTTTGGAGGAACAGTGTGGATTCGATAGGGTGAATTTCTGAGTCTGCAACTCATCCAAACCTCAATCCTGTGTGGCATCCTGTCTTTTTATCCACAGAATTGTCTAGCCACAGACTGCCTTAGCAGCCACCTATATACTTTCCTGGATGCCTGTGACATATTCCATATACCTTTGCCTCAAAGGACAAATAAGTTTTTTAAAAATGTGTTTGTGTCAGGGGAAGGGGCAATTATTTGTATCAAATATATATTTTAAAATATTAAATTTATGTACATTTCAAGCCAATTTTTCTCCTGAAATCCCTAGATCCATGCCATTAATTCAACTACATTTGTAAATTGTCAATCTAGAATTACACTCTTCTTTCCATTTAGGCAGTTCAATTATTGGTCAAGAATGTAGCTAAGTGTAAAAGGTTGCATAGGTAGGTTCCACTATATATCTGAAAACAGGAACTATAAAAGGAACATAAACATAAGACCAGAATATATCAGCTTAAAATGGGATTTGAATTATTCCAACTTCACTTTCTGAAACTGTTCATTACAAGGCTTCATGCACAACCCTCAAGGAAATTGACTAGTATGTATACACACACAGCCTATTATTTTACTTTATTAATATTTGAATTATAAATATTATCCAAAGATGGAATATTATTCCTGATATACCCCTGACATTTGGAGATATCCTTGGTCATATATGATATAGTGGCTTCATACTCTAATCCCTATTGATGACTTTTCCCTCTTCTTGAACTTGTGGTCAAGATCTGCACAAAGCAAATACTTTTCTTATTGAACAAAATAAAATTTTGAGTTGCTGTAGCAGACGTAAATCTCCTATTTGGGAATGCACTCAGTCACTGGGAGGTCTGTATACCAGTTGTCAAATTTCTACATTCAGGCCTGTACAAAGCAAATCCTTTGGCTGGCATTACAGATGGTTCTCTTCTTCTAGCTGCAAGACTTCAGTTCTGATCAGCAGTTGGTCTATATCATCCAGCAAGTGGTCTCCTGGTTTGAGCTGTCGACATGACTTGATTTCATGAAGTCTAGGTTTGGAGATATTTTTTGCGGTCTAGGGCAGAATACTTAGAGCACAGTAGTGTCTAATGATTGATTAATTCATTCTGTCAATATTAATGGTAAATGGCCACTCTGTAGTCAGGCTAAAACAACTTTTCAAAATTAACTGCACTGCCTCTTATTCCATTATCTGAAAAATTGCTTCTCAAATTCAGAGTAACTTTTTAAGAAACAATGTTTGTCTTTGTCTACCTGATGAACATAACAAGCAGCTCAGAGGATCATCTGTTGGAAGGAGGTGGGAGAGGTAGGGATTCTGCTCTGCAGTACTAACCCAGAATGCATAAATTATTTGAACATTTTGATACTTGGTGATTGGCTGAGTGACCATGGGTTAGGAGCCACGACCTGTTATGGTTCACAATTGTTTATAATAGATTCTGAAACTCACTTTTAGTTTGGGTATGTTGCCACATGTTAACGATATCTCCAGCCCTTGGAGAAAACTATTTGAACTTGTTCGTGATAGTACTGGATTTGCACAGTGTCATCCCATCAAGCTAAACAGAACAGTATATTAAAAGCATGCCTATCAATGTATAGTGCAAGTAGTTGTGTTACAGTTTAGCAACCTTTTGTGTTATGGCACTTGTATAAGATTCGTTATGTTGTCTCTCCTGTATACCCCTGTCAATCTAGATTGTGATTCCTCAACCCTCTGTCTTCCCAATGTTTTCAACAAAGCAGAACAACACCCACAATATGATTAATTCAAGACCCAAGTCAGGAATACCTGGAGTAAGTCTTTCATTTTAAATTGCATTGTTTATTTATGTTCTTTTCATGATTCTGTCTGGTTAAGGGCAAGATGTGACTGTAACAATTAGACTCTCAAATTTGTAGAAAACAGGCATAAGAAATGAAGGAGAGAAAAAGCAGACACATACTCCTCTTTATCATGGTAAGAGCAATTAGTATATTGTGGAGAATGGGCCTAAACAATAGACTGGGTTACATTGGCCACTACAGTATAAACTGTTTCCTGCTCCAGGGAGTCACTATACACTTTTACTGAGGTAACACATACACAGAGCTGGGAACTACAAAGCTCATCAACTATTCTCAAAGCATCAAAGACATGAAAGTACGCCTCCCTCGGCCATGTGAGGTATCTTTCAATGTGCTTACCTTAAAATACTGTATATCCTTAAAAATGCCAGATTTCTTCAGCATGGTATTGGTTTGAAGACCAAGTAAAAGGTTAGTTTTGCAATATGTCAGTTTGTTCTTTGTGATATCATTAAAAATAATAGAAATAAATGTCAAGACATTGTGTTCTGGTGTCCTTTTGAACCAGCTCCATCCAAAATATTATTACAGGCAAGTGTTCAGGTTTTTATATAACACTTTTTTACATGCATTTATATTAAAAGGACATCATATACACATAGATCATAGAATCCCTACAGTGTGGAAACAAGCCCTTCAGCCCAACAAGTCAGAGCATCCCATCCAAACCCAACCCCCTGTAACCCACCTAATCTATACATCCCTGAATATTATGGGAAATTTAGCATGGCCAATCCACCTAGTCTGCACATCTTTGGACTGTGGGAGGAAACTGGAGCATCTGGAGGAAACCCATGCAAACATGGAGATAATGTGTAAACTCCACACAGACAGTTGCCCAAGGGTGGAATCAAACCCAGGTCACTGGCACTGTAAGGCAGTAGTGCAAACCACTGAGCCACTATGCTGCCCTGACATGCAAGCAGTCAGTATATTTAAACTAGTTGTCATTGTGATGAATTTACAAAAAAATTCCCTAAACAGAATGGCCTTTTTTTTCCTTGCTGTGGAGAAAGTGGAATTTTTTTTTACACTAGTGGTAGATATAAGATGGATCTAATTTGTAAGCATTCATTAACTAATCCAAGTATTTAGTTTATGTGATAGGTGTGCTGCGACCAGATGAATACAAGGTAAAAGTTTATTTTGTTGCAGCTATTTGTCACGTCAAGCTAGGTGCAAAATAATGGCAAAAATGTGTAGACAAAAGCACAGAAACGCTTTAGTGATGAGGACAGAATGTCCAAAAATTGGCACTGTGGTGTTAGTTCAATAGTAAGGCAGAAGATGTGTGGAATAAATCTGAAGAGCTATGATGACTTAGTTTATTGTTTCATGAAATGTGGGTATTGCTGACCAGGCAATGAATATCCTGTTAAACTTAATGTGACTGACTGTAAGTTAATGAATAAAGTAAATGTGGAAATAAAATGAAGAGGAAGGAAGTTCTTTATATGAGCAATGATGTCATGAGGATGAATACGGGATGATTTTAACTGTACTCTCCAGCAGAAGTCAGGCAGGCATTTTAACAATAGTTTCCAGGCTAAGTTATGCTTAGTTCCATGACCCAAGCTGGTATGCTTGTGATTTATATACAGTGAATGGGGTCCAATGCTGATGGCTGAAGGCCAGCGTGAAGAGCATTGGAAAACTAAAGGGGACACTCAGATGAATTTTCTAAAGAAAGAAAGGTTTGCATTTACATAGCATCTTTTGATAGATCAGGATGTTCCAAAGCACTTTGAAGACAATTATGTGTTTTCAAGTGTAGTCACTGTTATAATTTAGGAAATGCATTTAGTACTTAGCAGAGTTCCATAAACATTAATGTGCTGAGAACCATGTAGCTGTCTTAATGTTTTGGTTGATTGATAAATATTGGACCAGGTCATGGGAGCAAATTCTGTTTCAGGTTCTGATTCGGGTGTAAGAGTTCTACTGACTTTGTCATAGCTTTCCTTGGTGGAGCCAGGTCCAGCAGGAGTGCTACTCCAGGTGACACAAGGAAAGCTTATGCTTCCTCTCACAGAATCTCTGTATCATGTGATGGAATTCTGATTGGTTCAGGAACCGTGAAAAGTGGACAAGTCGCGTTATAATGAGGCCAAGTGGTTAAAATGATCATGTCCCCATGTTGCTGGATACACAGGAAACTAACTTCAAACAGTGGTCTGCCACTGCAAACCCAATAGTTGTTTAAAGTACTCCGATGAAAAATGTAGAAATATTTAAAACATTCTCACAGTAAGCTTTGCTGACAAGGTTGAATTTATTGCTTTGACAATCTGTAATTTTCCCTGAACTGAGTTGTTTGTAAAACATTTCAGAGGGCAGTTAAAAGTCCAAAAATTCTCATATATAGGATGGAAGCCCCATATTCAACTCACATCTACACTAGTATAACAACGACCTGGCCATTGGCAAAGTCTGCCCATTGTGTTTTGACGTTGTACTGTCCACACATTATTTGTTATATTGTTCATGAACAACTTGCATCTCTTGTCCTGAAATTTTTTCCTGTTAGTATTGGCTTGTTAGCATTTTCATTCTTTTTCTCTTTCACACACACACTATCAGTTATTCACACTCACTGTCTCACTTTCACTCTTTCTCACATTCAATAGGCGTCACACTTTTTCTCATTCTGGCATGCGTCATACTGACTAAAGTTGTTTTATATTATTTTCTGTGACTATCTCCAATCCTCTGCTGCCTTAAAGTGTCTCCATGTCTCTTTGGAACATATGTTCATATTACATGATATGAACATATATAATCAATATCTGTCTCTCACTTTTTCTTAAACGCCTGTGATATTTAGGAGAATGAGAGGTGAGCGAGAGCTAAGATGATGGGGAGGTGTTGTCATAAGGGCAATTGAGAAAGTTTAAGGCTGATGATTAGGGTTGGAGTGAGTGCATGGGATTAAGTAGGAACATATGCCAGAAGCACAGAAGGGTTTGGGATGGCGGACAGCTGACCTCTGGCAGTATTCCAAAGGGAGGAGAATGGAATAGAAACAACTGAGACATGAGACTGGGGAGCAATGTTCACCAACTTATTTGCTGAAACCAGTTACAGCCATAAATGTTGGCTGATTGCCAAGAAACGAAGAGTTTAGCGGTAAGAAAGCAAAGTGGAGAAATGAATAACTGCACATTGATTGAAGTAAGGGAATACAACCAAAAAAATAATAGGTGCAGTCAGCTGAAGAGCTAACATTATGAAACTGGTCCTTGGAGATTAAAACTAAAACAGTTAATCAGTGTCAAGAGTATTCAGAAACACCTTAGTGTAAATTGCAAGGGAAGCTTCATTTACATTAAGGATGCCACTTGGATCACCTACATTTGCAAATGCATTTTCTGATGCCTGGCACTTGTTTGGAGACAGGCACCAGATACATCATCTCCTCCCTGGCGACAAAAATATTTAGCTTTCCATGAACCACTCAGTGACTGCTAGAGAGAATGAAGGAAGGTCACTCTACTGTAGCGTCTATGTAACCCAGTTCTGGTGATAAGCTTTCATCTTTTACCATGTCCAAATACTGAGCAATAGTTAGGGGAGCTGGATTTGGAGCAGATGAGAAGAGTGTACCTTAGTTACCAGGTCTCCCTTCGTAGTTTGGTGAGTCAGAATCACAACTGACCAAGTACTAACCCATCCTGAGAATGTAGCAGATTCAGTTTAGTGATCTTTGCTTAATTAGCTGATCTCTTTTTATGCAACAGTTAGGAGCACTGGACTAGGGACCATTAAAATTTGCCAGGATCGCTAATTCTGATCGAGGACATTTGGTGAAAACAGAGTCTGGCTTAGATATGTTGAAGACTATTGCTCTTGTATTGTTAAAAGCGGACACTTTGGGAGGTACCCACTTCTCTTTGGATTCATACCTCAGTATATTAAAGACAGATGGGAAGGAAAAGACCAGAAGTCCCAATGTTGCACACAAGATGATAATGACGGTACATGAACAGACACATAAAAGAACATTGCAAGTCAAAGTAGTTTTTATAACAACAAGAACAGAAATTCCTGGAAATGCTCAGCAAGCCTGGCCACATTTGTGGAGAGAAATCAAAGTTAACGTTTTGGGTCCAGTGACCCTTCCTCAGAACTGAGTAAACTGAATCTTTAAAAAAAGCAATTTTTATTACTGCTGACTTCACATTACATTTCGACATTCATTTTCCAATATACCAAACGGAATATTAGTGCTTCTTATGGACCATATCCACCAGCTTAGAAAGTGGTACTTTACATTTTACTGGCACCATTATTTTCTTACTTGTATCAATTCAAATTGAATGCTATTTATGAGAATTTCTGTTTATATAATTCAGTTTGTATCCTGAATCATTTATTCCAGCTTTAGTCACCAAGAAATCTTTTACATTTCCTCCCTGTGGTAAATAGCGAAACAAATATCCATCACTGGTTGCTGCCTATCTAATACAGTACCTATCCAATATAGTACCTATCCAACATAGGCCTTTGGTTCATAGATTAGAACATGTCTGATTTCCAATAACTGGAGATGTCTTATTGCAAAACTACTGTAATGGTTATACCTGCTTTCATTATAGTTGGTTGATGTACAAGATTGAAATTACTTTGTCACACTCCTTAGTTGTTTTAATGGGTTAAGGCATAACATGGCATCGTTATGAAGCTTACAGATTACTAAAACACCAGGTTTGATTCCAAATAAAAGAACTGCAGATGTTGTAAATCAGGAACAAAAACAAAGTTGCTGGAAAAGCTGAGCAGGTCTGGCAGCATCTGTGAAGGAGAAAACAGTTACCCTTTTGGGTCCGGTGACCCTTCGTCAGAGAACTGACGGTGGCAGGGAAACGTCAGTTTATATGCAGAAAATAGGGAGGTGGGTAGGGTAGGGAGTAAACAATAGGATAGAGCGCTATCAGTTCTGATGAAGGGTCACTGGACTCGAAATGTTAACTCTGTTTTCTCCTTCACAGATGCTGCCAGACCTGCTGAGGTTTGATTCTCAGTCTGTGCTGAGTGATTTTACCAGCAGTTACAGCTGAAATATAACATTTTGCCTCATTGTCTTCAAGTCAAAGAGAGAACGGCCATTTGTGTCGACATTTCTGAATGATACCCCCAGTGGTACTTTCTGAGAAAAAATCACATGTTACTGTGTATTCACAGTGCTATTTCCCATTAATTCCATTTAAAAGATCTCCTTTTGTTGTAGTTATCAAGAAGATGTCTGAGACAGTAGCATTTGCAATAATGGCAGGAGTTACTTACAAATGTTACATAACACACTCAGTGGTCACGCAGGGAAAGATTCAAATCCCATCAGTCCACCAATGGCAGTCGCACGGCTTTTCAAAAGTCTCAGTCATTATCTAGGTTTAGGAAGTTTCCAGAAATGCATCTGATCCTTGTCAGTCTACCAGTAGCTATGCACGCATTGAAATCCTGATAATCTGATACTTCTGAGAAAGATGCATCTGATCCCTGTCAGTCTTCAGATAGGCATGTATAATACGCATGTTTTAATAGTCTCATTTGTCCTAACAGATGTGGGTATGATGTTAGGTATGTATCTTTTGTCTGTCAATCCATTGGTGGTCAGTGATTTAAGATTTGTATCTACTCCTGCAGACATGTAGAATAGGAAGTGATAGTGAATGCACCCATGATCCCAGTGATCTGGAATGGCTTCTCAATTCTGTTCAATTCAATTCAAACTTTAATGCCCATCCTGAATTGTAGGTACAAAAATCAAACTGAATTGAATATACTGTAGTATAAAATTTTCAGTGAATTATAATGCTGCAACAAAATCAAGGCGTTTAGATATTTAATGAGAGCAGTTCTGGAGAAGTCATATCAGACTTGAAATGTAAACTCTGTCTCACTCCACAGATGCTGTTTGACCGTCTAAGTTTCTCCACCACTTTGTGTTTTAATGAGAGAGCAGTCTAAACTTTTCAGTTTTATCAGAACTGTATCATGAGGTGCCAAATCAGCTGTTCATTATGCCAAATACCCTTATTATCAGCCATGCCAGACAGCACTTCCTCATTGCCAAACCACAGATACTGATGAGAAGTTTTATTTCCTTGACCTTATTCCCATAAAATTCCTAACAGCCCAACTTAACCTCCTTGAGCCCCAATGTTCGCTGATATTGTTCATGTTTTCCTTTTCTCATGTGCTGTCCCCCTCCCCTAAAACGTTGTCATCAACTGCCTCTTCAAAAAATTAAGAATCTAATGATGACCATGAACCCATTGTCAATTGTTGGAAAAACCCACCTGGTTCACTAATGTCCTTTAGGGAAGGAAACTACCATCTTTACCTGGTCTGGCCTACGTGTGACTATGGACCCACAGCAATGTGGTTGACTCTAAACTTTCCTCTGGGAAATTAGGGATGGGCAATAAATACCTCCCAGCCAGTGACGTCCTCATCCTGTTAATGAATTTAAAAAAACACGCTTGAGCACCCCCTTTCTTTCAATTACCTTCCAATCGCCATCCTTCCATTTCTGTGCAAAATCATAGAATATATTGCCACTACTCAAATTCAAGCCCTGCTTTCTCGCACAAGAGAAACTATTCCCATACTCTATTCCCCTACCCCTCCTCCTGCTATAACTCAGCCACACCTGCAGTAATATTATGCTGGGGAAGCTTTAACCCAGTGAGAATAGGACTTGCGCCCTCATCCAGGAAAATGTCCCATCTGAGAGAACTGATGAGCGGGCAATTCTTGTGGCCCCAGCAGCACTTGACTTAAGTTAGAACTATAAGTAGTCTCCAGAAAACAAGTATTAGGGATTCTGGACTTAAGCCAAACCTAAGGATTTTGTAAAACCTGCTGAAAGAGCCAAGGGAATGGATCAGTGGTGAAGTCACAGGCAGCTGTGTTTTAGAGGTGGGGGCAAGTTTAAAGAGGGCCTAACTTTAGGGTTGGGTGCTTCTACTGGATGGGTCAGGGAGCACTTCCTGGCATGATCTGTCCACCTTGTTGAGTTGAGGATGGGGGTGGGAGTGCCGGTAACAGTGAGATCTTTATTTGGAGATGCACTTCTGTGCTGAAGTCTATCCCTCCACATCCAAAAAGAGGTTGGGAGGCAGGAGCAAGGGCTGGTCGGTGTGGAAGTGGGTCTGTTTAAAGGTCATTCTCTGTACTCTCTGAGCTCATTGCTATCACAATAACAGCAGTGAAACAGAAAAGATCCTCTAAAACTCACCTCGCAGGTGTCACATATACCCCCGCAATGCCAACCCAACACTTATTCCCAATGTCCCAGTAGCCCATGCCATTCTGTATCCTTTTACCTAACTTCCACATGAGACATTTTTCTTGTCAGTTTTTTTTATTGTCCCCATTATGTTCCACTCTCAGGGGAAAGACACTGAATTAGATACAGGGAAAATAGAAGTTCAATCCGCAGTTCCAGGATTTTTAATCTTCTAATGCATTTCTGAAGAAGGGTCTAGCCCCGAAACATCAGCCTTCCTACTCCTCTGATGTTGCTTGGCCTGCTGTGTTCATCCAGCTCTACACCTTGTTATCTGCAATGATCCTTCATTCATTTTTCAAATTCTCATTCGTCCTTTTTGTACATTTCTCTCTTTCCTAATCTAATCTTCCTTGTAAACTCTCTTTGTCTTTCTGTATCATTGAATAATCCCATTATTGATCTGAATCCCAAATGCCTTGCCAATTTTTACCAATTTGTATACCTATTGCATGCCATTAAAAACCAGGGAAAACCAGAATTGTAAAGGAGCCATTGAAGAAATAAGAGATAACAAGGTGTAGAGCTGGATGAACACAGCAGGCTAAGCAGCATCAGGGGAGTGGGAAGGCTGATGTTTTGGGCCTAGAGCCTTCTTCAGAAATGCATTAAGGGTCTAGGTCTGAAACGTCAGCCTTCCTGCTCCTCTGATGCTGCTTGGCCTGCTGTGTTCATCCAGCTCTACACCTTGTTATCTCAGATTCTCCATCATCTGCAGTTCCTGCTATCTCTAGATTCTCACTCCCACAGTCTGCAATGATTCTTAATGCAGGAAGAGAACAATGGAAACATTTCCAATGAAATGGCCAGTGATATGTCAGGACTGTTGTGGTCAAGCTACTTCTACTTACAGTGAAAATGCTACGGACTCATGGATGTCACGCAGAGATTGACAACACATTGCAAAGATGGGAATGCTCATGGAGGAATGGTGCCAAACACATCACAATTCATGGCAAAAGTCCACTGAAATGATTTCTATTGTTCCCACATGTTGGATATTTGATCTTACACACTAACATTCTAGAGTGTCATAAATCCCTTGTTCCATTCAAAGGAATTCTAGCCCATAATTTCCACTGCAGTTCCCTGATGCATTATTGTAATGTTGTGCAATTTATTCTGCTCCTGTGCTGAAAACTGGAACCAATGAGAATGAAGGGTAAAGCTCGTTCTCCATTGATTGAAGTCATATCTGGCACAAAGGAAGGTAGTTGTGGTTGAGTCAGTCATCTTCACTCCAGGACATTTCTGCAGGTATTCTTAATGGTAGGCATAACCATCTTCGGCTGGTTCACCAATAACCTTCCCTCCATCATAAGGTTAGAGGTGAGATTGTGCATTCATTGGAAAACAAGTGGTCCGTACATTTATGAATCTTCAGCTGAAGGAGTCTATGCCCAAATGCCGTAAGACTTGCACAATATCCAGGTTTGGGCTGACTGGTGACAAATAACAAGCCATACAAGTCTCAGGCAATAGTCATTTCCCAAAGAAACGGGATCTAACCATTGCCCTTGGCATTCAATGGGATTACCATTGCTGAATCACCCATTATCGGCATCCAAGGGTTGGCATTGACTAAAACCTGAACTGGACTTGCCCTATGAATGTAGTGGCTACAAGAGCAGGTCAGAGGCTAGGAATCTTGTAGCTAATAATTTATCTCCTAATTCCCCAAGCTGTCCACCATCTACATGACACAAATGAGGAGTGTGACTGAAGATTCTACACTTGCTTGGATAGATGCAGCTCCAACACACTCAGTAAGATTGACACCATGCAAGGAAAAGCAACCTGTTCATTGGCACTATATTCACAAACATTCACTCCCTCTTTGGCTGATGCTCAGCAGCAGTGTGCACCATTCACAAGATGCAATTCAGAAATTCGCCAAGGCCCTTGGGGCAGCATCGTTCAAACCCATCTAGAAGGACTAGGGCAGCAGTTACATGGGAACTCTACCAACTTGCCAGTTCCCTCCAAGCCACTCGCCATCCTGACTTGAAAAAATATATCACTATTCCTTTGTCTCTGGATCAGAATGGATCAGCACGATTGGCCTACCTACACCAAATGGACTGTGGATTAAGTAGGTAGCTCACCACCACCTTCTCTATGGCAGCTCAGGATAGACAATAAATGCCAGCAGAACCCACTCCCTGAATGAATTAAAAACGAGAGTGGAAATTCTAATTACATGGTGTCGTTTAAGCTTTTAACACATTCACAAGCATATACATCTTAATTACATTTCCTGGATTCATGGAGAAAAGAGCTTTGTGCTTTAATATTTAGACATACCACTTTTGTTAAATACCAAATCATAGGTTGACCCACAATTTCATTTCAAACTTCTACTAAGTTGGTACATCTCAGTTTCAGGTGCAAAACAGCAATTATAAATAACCTGCCTATTACTTAGCAACATAGAGGGATTCCAGCCTGGATTTCCATTTTTGACCTCTTTCTTATTATTCATATCAAAAGGACAACACGGGGCTCAGCAATAATGTCTAAACCCTTGATCGCAGTTTAATCTAAGTAGTCAAGGCAACTATTTTAATGGATTGCTTCAATAGCATTTTTAAAATGTTTACAAGTACACTTAATATTTATGCATGCCACGTTCCTTTTATTTAAAGTCATAGTGCTGTACAGCATGGAAACAGAGCCTTCGGTCCAACTCATCTATGCCGACCAGATATCCTAGATAAATCTAGTCCTATTTGCCAGCATTTGGCCCAAAATCGTCTAAATCCTTCCTATTCATTTACTCATTCAGATGCCTTTTAAATGTTGGAATTGTACCAGCCTCCACCACTCTGCTCCTCAGATTTTATCAACGTCTGTAAGGTCATCCCTCAGACTCTGATGCTCCAAGGAAAACAGCTACAGCCTATTCAGCCTCTCCCTCTAGCTCAAACCTTCCAACCCTGTAAATCTTTTCTGAACCCTTTCAAGTTTCACAACATCCTTCCTATAGCAGGGTGACCAGAATTGCACACAGTATTCCAATATTTACTTTGATTCTACAAATTGTTAGATGAAAACCCTTAAAATGGCGCAGGAGAATCCTCATCACATGGAAGTGCATCTTGACAAGCTATACCAGGTGTACAGGCGCTCTTTTGCTAACATGGTGAAAGCACAACGGTGAGTCTTTGTCTTTTTCACTTCAAATCAAATCATATGCCTTTACTACCTGTGTCGCCGTTTTCTCTTGCTCTTTTTTTTGCATTAAAACAAAACTCACTCAGAAGGTTATTGAGTGGAAAATAGAAAATATTTTTATATTGCATGAACTTGTCATAAGGCGTTCTGATAATAAATGACTTGTAGGCATTTGCTTTGCTTTTATTAAGAATTCATACAACAGTGTCAGTGCATTAGCACCACATTGTGTCTGCATGTTAGTGGATTCTGAAAAGAGAGTCTTGATACAGTTCATACTCCGGAATCATGAGCTGCAATACTTGATCTGAAATTTGAGCCATAAATTCTTTTAGTCACATGAATAAATGTGTCACGGTAAAATAGAATCTGGCTGTCTGCGAGAGAAAGTCAGCTACCAATTCAATTTTGCCTTTATTTGCATTTGAATCAGGCTGAGGGAGTTGCTTTGCTTTAAAGGAGAAATGTGTCCTTTGTTGTAACAATTAAAGCCAAGGTCATTTTCCCATTCCCCTTTATCAGTTAAAATGGACATGGAAATGACAATAAAGAAGAAAGTTTGTTCTAATGACTGAAATGTAAATGTGAGCTTTGTTCACATGAATTAAACGCACCACTGTGCCACTTAATGTAAATTTATTCATTTCAGCTACATGTGCTTGGAGATCTTTAATTGTGGCAATAGTTCCATTTGCTCACTTATCTAGGTACCAGAAGAAATTGGCTTGTACACTAAATGCAATTTTTCTTTGAGATTTAACAATCTTTTAGAAGCCAATGCAGCATATTATTCATATTACTACTGCTGAAATGTGCCTGTTTAAATGCCAGGTTAGGATCATTTAACGTTCACCACAGCTGGACATACCGCTAGCACCCATGGCCGAAGTTCACAGATGAAATTTGGGCACAAAAATAAAGTACTGCATGATGGCCACTTCCCTATTCACAGATCAAAGCTCAATAGGAAACAGCATTTCCACAATAACAGGAAGAGAATGGTGTGGTATGAGGGAGATATGCAAAATAAAACCCTTCTGAAGAAGGGTCTATGCCCGAAACGTCAGCGCCAAAATGTCAGCTTTCTTGCTCCTATGATGCTGCTTAGCCTGCTGTGTTGAACCAGCTCTGCACCTTGTTGTCTCAGATTCTCCAGTATCTGTAGTTCCTACTATCTCTGTTCTTAATCATAGGCAAGTTGCTGGAGGAAAGAATAGAGTCATCTTCTGAATCTTTACATTACCATCATACAGATTGCCAATTACATTTCCAATCAAAGGACCTCCTTTATTTCACTGTCTATGAAACAGTGGGTCTACTTTTCGCATAAAGTTTACATCCACCTTGTAAATATTATGCAGAAACAATAATTTTCCTTGCAATAGCTGCATCTCTGTTTCCTACACAGGAATCAACAGAACAGAGAATTAGCTCTTAGATCCTTCATCAACACTGCTATAAATCATTTAATACTCCAAACTTTACTTTGTGGAAGTGCCTGGCCTTAGCTCCAAACTTTTCCCTTGATATTATTGCAAATAAGGAACTTACCAAGTTGAGGACGGGGGACACATCTTCCTGTTCTATGATGATATATTTGAAATTGTTGAATTATCTGCCATATTAGAACACTTTAGTGGAGCTAGAATTCACTTTGTAAACTGTTGTGTAAAGCCTTTGACTTTCTAGTCATGTAACAACCTCCTTTTAAAGCCTTCCCAAGTGGAGAAAGACAGAAATTCTAAGTCTTAGAATTGGCGATATCTAGGTACTTCTAACTGTACTTTTAATCATAAAGTCCTAACGATAGCATCAGAGATAATGGGAACTGCAGATGCTGGAGAATTCCAAGATAATAAAATGTGAGGCTGGATGAACACAGCAGGCCAAGCAGCATCTCAGGAGCACAAAAGCTGACGTTTCAGGCCTAGACCCTTCATCAGAGAGGGGGATGGGGAGAGGGAACTGGAATAAATAGGGAGAGAGGGGGAGGCGGACCGAAGATGGAGAGTAAAGAAGATAGGTGGAGAAAGTATAGGTGGGGAGGTAGGGAGGGGATAGGTCAGTCCAGGGAGGACGGACAGGTCAAGAAGGTGGGATGAGGTTAGTAGGTAGCTGGGGTGCGGCTTGGGGTGGGAGGAAGGGATGGGTGAGAGGAAGAACCGGTTAGGGAGGCAGAGACAGGTTGGACTGGTTTTGGGATGCAGGGGGTGGGGGGGGGGGGGGGGAAGAGCTGGGCTGGTTGTGTGGTGCAGTGGGGGGAGGGGACGAACTGGGCTGGTTTAGGGATGCAGTAGGGGAAGGGGAGACTTTGAAACTGGTGAAGTCCACATTGATACCATATGGCTGCAGGGTTCCCAGGCGGAATATGAGTTGCTGTTCCTGCAACCTTCGGGTCCCCACCACCCAAGAAGTTTCCCCCCACAGTGATCGAGAACGCCCTTGACCGCGTCTCCCGTATTTCCCGCAACACATCCCTCACACCCCGCCCCGCCACAACCGCCCTAAGAGGATCCCCCTCGTTCTCACACCTCCGGATACAACACATCATCCTCCGACACTTCCGCCATTTACAATCCGACCCCACCACCCAAGACATTTTTCCATCCCCTCCCCTGTCTGCTTTCCGGAGAGACCACTCTCTCCGTGAATCCCTTGTTCACTCCACACTGCCCTCCAACCCCACCACACCCGGCACCTTCCCCTGCAACCGCAGGAAATGCTACACTTGTCCCCACACCTCCTCCCTCACCCCTATCCCAGGCCCCAAGATGACATTCCACATTAAGCAGAGGTTCACCTGCACATCTGCCAATGTGGTATACTGCATCCACTGTACCCGGTGCGGCTTCCTCTACATTGGGGAAACCAAGCAGAGGCTTGGGGACCGCTTTGCAGAACACCTCTGCTCAGTTCGCAACAAACAACTGCACCTCCCAGTCGCAAACCATTTCCACTCCCCCTCCCATTCTCTAGATGACATGTCCATCATGGGCCTCCTGCACTGCCACAATGATGCCACCCGAAGGTTGCAGGAACAGCAACTCCTATTCCGCCTGGGAACCCTGCAGCCATATGGTATCAATGTGGACTTCACCAGTTTCAAAATCTCCCCTTCCCCTAATGCATCCCTAAACCAGCCCAGTTCGTCCCCTCCCCCCACTGCACCACACAACCAGCCCAGCTCTTCTCCCCCCCCCACCCACTGCATCCCAAAACCAGTCCAACCTGTCTCTGCCTCCCTAACCGGTTCTTCCTCTCACCCATCCCTTCCTCCCACCCCAAGCCACACCCCCAGCTACCTACTAACCTCATCCCACCTCCTTGACCTCTCCGTCTTCCCTGGACTGACCTATCCCCTCCCTACCTATCTTCTTTACTCTCCATCTTCGGTCCGCCTCCCCCTCTCTCCCTATTTATTCCAGTTCCCTCTCCCCATCCCCTTCTCTGATGAACTGTCTAGGCCCGAAACGTCAGCTTTTGTGCTCCTGAGATGCTGCTTGGCCTGCTGTGTTCATCCAGCCTCACATTTTATTATCCTAACGATAGTACTTTGGTTCTGTGTTAATTTTTGCTTGAATACTTGAAGCACCTTGGTATGTTTGCTATATTAGTCACTGGGTAAAAATCCTGGAACAACTACATCCCTGACACCGTTGTCAGTGTACCAACACCACATGGACTATGGCAGTTCAACAAGGCAGCTCATCACAACCCTCTGAAAGAAAATTAGGGATGGGCAATTAATGCTGGCTGAGTCAACAAAGCCCACAATCCTGAATGAATAAAAAAATGAAAGGCACATATAAATTCAAGCTGTTATTTGAAAGTAAACATTTGTGCATTCCAATGTGGTTGCAAAAAATACTTGTAATTTCCTTTTCCAAGTGTGTGCAAAATTTTGGTTGATGCTTACTCAGCACAGGTTTGATTTAATTTGGTTTCAACTGAGATCAAATTGTATTAAACTAAGAAACATTGCAGTTTAAAAGACTATCTGAAAATTTAAACTGAAGGTGAGAGTGGATTGCACAATTTGTTCGAATGTCAAAGTATAGCAAAAGTAATTCTTTATAATGTCTACAAATTTCACCATTCTTTGCTTTATGCATTGACTGTATGAAACCAGAAGATATTGTTGTACATGTAGAGTACTAAAGATTAATGGGAGGACAGTAAATCAAGAAACTGAACACAACAATATCTTCAGCAAATAAACATGAGAAGACTTTAATTTATGATTTATGTTAATATGTACAGTCTGTTCAGTGAGCTATGACCACGTCAGTTTTCATTCAAATTTGTTCTTCTCTGTTTGGTGCTACATTGAGTAGACTGCTGGAGAGAAGTGGCCACTTCGTGGAATTTGAAGAGCCCAGCATTCAAGATTTTGTGAGTAAACAAACTACTTGCATTATACTGTTTACCTTTTCAGGATCCATACCCACAGCACCCAGACATACAAATTACTTAACGTAAAATAAATGTAATTGCTAACAGGGTCTTTATTGAAACATATGTGAACAATAGCCTTAACCACACCAAACAGTCCTATGTAGGCTATTTATATGATCACGTTATACAAAAAGACAAATGCCCAAACTTTAAGGCAAATTATTGGGATTTAATTCATTCTTTCCGCATTATTTCCTTTCCAGTGATACATGTTAAAGATTAACAGTTAAAGATGACTAGAATATGACTGTAAAATATTGTATAGCAACACTGAGCTTTGTCTAACTTTACGTGGACTGAAAATTATTCAGTGTAGTGATGTTATACATGCATTGGTGATAATTTTGTCCATTTGAGCTTTGGAAAAAAAACAGAAGTCAAATGCTGAAGAAAATGCACATAATGTACAGCCAAAAAAAGAGTCACTGTCCAACTGGTCCAAACTTCATATGACCTTCCTCCCAACTAACCCATCTAGATATCTATTAGCTCCTTTCTTCCTGGTGTACTTTTTTTTAATTACTTGATTTAACTACTCCATATGATACCAAGTTTCATATTCTCAACACTGTCTAGGTATCAAGACTCTTCTAGCCAAGTCTTGGCTTTATTGATGAATGTTAGATTTATGACTCCTAGTTTTGAACTAATACAGAGATAAAAAAAATCTTCTCTATGCCTACCCAATCAAAGTCCTGCATGATATTAAGAGATAATAGTGTGGAGTTGGAGGAGCACAGCGGACCAGGCAGCATCAGAGGAGCAGGAAAGTTGATATTTTGGGTCGGGACCCTTCTTCAGAAATGGGGGACGGAGAAGGGAGCTCTGAAATTAATGGGGGGGGGGGGGGGTGGTGGGGGTGGGGAAGGTAGGTGTGATGGTGATAGGTGAGTGCAGGTAGGCAGTGATACACCTCTTGTGTATTCATTCTGAGCAGGATCCACAACCTCAACCTACGATAATCCCCACCACTACCTACCTGCACTCATCTAGCCCCACCCCCCTCTCTCTTAATTTCAGAGCTCCCTTCCCCCTCCCTCATTTCTGAAGAAGGGTCCCAACCAGAAACGTCAACTTTCCTGCTCCTCTGATGCTGCCCGGCCTACTGTACTCTTTCCAGCTCCACACTTTGTCATCTCTGACTCCAGCATCAGCAATTCTTACTAACCCTGCATGATATTAAAATCTTTTGTTATGTCACCAGAGCTTTCTCTTTTCCAAAGAATGATCCTCAGCCTTTCCTGATTGTTATAGCCTTTCACTTCGCTGTCATCCCCAGAAACCTCTTTTGCATCTTCTCTAGTGCTTTTTGTTTGTAATGTGGAAATCAACAAGTGATGCCCAATCACAAAATCACACCTAATAGTAAATATTTTGTTTTGGTTTTTGCAATCACTTCCTGTTAAAAGATAAAAAAGGTAAAATTGCCATTGCCCTAAAAAAGGCTGCTCTCTTATTAAAGAGTTTAATCTGAGGACCACTATGCCTGACAAGGTAGGCCCTCAGCTGGTATAGGAATTGGTATCATTAAGCATCGCTAACCAGCAATCCTGTCAACTGAGCTAACTGAAGGACCTGCCTGTTACTAACAGCCAAAGGCACACACTGTTTATTCAGTCAGCCAATTTTTGTGGCATTTAGCCTCCACACATGGCATCACACCGGCAATTTGAAATGTAACATTTGTGCATTCATCCAAATAAGATTAAGATGTGATATGTCACTTTCCAGCACCGGTCAAGTTGAATACTGCCAACTGTTATTCTAGATATTTTGTCAAGAGACTGGTGGAGCCGAAAAGGTTACCCAAAGTGAAGGAAAAAGGTTTGGCCCCAGTCTAACCCTCAGTGCTGCTCAACTCTGTGAGGAACCAAGTTCAGCATATCTTGAAGTGTCTGAAAAACAGGATGAAATTTCCGGAGGGACGCATACTGAGTAAGTGATTTGCTTCAATTCAATAACTCTTGACTTCCTAAGTGTCATTTCTGAATATACTAAGTGTTTTATGCTAAACTCCATATTCAAATGTTTTTGGGTGGTTTTCAAACAAACTACACATTTCATGATCTAAAAGTACTTGCATGGAAATAAAGGGCAAAATTTTCCACACCCTTGAGCAGCAAGGGGGCAGTGGCAAGCAAGTTAGGAAGATACAAAAATGGCATAATCAGATTCTCAACAATCAAGAAAATAATTTCTCACTTTTTTCCTTAGGGTTTCAACAACAAGTTCTGAATCTCACCAATGAGTGGCAGCTAGCTTATTCCATGCATTTGTATCATCATTAATTGCTAGTCTCACTTCACTTTTTAATTCTCTCTCCTGAGCTTAATGTCTCATCTATATGACAGCATCTCCAATAGTTCAACAATTCTGTCAGTAATGCACTGAGACGTCAGTCTGAATTACCTGCTTGTGCCTATGGAATTGTGTTTGAAGACACTACATTTTAAATTGAGAGGCAATAATTTTGACATTGAGCCAAAGCTTAGAATCCCATTTCTGTAGACATACGTCTCAACCAAACTTTCTAAAGAAAACGTTATGTAAGTTCATGGATAGACATTCAATCCATTGAAGTAGTTTCTTCCTTAACTTGTCATTTTCTTCCTGATCTGCTGAAGGCATGTTCTTTGCTAGGGTTATGCCAGATGTCCCATAGAATCTTGTTTTAATCACCATGTGAATCTAGGCACATCCAGATTATTCAGTTACAAAATGCATCTGTCAAGCCTGATCCTTTCCCCACGTTATCCAAATTGAAACACTTTCAACTAAGATTTAAAGGCATCAATCAAGAATGAAAAACCTATCATGCATCACTTTCCTAGTCCAAAGCACTATGGTTATTACAATAGTCATTCATCCAGAAATCAGTTAACCACAAATGTTCTACTTGTGATTGATCATACTTCCCCATTATTAGTCTAAACCTTACATACAATAATCACTCTTACCTAAATGTGGTCCTATTTTCTTCTGGTCCATGTGGCTCACCTTTTCTCCCCAGCACCGACTCCTTCCGAGTTGGACTAAACACACTGGCCAAAATAGGTTTCCTGGAGACATGTCAGAAATATTTTTTTCCATTGCTCTCATAGTATCCAACTAATGTTTGGGTTATTAAACCCATCCCTCCCAGATGTCTCTTCATAGTTCATGTTCATGTGATTTCTTGCAGATTTGTCTCCCCCTCAGAATTTGGAAACTTATGGAATTCCCCCAGTAAAATGATTGTACCTTTTTTATTTCTCAACTCTGTCAAAAATGGATTCATTCTTGACCACTCACTCCCTTTTTCCAATACTACAATGTACTCTCAAATCAGTCTGTCACTATGTTCCTTTCTTTCTTCTCTACCTTTTTGAGCATAAAGGGCCAGATTTTTGAGATGCTGGGTTACCTCCAGAGGGTATCAAAAAATGGCAGTTAGAACCCATTTCCAGGATGCCCCATGGGTAGCAATTCCACACAAGACATGCCTAACCTAGCCAGTTCCACTTTGGGGTGGATATCCCAGAATCCCCACAAAATCCCCACCTCAGGAGCAAAACTGAACACTAGCTTAAAAGTGGTGAGGGCTTAGTGCCAATTTCCATCATTGCCACCCGATTATTTTTGCCCACTACTCACCAATTTTATTCACCATACGTTACATGTTTCCATACTCGCATTCTGAATCTCTATGTATAATTTCTTGTAGCTCTGACTGCTCCTGTCTAATATAATGCTACTTTCTTCTCCAGTTCTATGGAATACATTCACTCAATTATACACCTTGTTCCTTTTTTCCCACATTTATGTTTTGGTGCCCATATTCCTTTTAAATTGTTTAAAATCATCTACCAAATATTGAACCAATTCCATAAGGACATTGCTGTCAGTCCTGTTGATGGGAAACTCGTTCCATTTGAATAGATGCCTGTTTCAAAATTGGTCCTAATTCTACAAGGATCCAAAATCCTCGCTTCTGCACCAAAACCACAAACTGCTCATTGATTTTCTTCAAGTTAGTTCTACACTCACTGGTGTTAGGTATTGGGAATAAAACAGAGATTACTACCTTTGAGGTCCTAGCTTTTAACTTCCTTCCTAACTTCTGAAACTCTGACTTTAAGAACTCACTATTTGCCCTCTCAATGCCATTGTTATCTACATGAGGTACAACGTCTGGCTTTCTCCTTCCCATCACAGAATATTTCATCATCAGTACCCAACACAGTACCATGCAGAGTGGTACAGACTCATTATTCCAGCACATTCCATCTCTTCCAATGGCCACAAGTGGCTATTTCCCGAATGTTCTGGGGGGTCCAAAACTAGAGGTTATAGGTTTAAGGTGAGAGGAAAGATTTAAAAGGGACCTAATGGGCAACTTTTTCACACAGGGTGACGAGCGTATGGAATGAGCTGCCCAAGGAAGTGGTTGAAGCTGGTACGATTACAACATTTAAAAGGCACCACGTTATCCAAATTAATGCACTTTCCACTAAAATTTAAAGGCAATGATCAAGAATGAAAGTCCTAGCCTACATCACTTTCCTAGTCCAAAATTGTATGGTTATTACAATAGTCATTCAGCCAAATATCTAGAGAATAGGAAGGGTTTAGAGGGTTTTGGGGACTAGATTAATTTAGGATATCTGGTCAGCACGGATGTGTTGGACCGAAGGGGCTGTTTCTGTGCTGTACAGCTCTATGATTCTATGGAGTGGCCAGCTGCCCCTCAAACTTGGAAACGTTGAGTTTTACACCTAATCTTAAAGAATGCCTCCACACTTCAATTCGCACGTCACAGCATCTCTCATTGATTAGAGAGGCAACCTTTGACTTTGTTGAAATAGCAGGATAGGACCCTCCCACACTTCCAAATCTTAGTTTAATATGCTGTAGCAGTGCTCCTGATACATACACTGTGCAAAACATCTAAAATTCATGCTACCAGAAGTTCTGAAGTTCCAAGTAATACACTACAGACAGTAAGTAGTAGTTCTAAATGGCCACTGAACTAACTACACAACTGCTCCTACACCAGATTGCTTTCACTGTCTAACAGTGAAAGAATCTACAAGTTGTGGTTAAAGGTAAGTAAAAATCACAAAACCTAAACAACCTTTTAGAAAGAGATCAACCCTTAAAATCCTGTCACTCGCCAAATTCCCAGAAGTTTAGTATTTGCAGAAACATTACCCCACAAACATTACTTACAAAAACCATGATAAATTTTTTATTCTATAGCATGGACTATTATAGCTATGGTCTATGCACTCTATCTACACCATGCTGCTAAACATTCCAAACTAAAAAGGATCAAATCAAAGATCTGCTACATTCAGTTGCAAATGGTGCGGACATTTCAACGCTAACTAGAGGAGGAGGATTTTCATAATGGGGATTCCAACATTTCAAAGCAAAGGTGAGGCTGGAGCATTTAACTATTACCCACAGTCAACAGTGCAAACATATGATCTATCTTAACCTCTTTGGAGATTCCCAACATCATTGATGCCAGTCTTTAAAAAATTGATTTCACACCAAGTGATGTAAAGAAACAGCTGACTGCACTGAATACAGTAAGTACTTAGGATATGGAAACATGCTTGAAGACTTATACTAAAAACCCGTGCTCCAAACTTTCCATGGCCCTAGCCAAGAATGTTTGCAGGAAGATGCTTCCACTGGTCATGGGGGCCTATAGCGGGGGCACTTTCAGATTAAAAAGCGAGCAGTTTAAGACAGAGATGAGGAGGAACTTCTTCACACAAGTGGATGGTGAATCTTTGGAATTCTGTACATCAGAAAACTGTGTGAAAGTTCATCCATAAAATAAGTTCAACACAAATGAATATATTTCTAGCTATGGCATAAAGGATACAGGCATAGCATGGGTACATGGTGTTGAGGTAGATGATCAGCCATGATCTAGTCTGTAAGAGCAAGCTCGAGGGCTGAATGATCTACTCCAACTTCCGTGCTCTTATAATGCTCAATTTAGGTCCTGTTAGGCCCATGGCTTATGGCCTCATTATGGATTTGTTTCAAATATAAATAAAACAGCTGATTTCCTTATGTGATATTGGTATCAAGGCATCCTCACAACACAGGGAACTGAGGGGAAAACCTGATTTGAATCAATTGGAATGGAATTATACCTAGTACAAAAGACATTTTTTATGTTGTTGGAAGTCAGAGTTCCAGGACATCTCTGCAGAATAGCAGCAGAGGCCCAACTATCTTCAGCTGCTTCATCAATGACCATCCAGGACAAAGCAATTATGTTGATCAACAACCTACTACCATCAACAGTCACCTTGCATCACCACAACACGCAGGGCTAACCATCTACAGGATGTGTAACAGCAACTTACCCTCACTTCCTCAACAGCACTTTACAAAGCTGTGATCTCTGCTGCTTAGAAGAATAGGGGAAGCAGACATCTTCACCTGCAAGATCCCCTCCCATAAATCCTGAGTAGGAAGCATATCATTGTTCCTTCACCATCGCTGAGTTAAAATTCTGGAACCCCTTGACAGCAGTGAACGTACATTACTAGTTGAACTGTAACAGTTCAAAATGACTCAGGCTTACCTCCCTTTTCTAGGAAGGATAGTTAGGGATGAGCAATAATGACCTGCAGAAGGGACATGCCACATATGAGTCAGTAACTAGATTTAAAAATATAACAATTTTATGTTGTAAATCTGTTAAATTACCTATTACAGAGAGAAATGTAACTTGAACTTTAAGCAGTTTGTGGAGTATCATTCAACATGTTTTACCCATTGGTCAATATTTTGATACAATACATTACATTTGTTGCTCTAAATCTTGTAACACTTGCCTGACAGAGCTGTAAATCACGAACTCAACGAACAAAGCCAGAGCCATGCTCCTCCAGACTCTAGGAATGTTTATGTGCCTTTGAATATTGAAGACATTCTATCTAACAACTGTATTTTGGTGAGTGTATTTGAATGCTGTGGTTATAAACAAGCAGTGGAGAGAACTGGAAGGACTAGCAATAAGAAATTAGATAATTAACCTTTGCCATTTTTCTTTGTGTTTATACACAATTTTTTTCAAAGATACTTAATCTTTTAGATTACATATTTTAGATATATAATCTTTTGCTAGAAAATACTTTAAAGGAGCACTGATACACCTAGGTTCCTACCACTTGTTGAAGCACTGACACGGGGGAATTTGGTATTAAATTACAGCTACTGTTTATAGAAAAAAATGGATTGTTAGAAAAATCTTGTGCAACCATGTTCCATAATTCCTCATTAATTTGTAAAACAGCAACTTGCTTAGAATGTGTTACAAATAAAGTTCTGATTTAATCATTACATCATCAATGGGTCAAATCTTTATTTAGAGGTACAGGTAGCTTCGCGTAGTCTTCTGAAATTTCTTGGTGCATGAAATCAGAAGCAATATGTATTTGGATTATTGGTCATACTGCACAGTACCATCATACATTCCTAATTTAAGTAGTCTGCTCCAAAGCAAATAACAGCACTCTTGTGCATCAGCTTATACCATGTAACTTCACAGTACATTTACCCCCTAAGGGTGGTGATGATGGCAAGCCTTTGTTTTTCACCCACCAGTTTGAAAAGCATGTTCATTGCAATAAACTCAGTATAGTGGGAAAATCGTATTGTGCTTTTACTGTGATAACATGCTGTTTCAAATTTAGTATTCCTAATTTCAGCAGTACTAGCACCAAACAGGATATATGTTCCATGACAGGATTGATGCAACTCTAAAAGGAAACTTAGTCCTCTAACAGGCCCTGGTAGGGATTATTGAAGACTACAAACAAAAATGATGCATTGGCACTGTTCTCTGAAATCCCTGAACCAAAACACAAAAGCCCTAGAATAAGTAGACACAGCTCAAACAGGATGGTTAGTTGACATCTACACTTGGCCTATTAGAACATATCTTAGTCCAGAATAGTCAACTGGATTTCACCAGATTATAGGTAAAAGAACTGTTAATTGCCTCACCAGTCTATACATTTATAATAGATCATGACATAAAAGCAAATAAAAATTTTGTAAAATTTGTCTTCAATGATTGTGTCTTTTAGGAAGCCAAGCGTCCCAGTAGTCTTTGGATAAACTATGCAAACAAAGAAATATTGGAGAAGCCAAAGAGTTAAAGACAGTACAAATTATTTCGGTAATCAAAAGAAATAGCAAAAAATTCGACCTGTTACTTTTTTAGTCATGCATTACATTCACTGAATTGAGGGGCAGCACTGATTAACATTCTAGTGTCAGGTGACAACTCATACTTATTGTTGAAACAGTCTTTAAATCCATGCACTTGCAGAAACTGCAGTTGACATGTTTATCCATTATTAGAAGTGTATGTCAGTTTTTAAGATGTGAAATATGGGTCCACCTTTAGTTTATATAGAGTTAGAAGATGTAATTAGTTCAAGTTTATTTAAACTTTGTTATACTGACTTTGATCTGGTTTACATCTTGGTTTGTCATTTCAACCTATTTCTTAAATATATTCCAAACTCAAGTTATTTATTGGCATCATGTAGACAAATATCAGATTGGCAATATTACCAATGCATTCTATCAAAATGCAGCAGGGTCTTCTTAAAATGTGTAACTACAGAACATAGATCTCTCAACAGTTCCATGCTTTCCAGAGGATAATATTAACCAGTCCAGGCATCAGAATTTTAGCTTTCCGCAGTGTTTTGTATTCTTGATCATTTCTGTGCCCTGAAGAAAGTCGACCATCCTTTATTGAGCTCTGCACAAAATAAGTTAATAAATTGCAACTGTAAATTATATTTTTGAGATACTTGTGGTATCATTTACCATACACTTATGTAATAACATACAAACATAACTTTTGACCGAGATAGGAACAATAGAGAGTGGGTAGGGAAAACTAAGACACAGGTTGAAAATAGGAGGGTACTGCCAAAGCTGAGTTAAAACCACTTATATACTTGGCTGCACTGATAAGCTCTGTTGCCTAGCAAGCCAAATTGCAAGATTGCGAGGAAACAGATCAGAATGAATCCAATCTTCAACATATAGATTTCATAATGAAGCCAGAATAATTGAATAGTAACCAATTGCTAATACCTTCTACCTCAATTTTCAATTTACTGAATGCCATGAAAGTAGAGTTTGTTGTAGTCAGCCTTTACCAAATAATCATTGCAGCAGCATACATTGGTGTTGTGCATCAGGACAACACAGAAATAGCTATGCAACTGACTGCGGGGGAATTACCCAGGAAATTAAAAATTCCAATTGGCAATTCTTTCCAACTGGAACCCTCCTAAAATAGCCCTTTAAAAATGGAGAATTTGGAAGGGTCTGATTCCATTAAACTCAATAATTGCCCAGAAAATAGGGTTGAAGGATTGAAACACTGTTCTAACTCCTGGAGCACTATTGAACTGAATTACCAGCTCACCACTAACCTAACCCTCCCAACTTTAAATGTATAAAAAGGAAGAGTGTGGCCAAGTGAACATAGACCTTTCAGAGAATGAGGCCATGGGAATAATAGTGGGCGAACATGGACAATGCAGTGGTGTTGAATAAATACTTTATCAGTCTTGACAGTAGGAGAACTAACAGCATTCCAAAAGTCTCAAGCCATTGGATCTGACATGATCCACTTTCCTGACATCACTCATCTGATATCCTAAACCCCAAGCTCCCCTAGCAGACACCCTAATCCCATTACCCATTTACAACCTTTTCACAGTTGAGTTTCATAGTGTCCGAACAGAATATTGTACATAACACTATGAAAGTGGACATGGTTTTGACAATGATTCTTGTGCTGCTGAATGCAGGGATTCATGAACGGGTTCAAACAGGTGGCCCCTGTCCAGGAATTTCCAGCACAGAAGTCATGAAAAGATAAGTGGACTTTTAAAAATCTGCTCAGGGTAAGAAATAGGCTTTCCCATCCTGATCAGAATTTCTGGGCCATTATCTTTCAGCCAAAGCGATACCTTCAGTGGCAGGAAGAATGTGACTAAAACAGTGATTTTCTTTTTTAACTGAGCACTAACCTGTAAGGTGATTAGAGTTTTGGCTGACCTCCTCAATAATCTGAAACAAAATAATTATTAATTTGAATATTAAATGTCTGCAACTTGCAATAGCTGAAAAATCTCATCAGTTTGGATGATCCATGAGAACAGTCACTCGGGAAGACCAAAATAACAAAGCAAAACAGATGCATGTTGACGAGAAGGTGAAATTAACCCATGCAGAAAGCAACCACAATTTCTCAGAGAGGAAAAAGAAAAAGGTGGCAACAGTATTATCAATGACCCATTACAAATCTCATTTAATACAAATGTAGCCCAACTGACAAAAATGAGGATAAGACCACAATGGTTCTCATGAATTTTAGTCAAGAGTTAACTTCTTTTTTGAACTCTGACTTATTGTTTTGACTTGCACTAGGTGAAATTATGCTTAGCTTTAAGCACAAGAAAGACCATTATTATTTTGCTATCCATGTCATATGGATTATTAAAAGGTGGTGAAAGATTTTGCAGCCCCACATTTTACAAGCATCATATTTTCATCTAAAGAATCTAAAAAAGTAATACTGGAGCAGAGTTGCAGTTTTTTAAAAAAAGTTTACTCATTGTGGGCATTGCTGACAAAAACCATTTATTGCCTTTGAGAAGATGGGGGAATTGGTGAAAAGTAATTAATCTTTTTTAAAAAAAGCTTGTTTTCCATCCTGTCATTTCAATACTTGTAAAATTTTATTTCTAGACATCACACTGTTTTGTCATGCACGGCAACGGACTCCATTCACTTTAAGGAACGCTGATTAGAATTAAAGAGGGTGGCTATTGCCCTACACAAGTGTTTACGATTTGACACTGGAGAAAGGAAACAAGGGCAAAACTGGGTTGTCTAATCATAACTGAAATGTATAATCTAAATAAATTGACTGCAGTTTTCCATCATATTGCCCTGAGTAATCCATGCATTTTAATCAGTTACCCTCCACCTGATCATCAGAAAATGTGGATCATTAGGTCTACACAGATTAATTTGCCAGTTTACATAAGGTAACGAACAGATTCAAAAATATATTTTAAAGAAGTCAAACAAAACTTTAAAGTACAGATTCCAAGACTAGGCAGATGTGAGGAATATTTATACATTGTTTTAAAGAAATGAACAATGCCTTACCTTGTTGAAGGAGACAACCATTTGAAGGACAGCTTGAAGTGATAAGTTCATTTTCTGCAAATTCACCAACTCATGCTATAGAGAAAAAAAAAATAACAAACAACTCTTAATAACTATCTGCAGTGTTTAACTCGCAGTGTCCAGGTATCATGCGCAAGAGGATATTGGTGAAGACCATGGATTTTTATACATTGGTCTGTGGTTATGCATAACAAGATGCTACCTAATATTCCATTGCTGGCTGCAGGTTCCAGCATGCTGGGAGACCTTCCAGCTCTTACCACCCTCCAAAGGCATATTGGAAGCAGCCAACCTGTTTGGCCATATCCACGAATGCCTTTCACGGTCAAGTCTCAAAGTGGGCCTGGTACTTAGAGCTGCTGACTGAGAAGCAGGGATATTACCATTGGACCACCAGATCTCCGGCATAGTTAGTAATAATTTACTTCACGGCCCACATTAGAATTAATATGCTACACAATGGACAACTGTCAGTTGTACTTTTTTTTAAAAAGTAGTGTTAATTTTGCAAACAAAAACCAGAGGTCAGCAACTCAGTAGAATACTTGTAAGTCCATTTCAAATTTTCATCCATAATATATTGATGTTGCTTTATCATTTCCAAACAAAACAGAAAATAAGCACATTCAAAGCCATTGGTAATGTTTTGTTCACAGGAATTCAAGGGGAAGACAATGTACCAAAAAGGGTAACATAACTACTTGATGGAAATTTAATTCAATAAATCTACATAGATTATACTGGACTCCAGTCCCGAACCTTTTGTTGATTTAGTGTCCAGTAAGTTCCCCAGGAGCCAGTCATACATTTTAAAAAAATCACCAAAAAAGGCACTCTCTCAGGGATAGAAAATTAGTTACTGACTTACCCATTGTCACTCACAGAGAAACTTTTACAACAGCGTGCAGAGGGTGGTTCGTGTATAGAATGAACTGCCAGAGGCAAGTACAATTAAACCATTTAAAATGCATCTGGATGGGTATATGAATAAGAAGGGTTTAGAGGGATGTAGGCCAAATGTAGGCAAATAGGACTAGGTCAGCTGAGGATACCAACTTGAGTTGGACCGAAGGGTCATTTCTGTACAACTCTATAACAGCAAACAACTTATTCAACGAACAATTCAGCATTCTCCTTTTAGGAGTCCCCTCTACAGTAAACCCTTTGAATTGTAAAGTATTTTACAATTATTGGCTTATTATTGATTATTGACTGAAATGCCTGCCTAGCCTTGCCTCAAAAACCAGATTTTACTTTTAAAGTGTCTTGAAGTACCATTGTTGGAAAAGCAGGAATAAACAATGAAGTGTGACAAAGACATCTCCATCATATCTCAGTTGAGAGAACTCCATAGCTGAGGGCAGAAATGTACTGGATGCAACAAGTGAGGAAGTCTTTTAAACCCTCTCTAAAGGCAGCTAGAGTACTTTTCAACTTTCCATTTACCACAGTCACAGGACATGTCAAGTATTGATATCAATCTACAACAGAAAATTAACATTTTTCAATATTTTGATTTAAATTATGTTATATGCTCACAATATTTTAATTTACTGTCACAAAAGCCCCCACAATTAGTGAAAGACCTCTAAACAAGCACATTTGCAAACCAAACATACTCTCATGGCACAATCTGTTTTTTTTTCCTATTCATTTGTGGAATGTAGGTGTCACTGGCTGGCCAGCGTTTATTGTCCATCCCTAGTTGCCCTTGAGAAGGTGGTGGTGAACTGCCTTCTTGAACCACTGTGGGTTGACCCACAAGGCCATTAGGGAGGGAATCCCAAGATTTTGGCTCAGCGTCAGTGAAGTAACTATGCTATATTCCGAAGTCAGGATGGCGAGTGGTACTCCAGAAGTGGCTTCAGTGTTCTGTACAGCCACAACATGATGTCCCAATATTCCTATATTCAATGTTCTGACCAAAGCAGGCAAGCATGCCAAACGCCTTCTTCACCACACTGTCTATCTGTGACCAATGTCTTTCTCTGTTTGACCCAAGGCCCTACTGTTAACTGTAGTTAACAGTTGTCCTGCCCTGCACTCTCTTACCAAATGCAAAACCTTGCATTTATCTAAATTAAACTCCATCTGCCACTCCTCGGCCCACTGGCCCAATTGATCAAGATCCTGTTGTACTCCTTAATAAGCTTCTTTGCTGTCCACCATACCATTAATTTGGTGTCATCCACAAACTTACAAAACATGCTTTCTACATTCTCATTCAAACTGTTGACATAAATAACAATTAACCAATGGACCCAGCACCGATCCCTGCAGAACACCGCTGGTCACAGGCCCCTTGTCCAAAACAAAACAACCCTCCACCACCACTGTCTGTTTTCTACCATCAAGCCAATTATGTATCCAGTTGGCTAGCTCTCCCTGGATCCCATGTGATCTAACTTTACTAACCAGTTCACCATGTAGAACCTTGTTAAAGGCCTTGCTAAAGTCCATGTAGACAATATCTACCGCTCTTCACATTTGTATTCTTGTTTACGTCCTTAAAAAAACCCAAGTTTGACAGACATGATTTTCTATGCATAAAACTGTGCTGACTAACCCTGCTTAGTCCTGGCCTCTCTAAATGCATGTGAATCCTTTCCAACAAAGGATTTCAAATTTGCTGGTCAATAGTTCCCTGGTTTTTCCTTGCAACCTTTCTTAAACAAAGGCACAAGGTTATTTCAGAAGCTGCAGAATAAAGACAATGGCCCACTTCTTAAACTAATCCTTTTGTGACTTTTGACTGGAATTTATAATCCAGATTAAATTTTTAATAGGTCAGTGCAGCCTACCTGATAGAAGACCAATGAATGCAAGAAAGAAGAAAGAGGGCACCTTTTCATGACATTGCCTGTCATATTCAGCTAAGTTTTGAAATGTCTCAAGTCTTTCAGTGAGTTAATAAGTGGGCGAGTGGGACGGAATTTGATCAGGTAAAAGCCGTATTGGGGCAGTCATTGTGTCAGGACTGGGGTGATTGGGGGTTGGGTGTCATGTTGACTTCATTTAACCTGGCCACACACAAAACCTGATCAGGTATTAACCAGTAGATAGCAGAAACTAATTCTGAAGGAGGGTCTAGGCCCGAAATGTCAGGCTTCCTGCTCCTATGATGCTACTTGGCCTGCTGTGTTCACCCAGCTCTACACCTTGTTAGCTCAGGTATTAACCAGTTTATCGTTTTCAGGGTAATTATGAAGATAAATCCTGACACTCGCCTCTGATAGTGAGCTCCTGAGCGGAGATGCCACCTTCACCACCACCCCCGCCCCACCCTGCAGCAGAAATCAAGTCCGTCCAAAGTTTGAGATAATGGGAACTGCAGATGCTGAAGAATCCGAGATAATAAAGTGTGGAGCTGGATGAACACAGCAGGCCAAGCAGCATCTCAGGAGTACAAAAGCTGAAATTTTGGGCCTAGACCCTCCATCAGAAAAGCGGGATGGGGAGAGGATTCTGAAATAAATAGGGAGAGAGGGGGAGGTGGACCGAAGATGGATAGAGGAGAAGATAGGTGGAGAGGAGAGTATGGGTGGGGAGGTGGGGAGGGGATAGGTCAGTCCGGGGAGGACGGACAGGTCAAGGGGTCAGGATGAGGTTGGTAGGTAGGAAATGGAGGCACAGCTTGAGGTGGGAGGAGAGGGTAGGTGAGAGGAAGAACAGGTTAGGCAGGCCGGGACGAGCTGGGCTGGTTTTGGGTTGCAGTGGGGGGAGGGGAGATTTTGAAGCTGTTTGAATCCACATTGATACCATTGGGCTGCAGGGTTCCCAAGCAGAATGAGTTGCTGTTCCTGCAACCTACAGGTGGCATCATTATGGCACTGCAGAAGGCCCACGATGGACATGTGATCTAAGGAATGGGAGGGGGAGTTGAAATGGTTCGCAACTGGGAGGTGCAATTGTTTATTGCGAACTGAGCGTAGGTGTTCTGCAAAGGAGTCCCCAAGCCTCCGTTTGGTTTCCCCAATGTAGAGGTAGCCACACCGGGTACAGCGGATGCAGTATACCACATTGGCAGATGTGCAGGTGAACATCTGCTTGATATGGGAAGTCTTGGGGCCTGGGATGGGGGTGGGGGAGGTGGTGTGGGGGTAGGTGTAGCACTTCCTGCGGTTGCAGGGGTAAGTGCCGGGTGTGGTGGGGTTGGAGGGGAAAGAGTGGAGCGGACAAGGGAGTCACGGAGAGAGTGGTCTCTCGGTAAGGCAGACAAGGGTGGGGTAGGAAAAAAGTGGTGGGGTCAGATTGTAAATGGCAGAAGTGTCGGAGGATGATGCGTTGTATCCAGAGGTTGGTGGGGTGGTATGTGAGGACTAGGGGCATTCTCTTTTGACGGTTATTGCAGGGGCAGGGTGTGAGGGATGAGGTGCGGGAAATGTGGGAAACACGGTCATGGGCGTTCTTGACCACTGCGGGGGTGGGGGGGGGGGGGTGGTGGAGTTGCAGTCCTTGAAGAACAAGGACATCTGGGATGTACGGGAGTGGAATGCCTCATCCTGGCAGCACATGCGGTGGAGGCAAAGGAATTGGGAATAGGGATGAAGTTTTTGCAGGAAGGTGGGTGGGTGGTGGTGTATTCCAGGTAGCTGTGGGAGTCAGTGGGCTTGAAATGGATATCGGTTTATAGGTGGTTGCCTGAGATGGAAATAGAAAGGTCCAGGAAGGTAAGGGATGTGTTGGAGATGGCCCAGGTGAACTTAAGGTTGGGGTGGAAGGTGTTGATGAAATGGATGAACTTGTTCAAGCTCCTCTTGGGAGCATGAAGCGGCGCCGATACAGTCATCAATGTAAGGGAGGAAGAGGTGGGGTTTAGGGCCAGTGTTAGTGCAAAAGAGGGACTGTTCCACAAAACCTACAAAGAGGCAGGCATGGCCTGGGACCATGTGGGTACTCACGGCCACCCCCTTAGTCTGTAGGAAGTGGGAGGAATCGAAAGAGAAGTTGTTGAGGGTGAGGACGAGTTCGGCTAGGCGGATGAGGGTGTCGGTGGAGGGGGACTGGTCGGGACTACGGCACAGGAAGAAGCGGAGGGCCGTCCAAAGTGAACTTTCGGGTTTAAAATCCTTCACGTGTTCTTATACCAGGACCTCCGCTGAGTTTGCCAACCTATGTCTGAATCTCTGACGATACGGACACTGCAAGATTCAGGCCCCTGGGGTCTGTGTGGTCCCAGCGCTGCAACTTCCGCGGACTCGGGAGCCGCGCAAAGCCAGACTTCAAATAAGAAAGGAGGCATATTTATTTATTTATTTCTTTTTTAAAAAGTCAAGAAAATCCTAAATGTCAAGTTTGTAAGCCACAGGCAGAAATTTCTAATATTTACTTTCCGAGCAGGTTCACCCCACGGCGTCAGAGACTTGGCCCTCCCCTTCCCGTCCCGCTGGGGTCAGCCAAGCCCCTCTCCCCTGGAACCCGGGCTTGGAGCCTGGTACCCGGAGTACAGAGCCCGGGCCGGAGCAGGGGAGTTGCTTTACCTGCAGGAAGCCGCGCTGCCGCTCTCTCGCCAGCCCGATGTCTGAAGGATCTAGATCTCCAGCGGGTCCTCTCTGCACCTTCCGGCCGCGTTTCACCGGCTTCCTCGAAGCCATCTCCCCCTCAACTAAAAGCGGCCCTGGTCAACGCTGCTTTTTGTGCCGCCGCTTCTCTCCATTTGGAAAGCCCGCCTAGCCGCTCTCAAACACACACCCCTTGCTTCAACAACAACAACTTGCATTTATATAGTGTCCCGCATGTAATTGAATGCGCTAAACTACTCTAAATGAGAGGTACAAATTAATGATCTCTATCAAGATTCCGATTTATTACATCAGGCGACCGAAATATTAGTCAAAAGGAGTGTCAGAAAGGAGTTAGAGAGCTGTAGGGAGGGAAATCTAGAGCTTGGGGTCTACAATCCTGTAGGTTAGAAATTGTTTACGAATTAAAGACCTTCAATCAAAACATTTCGTAAAGTTGTTGGTTGAGTTTAAATGTCATTATTTGACAAGACGTCAAATGTGACAATGAGATAACAATCCATCAGTCTCCTACATTACAACAGTGACTACAGCATCTGTGGTATTTTGCTTGACCTGCTGTAGTTTCCAGTATTTTTTTGTTTTCAGTCCAGATTCCAGCACTTGCAGTAATTTGCTCGTGTTGCTACTACATTTCAAAATGTACTTCTTTAACGGAACTGTTTTGAAATAACGCGTGATTATGAAGAGCACTATCTAACTGCAAGAAGTTATTTTGATTTTCGTGCATGAAGTAATTAATACCAGTGAAGTAGTATTTTGACTTTATCATAACATCCATGACAACCAAAAAAAATTGGAAAACTGACTGCTCAAAAGAAAGAAACAAATGAAAATAGCCTTGAATAAAGGTCGATGAACAAGCCAACAAGTTCAACATGAGTGTTTTTTTTAATATCACAATGTATGTTAGAATTGGGATTATTGGCATGGAGTCACATTCATAGATCTATGTAAAATCTACAGCAGAGAATCAGACTGTACAGACAAACACATTTGTGCCAATGTCTGCGCCATATGATCCTCCTCCCATTTCACTTCACCTAGCTCTGTCAGCATCTCCTTGTTTTCCTTCTTCCCTAATGTACTTATCTAGAATCTTTCTAAATGCATCTGTTGCCAGCTCCTCAACTATCCCTGTCATAGGGAGTTCCACCCTTACCATTCTTAGCACTTTTGAGCACAGCATTAACTTGAACTTCTTTTAAAGTCTACAGTCCTTTTTTATGGCACTGAAATTTGATCTGTCCCACAAATAGTAATATGTTCTCTGCAGGCTCTCCAACAAACCCCTTACCATTTTGAAAACCCAAGTTGCTCCTTAATCTTCTTTATATTACAATAATGAACCCCGCCTCATTTTTTCCTGATAAAATGTTTCCCAATTCTGGTACCTTCTGAATCTTTTTTGTACCTTCTCCAGTGCCTCTGTATCTTTTAACAATAAGGAAACTAGAACAGCGCAAACCCTAAATATAGATTAAATGAGGCCCAATATAATACTTAGCTTTTCAATTTCAACCTTCTTGAAATTATATCAAGTGAAATTTATCCGAGGCCAGGATTTTCTACTTTTATAAGCTTGATTACTTTATCAATTATCTCCACTCTTTCTATTTTCAATGTCTTAATATCTTATTAATCTATTCTTCATATTCCATTCTTACCCAAGTAAATATTGAAGAAACATAATTGTTCAATATTTCTTCTATTTTGCTGTCAAAAAACAAGCAGCTTTAGCTTATGTTTCTGAGTGATCTTATCCATACATTGATTTGGCATTCGTTACCTATGAGTCGGTAGAAATTTTCTTTGTTTTATATCCTTTTAAAGTTTAGTTTTGTTCTTCCTTTTGTCTTGCTAGTTACATTTGACTTCTTTCCTGTCCTGTTTCATCCTTTCATAGGATTACATAGCATATACAGTGCAAAAACAGCCTATTGGCCAAACCAGTTCATACTAGTGCATATATTCCTAAAGCAACCTCCCATCTTTTTTCCTCTAATCTTTTTTTCCTCCAAACATATCCATCTGTTCCCTCCTCTCTCAAATTCTTGTCTAGATTGCCCTTACATGCATTCAACCAATTTGCTTCAACCAAGCACCATTGTATAGGTTTTGCATCCTTATCACTCTAACGGAGAAAGTCTGTTTTGAATTCTCAGTAGATTGATTTGGTATCTTTCTAATGTTGATGGTTTCTAGATTCTCACTGTTTCCACACTATCAAAGCCTTTCATAATTTTAGTGATCTTTATTAGGTCACTCCTCAGTTTTTATTTTAAAGGTAAAGTGACCCAGTTATTAATCCAATCTAGATATTTTTGCCCTCTAGATATTTTTGCCCATGCATTTCTGGTAACATCCTTGTAAATTTTCCATATAAACTCTTCATTGTCTCAATATCCATTTTTATAAAATGGTGACCATAGCTGCACTCATTACTCAAAATGCAGTTTAACAAGAGCTCAAATTGTGTAGGTGACAATGGGTTTACCTAAGTATGTATGCTGGACAGAAAATTTGTATCGGTGGTTTAAGTTCAAAGTGAGAGCCATGTGACACAGGCCTGGGAGTGCTCAGGTGAAACTTTGACAAATTAGTAAGGCCTAGTGGCCATGACAGATTACTGATTGCCAGGTGGCCTGGAGCAATGTCAGTGGTGTCCCTCCAAAGTATGGGTGCTGGCCTTCTCTGTGACATTTCCTTCATCATCCTCTTCCTCAACTTCTTTCTCTGAGGACGAGTGGCATTTAATTCTCTCCTCTTCATCCAGCTCCAGGATTCTTTGAATAGACATGTTGCAGAGCATTCAGCAAATGGCCACGAAATGAGAAATTCTGGCTGGCTCATTCCAGAACGCATCACTTGACTGGTCAATGGAACTGCACCTTCAATATGATGATGCAGTGCTTAGTGCAGTTATGTTTTAAGCAAATGGTTCTGGTGGTGGAGGTTTTTCACTTTGGTGCCTGGGTACCAGACAGTTATCAGAAGCTCCCATCCACAGCATCTGGATGTTGGCCTGACGAGCTGTGGTACCCAAGCCTCATGCAGGAAACATGCCAGTTTCCCCAACACCAAGTGCAGGCATGAAAAATGAGCTTTGTTTCTTAGATAACCTGTATGGTCAATGAGTGGGACACTCCTTTGGCTCCTCCCTCCTGATGGCATTATGGCTAAAATAAATAACACCTGAATCTTGGGAAATCCTCAATCATGACAAAGTTCAATGCTCTCTGTGAGCAGCATTGACTCATCTGTGTTAAAATTGATGTGTTACCCACCCTCTGGAATTGGGCATCTGTGACATGTCTAATACTGAGATAAATGATATGTATGCATTTTTTAAAAAGCCATCACCACCACAGTGATCTTTCTCTGCAAGTAAGGGATTCTCACATGGACTCAAGGCATCAGATCACTGAGCACCATCGTGCAAATATCAGATACCAAGGCAGATTCTCCTCCAGCACTGGCATTCTTTTATCTGGAGATAACTGATACATGGGCAAGACACCCAACATTATGGAGAGGCCTCATTTTCCTTTCAGTCCCATCTGTGCTCCTGTGGTCTGTAACAACCCATTAAGCTCCTCTTGCTGCTCTGCCTCATGTCAAATCAAATTTTGTTCCACTTCTTGCCATTTAGTGCCTGCAGTTTGAGTAGTAGCACGTTCTTTATAAAGCCCCAGGTTCTAAAGAGCTTCATTCTAGTGTCTTGAAATAAGTGACTTCTAGGATAATAGGAGCATTTTGTTTTAAATTTCCAAACTTTTTGAATCAGTTAAGGCCCTATTAGGTTAGAAATATAATTGCAGGAAAGGAGGGAATTCATGAAACAGGAGGCCAAAAGCCTGTTAACTTCAAATCTGCCATGGTGAAAAGGCAGAATTCTTCATTAAGGAGGTTATAGCAGGATTCTTAAAACTCTCAATGTAATCATGAAGAATCAATATGATTTTGTGAAAAGGAAATAATGTTTGACACATGGAGTTCTTTGATGAAGTGACTAGCACCATGAATAAAGAGAAGGCTGTGAATGTGAAGCACTTAGACTTCCAAAAGGCATTTGACAAGGTGTCACATCAAAAGTTACTACACAAGATAAGTATTCTTGGTCTAAGAGGTGAAATATTAAAATGATCATTTGATTGGTTAGTTAACAGGAAACCGTAGGCATAAGTGGGCCATTTTCAGGTTGATAACCTATAATGAGCAGAATGCCGCAGGGACCAGTGTGGAGGTCTGAAATTTTTACATTATACGACAATTATGTGGATGGTAGGATGAAATGCTAAATTGCTAAATGCTAAAATAATGCTAAATTTGTCGGTAGCACAAAGATAATCAGGAAAGTTGTCAAGAACACGTAAGCACTCTGCAAAGACATATTGTACAATTAAGTGAGACCAAACATTCAGCGATGGAATATACTTGAGGAAAATATGAACTTGTTCGGTTTGTCAGGCAGAATAGGAAAGCAACATGTTATTAAATACAAGCAGTTTGCAGAAGTTGAAGTTTCCAAAGGATCTGAATATTCTGGCACATGAATCACAAAATGTTAAGATAAGGATCAGCAAGTGATTTGAAATCAGTACTGAAAACAAAAAAATGCTGGAAAAGTTGGTCAGGCAGCATCCATGGAAACACAGAAAGCTAATGCTTCCGAGGTAACAAAGTGTGAAGCTGGAGGAATACAGCAGGCCAAGCAGCATCTTAGGAGCACAAAAGCTGACGTTTCGGGCCTAGACCCTTCTAAGATGTTGCTTGGCCTGCTGTGTTCATCCAGCTTCACACTTTGTTATCTCGGATTCTCCAGCATCTGCAGTTCCCATTATCTCTGAAGTTAATGTTTCCAGGTGACTCTTCACCAGAGCTGGTGTTGACTCTCATCGAGATGAAACATTAGCTTGTTGTCTCTCCATAGATGCTGCCTGACCAACTTTTCCAGTATTTTTTGTTTTCACAAAAGAAATGTTGTTGTTTATATTGCAAGGGGAATGGATTATAAAAGTAGGGATGTTTTTCTACAGTTGTATAGGACAATGGTGAGGCCACATCTAGAGTACTGCGTAGTTTTGCAGATAAGAAGAAACATAAATGTGTTAAATGATATTTGGAACAGGTACACTCAGCCAATACCTACGATGAGGAGGTTACCCTAAGAGGAAGGGTTGGACATGTTGGGTCAGTATTCTTTTAGAGTTAGAAGAATGAAAGGTGATCTTATTGAAAAATATAAGATCCAGAGGGTACTTGACGGGATGGCTGCTGACAAGATGTTTCTTATTTGGGAGAGATTTGAACTAAGGGACACAGTTTTAAAATAAGGGATTTGCCATTTTTGCCAGTGATTTTTCTCTCTCTCTCTTCAGTTTGTTCGCCCAGTCAGCAGGGAAGGCAATGTTCTTCAACTTTTTTTTAAGGGAGAGATAGACAAGGTCTTACAAATAAGCAAATCATAGAATATTCAGGATTGGCAGGAAAGTGAAGTTGACACCACATTCAGATCAGTCATGACCTTATCAAATGATGGAGACAGTGTGCGAGGCTCTATCACGGGTATATTTGCTACTTCTTTTGCCTAGATGAAGCCAACTGCCTGTCACCCTGTCCAGGACTTCATCAACTCTCCAGTGAGAAACACATCAATAATACCAACCCTGTGGCACACACTGAGCAGCTGGACATGATTATTCATCTTGTATATGATTGACCAGTGCCTCCTTTAGCCCTGATGGTTCCCAATTGTGTGCATGCCAGATTCCTGACGATATTTTACAGACACTGAATACTTCCCTGCCAGTTGAAAATCACAACCTGGCCCAGAAAAGCCATTTAATTAACACCACAAGGATGTTAATAGGCACCTGATTGTTGGTGTGATAGGTTTCAAACACCCATCCTATTTTTTTTACATTGAAAATTGTATTGAATTCCTAAGGTGACATGATAAAATGATGTAGTCAAGGAAAATGATTTTCAAATTGCATCCATACCTGTGAATTGGTAAACGAAGAATTTCGTGCGCTTCAGTCGCATATATTTCATTTTCAAAAATTAAGCTTTAATTCCTAAAGCTAAACAATACATTCTAAATATAATACATGGACCACGAATTAGATTTTTGCAACACTACTCTGAATTATTACGTTGCCCTTTCTCGTGAACTTACTGAATCTCTCTTCAGAAGGAGAAATAAAAAGATTGGAAGAAATACTACATTACGAGAGAATTTTAAAAATGGCAGGATGGAAACTTCAATTTTAAATGTTATGTTTAAAAATCCCCAATAAAAATAAAACGTACCGGGATAATCTTCCACATTTGTATTACTTAACTAAAACATGATTAAAACCAAAACCAAAACGGATAGAACTTAATTTGGGAAACAAAGTTACAACAAGCTTTTCTCCGAAACGAAAGGTGGAAGGAGGCATAAGTCCGAAGACAATTTTTGGATTTCCGTGTTGAATGATGCATCTGGCCTCACGTGAATTCCTGTAGCAATAATGTACAAATACCTGAAAACCTATAACCTCTCTGTTATTTCCCAACAAATTTTGGGCTTATAAATCATGCTACATATGCTATATTATGCGGGGTCAGTCATCGGCATGAAGGTGACTCTATTTGTTCAAATGGCAGCATGCTGGGAACTGTAAGTCCAGGTTTTGTCGCTAATTAACTTCAATTGACAGTTCAGGCAGGAATAGCAACTTAAAACATTAATTTGGAATTAAAGTTTGAGGTAGGAACATTGTAGTGCACTGGTAATGTCTCTACCTCTGGGCCGGGAGGCTGGAATTCAAGTCCCACCTATTCCAGACGTGTGCAATAACATATCTGAAACAACTAACTTTTGAAGTAACTCAAATGAAGACACAAACAGCTACGCACGTAATTGTCATCCAATTGCTCAGAAATATACAATTTTTGGAATATTGGCTTTGCTTATAAATGCTGTGGCATTGGTGCCTTATTCGTTTGGCAGTGTTTTTAACGATGAGAAGAACCAACTTTCAGGACTGAAAGCTTATTTGTCTCAATGATGAAGCATTACTGGCGGCGAATACTTCCAGACTATACTAGTGTATTTGAGGTCGAAGAAAGCTACCGATTAAAGTGGTAGTGAAAGAGAGGAGTAGTAAATTCGCTCTCGATAAGCGGGATCTCTCTTTATATTGTGTTGGCAGTCCAATCTCTTCGAACCACTAGGGATCATATTTGATTTGAACGAAAATTCTCCCTAAACTACAAGAAGAAATATGGCCAAAATAAAACTATGCATTCCGGTGCGGTAGCTACCTGACACGTGACAGACTGGCAGCGTGCACATTGTACTTGGATGTCGTAGTATAAAAGTGGGTCAGCTGTGTGTCCGTTTAATATACCTTCCATTTCTCATTGGTGAACTGCCACCCCTACAACATCCCGGGCAATCTACTGCCAGGATTCTGATAATGTTGGTAGGAAACCAATGGTTGAGATGCTTGACTTGATCGAGCTTTCCAAACTTATCTATCCCTAAAGTACATGTGTTGGACTCGGTCCTTGGATCCGTAGACTTCTAGTGTTATGGAGAAGGGGAGATTAAATGAAAGAATATCCCCGATATTCACTTTATAAGTAACAAGTAGCAATTTATTTATTTATCCCTAACAGTTAACAGAATAACTAATATACTGAACTAATACCCATAATTCCTAGCTATTCCCTAACTGTACTAAATTCTACTGGTATGCTGTTCCAATAAACAAAAGTCCCACTTACATAAACCTAAGTAATAAGAAAATAAATTAAAGCATAGTGTCTCAAAGCGCACATGCCCTTCTTCTGCTGTTCCTTAGCCATAAAGGCCTTTCTTTCACTGATCTCTGTGAAGTCTTCTGTGAGAACCCTTAGCTAGAAATGTTGGGGAACCTTTTATGGACAGATGGTGCTCTCTAGATTTCTTGTGAGAGCTGGTGTTTATTTTTCAGATGGCAGTTCACTCTCACACCAATTTTCAAAAACTGTCTCCTAATATGGCTTGGATGATATATCAAATTTCTTACAATAGTTGGTCTTAGCATGTGGAAAGCATCAGATTCAAATTCAATTAGCTTTCAATCACTGAGTGCTTGGTTTAATTTAATAGGCTGAATACAGCTCCTTGCCAAAACATCAATACAAGCCTAAATAATCCAATCACTCAGCAAATTGATACATGTTTCCATATCAGGACTGGCTGTACACCTTTAGCTACTTGTAGACATTTTTTATATAAATCTCTAAGTTTCGAAAAGCATTTTACCTCTGAAATGAACCACGCCCTCTTCTTCCTTATTTTTTAAATACACGTTCTAGCTTCCTACATTCCCATTCACGATTACTCTACACAACTTTATGTCACTAGGATGACAACGATATTAATGCAGCAGTTCCATAGGGCACTATAGTTAAGCCTAATGGAGTTTCACAGGATTTGCTCATATTACACGACTTTGTAAGGTTTTGATTGTTAACGCCTTGTGAGATTAAGCCAGAAACGCCCCTTCTCATAATGGTATAGTACCATTCAAAATTGCGTCTTGATGATAGCGGGACAGTTCACTAAGACTGAATTTTAGGTTTTCACCTTTAATTTGTAAAAGGTATCGAATGGGAGATGTATTACAGTGAATTGAAGCCCATATTGTTTCATTTTCATTCCCTGGAGTGGCAGCAAGCTCAGTTCGTATTGTTCCTGCGGAGTGAGAGTGACAGTTGTGTGGCTTTCAACTACATCTGAAGAACTGGATGGTGCGACCGTTTCAAGAAAACGAAACTTCGTTCAGGTCCCAAAGTGTTCAACGAAAAAGACGACGGCCAGTACGCTGGGCAAAACTCCAGCGTTCGAGTAAACGTGTTCGTTCAAAGTGTACTTCAGTTAGTAAAAATGGACCAGGCACCAGCGCCTCCCGACAAAAAGGATCGAAAGCTCACTTCAATTTGATAATCAGGGTGGATCGAAAGCTCACTTCAATTTGATAATCAGGGTCGATTTTCTGTATTTTATGTCTTATGGTGTCTATTTCTGATTGCTGTACCTTGTTTTATGTTGCGTTTAGGCTTTGTAATGAAATGGTGAAATACATTGTCCATGTTTCATTTTCCTGGCTTGGATGTTCCGTTTTCAACCCACGTTGAGTTAGCAGATTAAAAAACCAGTGCTAAATTTGGCAAACGTCCAGAGATTGCAGTGAAATATAGGCACTGTCCAGTTGTTGGAAGGGACCTGAGTGCGGCCCACTGTGTTACTATATCAGGGAATCAGACAAATCTCCTTCCAGGCACCAAAAATTACATCATCAAATTCCTTCCACCAAGATTGGCAGAAGATGTGTAGTCATCGGAATAGTTACCGAGTAGATGTCAAATTCAATTTGTGCTTGCACTTCGTTCTAAAGGTTGGCAACACAGTCACTTAATGGAAGGCCAGAGCCCGGGGAGATGCAGAAACCTAACATGCAATTAAACAAAAACAGCTAAAATGACTTTCACAACATTGAGGTCATTGGTGCGAGAATTGATATCGAAAATGTCATTCAGAGTAGATTTTTCGTTCGCAAAACAGCCTCACTGTGTTTAAATACACACGGGGTCGTCCTCCACGAGAAACAAAGAATAAACAAAGATCTTATCTACTTCGGTCAACTTGCGCAGTTAACTCCCAAATGAACGGTCCCGGAGTTCGAGCAATTCAACAGGATGCGCTTTTGAAAGGATCCGGAGTGACCTATGCAGAGACTGATTGCCCTGTCAATCACCCCGAGACGATGCAGCATTTCCAGTGAAATATGAATTATTGACCAATGTAGAAAAAACGTTGCATTAATTTGTCTCAGTAACTCGAAATTAGTGAGAGCAAAAACAGCAAGATAGGGTAGGGCACTGCTACTTCATCATGAAACGCCTCTGCTTGTTCATTTCACAAGGTGCCTTCATCGTTAAAATAATGTGGGTTACGGCAGAAAAAGGTTGGGTTGGCAATGAGGCGAATTTTAAAATTCAAGAGAGATGGTTATTTCTATTCGACTTCTCTCTGACCACTGTTTATAGAGATGGGTTGAAGGAAGATTTTGGCTGTAAACTGTCATGCACTGCAGCTCACAGTCAAAAGCTGTCCCTGCGGTACTCGCTCATGGGAACCAGCCTGAAATTACCCTGGGAGCCCAAAACAAATTGATTTCCCTTTTCGTCGGTGAATTAGAAAAAAAGAGAGACTATTGGTTTTATTCCAGAGGACTACCTCCGTCCCTTTCACAGTGAATGGCTTTAATTGAGACCAGAGATAATGGGAACTGCAGATGCTGGAGAATCCAAGATAATAAAGTGTGAAGCTGGATGAACACAGCAGGCCCAGCAGCATCTCAGGAGCACAAAAGCTGACGTCTACGGGCCTAGGCCCTTCATCAGAGAGGGGGATCGAGAGAGGGTTCTGGAATAAATAGGGAGAGAGGGGGAGGCGACCGAAGATGGAGAGAAAAGAAGATAGGTGGAGAGGAGAGTATAGGTGGGGAGGTAGGGAGGGGATAGGTCAGTCCAGGGAAGACGGACAGGTCAAGGAGGTGGGATGAGGTTAGTAGGTAGGAAATGGAGGTGCGGCTTGAGGTGGGAGGAAGGGATGGGTGAGAGGAAGAACAGGTTAGGGAGGCAGAGACAGGCTGGGCTCGTTTTGAGATGCAGTGGGCGGAGGGGATGAGCTGGGCTGGTTGTGTGATGCAGTGGGGGGAGGGGACGAACTGGGCTGGTTTTGGGATGCGGTGGGGGAAGGGGAGATTTTGAAGCTGGTGAAGTCCACATTGATACATTGGGCTGCAGGGTTCCCAAGCGGAATATGAGTTGCTGTTCCTGCAACCTTCGGGTGGCATCATTGTGGCACTGCAGGATGCCAATGATGGACATGTCGTCTAAAGAATCCCTCCCATTCTTTAGTGCTCCTGAGATGCTGCTTGGCCTGCTGTGTTCATCCAGCTTCACACTTTATTATCTTTAACTGAGACCAAGTGGGCTTCTCAACTTATAACCCCTCTCTCTTCACTATCGTTCTGCGACTATTTCCCTTGCTTTCTCAAATCTTGCCTGTCCGCTCACTCCCACTGACCAATCCAGCATGCCTTACAAATTAAAACTGTGTGTGTGTGTGTGTGTGTGTGTGTGTGTGTGTGTGTGTGTGTGTGTTTGTGTGGGTGTGTATGCTTTGCAGGAAAATATCCCCAGCCTTAGCTTCGGAAGAGCTGAATAAATTATTTCAACATTGGTGTTTAAAGAGTCTAGTTGACCTTTGTTGTCTTAAAGAATTCACGTTTCAAACGCTTTTAACCTGTCATTAAGGTTGAAGAGCAATTTGAATATAGAGAAGGAAAAGTAAACAAAATGCTGGACTTCTGAAATTAATCCAGAAAATGCTGGGAACTCCGTGGAAGGAAAAGCAGTTCTGTAAATGTTTCGATTGATCTAACAATTCAGAGCTGTATGTGTTTCCAACGTGCATGTCCTTCTTATCTGCAAACGGTGCGCTGCAGTTATTATTAAATTCCTAGATTCTCCCTTCAAAATGATAGTGGCCCAACGTTTAAACCTGACGGCTTCGCTGTACGGTGTAGGTCATTTCAAAGAGCATTGTTCTCGGGCCAACCGTTTAACCATTTCCTGGTTATTGTCACCTCAACCTGCGAATGTATCTTGCTCACAGCAAGATAATAAAACGCGGGCATTAGCCCAGCGGTGCTGAACTTCGGAGCAAAACCGTGGCATCTCATCTACGAAAGGCGAGTAGAATTTTCTTCAAGGTGTTTGGCAAGTCGGGTCTAGAGTTATTTATTTTCAGTTTTGGGAGGCGTTGGCCGTTTAGAAGCCGCCACTTCGGCATCTGTCGGAAGTTACCTTCCACTAGATTACGTGTTTAAGTTACAAAGAGAAGGTTGCCATTCACAGCAGAAAGTAGCAATTTAACCATTTAATATTGCTTGTCACTTTGAATAATCGTTTAATGAAGTCTTACAGGCGACAAATCATTCTGAAAAAGGGTCACTGGACCTGAAACATTAACTCTGCTTTCTCTCCCCAGATGCTGCCAGACCTGTTGAGTTTCTCAAGCAATTCCTGTTCTTGTTTCAATTTCCAGCACCCACTGTTCTTCGTTCTGTTTTAGTCTAACAAATCGTTCTGTTTGATCTTCTTTAAAAAGAAATCATATTTTGAGCAATCAATGTTTGTGGTGTCTGAGATGTTCCGATTTCAGCTGAAATGGGTTTACACGGCCCGATATGTGTGAAACTTGTATTACAAATAGATTAGACACTTAAGAAGACAGGGGCTCTATATCCTAAAAGCCATTTCCTCATTGACCCCCATGCTTTGATATAGGTGTAAACATTTGCAGATTTGCATGAAATAGCTCTATTTAACTTGTGGTAATTACATCTGGCTGTAACTTCAGAAGCTTTCTCTTGCTTCAGTGATATGGCCGCCACCCGCCAATCACACGCGGCATTGCTCAGATCAAAGCGGGTCCCAACCAATCCGAGTCGACCCAAGCCGCTCGCTGACGTCATCATTCCCATGGAGGGGTACTTATCAGGATGAATGAGAGATTTCAGAATGAGAGACTGGGAGAGGGAATACATAGAGCAGAAAGCACTCGCTTCCCCCGTAGCCTTGGTAGGAATCAGCTGGGAGAAGAAGTACCTGGGACTCCTGAGGAAGCGGAAAATGAGTTCCAGCACAACGGAGAGTGGCAAGAGCGGCCAGTACCGCGTGGACCATCTCCTCAGTGCGGTGGAGAGTGAGCTACAGGCTGGGAGTGAGAAGGGAGACCCCACTGAGAGAGAGCTGAAAGTCAACCTGGAAGACCTGGATCTGTGGCTGAAGTTTAAGGAACTCACCAACGAAATGATCGTCACAAAGAACGGCAGGTAAGTGAGGGCAGAGCAGCCTGACACTCTGCTGGAGGATTATCCCCTGTACAACACGGCTTTTAAAATGTTTAGAGAAGAAAGGAAAGGGCGAGAAAACAGAGCTCGGTATACCCCAGCTTGTACTTTGCATAATTAGAACGGTGCAAAACATAACTTAAAGTTGACAGTTTTTTCTGTTTTCCACTCTATGTCCCATTGAGAGTTTTACTTTCATACGTTGCAAGAACAATTGTGAGCAGCGGGTGTGACTACAAGCCATATCCTTTAGGGTCTCGTCTTACTCAGGAGCATGGGACAATAGATAAAGTGCACCACCACCCCACCCCCATCCTTCCTCACTCGCTTTACTTTCTTTGCTGTTCTTAGGAGGATGTTTCCTGTGCTGAAAGTGAACGTGTCGGGACTGGATCCCAACGCTATGTACTCGTTTGTCTTGGACTTTGTGGCCGCCGACAACCACCGCTGGAAGTATGTAAACGGAGAGTGGGTTCCCGGTGGCAAACCGGAGCCTCAGGCTCCGAGCTGTGTTTACATCCACCCCGACTCGCCCAACTTCGGGGCGCACTGGATGAAAGCGCCCGTCTCCTTCAGTAAAGTGAAACTCACCAACAAACTGAACGGCGGAGGACAGGTACATCTTGCAGATTTTATACAGCCCTGACTAGCTGAAGTAAACTGGGGTACCAGACCTGAAGATCTGAACTGCGCCCAAATTCTTTCCAATATTGCAGTTAACGAATGATCTGGGCTATTTACAATAAAAAAGGGAAGATACAAAATTATCACATGATGCTATCAAATGTCAGCGCTGGTGAGAACTGTGACATCAGATTTTCGTTTTATCATCTTACTAATTGGGAAACGCTAACTATTTATTTCGGACGTATTGTAACAAATAATACTGATATATAAAATGAGGATTTTGAATTTCTCTGAGCTCCGGGATTCCCTTTGCTGTATAACATTTCCAAAATAGAGTGGCATGAAGTGAGTGTACGAAAGCTTGTAGAGTTCGCAGATCATTTACACATGTGAGCCACAGTGAGCTATTACAAATGACAGAACGTTGTGTAAAACTAGGGATAACATAGCACGTCGTTATTTTAAATGTCAATGCTGCTTAACATATGGCATCTATAGCAAATATCGTATAAAGAAACGGTGAAAACTTTAGTTGTACATTGAGTAGGAAAAATACAATCCTGGATTTTTTTTGGCATGGACCTAGCCTCTGAAGGACCGTGTGTGTTTTTTTTTGTTGGAATTGCAGATCATGTTAAACTCTCTGCATAAATACGAGCCCAGAATTCACATCGTGCGAGTCGGGGGATCGCAGAGAATGATCAGTAGTCACTCATTCCCTGAGACTCAGTTCATCGCCGTGACCGCCTATCAGAACGAAGAGGTAAACGTCTTCCTAAAATCCCAGCTGCGTACTTTCAGAAAACCAACACAGACACAAGCAGCGTTATCAGCACCAGTAAATCAGTAATGTTAATTGCGATCATTTGAAATCGTTGACCGTTGCTGAGCAGATTCAATTCTTAAAATATGAGGTTATTTTTTGGATTTTCAGCACCATATTTTGTCAGTACTAAAGACTAGAGATGATTGGTGGTAAGAATAGCAACACGTCAGTAACTCCATACTGATGAATCCTAACTTTTATTTCGTCTCCCCTCACAGATCACAGCTCTCAAAATTAAGTACAATCCGTTTGCAAAGGCCTTTCTTGACTCCAAAGAGAGGTGAGCCTAAGAAAATACTCTATTAAAATATTTTGAGTGAAGACCAATCTGTGCGCTGTGTTTAACGGGTTTTTCTTGTCCAGAAGCGATCACAAGGAAATGTTGGATGACGTGAGTGACAGCCAACAGTCTGGATATTCCCAAAGTAAGTTTTTTTTGGGGGGAAGAGTCAATTTGTATCGATGTTGGATCTTGCCGGCTAGTCTAATTTGTTTTGGTTGACTGGATATGTATATTTCTCCTTCGCCAGTAGGTAGCTGGTTTCTGCCTAGCACAGGTACCCTGTGCCCTCCTTCTAATCCTCACGCTCAGTTTGGAGGACCAATTTCGCTCTCCACGCCCCACGGCTGTGAGCGTTATTCTACTCTGAGGAACCAGCGCCCTGCTCCGTACCCGAACCCTTACACACACAGGAACAACTCTCCCAGTAAGTGCAACACCGGTCTAACATACACCGGATATCATTTTAAGCGACTGTAAAATGATATTCACGAAAGGGTTCAGATCGTTTACTGCAGAGTTTGATCTTCTCCTGGATATCGAAGGCACTCGCCTCTTTTGTCATACTAATGCACTGGCATGCCTTCATTATATGTATCTGAATGGTTGAATATAATTCGAATTAGCCATATACTCTCTCCTAAGTGTGAATTCTTAAAGCACCTGGACTAATGGAGCTTCAGTCTGCTCTACTGCAGCCATTTCGAGGGGGCTTATGCTACTGCATTGAGGTAATATAAGGAATCAGTGACCCAGCTACAGCTCCGCGCATAGCGGCACATATAGGTGGCCGCTCGTGGAACTTAATTCAACTGATCAATAAAGAACTGGAATTTAAACTGGTCTCATTCAGCATGAAGCTGTCAGCAATTGTTGTAAAGCCCCGACCTTTAGGGAAGGCATTCTGCCCTCTTTACCTGGTCTGGTCTGTATATGACGACAGAACCCCAGCAACGCAGTTGACTCTTAACTACTCTCGGAAATACCTGAGCAAAACACACGAGTCAAGAAAAAAAAAATAGGACTGAACAACAAATACTGGCTTGGCCAATGACGTTCATATTCCACAAAAGAAATTTTTTTAAAAGCACAGATTTAGAAAGTAAGGGTGAATGTGCGACGTTATTGTGTTGCTGGGGATGTAGAGGTGATGGGAGGCAATTGAAGCAAGTGAGGACGTTTGCAAGTTGTAAAGGTTAATTATTGTTGAAAGGGCCCGGAATGCCACTGTACTAAAATAGTTATATTGTATAGAAGCTTATAGTAGTCTTACCCTCAACATAATAAGATGCAAAGTGGGAGGGACAGTGTAGAGTAGAAAGATAAAAGTTCTAGAAATAGCGCCATATAGGAGCATCAATAAAATATAGGGAAAGGTTATGACAAAGGGGTTGTCCGTCAGACTGAACGCTCCTCCCGTTTTAGATCTGCCTAATATAGCCGTTATTTTTACATAGTAACCTTATTGCAGGAAAAATAATGATATTGTTATAACCATCATCACTTACTATAAATTCCATTTCTACCTTCTAAATCTTTTGCAATGGAAATGCTGAAATTAGGATTTAGGTAGGGGTCGATGAAATAATCAGTTGTATTAGGGGCTGTATAATTCTACAGCTGAAGGTAGCTCTCCAATGATGAATTTATTTGGATACTTTAATAATATGACGCACATCTAGATGTGAGCAGTTTTGTAAACGCGAATCTGTAAAAGCCGTGGTGCTCTTGCATTAGTGTGATTTGGTTTAGAAGCTTTTAGTACATCAATGTTGCAGCGGTGGGAAAAATTTCACACTCTGTCATTAATTATAGATTACATAATTGAATGCAGATTTATTGCACAGTACTATATGTTTATTTTTCCCTCGGTGCCAGTTCTAATTTGTTAAAATTGTGTGGTTTTTCTCTGTAGCTGGCTATCCCGACAATTCTTCTGCCTGCCTTTCCATGCTTCCCAACCACGACAACTGGTCGGGTCTGCAGGTCTCCACGCATACCAGCATGCTGCCCATGACACACAATGCTGGCACTGCCACCAGCTCTAGGTAAGCGACCTCGACAGGATGACCTTAGTGAATTTATCACAGCTAGGGAGGGTGGAGGGGAAGTGCCATTGTAATAAGATGTCTTTTATTTCTCAGAAAGGATTTAGCAATTCTATCGTTACCAAATCCACAATGCTAATACTTTAATTCTGTTTACCAATCATTGTATTGACTTAAACCACAAGCCTATAGTCCAAAGTAAATATAAATTAAACTGCGAACTTATCTCAACAACTTGACTGATTTGCATTTCACCAAATTGACAATGTCCCCCAAAACACACACATACACCAACACTCATACACAAATACATACACACAGAGACACGCACACACGGAACTATTGCGGTGAGTGATGGGTAGACATAATGTCAGAGTAAACATTTCCCCAACGACAATCTATTAATTCAAGGTGCAAATGTCAGCAACACATCTGTCTGAGCAACTAATTTTTGAACGTGAATACATTGTTAACGCACTTCAGTATAACAAAACACAAAATCCATGTAAATAATAAAATGTGAGGCTGGATGAACACAGCAGGCCAAGCAGCATCTCAGGAGCACAAAAGCTGACGTTTCGGGCCTAGACCCTTCATCAGAGAGGGTCTAGACCCTTCATCAGCCTCTCTGATGAAGGGTCTAGGCCCGAAACGTCAGCTTTTGTGCTCCTGAGATGCTGCTTGGCCTGCTGTGTTCATCCAGCCTCACATTTTATTATCTTGGAATTCTCCAGCATCTGCAGTTCCCATTATCTCTGATACAAAATCCATGTAGCTTGGCCATTCGCTAATCAAGTTGGGGTCTCCGCTGTTAGATATCCTAGCGGGAGCTTTCTTGGACGGTGGGAGGATTTTGGGACAAGCTGCAAGCCTCGACGTGAAACCACTTCCACTCGATATCCAGCATCCAATCCGGATTTCATCGAGAACGGTCCAGCAGTTTCAGTCAGGCCGTGGGGAATTAAATTGTACTTTCTCTCAGTTAGATGATTGTCCAATCGGAGGAGTACAATGTCACAGGGACAGAGAAGGTCTTTAATATATTGCTCACTTGTCCACATTAATCAAATAGCAAAATTATTTTCACTTGACCAGCTCATTGATATTATAACTGATCCCATTCATTGAGTATTTGCCGCTGTTTATAAGTCGGAGATCCTCATCCCTCCCCCAAATGATTATATTTGAACGTTTAATGACTGCATAACTTTTCATGGTTCTTTCTTGTTGCAGCCAATATCCGAGTCTGTGGTCGGTCAGTAACAGCACCATCACTCCAGTGTCCCAGTCTGGGGGCATGTCCAACGGCCTGAGCTCGCAGTTCCTACGGGCTTCCCCGGCTCATTACCCGTCTCTGGCCCACTCAGTGAGCGCCACCTCGTCAGGATCGCCCCTGTATGACAGTGGCACCGGAATCGAGCTGTCTGAGAGCCAGTATGATGCCTCTCCACACAGCAGACTTACTTCTACATGGACATCAGTTACTCCTCCATCCATGTGACAGCACTTGTACTCGCCTCACCATTGTCAAGCCATTTAATTTAATTTACGGACGTCTTTGGGAGTTTTCCCAACCCTTTCCGTCTTTCTTGTTCGGACTTGATGTTGAAACTACATGGGAAATCCAGAAGAATGACAGGAAGAGACAAACTTGCTTTTGTGATAAATTGCATGCAAGTTTTCTGTATTGATGCCTAAAAATGGGCGGTGTTCTACCCAAAAGTCCCACCAAGCTGGGATTTTGAAAATGGCATGATCAAATACTTCAACGAGAATGGTTGTTTTGATGAAGTGTTTCCATTAATTGTAATTTAGACAAAATAAGCCGTGTTGTAAAAACAACTATTGTATAGGAAACAAACTCACCATGTCTTGAGAAGATAAATCATGCAATGAACTAAATCTAGTAATGTGTATTCCATGACTAACATCTAACCTTAGTGGCAGCAATAGTGCTCGGGCCTCTGGTTAGTTGTGCAGCAGCAGCCTGCCCAAAAAGAACGATGTAAATAACAAAACGTTAGTGGAGCAAATATGTAATAGATGGGGCAATTAATGCGTCCCCAAGTAGCACACTGCTTGTCAATTATCATTGACTTCTCTCGATTTCTAAATGTGTATTAAGAGAAACAATCTCTTTAAAATGACGGAAAACCTCAACCACGAAAACACATTGCTGCATCGCTGACACTCCAAAATCAAAACATTTAAGTACTGGAACTACTCCGCATCTGTAGAGAAAGAAACTCGTTGCAAAGCCCAGCTCCTCCTGAGGTGGAAGGAAACTGATGATTCTAACCAGACCTAATTTTATAAATAATTCACTGCTTAACATGCTTTATCCTGAGAAACGTTCTCCTGCCCTTAAGTTAAAAATATAGCTGATCTTTTTCAACCCAATTTAGGCAGAGATAAAGGTTGCCTTTTAAGCTAAGTGCCCCGACACAGGGTGTGTGAGTGATATCTCAAGAGTTGTAGCCTTCTGATCTAGACTGTGCAAATTTCTGATAATCATTTCTTCTGGGAATGAATGTTGCAGCCAGCAGGTTGCTGCATAAAATGACGCTTAATTTCCCTGCACACACTGACCTTTTAAATTGCATTTAAAACACACAAAAAAGATAATTCGCCAACCGGAAAATGAAGGGAGCATACTTGGTCGTTTAGAAGGTTCTGGCTTCAGTTTTGTAGTGAAATTGCAATTTGGAATGTTCTTCCCAGCAGTTATCCTGACTGCAGTCTATCCAGCTGAGCGAATATTGTTTGCCTTTGATCACGTCATTTCACCTCAAGAGTTATTTACCCTCTGCCTTTAATGTTACCGATTGTGTTAAGTCTTACAAGGTTGCGTCGCCAGAAATTCTATTGTTTTCTTCTCTGGCTGTCGTCTTGAAAATGCATTTAAGGAAAGCAACGCGGGGGAAGGCGGGAAGTGGGGGGTTGGTGGCAGTTGGGGCGGGGGGGTCGATGTGGTGGAAACACACATTAAACATTGTAATAGAAAAGTGATTTGCGGTGTGAATTTACTCCGGCCGATAATCTTACGGGCAGTGAAAGGATTCTTTTATGATGAAGCATTTGATCAATAAAACATTTAAGGAGAGTAAGGTACCAAAAGGGGGGAATATATTAACAGGCTGAGAGGAGACTCATTCTGGTAATAAAGTAGGAGGGAAGGGGTGTGGGTGGAGGGGGCGGGGTAGTGGAAACTGACGCTGAGGTGATACGAGAGATAGTGGGAACTGCAGATGCTGGAGAATCCAAGATAATAAAATGTGAGGCTGGATGAACACAGCAGGCCAAGCAGCATCTCAGGAGCACAAAAGCTGACGTTTCGGGCCTAGACCCTTCATCAGGCTCTCTGATGAAGGGTCTAGGCCCGAAACGTCAGCTTTTGTGCTCCTGAGATGCTGCTTGGCCTGCTGTGTTCATCCAGCCTCACATTTTATTATCTGAGGTGATACTAAGCGCATCTTACACTTCGGCTACCGAATGCTGACCGATAGGTATCAAAATAATTAATGATTCCCTTTAATATGGTTATATTCAAATCAATTTGGAAAACACCTGAGTGCGAATTAAGCCCTGAAATTTGCCCTTGTTTTTCTTTACAACTCTGCAAATTGACTTGATCTTATCACCCAGGTCCCGTTAAGGTAAGTAAGTCTAAGGGAATGTTTCTTTAAGGGAGTGATATACATTCTCGGGTCCTTCTTGGGATTTCCAAACTTATACCCCCCTTCCCCGACCTCGCACCAAGACGTGTGTAAGTTTTAATATCAGAACTAGCACATAAACATCTTAAACTGGCAGGACATAACTGGGCGTGTGGGTGCTGCTCTTTGCGGGAGGAAATTGGTGTATGATGTGTTGCTGTAAATTCCTTTCTGCAATGGAAGCCACATCCAGCCTCGTCATTACAGACGGTTGGGGGACAGCTCCCCTCGGTCCCGTTGGACGAGCCTTGCCGCTTCCACCGAGTTCATTATTCAGTACAGAGCTTTTACTCCAAATTGGCCAGGGCTCGTGTAACAAAACTCCAACTCACGTTTCCAGTGAGTAAATGGACGATTTCTCTTATCCAGGCTTTTATGTCAAGTATTTCTCTTCCTAACAATCCTAATCCCTGTGGTGGAGATCTGGCTGAAGTGGCTTAGTTGTCATTTCTTTGCAATACCAACTCCTCTCTCAATAAGCGTCTGATGCAGTAAAAGTGCACAAAGGCAGTATTCATGTAGAGAATGTCATTGTTAAACACGCAAAACAAACATTCAGTCAGATCGCGCTCTTTTGCAACTCCGAACGAGCCCCGGGAACTGTCAGTCCCAACATCTGAGACTACAGAGAGCAAACAGCTCGGGGCTCAACGTCGCAAATCTCGCCACTTTAAACACCAGTCTCGCCTCTGCTACTTCACTTCCAGACTGGTCTCCAACTTGCACCAGGGCTCCATTTGCACATTGTTTTAATCGAAACCGATTCTCAAAGATGTCAGGACAGCTGCATGAGTCACAGTGGAAATGTTTGGCATACTTTTGCGAAGAGACTAAAAACATGCCGAGATGGGCAGCGAATAAGGGTGTCGAAAACCTATTTTTAACAACTTTTAAACTACCAGCCCAGCAAAACCAATGGCACACATAAAAATATCCAGCGTCTTGACTTTGAGGGGAACTGGATGCAATGGCTGTCTTGCCGCGTTTCTTTATGGGCATCATTTCCGTTTTGTTTATTGCCTGCACAGGAACAATAAAAGCTGCACAGATTTCTACGTGAGAAAGACTGAGGTGGAATAGAACTCAGTGCGACGGGAGCCAGTAGACAGGGAGGGAAGCTACACTATTTACAAAACAAAAAGAGCAGCCAAGCTTTCAAACAGGAATGTTGTCAATGGAAAAGGTGGTGTGAGCCGCTAGTATAAATAATGCGCATCAAGATGAAGTGTAAGGTAGTCCCTGATCACAGTTGACAGGAATTGGTTGAAATAACTTGACAAGTGTTTGAAAGGACAACAGTATTGACGATCCACACTGCTTTAAAGGGAACTTTAACATCTAAAATCTGATAACTTCCAGAAATTGAGTGCTCTGATTAATTTTCCCATTTTTAATTATTAACTATCGTTGAATTCAAATATCCCTTTTAGGCGAGATAACAAAGTGTAGAGCTGGATGAACACAGCAGGCCAAGCAGCATCAGAGGAGCAGGAAGGCTGACGTTTCAGGTCTAGACCCGTTTTCAGAAAACAAAAATCACAAGTTAGATTACTGCGGCGCACTTTAGAGGAATGATTGCTGACAATACACAATATCCGAAATACTGAAGTCACGGTAAACGTGATTCTTCGCGGAGTAAAACAAAATGTTGTAGATTTCTAGAGGCTATTATTGATTGGTTTTACAGATTTCAAATTGGTCAGCCATGCAGTGGCTACTTTGAAACCTCGCCCAATATTTTAAACTGCTTCATGATCAATCCCTTCAGTTACCGCCGAATTCCAGTTCCAAGATCGACACATCTTATTTTTATACACTTATAGGGTTCGATCTCTTTCTCGGCCCGGTTGTAATTCTTGGATATAGAAATATGAAGTAAAATATGAATATCCCATTGGAATGTATGAGGATCCTGTGTATTCACCCCAATGGTATTAATCTCACCGAAGGTTTATAGCGTCAATTCAAAGGTTGGTTGTCTGGGCCCTGCTTTCTCTAATTTCCTCTTTAAACTCTCTTACATGCAACAACTGTTACAAGGCCCCTCTTTTTGGCAAGTCTCTTACCGCAATCCTCCCACAAGTCGTTTTATTTCTTTCTGCCATTATTCAAGGCTTCCCATAACCTTTCAAAGTATTACAGACAAGTGGTCATTGTCTGAGAGTCCCACCTGAACAAGGGCCGGAGTATATCTTTCTTAGTGAGTGACACTCATTCACTCCAAATTATGCTTTATTCGTAGCATTTCTAAAAAAAAATTGCAAATATTTCCATTTGAACATGACAATAGTTGCAAGGAAATTCAACTATCCCCACATAATATGTTGCACTTCGTGCTGTTGCACTAGAGACATTTACAAAATGCATTCTATATCAGGTGTACATGGACGAATGGGGACACGACAGGAGCAAACGAGACTGTTCACACCAAGGTTAAATTTGCAGAGTAAAATGAAAGCTTATTAAAGATATTGCAAGTATTGGAAATTTCAGGGAATAAAATACCTGAAGATAGTTTGATACCTAAGTAGGCTGTCACCAAATCTACACCGTTTCTTCTGCTTTGCTGAGTGCCTCTGCATTTTCCGTTGTTGCAACAATTCTGTGTTTCTTGTGAATAACACGCTGTAAACAAAGGGATAGAATAAAGCTAATTTCAACTGGGGATTTATTTTAATTTCCTCCATAGTGCCTGCTACAACCTTCTGGGGTCAGTCAAGCTGATTCCTTTTTTGTAAACAAGACAACAGGCACGAAATGTACACTGATGTTGTTTACCACATCTGGATCGTTTGTTCTCTGGTGAAAGTCTCCCCCCATTCCGTTTCGTACATATATCTCCTTCCCGATAGGCATGCTGACAACAAGGACCCTACTGGTCAAAGCAATACAACTGAGGGAATTAATGGGCACTTCATGGTGTTTTTCAAGATATTCAGAAATAAATAATGACAAATTGTTTCCACTGATCGGTGAGATGATAATGAGAAGGCACAAATTTTAGATATTCACGAGATTTTTCTTTAAAAGGGAGATTATAAAGAAAACATTTCTTTCATCCAACAAACACCAACTTTTTGGTTTATTTATAAGGTGGATAGTTAGATGAGAAAGGAACTTTTTAAAGGCTGCATGAAACTAATAGAACAGTGGGATTAAAATGAAAGCGGGAGGGGGATTTTGAATGGAATTAGAATTTTCTGTAATTTCTAATAATTTAATTGATATTTTATTTCGAATAATTTCCATAATGCTCGTAGTACAGATCCGCCCTACAGCCTTACACCCTTTCCGTAGTGACACTGCCTGTTGCAGCCCTGCCGTGCCTTCCTCGCTTATTATGTCGTGCAAATGTTCTCAGCATTTCAAACGAAATGGCAGTCCTTTGAAATGCTGAAATCATCTCCTCCGAGCCAGCGCCAGGCCCTAAATTATTCTCGCACTGGCTCCATCCCCGGTGCGTGGAGACATATTCTGACATATTCAGAACTTTTATTATTCATGGGTTAGCAAGGAGGCCACTTATTACCCAACCCTAACGCTCAGCAGATGGTAATGGTGAGTTTTCGAAAAGGGAAAGGTGAGCTTTCTCGAACTGGTGTAATTAGTATGCCATCGGTACGCCCGTAGTGTCAAAACAGAGGGAGTTCTCCGATTTTGTCTCAGGGAATGGCGGAATATCTTTAAGCTTGGGTGGTGAGGGACTTGGAGAGGAACATGCAGGTGGTGGTGTTCCCATCTACCTACTGCCCTTGTCCTTCCAGGTGGGAGAGCTCGTGGCTTTAGAAAGTGCTGTAAACATTTAGAAGTTGACAACGCCCTTTACCTACATCAAGAGACACGTAGATGCCAAGATAACAAAGTTTGGAGCTGGATGAACACAGCAGGCCAAGCGGCATCTCAGGAGCACAAAAGCTGACGTTTCAGGCCTAGACCCTTCATTGATTTTCTGATGAAGGGTCTAGGCCCGAAACGTCAGCTTTTACGCTCCTCTGATGCTGCTTGGCCTGCTGTGTTCATCCAGCTCCACACTTTGTTGTCTCGGATTCTCCGGCATCTGTAGTTCCTATTATCTAGGGATGAAGGATCTCTAGCAATGGTTTAAGGAGCCGAATGATTGACTGGTTGCAGATTTGGGAAATCTGTTTCTCTCTACTGCAAAACTAAATATTGTTTGACCCAGCGCTCCAGTAACAATAACATTATTTTCCCAGTCGGTCAGTTTGAAAAGCACTATTTCCTCTCACGTGGAGAGATTCACTCCCTTCAGTGAGCAATGGGATCACGGGTCTTACGAGTTGTTGGTGGGCTCTCAGAGACATTTGAAGAGTTGGATTCTCATCATTTTCACACCACACTCCTGAGTCTGTCCGGGTATGACCTGAGGGCGAGAAGCAAATAGGCGAGAACAGCAATGTGTGCTGCCAAACATTACCCCCAAGCTCACAGCGATGCAAACCGCAATATTTCTGCCCCGATATAATAGAGTTCAGCCACAATAGCACCAGCCTCACGGCCAGCAGCAACGCATGAGCCACGTTTGTTCAGGAAGCCCCCACGGACAATGTACTTTCCGCACGGACGTTTCAGTGAAATATTGTCTCTGAAAGCAAAAGCTCTTCGTGAAAACAATGGTCTCCTGGACTCAAAATGGAACAAGTTGATTATTTTGCTATCTTCACACACATTCAGTCAATAATGTAAATTGCACAAGATCAAGGAAAGATGCCCTTTGATTTGAAGTTCCAATTCCCCCAGAAGACCATGAGAAGAAAAATGTTGTAAACTCATGGTCGCTGGCATTGTAGAGCATTGGTGATTCTGAGTAAATATTAACTCAGCTGGCAGCACTTTCGAATAAGATTTCAATTCACAAGCAAACAAACAAGCCACTGATCTCATCTGTGCTGCCTTTTACTTTCAATATGCACTAAAGTTTTCTTTAGATCTTCTGAAGCGTCTTTCCGCTAGTGTAGAAGGGTGTATTGCAACACAACTCACTATTGCACATGTACCTGTTGGACATCACTAAATGTTCCAGGATAAAAATGGAACAGAATACGCCACATCTATTTTTGGACTCATTTTGTCCTAGTCAAAGTGTGTGTGGAATTTTTCTACTTGCCTTGACTCACATCACCAATGTGTCCTGGGGTGGTGGGGGTCTGAATCACAATCAGGGCAGAAACCTTACTTAAGGTTTCTCTTATTCACCAAAGGGGTTGAAAACATCTACTCTACCAACTGGGACCAAATATGTCAGTACAATAGGAATCTCAGACTGTCTGTACTTACACAGAGCGATACAGAGTAAAGATCCCTTTGGAAGTTCCCCTACAAACATCCAAACACTAAAATCTAGACAAACATTTCCTTTGCAGTACCAAGGGAATGCTGCACTGTCAGAGGTGCCATCATTCTGACGATATGTTAAATAAAATGTCTCTCAGATGGACATATATTAAATAGCACTATATTAATGAACAGCAGGTGTGTGGTATTCCACGTGTGCTGGCAAATTTCCTCCCTTAATCAACATGTGTAAAATAACACAATCTTTGGTCATTGTCACATTACAACATCAATTCCACTTCAAAACATACTTCACTGGCTGTAAAGAGCTTTGAGATATCCAGAAGTTGTGAAAGGCGGTATGTAAATGTAAGTCTTTATTCATCCTTATTACGCGTAGAACAAGGTTAGTCATACATTGGCTCAAAACCCAGCTGGACGCCGCAGCGGGTAAGTGACGGTTTTGAGTGACACACTTCAATATGACAATGTGACAATTACCATAAACCTGAAAAAAGAGCTTTGGGAAAAGGGAAAATTCTAGAGGGGGGAAAAAAGGCGAATTTGACTTGGTATCTAACTGTGCTATATAAGGCAGACAAATAATTAATGCTAAAATATTACAAAACCTGCTGAATGTTTTAGCAATGCCATCCATCTCTATTTATGACTGCTATCTCCCAAAATTAAAAACACCTTCAGTTTTTGCAGGTAATATAAATGGTGCACATATTGTTTTTAGCACCAGCTGTAAGGAAGTGACTGCTGAAATGGTTAAGTATTTCAATCATTGCCTGGTTGTCAACATTCCCGCTTCTGTGTACTTTGCCTTATGAGCAAATTCTGCTACTTAGGTGAGGAATGGCAGCTATCCTCGCAGCTTGTTTGAATGGTCAGCACTACCAATGAGAAAGCAGACCTCTGTCCCATCCAGGCCCTCTACTGCCAGAAAATATCAAGTGATTAACCTTTATTGAGCATCCTCAGGCAGAATTTAATTCACACTCAGACAACAACCACTACATCTCCACAAGAGAAGTCTTGCACTTTTCCACATTTACCTGTGATTAAACAAATTTATGTCTTTGACTCTAATTAATCAAATCAACACTTCTTAAAAATATTTATATATTATACTGATTTGTTCTCATACGGTTGCTGAAAAAGATAAACAGTTGCAAGTCTTAGTTGGATGGGAAAATATCATTTCAATATTAACTTTACAACTTGTTTGCAAGAAGACTTGTTAACATAAAATAAATGTTCTTATTCTGTGGCTTCATTTCTTTGTATCTCCCAATGCACTGAGAAGATCAAACATATTGATAGTCCTCTGGCAATTTACTCAACTAGTTCTTTCTAACTCCAACTATGGAGATAAGAGGAAGCAATTATCACTTCGACTTTTTGAAGGTGCGATGTGCAGGGAGGAGAAGAGCCTGGTGCCACAGATCATATACCCTTATTTCAGAATATACCTTATTTTCATCCTTATTATCTTTGGAGCCATGCACACCAGGCTTCACACCCAATCTTGTTGAATTAGCAAGTCTCAACAAAGTAATATTGGCACAGGTACATGCATACTATGCTACACGGGGAAAACAGGGCATGTAGCCTACCCAAGTGTTTTGTTGCATGGATTGCTTTATGATGTCTCGTTCTAAATCACAGGATTGTCCATTGCTTTCCTCAATTTTACATTTATGGTTGCCTCTCATGTAGTAGAGGAGCTATAGTTGCATCCGGATCCTTAAACGAGGAAGGAAAATTTCATCAAATTTTCTACAATTGGACTTTTCCACAATAGCTCTTGTTGGAATTGCTCCAGAGTGGAAAGTAATGGATGGGTATAGGGTTGGGACAGGCTGTGATGTTCTCTGCAGATGGATCCTAGATGATGCTTCACGTCATGAGATATTTTCATGGGGTGTGAATAAGTAGCTGTTGCCCAAAGAACTTCTTGTAATAAAGGAGTCAGTCTGTTTAGAGCGTAGAAAGGCAGTAGGACCTTAGTTGGCTATTTTGACCGAGAGTCATAGAAGAAGCCCTTCAGCCCATTAAGTACTGTCTAAACTACTCTAAATCTACATTAGTCCCACCTTCTAGCACTCGGCCAATACCTTGAGTGTTATGGCATTTCAAATACTCATCTAAGTGCATTTTAAAGGTGTGAGGTTACTCGTACTACATTCCCAGATAGTGTATCCCCTACATACACCAACCTGTGGGTGAAAATTATTTTCCTCAAATTCCTCTAATCTTCCTGCCTTTCACCTTAAAATTACTCTTCCTTGTTACTGTTCCCCTTGACCTGTCCGTCTTCCCTGGACTGACCTATCTCCTTCCTACCTCCCCACTTACACTCACCTTTACTGGCTCCATCCCCGCTTCTTTGACCAGTCTGTTTCCTTTCCACCTATCTTCTCCTTTATCCATCTTGTATCCATCTCTCCTTCTCTCCCTTTTTATTTCAGATCCCCCTTCCCTTCCCCCCATTTCTGAAGAAGGGCCTAGGCCTGAAATGTCAGCCTTCCTGCTCCTCTATGCTGCTCGGCCTGCTGTGTTCATCCAGCTCTACACCTTGTTATCTCAGATTCTCCAGCATCTGCTGTACCTACTATCTCTAATCCCACTCAACTTTCTCTGTTGGAAAGGTACAAAAACAACCCAACTTATCCAGTGTCTCTCCATAGCTGTGGGGAAAATTTCCTGAGATCACTACTCCTTGTCATCATGTTGTGGTCTTCATTCATTGTGCTATATGGCTTTCAGGTGAGAATGGAACTGGACCAGTTTTCTCTGTTCACACATTAATGATGCTTCTCAAAATGAGCAGTCGTGGATGTAATTGCCCACACAACTGTACACAACAAATAAACAAAAATTAAATCAACAAAGGCTGAAAATATTACCTCTGGATTAAACATCATCTGGTATGGCTGACTCTTGATTGGCAATCCCTTCAGTGGCTGGTACAGATGAATAGAGTTGGGCCAGGATGAACCAATGCTTTCTCCTCCAACCAGGTTCTCTTTTCTGCCATCTTTCATCCTTTGTTTCCATGTATTCCCTAAGTGGTTGCCTTCAGGGACTCCAGTCAGTTTCAAGGACTTTGTAAGCCTTGACTCTGATCCCTGTTGACTTGGAGACCCCTTTTTTTCACACTGAAATGTGATTGTCATCTATTCAGTTCAAATGAGACAGCCAGTGGAGTTACTGAAGACTCAAGAGAGCAAGCAGCCCTGGCTATACTTGTTTCCTTCGTGTTCAATGATACGTTCAGCCACGAGTTAGCCAAATTATGTCTGAGGTGCAAAGCTGAAAGTCATTTTAGCAGTTTTACTTAGTTCATATGGATTGTCCATGTTTCGGTACCATAATGGAGGATGCTGAGAGCAAAAGTCTGACATACATGGAGCTTTATATTTTTGCCCAGTTTGCTGTTAGTGCCTGGTTGCTTCTCAATTTTAAATTGACAAACATTATGAAAATACTTATACTTAATATTAGTTACAGGACCCGAGTTTTGAAGGATTGTGAAAAATGGATTTATTTCAAGTTTTGTGGAAATACCTGGAATGGTTTCTTTAGAAGCTGTCATTGAAAGTCTGCAATGGAGATTTGGAGAAAATTTTAAACAAGGTTGCATGTAAATCACAAGACTTGTGATAGCCTTGCTATAGATCTGCTGGATTTTGAACACTGACTGACTTGGAGAGATTCTTCTTTTGCCCAGTTTAATTAGATGAAAACCTGCCAAAAACAAGCTGAATTTGGAGGCAAGTCTGCTAAGAACAAACTGATATAGGGGAAAGCTTGCTAAAACCAAGCGACCCAGTTCATTTCTGCCATTTCTAAAAAAAAATGCCACTTGTTGGGTTCAGGGTGAAATCTATTTGTTCTTTTGAAAGAATGCTTGAGCATGTTGCAACTGTAAACATCAGAGAAAACCGTGAGCATTAGGGACTTCAGTGAAGGTTAACATGCAGGTGCAGCAAGCTATTGGAAAGGCTAATTGAATGTTCACCTTTATCACAAGAGAATTTGAGTGAAGTATTTTTTCAACTGTATGTGAGCCTAATTAGACTGCACCTTGAATACTGTTTGCAGTTTTGGTCTCCATATTTCAGGAAAGATATTATTGTCATAGGCAGGGAAAGCAACAAAGGTTCATCAGACTTATTCGCAGGATGGCAAGACTGTCTTATGAAGAGAGATGGCTAAATTGGGAGTGTGTTCCCAAGAGTTTTGAATAAAAAGAAGGACCTCATTGAAATCCACAAAATCCTTAAAGCAGAGTAGATACAGGTAAGATGTTTCTACGGTTGGGCACTCTAGAACAAGATTAACAAATATCAATTACATCAAGGATTATGGGGAATTCGTAAAAGGAATTGATGTGATCGGTCAGCCATGGTCACATTAAATGGCAGAGCAGGCCCAACACGCTGAATGACCTAATCCTGTTCCTATGTGAATGTGTAGGATCATAAAATTCCTACATTTTGGATGTAGGCATTTCAGCCCATCAAGTCACACTCACCCTTTGAAGAGCATCCCACCCAGACCCAACCACTACCCTATCCCTGTAACCATGCATTTCCCATGGCTAATTCACCTAGCCTGCATATTCCTGGACATCATGGATAATTTAGCATGGCCAATCCACAAAACATACACATCTTTTGGGCTTTGAGAGGAAACAGACCACCCAGAGGAAACCCACACAGACACGCGGAGAATGTGCAAACCCCATACAGACAGTTGCCAGAGGGTGGAATCAGCTTGTATCCCTAGCACTGTGAGGCAGCAGTGCTAACCACTGAGCCACCATGCTGGACTTCTACACTTTATCCTTTGGCCACCATTGTGTGTGTGTGTGTGTGTGTGTGTGTGTGTGTGTGTGTGTGTGTGTGTGTGTGTGTGTGTGTGTGTGTGTGTGTGTGTGTGTGTGTGTGTCGCACGTGTGGTATTTAGAAGCATAAGGGTTTACCCATCCATATTGCTGACTGTTTCTGTTACCCAGATATGTCATCTTTATTGAATAAGTTTTGCTTTGATGATTGTTGTGTTTATTAAACAAACTTGCTTGACAGATCTAATTGTTTAAAGCCTCATATAGATAATTTGTTTAAACGGTTATCATGGTGACTAAAAAAGACCTTTTTAAATACCATCACACATGAAGTAGTTGGACTAGAGTAACCCAAGTGAAACTTTGAAAATATTTCTGTTAATTTTGGCACCAAGGGATACGGTGCTGGTGATTATTGTTCCAGGTTATGTGAAGCTGCTGACGGCTTCTAGAATGTGGTTGTTGATATTAATATAGGAGGAGTCTCAGCGTCCACTCTTATGTCTCTGTCATTGTGGCTCTGATGGTCTATCCCATTTTCTATGATGTAATGGTATTATTACTGGTCTTGCTGAAACTAAATGGCAGCAGAGTAGCAGTGCAACATTTGAGCTGTTAAGGTCAGGGCTCATCTGCCTCCATCTATTTTTTTTTGTCTCTATCCCTTTCTGTTTTTCTTCTTTACTTTTGCTCTTTTCCTGTTTGCATTTTGTGGCATCTTTGGCAAAGCATCAGTGAGAGTGAGATCAGAATGGCAGCAACAAATTGGGGCAGTGTGGTCCAGGATTCAGCAGCAGCAGCAGCAACAGGCTTGAGCAGTGAGTTCTGAGGGCCTGAGGCAGCAGCAGGAGTGAGACACAAGACTTTGCAGAAGGAGATCCACTTACTTTACAGAGATAAAATTACATTATGGAAATAAGGCCTTTATATCTGGATGCTTCATTTTTCTTGGCTTTTTTTTGTAATTCTGCTTTTGATATTTTTTAAATTCTGGTTTTTGTATCTAAGATTTTTTTTTAAATTCAGGATTGTGTTCCTCAGATGGTGCTGAAGAATGGCAACTTTGTACACTTTTCGCTGTACTGTATTTCTGTACTTGAATATACGTGACAACAAAACCTACTTCTAATTCTAACACAAGTAATGCAGAAGTTTGAGCTAATGGTCTGGGGACACAAGTTCAATTCTCATAATGGCAACAGCTGGAATGTTAATTTACATAAGAACTTAAGAAATAGGAGCCAGAGTAGGACATTTGGGCTATTAAGCCTGCTCTACCATTCAATAAGATCATGGCTGATGTTTTTGTGGACTCAGTTCCACATACCCGTCACTCACCATAACCCTCAATTCTTTTACTGTTCAAATATCTGTCTTTAAAGATAGATCTATTTTAAAGCGTCAACTGCTTCACTGGGTAAAGAATTCCATAGACTCACAATCCTTTGGGTGAACAAGTTCCTCCTCAACTCAGTCCTAAATCTATTCCTACTTCTTTGAGCCTATGCTGCCAAGTTCTAGCTTCACTCGCCAGTGGAAACAACATCTTATTTCTATCTTATCTATTCCGTTCGTAATTTTCAGTGTTTCTATATGATCCCCACTCTTTCTTCTACATCCCAGTGAGTATTGTGCTGAGCTATTCAATGTCTCCTCATAAGCCAACCGTCTCAACTCTGGAATCAACTGAGTGAACCTCCTCTGCACCCCTTCCAGAGCCAATACATCCTTTCTCAAGTAAGGAGACCAAAGCTGTACACAGCACTCCAGGTGTGGCTTCGCTAGCATTCTATACAGCTGCAACGTAACCTCCCTGTTTTTAAACTCAATCCCTCTAGCAATGAAGAACAACATTCCATTTGCCTTCTTAATTATCTGCTGCACCTGTCAACCAATGATTCATGCACAAGGGCTCGCAGGTCCCTCTGTGCAGCAGTGTGCTGCAATTTTTCACCATTTAAATAATAGTCCATTTTGCTGTTATTCCTACCAAAATGGATGACCTCACATTTATCAACATTGTACGCCATCTGCAAGATCCTTGCCTTCTCGTTTAACCAGTCTATATCTCTTTGCAGACTTTCAGTGTCCTTGGCACACTTTGCTCTACCATTCACTTTTGTATTGTCTGTGAACTTTGACACACTGCACGTGGTCCCCAACTCTAAATCATCTATGTAAATTGTAAACAGTTGTGGCCCTAACCCTGATCACTGATGCGCACCACTAGCCACTGATCAACAACCAGAAAAACACCAATTTATCCCCACTCTTTGCTTTCTGTTAGTTAACCAATCTTCTATTCATGCTAATACATTACCTACAATGCCACACACCTTTATCTAATGTAGCAGTCTTTTGTGCACCACCTTGTTGAATACTTTCTGGAAATCCAAATACACCACAACCATCAGTTCCCCATTGTCCACTGTGCTCATAATGTTCTTAAAGAATTCCAGTAAATTAGCTAAACATGGCCTGCCTTTCCTGAACCCATGCTGCAGCTGACCTATGGGACAATTTCTATCCAGGTTTCTCGCTATTTCTTTCTTGAATGTAGATTCAAGCATTTTCCTCACTACAGAAATTAAGCTAATAGGCCTACAGTTACCTGCCTTTTGTCTACCTCCCTTTTTAAACAGTGATGTCACATTTACTGTTTTCCAATCCACCAGAACAGCCCCAGAGTCCAGCAACTTTTGGTAAATTACCACAAGCATATCTTTTATTTCCCCCTCTATTCCTTTTAACATCCGGAAATGCATTCCATCAGGACCAGGAGACTCATGTACTTTTAGCCTCATTAGCTTACCCACCACTACCTCTTTAGTGATAATGATTGTTTCTAGGTCCTCACCTGCCATAGCCTCCTTGTTATCAATTATTGGCCTGTTATTTATGTCTTCCACTGTGAAGACTGGCACAAAATACCTGCTCAGCTCCTCAGCCATTCCTTTATTTCCCATTATTAAACCCCTTTCTCAGCCTCTAAAGGACCAAAGTTTACATTAGTCAATCTTTTTCATTTTATATATTTATAGAAACTTTTGCTATCTGTTTATATGCTCTGAACTGGTTTACTCTCATAATTCATCTTACCTTTCTTTATAACTTCTCTCATGGCTTTGTGTTGACCTTTAACGATTTCCTAATTCCCTAGTTTCTGCCTATTTTTTGCCCCTTTGTATGTATTAGCTTTCAATTTGATTCACTCTATTTCCTTAGTCATCCATGGCTGATTGTCCTTTTTCCTACTGTCCCTTCTTTTCACTGGAAGATACTTTTGCTCAGCCCTGTGAAAAATCATTTTGAAAGCCTTCTGCTCTTCCTCAATTGTCTCACCATATAGTCTTTGCTCCCAGTCTACTCTAGCTAACACACCCCTCTTCCAATTTAGTTTCATTTGTTTAAACGCAAGATACTGGTATTGGATTTTACCTTCTTACCCTCCATCTGTATTTTAAATTCAACCATATTGTGATTGCTCCTTCTGAGAGGATCCCTAGCTACCATTTATACATAGTTATTTCTTTGTTTATTGCCTGTCCCACATGATGTTGTTATTTGGTGACCTATAGACTACTCATATCAGTGACTTATACCCATTTCCACCTACATTGATTCACCATTTTTTCCTTAGAATCTATATCATTTCTCACTACTGCCCTGATCTCATCCCTAAATATCAGAGCTACACCATATCCCTTTCCTTCCTATCTGTCCGTAATTTTGTCGATACATCTGGAATTGAAAGCTAGTGTCAATAATTTTGACCATGAAAATATCATTCCATTGCTGTAAGAAAAATCTGCTTTGGCAAATACCCTTAGGGAAGGAAACCTGCCACCTTTACTTTATATACATACAGGTGACTCTAGACCCCTTGAAATGACTATTCATTTCTCTCCAGAGAAATTAGAGTTGGGCAGCAAATGCTGGGCTTTCCAGAGATGCCCACATTCAATGAAAGAACAAAGTTTAAACAAAAAACTGATTTACAATCTATTACAAGTGAGTTTCAATATGGGATACCAGATTAGTCTTATCAGCAACTCACAGCCTAGAACTTTGTGCTGTTTGGCCTTGGGGGGCAGTGATACCAAACTGTTGTATAGAGGTGGACATTCTGACTTGAGTCACTGAAACCATATTACATCAGTATGGAGGAGAATTGGCACCAGAGTACAGCCCTGTTTTACCCACTAGCTGATCTTAAATGTGTCTGATGTTGCTTCATTGTAACTAAGCAAGTTTACATGGAAAGAAGAAATGATGCCTAGGAGTTCAGGAGGGCAGCCTAATTTCTGCAGCAATTTGAAAAGCCTGTCCTTGCTAATGAGTTCTAAGATCTTGGTGAGATCTCAAGTCATTGAATATCTCAATGTTACTGTACTAGATTAGTTAGGTCTGCATTCAGGGACTAGAATCAGACAAAAGAGGCAGCATACAGATGGGTATGGAGTTAATGAGTTGGTTTGCCATGATAAGATGAGAGACTTTGCAGAGAGACCACCCCTTCCCAAAACTTGCCAAAGTGGACACTGCCAAAAAAATTAGTCCCACAGTCTTATAGATATTAAGGCTCAGTCAGGCAGGTAACAAGACAAAAAGCAAAGCATGTCATTGAATGCTAGAGCATTCCAAAGCAAAATTACAGGCTGATTTGTCAAATCACCACCAGATTTCTGTCTGTACAATGTGATATCAAGGGTAGTCTGCAATGAGCAAGGAAATACTGCAGCTGTACACTGACTTGACTCCGCTAACAAGCCTAATTATCTGAATATTCAAGTATGTAGCCCTGGGTTCGATTGAATATTCAAATGCCATATTTACTTTTCACAACAGCCCTGCAAGGAAATGGGTAACAGTGAAATTTGCCATTCTTTTTGGAGTGTGAACCCGTGAATCACAAGGGTGTCCTTTTGATGTTTGCAGGCCCATAGTTCCATATGGCCCACAAAGTTAAGGCAAATTCTGGGCAGTGGTTTTGAAACCCAAATTCATTTTATTAACACTGTTTGGTTTTATCAAAGAGACTTTTTTTTCTTCTTCCTTTTAAGCTCTTGTTCTGTCACACAGCAACTCACAAGATACATTTAAGAATGCAGAAAGTATAAGGACTAATGTGCCACTTGGAAAGTTCTAGCAAATCATCCACACAGCGAAGGGGTATCAGCAATACCATAATGACCATAATGTCAAATAGGCATAAAACCAGGCATAAACCATGCAGTTTAACTATTTCCTCACTAATAATCTCTAACGGTATGGCTTCACCATGATTGGACAATTATGGAATTGACTACCTAAAATATTGTTCAGTTTGGGCCCTGTGCAAAATGAATAGCTAAGCAGCAGTATGGTGAATGGAATGTACTCTTATGCTACAGTCTGTATCATTGTCAAGACAGGTCTATACCTTTAAGGCAGTTACATGTCATCTTTACTTGTGATGTCCTGGAAGAAAGGTACCTGTCACATCTTCAGGGTAGTCAGACAACCAACCAATCTCTGCGGCAGATGACTCATTGTATCTTACAATCAGAAAAATACCCCTTTGTGCCTACTCTCTACTCCCTGTTAGCTAGCTAATCTTCTCTTCATGCCAATATGATATACCTATACTAAGAGTTTTGATCTTCTCCAATAACTTTTGATGTGCATATTATCAAATGCCTTCTTGAGATCTCAGTACAATACATCAACTATGCATCCTTTATCTGCAGCACATATTACATTCTCAAAGAACTCCAATAAATTGAGAAAACATGAGATCTCCCCTTCATTAAAATCTGTTGAATTGCACCTGATTACCTTAATGTAACTAAATTTGGCTTCTTTAATGGCTTTTGACACTTTTCCTACGACAGATCTAAACTAACTGGCCTGTAATTTCCTGTTTTCTGTCTATCTCCCATTCTTGTAAAAAGGAGTTATATTAACTTCCAGTCAAATGGGACCTTGCTTAAATCTAGGAAATTTTGGAATATTAAAACCAAAGCATCAAATTTTTAACGTCATTTTTTCAACGACACGAGGATGAAATCTATAAGAACCCAAGTACTTGTCAGTCCACAGCTCCAACGTCTTACTTGATATCATTTCATTGGTTTTAATAGTTTTCCTGGGATCCTCCCAATCTGTTGAGCTCCCTTCCCCCTCCCCATTTCTGAAGAAGGATCCCAACCTGAAATGTCAACTTTCCTGCCCCTCTGATGTTGCCTGGCCTGCCGTGTTCCTCCAGCTCCACACTGTGTTATTTCTTGATTTATTGCTGATTCTGGGATCGTCATTGTGTCTTGTATAATAAAGAGTAATGCAAAATATATTTTCAATTAATCTGCCATCTCTTTATTTTCCATCATTAATTCTTCAGCCTGACTTTCTACAGGGTGAGCACTAACCTTGTTAACTCTTTTCTTTCATAGATGCTTATAGAAACTCTTGCTATGTTTTTTATATTTTTCATCCAAGCTTTCTCTTCTACCCTTATTTTCCCTCATTATTCTTTTCAGTAATTCATAGTTTTAAAAAATATTCTGTCCAGTTTTCTGATCTGTCACCTTTCTTTATGCAACTGTATGCTTTTCCTTTAAGTTTGACACTATGAAGTGACCACAGCTGGTACATCAGTCCCTAAGAACTTTTCTTACCTGTTGGGATATATCTATTCTATTCATATAGAATAGCTCCTTAAATGCTTGCCACTGCATCATTAATAACTTATCCTTTAAGGTTGTTTATCCATTCACTTTATCCAGCTCTGCTTTCATACCTTCATACCATAAAGACTCCCCTTCTTTAAGGTTAAAAATATATCTTGGGCCCATTCCACTCTCTCAAACTGAATGTAAAATTCAGTCATACTATGGTTGCTGATAGATCATATTCATGGTAGTCGTTCATTGAAACATAGGCAGACAAGATTATAGAATTTCCTTACAATAAAAAAGAAGTTGATTACATAAAAGAAAAAAGAACAAGCAATCTTAAGACATAAAGAAAGAAACCTGGCCTGAATGTTTTACAAACTGAACTTTTATAACAAGGCAACTCAACTTTCCCTGAATTGCCCTGTGCTCCCTTCTAGCAGAGAAAATATGCTTGTTTCTGATCACAGTTTGGTCTCTTCCAAAACAACCCTAAACATTTTCAAGCTCTGCCTTTTTCAATGCTAAAATCACTCCTTTATTATTCTAAAGCCAAAGTAACCTCATGCCCTTCAATGCTTGCTCCATAATAAAACTCCACTGTATAAATAAGTAAATATTCTTCCATTAATCTTTAAGGGTCGTACAGCCAGGTACAAACTAGAGTAGATCATGGGTCCAGAAACACTCACTGACCTGATTATGATGCTTCAGTTGCACAAAAAAGCACCCATATGCCACTAGTTTGAAACTAAACACCAAAAGTGATATTTATATATATCACAAACTTTTTACAGTATAACATTTTCCTAAATTTGACCCTTTCCCCCATTAACATCAGTATGAATAGAACCCAGACAATGTGTGCGTGTTGGTGATATTATACCCTTGTAACCTGTTAGCATTGTAAATAAACTTAAAGGTGTCTGACTCAACAGTAACCCACTCTGTTGTACATATTACATGAGCTAACACAAATGGCATTATGGTGGTAACAAATGGGCACTGACAGCTAGTCATGGCAGCCAGTTACTTGCAGTAACTGGATGCAAAAGTCTAAAAAGGTGACTGTAACATAATAGGTGTGATGAAAACCATTATCCATCATTCTGTCCAATTTCAGAGCTGGAACTTTGACTACAACCAAAGCTAAAGGTTTACAAAATTATGCAAAAAATATGCAAAAGCATGATTAGTGCATTATCTCTCTCATTAAGGAGAAAAAAAAGGAAGATAAGAGCTTGCTTCTTACCGAATTAATACAAGACTGATCTGTATAAAGTTCTGAAAGGGCAGTCCCAAAAAAATGCACAGCCTAAAATACTGAAAAAAACACTACCCGTACTAAAGAAGTCTAACCTGTGTCCCAATAGCAGTCAATTCCACTATTTTCTTTTCCCAAAATTAGTGTAAAAATAATAAAAGAATCCTTATGACATCATGACTCCCGGTATGAATATCACTTACAGGCAGAAATCTTTTAAAATCTTTTCAAGTGGGCAGGACCATATTATAAGGAACAGAAGCCCAACAAGATCCAACTAAAACACAAGAAAGCACTATGCTGCTGTATATAATGTTACACTGGTATTTTAAAGGGGATAAAGCCAGTAAAGAAAGATGAAAAACAAACATCTATATGTGGATTGGCATGCCATAGACATTCTGTCAGAAGCTCAGTTAGACAAAGAAGATATCATTCTTCATTTTACTCATTAGGAGATAGTTTACAAAGAATGACAAGCAATCAAACTCCTTTTCAGTTTGGGCACCGAAGGGTTAAGAAGAATAAAATCTGCTGGAAGTTCTAATGATGAACTGTAAAATATCCTATCAACATTTTTCAGATTTTAGTAGATCAACTGAAAGTTCAAGCCGCAAGTTCAGGATACACAGGCTTGGGGCCCTGTCATAAGTGTGACAGCCTGATGAAACAATAAACCAATTCACAGTCAGTGTGATTTTACAATAGCTAATTTAACTAAAAGACTTATGGACATTGCAATTGCCTTTATTCCCATGAGGAGAAATGCTTATGACCTTAGAGATAATGGGAACTGCAGATGCTGGAGATTCCAAGATAATAAAATGTGAGGCTGGATGAACACAGCAGGCCAAGCAGCATCTCAGGAGCACAAAAGCTGACGTTTCGGGCCTAGACCCTTCATCAGAGAGGGGGATGGGGGGAGGGAACTGGAATAAATAGGGAGAGAGGGGGAGGCGGACCGAAGATGGAGAGTAAAGAAGATAGGTGGAGAGGGTGTAGGTGGGGAGGTAGGGAGGGGATAGGTCAGTCCAGGGAAGACGGACAGGTCAAGGAGGTGGGATGAGGTTAGTAGGTAGCTGGGGGTGCGGCTTGGGGTGGGAGGAAGGGATGGGTGAGAGGAAGAACCGGTTAGGGAGGCAGAGACAGGTTGGACTGGTTTTGGGATGCAGTGGGTGGGGGGGAAGAGCTGGGCTGGTTGTGTGGTGCAGTGGGGGGAGGGGACGAACTGGGCTGGTTTAGGGATGCAGTGGGGGAAGGGGAGATTTTGAAACTGGTGAAGTCCACATTGATACCATATGGCTGCAGGGTTCCCAGGCGGAATATGAGTTGCTGTTCCTGCAACCTTCGGGTGGCATCATTGTGGCAGTGCAGGAGGCCCATGATGGACATGTCATCTAGAGAATGGGAGGGGGAGTGGAAATGGTTTGCGACTGGGAGGTGCAGTTGTTTGTTACGAACTGAGCGGAGGTGTTCTGCAAAGCGGTCCCCAAGCCTCCGCTTGGTTTCCCCAATGTAGAGGAAGCCGCACCGGGTACAGTGGATGCAGTATACCACATTGGCAGATGTGCAGGTGAACCTCTGCTTAATGTGGAATGTCATCTTGGGGCCTGGGATGGGGGTGAGGGAGGAGGTCTGGGGACAAGTGTAGCATTTCCTGCGGTTGCAGGGGAAGGTGCCGGGTATGGTGGGGTTGGAGGGCAGTGTGGAGCGAACAAGGGAGTCACGGAGAGAGTGGTCTCTCCGGAAAGCAGATAGGGGAGGGGATGGAAAAATGTCTTGGGTGGTGGGGTCGGATTGTAAATGGCGGAAGTGTCGGAGGATAATGCGTTGTATCCGGAGGTTGGTAGGGTGGTGTGTGAGAACGAGGGGGATCCTCTTGGGGCGGTTGTGGCGGGGGCGGGGTGTGAGGGATGTGTCGCGGGAGATGCGGGAGACGCGGTCAAGGGCGTTCTCAATCACCGTGGGGGGAAAGTTGCGGTCCTTAAAGAACTTGGACATCTGGGATGTGCGGGAGTGGAATGTCTTATCGTGGGAGCAGATGTGGCGGAGGCGGAGGAATTGGGAATAGGGGATGGAATTTTTGCAGGAGGGTGGGTGGGAGGAGGTGTATTCTAGGTAGCTGTGGGAGTTGGTGGGCTTGAAATGGACATCAGTTACAAGCTGGTTGCCTGAGATGGAGACTGAGAGGTCCAGGAAGGTGAGGGATGTGCTGGAGATGGCCCAGGTGAACTGAAGGTTGGGGTGGAAGGTGTTGGTGAAGTGGATGAACTGTTCGAGCTCCTCTGGGGAGCAAGAGGCGGCGCCGATATAGTCATCAATGTACCGGAGGAAGAGGTGGGGTTTGGGGCCTGTGTAGGTGCGGAAGATGGACTGTTCCACGTAACCTACAAAGAGGCAGGCATAGCTGGGGCCCATGCGGGTGCCCATGGCCACCCCCTTAGTCTGTAGGAAGTGGGAGGAGTCAAAAGAGAAGTTGTTGAGTGTGAGGACGAGTTCCGCTAGGCGGATGCGAGTGTCGGTGGAGGGGGCCTGGTCGGGCCTGCGGGACAGGAAGAAGCGGAGGGCCTTGAGGCCATCTCCATGCGGAATGCAGGTGTACAGGGACTGGACGTCCATGGTGAATATGAGGTGTTGGGGGCCAGGGAATTGGAAGTCCTGGAGGAGGTGGAGGGCGTGGGTGGTGTCACGGACATAGGTGGGGAGTTCCTGGACCAAAGGGGAGAAAATGGAGTCCAGATAGGTGGAGATGAGTTCGGTGGGGCAGGAGCAGGCTGAGACGATGGGTCGACCGGGGCAGGCAGGTTTGTGGATTTTGGGAAGGAGATAGAAACGGGCCGTGTGGGGTTGGGGAACAATGAGGTTGGAGGCTGTGGGTGGGAGGTCCCCTGAGGTGATGAGGTCATGAATGGTGTTGGAGATGATGGTTTGGTGCTCGGGTGTGGGGTCATGATCGAGGAGGCAGTAGGAGGTGGTGTCGGAAAGTTGGCGTCTGGCCTCGGCGATGTAGAGGTCAGTACGACATACTACCACTGCGCCACCCTTGTCTGCGGGTTTGATGGTGAGGTTGGGGTTGGAGCAGAGGGAGCGGAGGGCTGCCCGTTCTGCGGGGGAGAGGTTGGAGTGGGTGAGAGGGGTGGAGAGGTTGAGGCGGTTGATGTCTCGACGGCAGTTGGAGATGAAGAGGTCGAGGGAGGGTAGGAGGCCTGGGGGTGGTGTCCAAGAGGAGGACTTGTGTTGGAAGCGGGTGAAGGGGTCAGTGGAAGGAGGGTTGGGTTCCCGGCCCCCCCACCTATGTCCGTGACACCACCCACGCCCTCCACCTCCTCCAGGACTTCCAATTCCCTGGCCCCCAACACCTCATATTCACCATGGACGTCCAGTCCCTGTACACCTGCATTCCGCATGGAGATGGCCTCAAGGCCCTCCGCTTCTTCCTGTCCCGCAGGCCCGACCAGGCCCCCTCCACCGACACTCTCATCCGCCTAGCGGAACTCGTCCTCACACTCAACAACTTCTCTTTTGACTCCTCCCACTTCCTACAGACTAAGGGGGTGGCCATGGGCACCCGCATGGGCCCCAGCTATGCCTGCCTCTTTGTAGGTTACGTGGAACAGTCCATCTTCCGCACCTACACAGGCCCCAAACCCCACCTCTTCCTCCGGTACATTGATGACTGTATCGGCGCCGCCTCTTGCTCCCCAGAGGAGCTCGAACAGTTCATCCACTTCACCAACACCTTCCACCCCAACCTTCAGTTCACCTGGGCCATCTCCAGCACATCCCTCACCTTCCTGGACCTCTCAGTCTCCATCTCAGGCAACCAGCTTGTAACTGATGTCCATTTCAAGCCCACCAACTCCCACAGCTACCTAGAATACACCTCCTCCCACCCACCCTCCTGCAAAAATTCCATCCCCTATTCCCAATTCCTCCGCCTCCGCCGCATCTGCTCCCACGATAAGACATTCCACTCCCGCACATCCCAGATGTCCAAGTTCTTTAAGGACCGCAACTTTCCCCCCACGGTGATTGAGAACGCCCTTGACCGCGTCTCCCGCATCTCCCGCGACACATCCCTCACACCCCGCCCCCGCCACAACCGCCCCAAGAGGATCCCCCTCGTTCTCACACACCACCCTACCAACCTCCGGATACAACGCATTATCCTCCGACACTTCCGCCATTTACAATCCGACCCCACCACCCAAGACATTTTTCCATCCCCTCCCCTATCTGCTTTCCGGAGAGACCACTCTCTCCGTGACTCCCTTGTTCGCTCCACACTGCCCTCCAACCCCACCATACCCGGCACCTTCCCCTGCAACCGCAGGAAATGCTACACTTGTCCCCAGACCTCCTCCCTCACCCCCATCCCAGGCCCCAAGATGACATTCCACATTAAGCAGAGGTTCACCTGCACATCTGCCAATGTGGTATACTGCATCCACTGTACCCGGTGCGGCTTCCTCTACATTGGGGAAACCAAGCGGAGGCTTGGGGACCGCTTTGCAGAACACCTCCGCTCAGTTCGTAACAAACAACTGCACCTCCCAGTCGCAAACCATTTCCACTCCCCCTCCCATTCTCTTGATGACATGTCCATCATGGGCCTCCTGCACTGCCACAATGATGCCACCCGAAGGTTGCAGGAACAGCAACTCATATTCCGCCTGGGAACCCTGCAGCCATATGGTATCAATGTGGACTTCACCAGTTTCAAAATCTCCCCTTCCCCCACTGCATCCCTAAACCAGCCCAGTTCATCCCCTCCCCCCACTGCACCACACAACCAGCCCAGCTCTTCCCCCCCACCCACTGCATCCCAAAACCAGTCCAACCTGTCTCTGCCTCCCTAACCGGTTCTTCCTCTCACCCATCCCTTCCTCCCACCCCAAGCCGCACCCCCAGCTACCTACTAACCTCATCCCACCTCCTTGACCTGTCCGTCTTCCCTGGACTGACCTATCCCCTCCCTACCTCCCCACCTACACCCTCTCCACCTATCTTCTTTACTCTCCATCTTCGGTCCGCCTCCCCCTCTCTCCCTATTTATTCCAGTTCCCTCCCCCCATCCCCCTCTCTGATGAAGGGTCTAGGCCCGAAACGTCAGCTTTTGTGCTCCTGAGATGCTGCTTGGCCTGCTGTGTTCATCCAGCCTCACATTTTATTATCTTGCTTATGACCTTGTCGGTTTGGTCAAGAGATTTTAAAGTGAAAATGGAAGTCATATTTCACCGGAGTTCAGTGTCTGTAAAGGATACTGCTGAGAAAAAGGATGATATTTTTTGTTGTTTATGGTAACATTTTTATATCACTTTTTTTCCATTTTTGTGTTTGTTTGTTGACTTTTTTTGACATTGAGAGCCTCATGAGACAGTATTCCATCATCGACTACCAGAGTAACCATATTGCAAAAACAAAACATGTGGACTATGAAGCCTGGTTTCACTCTGAAATCTGATTTGGCCAATTTCTACCATCAGCTGAGATCACAGAACCAGCAACCAAGGTCATTGGATTGAAACAGGTAATATCAACTCATAATAAGAAAGAATTATATATATTGATACCTTAGAACAATAAACCAACAGAAATATGAAATTATTTCTCAGAAGAAGAGGAAAAATAGAGCTCCAAAGTCACCCAGAGAGAAAGACTCAGGTGAAAAGAAAGAAGAGTGCAGAGCATCAAAGTCTTCAGAATGTACTTATAACCACTTTGGGGAGATTAATTGATACAACACAAAGGCTAACTCTGTGAAGTCTGAGATTTTGCAGACTGGGCACATGGGAATATTCATAAAGGGGCTAAAGGCTTGGGAGTGAACATAGAACATAGAACATTACAGCACAGTACAGGCCCTTCGGCCCTCGATGTTGTGCCAACCTGTCATACCGATCTCTAGCCCATCTAACCTACACTATTCCATGTACGTCCATAAGCTAATCCAATGACGACTTAAATGTACCTAACGTTGGCGAATCTACAACCGTTGCCGGCAAAGCGTTCCATTTCCTTACTACTCTCTGAGTAAAGAAACTACCTCTGACATCTGTCCTATATCTTTCACCCCTCAATTTAAAGCTATGCCCCCTCGCATTCACCGTCACCATCCTAGGAAAAAGGCTCTCCCTATCCACCCTATCTAACCCTCTGATTATTTTATATGTTTCAATTAAGTCACCTCTCAACCTTCTTCTCTCTAATGAAAACAGCCTCAGGTCCCTCAGCCTTTCCTTGGAAGACCTTCCCTCCATACCAGGCAACATCCTAGTAAATCTCCTCTGCACCCTTTCCAAATCTTCCACATCCTTCTTATAATGTGGTGACCAGAACTGTACACAATACTCCAAGTGCGGCCACACCAGAGTTTTGTACAGCTTCACCATAACCTCTTGGTTCCAGAACTCGATCCCTCTATTAATAAAAGCTAAAACAATGTATGCCTTCTTAACAGCCCTGTCAACCTGGGTGGCAACTTTCAAGGATCTGTGTACATGGACACCGAGATCTCTCTGCTCATCTACACTGCTAAGAATCTTACCATTAGCCCAGTACTTTGCCTTCTGGTTACTCCTACCAAAGTGCATCACCTCACACTTGTCTGCATTAAATTCCATCTGCCAACTGTCAGCCCAGTTCTGCAGCTTATCTATGTCTCTCTGCAACCTAGAGCATCCTTCGTCACTATCCACAACTCCACCGACCTTAGTGTTGTCTGCAAATTTACTATCCCATCCTTCTACGCCCTCATCCAGGTCATTTATAAAAATGACAAACAGCAGTGGACCCAACACCGACCCATGCGGTACACCACTAGTAACTAGTAACTGATCTCCAGGATAAACATTTCCCATCAACTACCATCCTGTCTTCTTTCAGCAAGCCAATTTCTGATCCAAACTGCTATATCTCCCACAATTCCATTCCTCTGCATTTTGTACAATAGCCTATTGTGGGGAACTTTATCGAACGCCTTGCTGAAATCCATAGACACCACATCAACTGGTTTACTCTCATCTACCTGTTTGGTCACCTTCTCAAAGAACTCAATAAGGTTTGTGAGGCACGACCTTCCCGTCACAAAACTGTGCTGACTATCCCTAATCAATTTATTCTTTTCTAGATGATTATAAATCCTATCCCTTGTAACCTTTTCCAACACTTTACCAACAACTGAGGTAAGGCTCACTGGTCTATAATTACCAGGGTTTTCTCTACTCCCCTTCTTGAACAGGGGAACCACATTTGCTATCCTCTAGTCATCTGGCACTATTCCTGTAGACAATGACGAGTTAAAGATCAATGCCAAACGCTTGGCAATCACCTCCCTGGCTTCCCAGAGGATCCGAGGATAAATCCCATCTGGCCCAGGGGACTTATCTATCTTCACCTTCTGAAGGATTTCTAATACCTCTACCTTGTGAACCTCAATCCCACCTAGTCTAGTAGCCTGTATCACAGTATTCTCCTCGACAACATTGTCATTTTGTAGAGTGAATACTGTTGAAAAATATTCATTTAGTGCTTTCCCTATCTCATCTGACTCCACACACAACTTACCACTACTATCTTTGATTGGGCCCAATCTTACTTTCATCATTCTTTTATTCCTTAAATACCTATAGAAAGCCTTAGGGTTTACCCTGATCCTATCCACCAACAACTTCTCATGTGTCCTCCTGGTTCTTCTGAGCTCTCTCTTTAGGTCTTTCCTGGCCACCTTGTAGCCCTCAAGTGCCCTAACTGAGCCTTCACATCTCATCCTAACATAAGCCTTCTTCTTCCTCTTGACCAGAGATTCCACCTCCTTCATAAACCACGGCTCCCGCACTCTACAGCTTCCTCCCTGCCTGACAGGTACATATTTATCTAGGACACACAGGAGCTTTTCCTTGAATAAGCTCCACATTTCTAATGTGCCTATCCCCTGCAGTTTCCTTCCCCATTCTATGCTCCCTAAATCTTACCTAATCTCATTGTAATTGCCTTTCCCCCAGCTATAACTCTTGCTCAGCGGTATACACCTATCCCTTTCCATCACTAAAGTAAACAAAACAGAATTGTGATCGCTATCACCAAAGTGCTCACCTACTTCCAAATCTAACACCTGGCCGGGCTCATTACCCAGTACTAAATCTAACGTGGCTTCGCCCCTTGTTAGCCTATCTACATACTGTGTCAGGAAGCCCTCCTGCACACTCTGGACAAAAACTGACCCATCTATAGTACTCAAATTATAGTGCTCCCAGTCTATGTTTGGAAAGTTGAAGTCCCCCATGACAACTGCCCTGTCTCTCTCACTCCTATCGAGAATCATCTTTGCTATCCTTTCCTCTACATCTCTGGAACTATTTGGAGGCCTATAGAAAACTCCCAACAGGGTGACCTCTCCTTTCCTGTTTCTAACCTCAGCCCATATTACCTCAGTTGACGAGTCCCCAAACATCCTTTCTGCAACTGTAAGACTGTCCTTGACCAACAATGCCACACCTCTGCTCCTTTTACCATCTTCTCTGTTCTTACTGAAACATCTACATCCCGGAACCTGCAACAACCATTCCTGTCCCGGCTCTATCCATGTCTCCAAAATGGCCACAACATCGAAGTCCCAGGTACTAACCCATGCTGCAAGTTCACCCACCTTATTCCGGACGCTCCTGGCATTGAAGTAAACACATTTCAATCCAACTTCTTACTTTCCGGTGCCATCTTGCTTCCCTGAAACTTTATTTCGGACCACCCTACTCTCAACCTTTTCTATAGTCGAACTACAATTTTGGTGCCCATCCCCAAAGTGATGCAGGGTATTGAAATACACTCCTTGCAGTGTGGAAGTAGGTCATTCATCCCATCAAATCCACACCACTCATCCAAAGAGCATCCCATCTAGACCCACGCTCCCCACTCTATAACCCCACATTTCCTGTATCTAATCCACCTAGCCTGTACACAGTGGGCAACTTAGCATGGCCAATCCACCTAACATGCACATGTTTGCACTGTGGGAGGAAACTGGAGCACCTGGAGGAAACCCACACTGACATGGGGCGAATATGCAAACTCCACACGGACAGTCACCCAGGACTGGAATCAGATTTGGTTTGCTGGCACCGTGAGGCAGCAGTGCTGACCACTGAGCCACCATGCAACCCATGGTGAGTTATCAGCATAATGTTTGATGCTGATCTTTAATGATACAATGAATATCCACAAAAAACTTCAGTGCCAGGTTTATGCTTGGCAAGTGACTTGGCTACAGATCAGACTTTTGGGCATTCTGTGAATTATCATCCTTTCCAGATGTTACAATTATTTGACCAAAGCACTTTTCACATGGAGCTCTGCAGAGATTTATATCTTTTCTCCCCCCAGGTCTAGAGTTTGTGTGTTATCTTCAAGAAGGGGTAGTGAACATGTTTGCAAATGTTAAACATTTTGTTAATGGCCCTTGCTTGAGTAAAACTTTTATTGCAATCAGCCAGTTATTTATTTGCTGACTTACAGCAGCTAAGATGTACAGGAGCTGGGAATGTCACATGAGTTCACTGATAAAAGGAAATGGTTTGTATATGTGTCAAGCTGCAGAGCTTGTGGAAAGCCAGGCAACAGGGTAAAGATGTGCAGCACAAAGACAGATGATGTAATTGAGTTATCTGAGGCAGAACATCAGGAAAAATGAGAAGTAAAAAAAATTAAAACATTTGCACCCTAGAAGATGATAACAAATACAAATACGCAACAGGCATATGACCCGCATCATAAGGTGAAATGAATTTAAACAGCCCATTAGTGAGGTACAAAGATTTGGAGAAAATTGAGTTTTGCTATTTTGTTGAGAACTTTAGTGCTGTTACGACCTTTAATAACTACTCTTGTCCTTTTGACTTGCACACCAATTATTGGCAATCACTCGGGTCAAACATGATTGTCTTCCAAAAAGGCGACCGTTTGTGGGTCTTCAATCCACGATCTAATTTGTCAGTTTGTGATGAGGAGCTTCCAGATATCACAGTTCTTACCTCTCCACCATTAGCTGATCACCATTGGGCATTTGTCTGAGATGGTAGGAGGACTGGTACCTCATGGGAGAGCACCCGTACTTGACGTCTTTTAATGTGGGAGGCTGGCGCACAAATAGCCACCACGTGGACCTGGATAGATAGGTACCAAACCAAATGGCATGGCGACCAACACGACTGGCAGCCCTTTTCTGTTGCAGCCTTCATTCACCTTAGCAACTGTTGTGATGCTCTAATTTAAATTCATGTATCATCCTCTGCCTGCTCCACCATTGAGCCTTGAGGGATTGTATTCTGTCTGGAATCTCCACGTTGACCTTAATGTCACGGGCGGCCCTGCTAGGAGACAAGCTCCAGATGGTTTAGCACTCGGGCTCCTAGATATTCACAAGTTTCTCCACCACAAAAAGGTGGTGCTCCTTGGAGAGGTGCACTCCAATACCCCCGAGAACACTTGAAATGAAATATTTTATTTGATAATTTTTTAAAAATTTAGTCAGGGTACAAAGAGTCAAAGAGGAAAGACCAGTACATGGATTTCTGGCACTGATCAAACATGATCTAATTGGATGATATAACAGACTTGAGGATTAGCTGTTACAATGATCTTGTGTTATCAGCAAATGTCACTTTAATGCAGTGCACTGCCTAATCCCACATTCCCCAGAAATGTAGCTGAGCAATGCTCCAACACACATCATTTCGACAGCAGAGGGAGCAGAGAGCAAATATTGGAATATTGTCATTGGGCTTCCACTGCACGGAATGAGCTGTCAGTGCAATAATGAAGATCCAGATTTTCCCATGGCCAAACAGTCGTTATTCCAGTGTAAGTGGGAGGTGTGCATGGGAACCCTGCAGAACCCCCATCCAAGCAAATTCTGAAGGAACTGCTCAGGAAATTATAAATTCTTTTAGGCAATTCCTCTACACCTGGAACCCTCTAGAAAGTCTTCATTTGAATCGGTCAATTCAGATGGTTCCAATGAAATTAGGAAACTAGTTACCAGGGAAATATTAGATTATTAAATACATAGTCCACTCCTGAGTAACAATTAAACTAACCCCCTATGTAGCTGAACTCACTCTGAACACTGCATCACTTATCCGCCATCCTCACCACCTTGCACCATACACCTTTCTGCTTGGCATCCTACACTGGCCTCCTAGACTTTAGCCAGCTGACACTCTTCTTACATGGCATCCTAACCATTTGGCAACCCATCTTTACATGTACTTTATATATGTACAGTTGACAGCAGCTGTCAGAGTAGTTCTCTGGTCTTTTAAATGTTAGTCTATGCCAGTTGACTGCTGTACAGAAAGTGTGTTTTGCCTTGCTCTGACAGCTCTGAGCTAGGAATGGAAGTATAGCTCCACATTTCTGACAGATCCTGATCGGAAACTCCTCTTTGAAAAAAGAACCTTCCTTCTTTCACAAGCTAGAAGACAAAGAGTGACAGTCTGTGTGAGATTACCACTCCTTGACAAGTCTGACCATGTCTCACTCAGTGATACTCATTCTATGCTGCACACTGCTTAATATAGTCTTACAAAGAGCCCTCATTATACACTATCCAGAAGGGTAGGCATTCAAAGGCAGCAGTATGTCAGCCAGGGTAGTAGCAACAATCTCAACAGGCGAGAACCAAGTCACTTTTTGAGCATCCATGGGCTAATTAGTACTTAGAAAGTTTTAGTCACGTAAATCAGAACTGCAGCTCAGTGTTTCCTGCAGATAGAGTGGCATTATACTCACCGGCAACCACTTACAACAAATCCCTGTGAGATTTGCTGAGGGCAGTTTTTCAGTTTTGCTTCATTTCTAGTTGAAAGGACCTAATGGCTTTTAAATGTATATCAGTCAAGTTAGAATCTGTCTTCCTTTTCTCTGCCTGCTTTTCTGCAATGGCCAATTCCACCTAATTGCGGAACTATCAACAACAGGGTATGAAATCTTTCCCTCTGCCAGTGCCTGTTGATTCTGAGAGGAAGTACATATCACTTTGTGGGGTTTACAATAAGGGATTGTCAAACCTGTTGAGGTGCAGACAGGAATTGTTCAGCCAGTTGGATTATTTTCCATTGATCATGCAAGTCATTTGTGAAACTTTAAAGAAGGATTCAAAAATGCTGAGAGCTACAATATGCCACAAAAGTTCAGTGTCAACAACTGGAGATTATATTCTTTTCCTGCTCTCACCCAAGCAAATGGTTACTGCTCAATACAGTGCTGACATTTTGCTCTAATGTTAATTCTTGGAAAGTGGGCATTATTGGTGAAGCCAACATCTATCCATCTCTTAGCAGGCCTTCTTGACTAGAATTGACTGGCTTGTTTACTTCAGAAGATCACAAAGATTATTGTCACAAAACTAAAGGCACATTGAAGTTGGATCAGAGGCTTCAGTAAACTAGTTAGTGTTTCTTTAAGACAAACTGATAGCTTCACAGTCACTTTTAATAACTCTTCCCTTTTTTCATTTAAGAAAAAAAAGTAAAATTCTCCAAGTGTTTTGGTCAGATTTGAACTCATGGGGCAGCATTTTAATTGATGAAGTTTTGTGTGTGGGGCATATATTTTCGTGGCTAGGGGGGATTATGACGTTTGCTATTTTTGACATTCTGATGGGGACAGATGCTATCACCACCCAACCCCCCACCCCCAAATTCATGGCTTAACGTAATGCTTTCTGGGAAAGTGAGAAACCCCCATGAAGTTGTCAGACCAATGACTTAATTATTTAATCAACCGACTAATTGGGGCTTTTAACACAAGAATTTGGCTTTAATTGTTAGACCATGGGTTTTCTGAGCTCTGTGGAATTCACTCAGATGAAGGAGACAGTATTGTGGGGAGTCATTGATCATCAAATGCCTTTAAACAGGGAGACTGAATAGCTACTATCCTGCCTTTGGGAAAGGCTCATGTGGGGTGTTGATATCTGAAAACATTGTGGCACTCAATTGTCCTGCCTTATCAGATCATTAAAGCGCTTGCAGCAGCCTATCCAGCTCTATCCACACTTCTGCTGCTCCCTTCTCTGAGAACTCCAATCACTCTGTTTAGATTAATCCCTTCATTCTGACAGGAAACCCGACTTCTCTTCTGGCCCACACCATTGCCAGCATCAGCCCCAGGATAGAAACAGAGAATTAAAGCATGGCTTTCCAATGTCCTCCTGTTATCATTCTTCCTCCTACTGCACTCAAAAAGAATACAAGATGCAGACATTCTGAGGTTTAAGTAGAACGTCCGCCAGTGATGCACTTTATTACTGGGCAGAAAATATGGAAGGAGACTAATATCATGGATGAGTTGACCTATCACTTTGATGAGGTTCCCAATCCACTGCCAACCACTGGGATGCGAATAGCCAAATTCCATTTTTAGGATTTGCAAAACATACAGCCTGAATCCAAAAGTTGCATTTTCTAGTTACTCTGTTGTGAAGTGAGTTCTAAAGCATACTCAAACATAACTACTCAAAGCCAGCAGCATTTCCCTGATATTTCTGAATAGTTCCTATGTTTCTTAATCTGTAACCCTTTGAGCTTTATATATTGTTTTTAAAATGTCCTTTTGTGTGAGCTAAAGCTGCCGTTAAAATTGTCAGTCAATAAAACCTGACCGACTGGTATCTAGGAATGATGAAGGGGCAGGTTCTGGAAAATGAATTCTAATCAGGAAGTTTAGTCAGGATCATAAAACACAGGGGCTGCAGTTTCTGTTCCTGTTGTTTTACTATAGTTTGACAATAATATATCGAACTGAATGAAGAAATGTTGAAATACCAATCAGTGACATCGCTTGTACAAAATTTAGTACATTTACAACAATTCAATTATGTACTGCCTTTAATGTAATAAGCCACATTCAAACACTTATAGTTAGAGTTTCATCAAAAATCTTGAGATATTATTGTTCAGATCCATGCATAGGATGTAAAGCTGCTGAGGTTTCGAAGAAAAGCACACAGGCCAGCGCATACATACGCACACATACCCACATTCCAATGCACTCAACGTATACAAATACTCACAGATAAACACAACTAAAAACAACTAAATGATTTTTCTTTTCTCTCTTTAAATAAACATTGTACTTATTGTGCCAACACAATAAAATCAATTCAATCAAAGAACTCCTGATTCGGTACAAAGCATTACATTGAAAGATACTAGACCTTTAGAACTCTTAATTTCTTCCCACATCCATATCTTTTTAATAATGCAAACACCAAACTAATTTAGAGATCATCCTTTTTCTTCAACAATTTTACCAAATCTCAAGCTCAGTCATAGTCATAAGAGTCATGGAATCATACAGCACAGAATCCCAAACTAAAATAGTCCCACCTGCCTGCTCCTGGCCCATAAGCCTTTCCTGTTCATGTACCAATCCAAACGACGTTTAAGCGCTGTAATTGTACCCACATCCATCATTTCCTCAGAAGTTCATTCCACATGCCAAACATACTTTGTGTAAAAAATTTGCCTCTCATGTCTTTTTTAAATCTCTCTCCTCGCACCTTAAAAATGTGCTCCCTAGTCTTGAAATCCCCCAACCCAGGGAAAAGGCAACTATCATTAATTCCATGCATACTTTTCATTATTTAATAGGCTTCTATTGGGTCGCCTCTCATCCTCCTACACTGAAGTGAAAAAAAACTCCAGCCTATCCAGAGATAGAAGGAACTGCCAATGCTGGAGAGTCTGAGATAACAAGGTGTAGAGCTGGCTGAACACAGCAGGCCAAGCAGCATCAGAGGAGCAGGAAAGCTGATGTTTCAGGCCTAGACCCTAATTCAGAAATCTTCTAAAGAAAGGTCCAGACTTGAAACATTAGCTTTCCTGCTCCTCTGATGCAGCTTGGCCTGCTATGTTCATCCAGGTCTTCACCTTGTTATCTCAGACTATCCAGCCTTTCTTCATAACTCAAACTTTCCATACCTGGCAACATCTTAGTAAATTTCTTCTGAACCTTCTCCAGATTAATAATATCCTCTGTAAAGTTTTTTCCACTCACACATTTTGTGAAATTATTATTATCCTACAATGAACAATTAGCAACATAACATTGAAATGAATATATTGTCTTCCAGTTCTGAGGAAGGGTCACCGCACCTGAAATGTTAACTCTGACTTTTTCTTTTACAGTCTGCCAGGCCTGCTGACTTTTCCACCAATTCTGTTTTTGTTCCTGACTTACAGGATTGTCAATTTTTTCCCTTTTTTATTTTGTACTGTCTCCATGACAGCCATTGTACAGAATATCACTTAAAATATTTGACAGCTGAAGCCCTATATCTGCTCTCAAAACAACCCATTGTAGCTAAACATGGCAATGTATTCCTGCCCCGCACTATCATTTCTGCCTCTGAATACTTGGGCATACAGTTACATTTGGTGATTTACCCAGTAAGAACAATATTGGATCGGAGCCATAAAAAAATATAGAGGTGCACAGAATAGAAACAGATCCTTTGGTCCAACTCATCCATGCTGACTAGATATCCTCTGTAGATATAGTCCTATTTGCCAGGAAACCCTTCCTATTCATATGCCCATCCAGATGACTTTTAAATGTTGTAAGTGTACCAGCCTCATCCACTTCCTCTGGCAGCTCATTCCATAAATCCACTACTCTCAGCATGAAAAAAGCTGCCCCTTAGGTCTCTTTTATATCTTTCCCCTCTCACCTTAAACCTATGCTCTCTAGTTTTGGACTTTCCCACCCCAGGGAGAAGATCTTGCCTATTTACACTATCCATGCCCCTCATGATTTTATAAACACTTATAAGATCACCCTTCAGCCTTGGGTGCTCCATTGAAAATAGCCCCAGCCTATTCAGCTTCATCCTATAGCTCAAACCCTCCAACCCTGGCATCATCCTCATAAACCCTTTCAAGTTTCACAACATCCTTCCTATGGGAGGGAGGTTAGAATTGCATGCAATACTCCAAAAGTGGCCAAACCAATGTCCTGTACAGTGGGAACATGATCTCCCAATTCCAAGAAGCAATGCACTGACCAATAAAGGCACGCGTACCAAATGCCTTCTTCATTATCCTGTATACCTGTGACTCTACTTCCAAGGAACTATGAACCTGCAATCAAAGATCTCTTTGTTCAGCAACAACTAAATGTATAAATTCTGCTTGGATTTGCTTTTCCAAAATGCAGCATCTCATTTAATTTATCTGCATTAAACTCCATCTGCCACTCCTCGACCCATTGCATAACATCATGCATAACAAATTTGTTTGAATTCTTCAAGGTGGTGTCTTGGGTTGTCGTTGAGGGTTATGCAGTAATCTACATGGACTTCACTAAGGCTTTTGACAAGGTCTCGTATGGCAGCCTGGTTTAAAAGCTGGATCCAGGGATCCAGGGTAATTTGGCAAATTACCAGTGGCATACTACAGGGGTCAGTGCTGACCCCATTTTATTGTTTGTTGTATATGCAAATGATCTAGACATGAATGTAGGAGGTATAATCAATAAGTATGCAGACAACATAAAAATTACTGGTGTGGTAAATAATGAGAAGGAAAGCCTTCAATTACAGGGCAATAGGGATGGACTGAACAGTGTCAAATGGAAGTTAATTCTGAAAGTGTAAACAACATATCTTGGGAGGGCTAAGAAGGCATGAATGGTGAATAGTAGGAACCCAAGGACAGAGGATCAGATAATATGCATGTCCATAGATCCTTAAAGGCAACAGATCAGTGGATAAGATGGCGAGGAAGGCATAATAGGATATTTGACTTTATTTGTCAAGTAATTAAATACAAGAGCAAAGAGATGATGATGGAGATTTAGAGAATATTAGTGATGCCATAGCTGGAGAACTATTTCCAGTTTTGGATACTACACAATAGGAAGGATGTAAGTGCACTAGACACAGTACAGAAGATATTCACCAGGATGTTGCCAGGACTGGAGAAATTCAGCTATGAGGAGAGACTAGAGCAGAGAAGGCTGAGGGGAATCTGATTGAAGTGTACAATATTTCGAGGGTCATGGAAAGAATAAATAGGGAGAAACAAGGGGGCACAGTTTTAAGATAAGGAGCAGGTGGTTTAAAGGGGATTTGAGGAAAGTTTTTTCATCCAGAGGGCAGTGGATAACTGAAACTCTTTGCCTAAAGGGTAATAGGCACAGGAACCATAATGGTATTTAAGAATTATTTAGATCAGCACTTAAAACACCATAGGATTTAAGATTATGGCCAAGTGCTGGTAAGTGGAATAGAATAGACAAACAAACACTGAAAAAACCATGGATGCTGTAAATCAGAAGCAAAAACAGAAGTTGATGGAAAAGCTCAACAAGGTCTGCCAGCATCTCATTAGAGAAATCAGATTTAACATTTCGCGTCCAGTGACCCTTCCCCAGAACTGATGGTAGCTAGGGAAAGGTTGGTTTAAAGATAGAGTGGGTGGAGAGGTCAGAGTAAATGGTAGGTGGGGGTAGAGCCCAAAGGGAGAGAAGAACAGTTGGGCAGACAAAGGAGTGGATAATAATCTGACTAGGAGGGTGATTAATGTTAATGGAGGCTGGTATTGGCTAACAATAGGTAGAATGTAATGGCAGACTACAGGATAACAAGGCCTGGTGTGTGGGGTATGGGGCTGGGACATGGTCCCAAAAATGTTGGACTCGATATTGAGGGCCACAGGTTCCCAAGCAGAAAATGATATGTTGTTCTTTCAGCTTGCACTGAACTTCACCAGAACAAGCCTGAAACAGAGATGTTGGCCAGGGAACAGGATGGCATGTTAAAGTGTTAGGCAACTGGAAGCTCAAGTCTTTTTTGCAGACAGAGTGTGGATATTCTGTAAAGTGGTCACCCAGTCTATGCTTTGTTTCCCCTGCGCAGAGGAGGCCACATTGTAAGCAGCGAATTCAGTAGACTGGATTGTGGGAAGTGCAGGTGAAGTGTTGCTTCACTTGGAAGGTATGTTTGGGCCCTTGGATACTGGGGAGGGAGGAGGTAAATGGGCAGGTGTTAGACCTTTACTGGTTGCAGGGGAAGTTGCTGTGGGGCTGTGGGCGTTGTTGGGAGTGAAGGAACATTGGACGAGGGTATCCCAGATGGCATGGTCCCTGCAGAAGGCTGACAAGGGAGGGGAGGGGAGGGAGAAGTGTGTCTGCTTGTAGCATCTTGCTGGAGAATAGATAGATGTTTGATGACCAGCATGGACACAATGTGCCAAAGGATGGCTTTCCTATAAGTCCTATTGTTCAATGAAAAGAACAAGTGGATGATTGCTGAAATGCTGCATTTTTTTTTGCTGGTCAATTGCAAATTGACAATTGCCTGGCATTTCATTCTCAGAATTCACTTTAGATGTTAGGAAGCTGTAATTCCCATCTGTTAGTCTAAGGGCTAAATGCCAAATAACCTCTGCTTTGTGCAATATTCCTCCTGGGTTACAAATAGTTCATTTTATGTAATTGAATGTTTTATATGCAAGAACAGAGGTCTTCATCAAGGTTATACCTTTCAGATGTGTAGAGTGATTTTATTTGCATGAATCACCCATATCAAGTGACTATTTAAAAATGTTTTATTTCATCAATCCCTGCAAAATACTCTTCGTGCAATCCATTACTGAAAAGTCTTTCAGATTTTGATTAGGGCTCATTATTTTTATTATTTGCGTTCTAAAGCAGATATGAAGTTTTAGGGTTTCAGTTCTGTGAAGGTGACTTGCGTTTTTAAATGGTCAGAATCTTATTTTTTGCGTATTTAGTCAAATGAGGTATTTACATTTAATCATGTGACTTAAGCTAAGCAGCCAGAAAAAAGACTTGGTGGGATAATTGTTACAATATTTATGAAGTTGAACTTTTACAACTTAGAGAATGAAGGGCAATAGGCCATGATCAGGTGCAGTTCAAATGAAAAGATCTATGGCAGCAGATGTACCATCTAGCAGCCTCAAAGTAGAGCAAGTAACTGGAAAAACCATGAGTTTTTCCTAAACAGTTCAGCAAGAAAATCGAGTAAGTTAGCCTGCTTCTGTGTATCTCAGAATGACTGAGAGAATCATACCTGGTGAATGTGCAGAAGCTCACCAAAAGGAAATTCTTATGACTTCATCCAATGAGTAAGAAATTAAAGTATGAAGGCAAGACTGACACATCAATGGGTTGAGTGTCTGTAAAGGATATTGTTGGGGAAAATGGTTGAATAGTTTTTTTTTAATAGGAGCCTCCTAAATTGTCTTGCATATCTACATCTTTTTCTTCCTTTAGTAATAAATTTATGTTATTATTAAAAATACATTGACAGCATTATATGAATATGTTCAGTAATGCACTCCCATGGGCCAAATTACAAAGCTAGGACTTATATTCTATCATATCAGGTTTTACTCTGAGATCTGACTTCTCCAGTTAGCATCATAATAATGTAGGGACTCACCCAGGTATAGACACTCTGAATTTAATGGGAATTTGTGGATATATTCAATAAACATACATGTTCCAAACATAAAACAGGTTTTGTAAAATATATTGACAACTTTAATTTTAAAATGGCTTTGCCTATTGATAAAACTTTTTTGAGAGTAGAATACAAAACCATGAGCTATTTAAAATCTTTAATAATAGCTGTATCAAGAATAAAAACTCTGTGAATCAGCAACTCTGGCAGATATCTTTGCCATCTCACACAAAGAGCTGCATGTATTGAAATGGTCACGCGGGAATCGATAAGGAAATTGGATAAATAGAAAATCTAAGAAAGGTGTCATTGTTAGGGAGCAAAAGGAGAAAAAAGATTATGCTTCACTGAGAAATTATCCCATCTATTCCCAGAGTCAGCACAAAAAATTAACTTTTTTTTATAGAAGTACACAGAATTCCATAATTTATCAGTTTTTTAGACCTAGATTGACAGGAAACAAGGATCAGGCTTCTGTACTTAGCAGGATTCTATTCATAAACAATTGTGAATGGTTTACATATACCTCTACTTGGAACTATATGTTAGAACTCTAAATGTTTTGTAAAGCAGTCCCTCTACACATGCATACAGACAGCCAAGCACAGGCAGACCCAATAAAATGGGTGTTATGGGTGGAAGGAAAGACTGAGAAAGCGGTTCAATGGCCCCAGTCCACAGGGTTTGCTGAGACAGTCATTTAGATGATCAGAAAATTGCTATCTCTAGATACTTTCACTTGTTTGCATTCAGCACATGATGACTGCTTCAGGCTTACAAAGATCTCTGACTAATTATTTAAAAGTAATAGCTTACAGAAACCGACAAGACCAAAGAAACTGGCTACATTCAGGCTTAAGATTTTTTTTACTGTTGAATAAAAGCAGCTCCTTTCCTTCCAAAAGTCCAAAGGTTCTGAACCAAACATTTGCACCCACAAATTGTTGAGCTACCTTGCAGTCAATGGCATTGTTGTAGGCAGGCAGGAGGCCTTTGTCATTGATAACTAGTCACCATTACACAAATCAATCAGCTGCTTGTGCTCACCAAATGTTCATTTGTATACTACCCTCAGCTCCAGCTCGTCTGCACCTTGGCGTTCTGCACTTCTTAAATCAACAACTTTGAAAACAATTTTTACAATGTGTCAGGTTACTTAATTTGAAAAAGTACAGCACTCCCTCAATATGGCAGCACGACGGCTCAGTGCTTAGCACCGCTGCCTCACAGCGCCAGGGTTCGATTCCACCCTTGGGTGATTGTGTAGAGTTTGCACATTCTCCCCGTGTCTGTGTGGGCTTCCTCTGGATGCTCTGGTTTCCTCCCACAGTCCAAATATAAGTGGGCTAGGTGGAATTAGCCATGTAAATTGCCTGTAGTGTTCAGGGATGTGTGGATTAAGCCGATGGGTCTGGGTGGGAAGCTCTGAGGGTCGGTGTGGACTTGTTGGGCTGAAGGGCCTGTTTCTACACTGTGAGGGTTCTAAAATCTATGATATGAGTTTTGACCATTAAACCAGTCCTTTTCCCATTTTAATCCATAATGAAAAATACGGACAAATATAAAGATATGGTCTCTACAAAGGTTACAAATATAAAGAAACTAACATGCTTTGTTACATTTTCCACTTCCAAGAAACTCAGACACATTCCAAGATATTTTTAAATGTCACACAATAAACCTCACCTCAAAACAACTGCTTTATGTTTCAGCACCAATTTCTAGCCATTAATTCAAAGATCCTGGATGATGAGTCCTCAACTATTATAATCTTGTGAACCTAATTATTATGGGGAATATACAATAATTATAATACTGGATAGGTCAGATTCCCAAATAGGAACCTGGTTGAATAGGTCATAATTTTAAAAAATTTACCAAAGTGATCTTTTACTAAAACGTAAGCATACAATTTTGCAGCCTTTGTCTAACAATTAAACAAAAGATTATTAACAACAGAAATGAAGATATACAAGGGTAAAAAAATCTCTCTCTGACTCCTTGTAACACAGGTTCAATATTTTTATACACACAATAGAATTGATCCATTCACTCTTTATACATTGAATGAAACAACAAACACGGGTCTGAATCAGTACACTCTGGTACAGCTTACTAGTGATATTACCAATCGAAGAACAGTGCTGTGCTTTAGCAAGATCCAGTCCAGTTCATTTCCAAGGGGAAGAATGAATGAGAGAAAGAGAGAGAGAGAGAGAGAGAGACTAATCCAAAAAACCCTGAAATTTTTGGTCCAGTAATATTTTTAAAAGATATTAACTCCAAAGAAATCCATATATTAACTTATAATTCCAAGAACCAAACTCAGCAAATGATATTAAAGGACATGTATAAACGACAAATTTTCATCATAGCTTTTATCATAATATGACTCTTATAGTAATAGGAAGCTTTAGGGATCCTCAGAAAAGGAATAGCAGAAAAAGAAATGGGTATTAAAATAGCATACCATCTTTCAAGATTCGATAAAACTCTGGAACAGTTCTAATGGATTGGAGAATAGCCAACTTAACTTCACTAATGGAAAAAAAAGTATGGAGAAATCAGGGAATTATGAACTGATTAGCCTGACATTGGTAGTAGGGATAATGCTAGAGTCTATCACAAGATAGTTAATGACAGAGAACTTGGAAAACAATGAAAGGATCAGACAGAGTCAGCATAGATTTATGGGAGAGAAATCACTTCATCAAACCTACTGGAATTTTTCAAGGATATAGCTAATAGAGTTGATAAGGTGTGTCCAGTGTGTGGTTTACTTGGACTTTCAGAACGCCTTTGATAAAATCCCACATAAGAGATTAATATATAAATTTAGACTGTATAGGATTAGGGGTGGTGAACTGACATAAATAGAGAACTGGTTGCTAGACAGGAAACGAAGAGGAGGATTAAACAGGCCATTTTCTATGTGAAAGGCAGTATCTAGTGAAGTGCCACAGCGATCAGTGCTTGGACCCCTGCTATTTACAATATATATTAGTGATATAGCTGAGGGAGGGAAGGGTAATATTTCCAGGTTTGCAGACTACACAAAGCTGGATGAGACAGTGAGCTGTGAGGAGGATGCAAAGATATTGCAGTGTGATTTGGGCAAGTTGAGTGAGTGGATAAACACATGTCAGATAAAATGTAATGTGGTAAGAGAGAGGTGATCTACTTTGATAGAAAAACAGGAAAGCAGATTATTATCTGAATGGCAATAGGTCAGAAAAGGGCGATGTGTGGATCTTGGTGTCCTTGTATGCTAGTCATTGTTAGTAAGCATGCAGCTGCAGCAGGTAGTGAAGAATGGAAGTGGTACGTTGACCTTCATAGTGACAGGATTTGAGTACAGGAGCATGGAGGTCTTGCTGCAATTATACAGGAATTGATAGATGTCTTGGCAAGAACATACCTGGAGTTCAGTGTTGGTCACCTAATCTGAGGAAGGGTGTTTCTGGCTATGGACAGAGTGCAACGAGGGTTTGCCAGACCGATTTTTGGGATGACAGGACTAAGGTATGAAGACATACTGGATCAGTAAGGGCTATATTAGATTAGAATAGATTCCCTACAGTGTGGAAACAGGCCCTTTGGCCCAACAAGTCCACACCGCCCCTTGAAGCATCCCACCCAGACCCATCCCCCTATAACCCACACACCCCTGAACAGTATGTGCAATTTAGCATGGCCAATCCACCTAGCCTGCACATCTTTGAATTGTGGGAGGAAGCCGGAGCACCTGGAGGAAACCCATGCAGACATGGGGAGAATGTGCAAACTCCACACAGACAGTTGCCCGGGGCTGGAATTGAACCTGGGTCCCTGGCACTGTGAGGCTGCAGTGCTAACCACTGAGCCACCCTAAATATATTCATTAAGGTTTACAAGAATGAGGAGGAACTCGTAGAAACCTCTGAAATTCTAACAGAACCAGACAGGATAAATGTAAGAAGGATGTTCCCAATGACTGGGGAGTCCAGAATCAGGGGCCATAGTCTAAGGATATAGTGTAGGCCATTTAAGACTAAGATGGGGAGAAATTTCTTCACCCAGAGAGTGGTGAGCCTGTGGAATTCCCGGCCATAAAAAATGGCTGAGATCAAAACATTGATGAGAACAGAAAGAGTTAGTTATAGTTCTTAGGACCAAAACCAATCTATAGGGTATGGGAGAACGTGGGAACAGGATACTCAGTTGGATGATCACTTTGAATGATGGATCAAGCCAAATTACCTGCTCCTGCTCCTATTTTCTATGTTTTTCTATGTAATGTAAATGTAATGAGTCTGGACCATATCATACTGCCTGTTGCCTACCATCCCATACTAAGTAGCATTCTATCAGTCTCCTGGAAAGCTGTAAAAACACCCTTAGTGAAGATACTGAGGTCAGTAGCTACTGAGCTACTAATTAAGGATTAAAAAATGTGTAATGTGCTTTGTGGACCATGGCTAACCATCCCATGGAAAGCTATGAATCACTGCCACCCTCTAGTGACTGCGAGTTGGCTGTGTGAGTGCAGAAACATTGGGCTGAAATTTACCAGAAATTGGCAGTGAGTACCAATGATGTGTTAAATGATTCAGAACCAGGTATCAAATTTGTGCCATTTGTGCCTTTGAGAAAAGACATTTTGACACACATTACAGCACAAGCAAAAGTCTCTGTATGCAACTTCATGTCTGATAACATATTTTCCACTTTGAGCCAAAATATTCAAATAAACTGGCAACTGGTATTTTAAATGCCATTCACATTTTCACATTGGATATAAAGGATTACAGCATTCCCCTGCTCGCTCTAACACTGCCTCACCAATTGTTTGTTTCAGACTACATCCTTATTTTGCCACTAATTTCTAATCCATACTTCATCACGTTCCATCTATCTGCTAATGATTGGCCCAGGAAGATTGGGCTGGGCCCTTTTCTTGTATTGGTCTTTAACCTCTCCTAACTTCCTGCCAGTCCATGCAATCCCACAGCACCCTGGGTATTCTTCTCTGGATATTCTTCCAGAGTCCAGACCTGAGCCACCCCCAAAGCAATTTCCCAGTTCTATGTAATCCCCAAGTCCAGCTCTGTTCTGAGGAAGGGTCACTGGACCTGAAACATTAACTCTCCTTTCTCCCAGATGCTGCCAGACCTGTTAAGCTTTTCCAGCTACTTTGTTTTTGTTAACAATTGTCCAATGCCCTGCTAATGTCCAGTCATTATCTCATGCAGCTAGCTCCCCCATACCTTGCATAATCACACAATGAGCTTTGTGATGGCAGGTTTGCAGTCCGGAAGCCCAGAAACTGGCTACAGCTGGATGGCTCCCTGAAGTATTCCTGATCCTGGGAAACTGCCTCAGCAATGGGTGGAAAGGAAATTCACTGCCTTCTATTGGGCAATGGGAAGCCAATAAAATTCCAGTCAATATAGGTGACATGGTTGCTCAGTAATGATCACTGCTGACTCACAGTGCCAGGGACCCAGGTTTGATTCCAGCATTGGATGACTGTCTATTTGGAGCTTGCACATTCTCCCTGTGTCTGCGTGGGATTTTTTTGGGTGCTCTGGTTTCTTCCCACAGTCCAAAGATGTGCAGGATAGTTGGATTGACTATGTTAAATTACCCATAGGGTTCAAGGATGTGCAGGTCAGGTTGATTAGCCATGGGGATAGGATGAGGGCTTGAGTCTGGGTGGCTGTTCTTCGGAGGGTCAGTGTGGACTTGTTGGGCTGAATGCCCTGTTTCCACAATGTAGACATTCTATGATAAGGCCCTTAGTACATTTTAAGGTTTTCTCTGTGATTTGCTGTTGACAGAGTAACACTTCCTCCTCCACTCATTTGCTCCTCTCCCACACACATCCCTCTCCCCTTTATATACACTTCCCCCACTGTCTCCATCTCCAACCCCCTACTCCCACCAGCTCAATGTAAGCAATCATATCCCTTGGAAGAGGTTGTATGATCATCAGAAATTTAGGTTTCATGCCAAATAATGGGCACACAGGCAGGAACCCAGATGACACCTCCATTCATTTTCTGGTCATCTGTGAAGAGATGGAAGGTGTCATCAACCATGTTACCACTTTTTGAGGAATAATTTGTTCACTTGCTCCATGTTTGGGTTACACCAGGGTCACACAGCCCCTGGTCTCATTACAGCCTTGGGTCAAGCATGGACAAAAGAATTGAATTCCAGACGTGAGGGGACAGTGACTGTCCTTGACATCAAGGCTGCATTCAAATGACTGTGGTATCAAGGAGCCCTAGCAAAACTGGAATCAATGGAAGTCATTGATGAATTGAAAAATTGTATCATTGGTAAAACTCTCTGCTGGCTGAAGTCATTTCTGGCACAAAGGAATATGGTTGTGGTTACTGGAGGTCAGTCAGCTCTGCAGGCCCTCCTCAGGATATGACCTAGGCCCAATCATTTTCAATTGCTTCATCAACGACCTTTGCTCCATCATTAAGTCAGAAGTAGAGATGTTCGTCATTGATTGCACAATGTTCAGCACCACTCATGAGTCTTCAGATACTGAAACAATTTATGCCTACATGCAACAAGAACTGGACAATATTCAGGCTTTGGCTTTCAAGTAGCAAGCAACATGCATACTCTACAATTCCTACCTGGTTTCAACTCTCAGTTGATGGCTGGTATTGTCTGTTGGTTACAGTTCATTGTGGTATTGTTCAGTCTAGGAGAATGTCCTTCCCTTTCTGTGACACAGTTTCTCTTTCAAAGACTAGTACTAGTGATCCAGCAGCCTGTAATATACACCTGCAATTTCCCCTTAATTTGCACTGCAAGTTTAAGACAGGAAAATTACCTGAAGGCAGGTGATGAGACAAATCACAGGATTTTATTATTTTTCCTGTCTCTTGGCCCTTTATTCCTGCACTCCCACCATCTTTCCTCTCCCCTCACTTAGCCCTCTGTCTCACATTGCTCAGTTATCCAGAATTGGGAACAATAGTCATAATGGGGCTAAAGTTTTTATACAGGTTAACAAATCTCTTGAATTTGTTCTTTATAGCTCCATTCATAAAGTCCAACAAAAGCTCAATTTTCAGTTTTTGATTTAAAACCACAGCTTTGTCAGACAATTACACGTTAGTTGGTTGTTCATCTGATGCAATCAGCTCTGCGTACTTGAGCCTGATACAATATTAGGACAAACATCCAAAAAAAACCCCTGAATCTCACAGATACTGCAAACAACAGTCCTCTGTACAAAATGGCAAATTAGGAACTAACAGTGGCATGTTCTAATAGCACATAACTCATGGTTTCACTTCCAAGTTTAAAACCTTGCAGTAAATTATTCCAGAATTCCAGAATTCCAGAAGTTGTCAGTTCCTGTGACTCTGGGCAAAATGGGTAAACCAATATCATTCTTGGCATTGAATTTTGAAAAAAGGCTGGCACTTGAGGACTTGAGATTAAGCTTTCCCAGGATATGTCACTTTGTGGACATCTTTCTAATGCAATGTTCAGTTGCTTTTAGACTTTTTGGTATTTCTGCTCAGTCACTGAAATGACAATAGGACTGTTTCTAAAACCAAAAATTGTGGAAGAGATGGGTATACTTTTTAAAAGCAAGTTACTGCAACTTATTGTTAGTGATATTTACACAGCTGCCTTGATCAACCAGTGGAGAAGATTTGCAGATGAACTGGCCCCTGCAGGGATGGGGGAAATCGTGTACAAAATGAGATTTGGCTGGAAACACATTGCTGATTGGTTTCTGAAGTAATGGCCAGTAATCAGTGACAAAGGCCTGTTGCCTGCCAACGACTATGTCCTTGACTGCCAGGTAGTTAGACAGCTTGTGGTTGTGAATGAAACAGCCAAAAGTCTTCAGGCCTCTCAACAGGGAGGTATTGTCTGCAAAGACCTAAAGGCATTAGGAAAGCCAGTTTACGTTCCGTCACTGTTATTACTTGTAACTAATAAGTCAGAGATTGTGTAAGTTGTGAACCAGTTGCTCTGTATTTCCTAAATGTAGGTGAAAGTACCTGGAGAAGAGAGTTTGAAGAGCGGCAAGTCCTGGCAAACCAAACGGATCATCTCAGAGAACAGTGTGAATGGGGATCATTGAGCTGTCTTCCCAGTTTTCCCCTCACCCAAAATAATCCATGGTTGCTTTGGACCTGTCTACATATGTGTGTCGGGGGAGTTCCTGATTGTTAAAATGTTAACTAGTAGGGATATATGCTAACAGTTCATAATTGTTTACCAGCAGCTAAAATCTATTTATCCTTAATAACTAATAATTTTTGTCAAGTACAGAAATCTGTTCCATTCCTGACAACATGCATCTAAAAAGACAGATAAACAGGGGAATTTTGCAAACTTCAATAAAATCTTTGGCTTTTGTGATGACTCCAGGGATAGTGGGGCTTGTTTTCCAGTGCTTTACCCTAGTGAGGTGTAACAATTGCCTTAGAACTAAATGGAAACAAAAAGTTCCATCTTTGTTCTAAACAAGTATTGGAGTTGCACAAATCGGTGTGATGCTTAATTTTGTGAACAATATTGTTTTGTACCATGGAATTCAATCTCAGTTTGAGTTTATCCTGAATTTGAGCATTATACTGAACTGAAAAGGTTAATGCTGAGATGGATATCATCTTTTAGATATAATACATATTGCCTTTAAAGTTACCAACAGAATGAAACCTGGTAGAGGTTAGCCAGGATGTGGATAGGCTAAATGCTGCAATCTGGAATCATTGGTGTTGGAATTGTCATATCTGTTACTTTGTCAATTGTGATGATACTTAGATCTGAGCACGCTGATAGATCAATGATAGAAGGTGTTGCTGTATCAATGAAAGGCTGCATGTGGTCATCCTTAAGAGCAGTATCAATGTTTAAGATGGATATTACCAATGCATGGGATTCCAGGGCTATTGTAAACAGTTAACTTATGCTGTCTGGACTGCACCATATTGTGTGAGTTTCCTGTGTACATCTCATGCAAGCTGCATAATGAGATTATATTTGACACTTGCTCCAGTGTCAATCTTGACATATATGGCATGTTGTCCATTCTTTTTAGGGTATTTAACTTAGATAGAGGTAAAGGTTTCAGCTCTTCATGCAACCTAGTTGCATGTCAACTTCATAATGCGTACTGTCTGACCCAAGTAAGATGTAATATTGTATTTACTTCTTGGATTTCATTGACATGCTTGCATACCCATGATGGAAGTCTGGAAACATCTTTTGTTTTGTTTCTTGCTTGGATCTTAATGAAATGCTGCTACAAAATTTTGCACTGCATTTTGTGTTCCTCCAAACACTTCTTGCGTATTTTAGACATAGTCCTCCTGTATAACAGTGTTTGCAAGTGCCACAAATGCTGAACAATATTTCCAGTGGTAAGATAGTCTGCATCTCATCCTAGATTTGGATATTTTACTGCCCCCTACTAAAACTTGCAATAGCTGGTCCAGCATCACATACCTGTAGATATTGCTCTGCTGCTATAATTGACCTTAAGACCATCAGGTGGAGAAGAATTAGGCCATTTGGGCCATTCAGTTCATTCTGCAATTCAATGAGATCATGCCTGATCCAATCATTCTCAACTCCATTTTCAGTTCTTTTGGCCTAATATAAAATCAAAAGAGCTAATAATTGAGCTACCATGTCACTGTAACTTCTGATTCCCTTACCGATTAAAAATCTGTATCACTCTGCCTTTAATATACTTATTATCCCAGCCTCAGCAGCCCTTTGTGGTCAAGAATTCCACAGACTTACAGAGAAATAAAAACCAAAAGATCTATGGATGCTGTAAATCAGGAGCAAAAACAAAGTTGCTGGAAAAGCTCAGCAGGTCCAGCTGCATCTGTCGAGGAGAAAACAGAATTAACGTTTCAGGTCTGGTGACCCTTGCTCAGAACTTGCAGAGAAATAATATCCTCCTCATCTCCGTCTTAATATCCTCCTCATTGTTGGGGCGGCACAGTGGCTCAATGGTTAGCACTGTAGCCTCACAGCACCAGGGACCCAGGTTCAATTCCAGCCTCAGGTAACTGTCTGTGTGGAGTTTGCACATTCTCCCCATGTCTGTGTGGGTTTCCTCCCACAGTCCAAAGATGTGCAGGTTAGGTGGATCAGTCATGCTAAATTGCCTATAGTGTTCAGGGGTGTGTGGGTTATAGGGGGATGGGTCTGGGTGGGATGCTCCAAGGGACAGTGTGGGCTTGTTGGGTTGAAGGACCTGTTTCCACACTGTAGGAATGTAATCTAATTATGTGACTCTTTATCCTGAGATTATGCACTTTGGTTCTAGACTCTCTCACAAGGAGAAACAACCTTTCTGCATCCACACTGTCAAGCTCCCCTAAGAATCATGTATACTTTAATAAGATCTCTTTTTATTTACCTAAACTCCAATGAGGACAAATCCAACCCACTCAACCTCTCCTCATAAGAAATCTCCTCCGTACTAGGGATCAACATAATAAACATTCTTTGGAAAAACTCAGCAGATCTGGCAGCATGTGTGAAGAAAATAATCAGAGTTAGCATTTTGGGTCCTGGACACAAAACGTTAATTCTGAATTTTTCTTCACAGATGTTGCCAGATCTGCTGAGCTTTTCCAGCAGCTTCTGTTTTTGTAACTGATTTACAGCATCCACAGTTGTTCCAGTTTTTAAAAATTATCTGGACTGTCTCTAATGTCAAAAAACCTTTCCCTAAATAAGTGTACCAAAACTGCTCACAGCATTCTTCCTGTGATCAGGCTTGCATAGTTTTAGGAGACCTCCCTGACTTTTTAAATACTCTCTTCCTTTTGAAATAACGGCCAGCATTCAACTTGACTTCCCTATTACCCCCTGAACATGGATGCTAGATTTTTATGATACATGAGCTCAAACATCAAGTCACTTTCTGCAGTCTTTCCCCATTTGGATAATATTTAGCATTTCTATTCTCCCTCTCAAAGTGCATAACCTGTCATTTTCCGCATTATATGCCATTTGCCAATTCTTTCCCCGTTCACTTAACCTGCCAGTCTCCCTCTGCATTACATATCTTTCAAACTATTTTTGTATCATCTGCATATGATAATTCACTCCATCATTCAAGTCGATAACATATAGTGTAAATAGCCCCGGCACTGATTCCAGTCGACAATCTACTAGTTGCAGGTTCTGAAAAATGCCTCCTTTATAATGATGAATGTAAAGGATCCCACACCCACAACTAGTAACACCAATGTAATATACAAAATAACATGCAAGGACTGTGAGAAGCATTACATAGGCCAATCCGGAAGAAAACTGACAATAAAGATACACAAACATCAAATAGCCACCAAGTGGCGCAACCAATTCTCACAGGTCTCAATACACATGGACAAAGAAGGACACAAATTCGACTGGGACAACACATCCATAACAGCACAAGCCAAACAGAGACCAAGCCAGAGAATTCCTGGAGGCCTGGCATTCCAACTGAAACTCCGTCAACAAACACATTGAACTGGACCGATATACAAAACACTGAAAAACAGAACCAGAAGTGATGCCGCCCACCCCAGCAAACTGAGGCATATAAATAACAAGTGGGACAGAAGACCAGTGCTTCAACAGATACGCACTGACTATGTTACTGAGCAAGGTGACAAAATGTCTGCAACCAATAACACTGGCTCAGTGAGCAAGTCTACAAACTCAAGGAAACTGTTTTTGTTTATTCTCATTAGCATACAACCTAATTATATTATCCATGTTAGCATAAACCTGAGATACTTCTAATTGCTAATTTGGAACAAATTCTCAATTTTAAAAAATGGAATGATCAAATTAAGCGTGAAGCAGCTTCCCCACATGAGTCAGTCACATAATACGTAAGCTTCCACTTTGTGCTTGTGAAAAACCACAGGTACCTGAGTTTAATGGATTTTACAATCTATAGCTGAAACATAGTCACTGGAGTATCAAAGGCAAAGATTAGCTTTGTGTTCTATCAATTTTAATAGGTGGAAAATCAAGCAGGATAGAAACCAGATGCATTAACCACAAATCCAAGAAAACATCTCTGTGGGGGTCCCTGAGAAAGTTTCAAAGAAGCAGCCAAGTAGGTAAAGTGTCAGCTGTGAAATATGGCCTGACGGTACATATGCAGTGCTAGTAAGGTCACTGAAAAGAGATAGCAATTGGAACCTATCAGCAGCAGTATAATGTCTGTAAAGGGGATTGTTATTGAACAGCACATGGAAGGAACTGTAGGATATAAGTAGAAAACAGGTAACAGCGCATGGGATATTCCCAGGAGAGAAAGTGATTTCTAGCTAAGCCCAAGCTCCAAACCTCAGAGATAACATTGATAGCCAACTAGATGAGTTCAGATCATTTGTTCAAGCCTTGATGGTATCCTAGGCATCAGGTATCAATGTTGGATATCTGGTAATACGTTCAAAATTGGTGCTTTAAGTGAAGGCTGCAAAATTTTTAATATGCATTTTGATTTTTGAGCAACTGGTATTGCTGCCCATCAGAACTTGTAATGGATCTGCTTTGTACCAGTGAGCTATAAACCCTCAAGGAGTGAGATTATTAAAGCTAAACTGTCACGCATTGCCTCATATGGGAAGATGCAATTAATATTTCGTAAGCCTATTCCCTCAGAATTAGGTTCAAGGAAGTGTTGCAGGACCCATTTTGTATGAATGCTCTCACGAACACATTTAAAACTGCACTGAAAGTATTGGTCCTATTTAACATAACCTGCATAAAGCTGATTTTCAGCAATTATAGTGAAATACAGAGCCAGAATGAATAGCTGTATGTATGTGTGTGTGTGTTCTGAGTCAAAGAGAATTCCACACCTTGACAGAATTAAATAAATCAAAAATGATCATAAGTATATGTCTTGTCCGTAGAGAAATTTTTTGCACAGAAATGATATTTGGGTGATCTGTGAAATTTGCATAAAATAGGACTTCAGTAGCAAAATTAGTCAAGGGATATACTCAACACAAAATGTTACAATGTGGAATCAGACTAAACACAGAACATGACCATGTCTTTTTTTAACTGGTGAAGCTGCCAGACAGTTCCAGCATTTTCTACTTTCATTTCATTGATTTCCAGATTTTGCATACTATTTCTTTCTTTGTGGATCTGTTCTAGCATGAAGCAATAGTGAGAGAGAGAGGAATAGAGACAATGTTAACGAGCAGAATTTCACGGGAAGTGAGGAAAGACGACTGACAACATGATAATGTGGACCCAGGCTTGGGTGACTCCCTGACATTGTTTCATCATCAAGTAATTTACTAGGATTCAAGTTTTTGTGTTCTGTCGTGCAGGTAGTATGCAGCACACAAAATGGCATGTAATGAAAAGGTATAAAGGTCAAATGTTCGTTTAATTGGGGTCACTTGAAGCTTAACATGCTGATGGAAGCATGTTACTGTGAATAAACAAATAGGTGAGTACAAGCCCAGACACTGTGCTTGTAATGTATCTAGTATAGTCATAGAGCGTGGAAACAAACCCTTCAGTCCAACTCATCCATGCCAACCAGATGTCCCAATCCGATCTAGTCCCTTTCACCAAAATTTGGCCAACATTCCTCTACATCCTTCCTATTCATATAGCCATCAGCTGTCTTTTAAATGTTGTAATTATATGCATTTCCAGCACTTCTTCTAGCAGCTCGTTCAATACATGCATCACGCTCTGCATGGAAAAGTTACCCATCAGGTCCTTTTAAAATTTTTCCCTTCTTGCCTTAAACCTACATCCTCTAGTTTTGGGCTTCTCCACACCAGGGAAAAGATCTTGGCTATTCACCCTATCCATGTCCCTCATAATTCTATGAAACTCCATAAGACCACCCCTCAGCCTTCGACGCTCCAGGGAAAAAAGGTCCAGCCTATTTAGCCTCTCCCTATAACCCAAACCATCCAGTCCTGGCAAGATACTTGAAAATATTTCTTGAATCCTCTCAGATTTAACAACATCTTTCCTACAGCAGGAGACCAGAATTGAACACTGAATTCCAAAAGTGGCCTCACCAATGTCATGTACAGCCGCAACATATCCGAACAGCTACACTCAATGTTCTGACCAATAAAGGTAAACATGCCAAATGCCTTTTTTGCTAGCCTGTCAACCTGTGACTCCACTTGAAAGGAAGTATGAACATGCACCCCAAAGTGTCTTTGTTGGGCCGCACTCCCCAGGCCCTGCAAATAAATGTATAAGTCCTGCCCTGGTTTGCCTTTCCAAAATGCAATAAGTCATATTTATCTAAAATAAACTCTGTCACCCACTCCTTGGTCTATTGGCCCATCTGATCAATGTCCCATTGTACTTGGAGAGAATCTTCTTCACCGTTCACTACACTATCAATTTTGGTGCCATCTGCAAACTTACCAACCATGCCTCCTATATTCACAGGACAGGAAGAAGCAGAGGGCTTGTAGGCTCCACTGCCTCCACCTCCACGCTTACTTCTTTAATCATGAGCCTAACCCTCCCTCTACTGACCCCCTTCTCTGGCTTCCAACACACCCCGTCCTCCCGGACACCACCCCAAGGCCTCCTACCCTCCCTCAACATCTTCATCTCCAACTGCCATCGTGACATCAATTGCCTCAAACTCCCCACCCCTCTCACCCATTCCAACCTCTCCCCAACAGAACATGCAGCCCTCTGCTCCCTTCGCTCCAATCTCAACCTCACCATAAAACCTGCAGACAAGGGAGGCGCAGTGGTAGTATGGTGCACTGATCTCTACATCGCTGAGGCCAGGTGCCAACTCTCCGACACCTCCTCCTACCTCCCTCTTGATCATAACCCCACCCCCAGCACCAAAATATCATCTCCAAAACCACCCACAACCTCATCACCTCAGGTGACCTCCAACCCATAGCCTCCAACCCCATCATTCCCCAACCCTGCACCGACCGCTTCCATCTCCTTCTCAAAATCCACAAACCCGCCTGCCCTGGTTGGCACATTGTCTCTGCCTGCTCCTGCCCCACCAAACTTATCTCCTCCTATCTTGACTCCATTTTGTCCCCCTTGGTCCAGGAACTCCCCACCTACGTCTGTGACACCACCCACACCCTCCACTTCCTCCAGAACTTCCAATTCCCCGGTCCCCCACACCTCATCTTTACCATGGATGTCCAGTCCCTACGTACCTGCATTCCCCATACAGATGGCCTAAAGGCTCTCTGCTTCTTCCTGTCCCGCAGGCCCGACCAGTCCCCCTCCACTGACACCCTCATCCACTTAGCTGAACACGTCCTTACCCTCAAAAACTTCTCTTTCAATTCCTCCCACTTCCAACAGACAAAGGGGGTGGCCATGGGTACTCGCATGGGCCCAAGCTATGCCTGCTTCTTTGCAGGTTATGTGGAGCAGTCCCTCTTCCAAAGCTATACTGGCCCTATATCCAACTTTTTCCTCTGCTACATTCGTGATGGTATCGACGCTGCCTTGTGCTCCCACAAGGAGTTCATCCACTTCACCAACACCTTCTACCCCAACCTTACGTTCACCTGGACCATCTCTGATATATCTCTCTCCTTCCTGGACATCTCTGTTTCCATCTCTGGCAACCACCTGGAAACCGATATCCATTTCAAGCCCACCAACTCCCCTAGCTACCTCGAATACACCTCTTCCCACCCACCTTCCTGAAAAAATGACATCCCCTATTCCCAATTCCTCCACCACCGCCGCATCTGCTCTCAGGATGAGGCATTTCACTCCCATACATCTCAGAGGACCGCAACATCCCCTCCATCAAAAAAACAGAATTCATCTCTTCAATACGTACCACCCTACCAACCTCCGGATCCAATGCAACATCTTCCAACACTTCTGCCATCTGCAATCCGACTCCACCACCAAAGACATTTTCCCGTGCCCCCACCCTTACCTGCTTTCTGGAGGGATTACTCTCTCTGGGACTCCCTTGTCCACTCCACACTCCCCTGCTGCCCCACTACACCCGGCATTTTTCCCTTGCAACCGCAGGAAGTGCTACACTTGCCCCCACACGTCCTCCCTCACCCCCATCCCAGGCCCCAAGAAGACTTTCCACATAAAACAGATGTTCACCTGCACATCTGCTAGTGTGGTATACTGTATCCGCTGTTCCTGTTGTGGCCTCCTCTACATTGGGGAAACCAAGCGGAGGCTTTTGGACCGCTTTGCAGAACACCTACGCTCAGTTCGCACTAAACAACTGTACCTCCCAGTTGTGAACCATTTCAACTCCCCCTCCCATTCCTCAGACGACATGTCCATCCTGGGCATCCTGCAATGGCACAATGATGCCACCTGCAGGTTGCAGGAACAGCACCTCATGTTCCGCTTGGGAACCCTGCAGCCCAATGGTATCGGTGTGGACTTGACAGGCTTCAAAATCTACCCCCCCGCCAACCACATCCCAAAACCAGCCCAGCTTGTCCCTGCTTCCCTAACCTTCCCTTCTTCCCAACTATCCCCTCTTCCCACCTCCCTATCCCCTATCCCTACTCCCATCTCCTACCTACTAACCTCATCCCCGCCTCTTTGACCTGCCTGTCCCCTCTCCAGCTATCTTCTCTTCTATCCATCTTCTATCTGCCTTCCCCTCTCTCCCTATTTATTTCAGAACCCCTTTCCCTTCCCCCATTTCTGAAGAATGGTCTAGGCCCACAACGTCAGCCTTCCTGCTATTCTGATGCTGCTTGGCCTGCTGTGTTCATCCAGCTCCACACCTTGTTATCTCTGACACACGGCTCACTGGTCTATGGTTCCCTGGCTTTTCCTTACCACCTTTCTTAAGTAGTGGTACCACATTGACCAATCTTCAGTCTTCAGGCCTGTCCCACATGAGTGTCAATGATACAAATATCTCAGCAAGAGATCAAACAATCTCTTCCCTAGCTTCCCTCAAAGTTCTGGGAAACACCTGATCAGTTTGTTGGGAGCTATCTACCTTTCTGCATTTTAAGACATCCAACATCTCCTCTTCTGTATTATGATCTGTTTTCAAGACATCACTACTTACTTCCACAAGTTCCCTAGCTTCCATAAGCTTCTCCACAGTAAATACTGATGTGAAGTATATGTCTAGTATCTCACCCACCTCATGGTTCCGCATTGATCTTTAAGGGGCCCTATTCTCTCCCTAATTAATCTTTTGCCCTGAATGTACTGACATAGTCTCTTTGGATTCTCCTTAACTCTATTTGCTTATGCCCCCTTTCTACTCTCCTGATTTGTAATGATGAGGAACTATAATAAATGTCTATTGAACCTCTTAGTTCTACATTACTCATCTCATTCCAATGTTATCACAGCCATCATAACTATTGTCTAATAAGGCACAAATATCCTGCTCCTGGCAGCACCCACAGTACGATTACAGATCTTGGTTCAAGTCATGGTAGTAGCACGGTAGGAATCAGCAATCACTTCTTATAAAAGACTCCAGGAGCACGGTTACAAATCTTTCGTAGACTCCACTGAAAATGAGCTAGATGACAGCCCTGAACTTCAAACTAACAATACTAATTTCTATGAGTAAATGGATCAATGGCATGCGTTCATACTTAAAACTTGTTAGAAGTAAAACAGTAGTCAAAAGCTTTCTAACTTAATCCAAAGGCTTTCTAAATTAATCCAGTCCTTAAGTCACTGAAATATCTGTTTTGTAGCATTAATACAGTTTACTCTTGATAATCCATACTCCTGACATCTATGTTGAGTTATGTAATCTTATATTGAATGTGTATGCATTTGTGTGTTTGGAATTGAGGAGATACAGTTTAACATCATATAATTAATTAGTTGATAATCCATTTTAACACTTGTCTATAGAATAAATTCATTTATAATAAGCAAGTTATTTTAAAGTTTATTCTAAAACTTTTATGCTCTTGACACAGCTCAGGAAGTGAAGTATTTTGATTACCAGCACTCTCCCATTCAGTCATAACTTCAGTATTCAGCAAAATAAAGGTCAAGTGTGGTTCTCTCATTACAGAGATAATTGGTGGTGGTTTAACCTGAGAGTTACCCATGTCACAGCAGAAGCTGAGATGGAGCTTCATGGCAATTCAGGTAGTGCAGGAATTGAACCCACACTGTTTGTATTATTTTAGATTGCAAACCAGTTAACTGAGCTAACTGACCCATTCAGAGCAGTCACTGCAGTTTTTTACATTGAAACTTCTGTAACTTCTAATGAGTGTATGATAAAAATGGTTAACAAACTAAGTCTCTTCTCAGCAATATCCTAGTTTGAAATATGTCATTTCAAAATTAACGTGGGAAGATTCAGTGTTCAATGATGTCTGATTCAAGGAGATCTTTTACAATGACATCCCTAATTAACCCTGGCCTATTACAAAATGCGCAATCTAAAATAGCTTTGTCACAGCATATGTTCACAACATAGTTCCAGAGAAAATTGTCAAAAAAATTCTACAATGTTACGTTCTAGATTAATTTTCACACAGGCTTGACTAATTTGGCAAAGGTAAAATCACAAACATCTAATGAATTGTGTTCGTGCCAAGCTCCGTTCATTTCATGTTTAGTGTTAAAATTGTATAACCACTGTTAGAGGGCCTACGAACAATTTCTACCTGCATTTTCTGACCTTACTACTCCAAGTTTCCTTACATACTGATCCTACATCCTGTAAGTTCTAATCGAAGATCCTATTTAACTAATTTCCATCTGTTACGATTTGACCATTATTAAGGCTTCATATTTAATTGTTTGAAGATTTCAGTTTTGAAGGATTGTGGAAAAATGAAACTGCTTCAAATCTGTGGAGCTAGCTGGATTCTTTAAAAGGGATTAATAAAAAGGCATTGGAACTTCTTTTTCAAAATGGTCCTTCTGGGAAATCACATGATTAGCAAATTGTTTGGTCTCACTTTTCAGAAATCACCTGCCTTGGTTTAATGGCTGTCATGGTTTAATAGTGGTTCGGAGATAGTAGGAACTGCTGATGCTGGAGAATCTGAGATAACAAAATGTAGAGCTAGATGAATACAGCAGGCCAAACAGCATCAGAGAAGCAGGAAAGTTGATGTTTCAGGTCGAGACCTCTCTTCAGAAATTGGGGAGGAGAAGGGGGGGCTCTGAAATAAATAGAGAGGGGGAAGCAGATGGAAGATGAATAAAGGAGCTGACTGGTGAAAAGGACGCAGACAGGTCAAAGAGGTGGGGATGGAGCCAATTAAGGTGAATGTAGTTGGGGAGTTAGGGTGGGGGTTGGACAGTTGTGTGTGTATTAACATTTCTGCATCTTTGTTGAATAAGTTTTGTTTTACAATGAATCACTTCTTAAGGTAATCTGGTTGATTGATCACTTTATTGCAAATCTAATAAAGAAAAAGCATATGATTGGCTACATAGAAACGGGATTGAACTCATATTGTGGTCTGTGGAGTAATCAGGCTAGAGAGAGGGATGGTGCACTTCTCCCATTTCACTCCAAAAAAAAAGAATTTATTATTTGTGCTCACCCCATATTCTGTCCAGATCTGCTTGTCTTTTCAAAAAGTTGTGCACACTGTAATATTTATTTCCCAACATTTGCCACCTTGAAATCATGCCTCTATAATTGTAATTAGATCTAAACTATTTTTCTGTCTATCTTATTGCAGAACGCCCAAATGTTTTTATAACATGACTACAATTTTATTTTTTAAATTATTAATCCCTGCAAGGATCTGACTTTGTCTGATGTAATGTTACCATTGCATTCTCTGTCTCACTCAGCTTGTCTTTACCCATACTGAGATTATTTTCTATTGCTTCAACTTTTATTTGTTGGATTTCTAAAACTTCCTTGATCTGAACTCTGAATTTTTAGTGCTGTTTTAGTTTCAAATAAATTTTCCAAGATCTGACCACATTTCCTCATATGTTCTCATTCATTTACGCAATCTGCCCTTTCACTTTCCAATTGTCTCCTTTCACCCTTCCCATCATGATTTAGTTTAAAACTCTCTCTACAGCCCTGGTTATACAATTTGCTAGGGTACTGACCTTAGTGCAATTCAGGTGAAGACTGGTTTATTTCTTTCTTTCCCCTGTAGTGGTACCATGAATTGAAACCTGAAATCTTCATTTCTGAAAGAGACTGTGGCCCCAGTAGCAAAGTCTGCCCCGCAGCTCTGAAACCACTGACAGAGATTTCTCCTTCAATTGCCTGGACCCTATAAAGAGAAAAGGTCCTTATTCCCTTGCTAAATACCTCAAAAAAGAATTGCCTTTTGTTTTCCTTGCAGCCACAGGAGAGGCCACCTCTCTCATTGCAAGTGCCGAAAATGCAGAGCAGTTGACCTTCTGATTGGGTCTACAGCAGAGCATGCCAGTCTATCATTCTTACTTGAAACCTTTGAGGGCTTCACAAATAAAATCAAGCAAAGTTGGCATATAGCTCCATTTGAGATAACTCTGGCCACTAACACTTTCTATCTCCACAGATGCTGCTCAACCTGTGGGGTATTTCCAGCAGGTTCTGCTACATTTCTTGTTTTCTACTTCTGCAAGATCTTGCTAATGTCTCAAATATCGTGCGGAGGAAACATTTTGTAATGATGTACAGAATATGAAGAATGGGGATAGTCAATCAGTAAATTTACTTGTTATAACAGGGTCTGCAGAGGGACCTGGGTCTTTAATATTTTTTAACTTATTTGACCAGTCTGCTACCTGATGAAAAAACATTTATATCCACATTGGAAATAATAAAGAATCTGCAGTCCCTTAAGACATGTTGGGACAATTGACTACATTAAAGATATGAAATAAATACAAATTTTAATGTGGTTTTGGTTTTGGAGAGATGGTTGTGGTGCAGTGATAGTGTCCATACTTCTAAGTTAGCAGGTCTGGATTCAAGTCCGACCTGCTCCAGTGGTACTAACATCTCTCAGCATTATAGGCAATATCTATAATGGCAATTCAAATGATTAAAATTAATAGGCTGTCTAATCTTCATTACTGTGAGTGTTTTATAAAATCTACTTCAAAATTGATACAATTAAATCCCACTTTGTATTGTAAATTAATCTTTGACATTAAATGTCGCTATTTCAGCAGAAAATCTCTAATTAAAACTGCAATTAATGGAGGAAATGAACTATTGCGACCTAATTAAGGACTTAGCATTTATTTATTTTTAGAACTAATCACATGGAATCATTATTGACCCATTTTCTTTGCATAAATGGTCCTTTTGACCGGTGATCAGAACTTGACGAAATATTCTGAAATGCTTAAATTCTTTCCGTTCACTGATCTCCATCATCACTAAAATGCATCACCTCACACTCCCTTGTATTACATTCCATCTGCCACTTGTCAGGTTATTCTTTTAACATATCTACGTCATTTGATCAGAAGTATATGAGCGACACCTTGTTCTGAAACAGTATCCCTTAGTCATAAAATGTTAGGACTCCAGCACTGGTCTCTGTGCCACTTGTTTTATAATCAGAAAATTACCCATTTCTGCCCACCCTGTTTCCTGTTAGCTACCCAATCCTCTATGCGTGTCAATATGTTATCTCCTACGCCATCAGCGTTTATTTTATGCGATAATCTTTCATGTGTCACCTTTTCATGTACAGGTATCTTCCGGAAATCTATATATTATACATCTACCCAGGTCTCCTTTTATCTACTGTACAAGTTCCTTCTTCGAAGAACTCCAGCAAAATGTTGAAACATGACTTCCCTTTGGAACACCATTTGGACCCCGCCAGATTGCCAAGAATTTTTCGAATTGCCCTGCTAAATTGTCTTTGATAATAGCTTCTAACCATTCATCCTGTGGCTGAAATTAAACAAAGTAGCCTATAGCTTCGTGTCTCCTGTTTTCAGAAGGCTGCGTTTTCTGACACCAGGCCATGCATGCTACGCATCATGTTAAGTTGTACATGTGCAATCAAATGGCTTCCTGGAAGCATGGGTGAGGACTCCGGATAGTGGAGAGGGAAACTGGGGTTACGCAGAAACAGTATAGAGGGGAAGCAAGATGGAGGAGGAGGAAGAGATGGGTGTGGGACCGGGCTGACGGTGGGTAGACAGGGGAGCCAGAGATGTGACAGGCAGGGGCGATGGACACTAGGGATGGGGATGGGTAAAAAGTGTGATTATTGTGAGAGAGAGGGTCAGTGGAAAGGAGGGAGGAGGAGAGGGAACCAGAGTGGGTAGTACAGGGGGAGGGAGAGGGATGGGTAGAGGGCTTCAGTGCTCCTGAACTTTCCTTGCCCAGGCCCCTCTCCCTGGCTGTTGGACCACTCTCCTCACTGCAGCAGGCTTCTCCTGCCCCTCCTCCCATGTCCTCACTCTCTGCAGCTGAAACCCATTACAAAAGCGCACATCCTTCCCTGCTTATGCAGATTGTCATATTTGCACATGAGAATGTTTTGAGTTTGGAACCTTGCACGTGCGTGTTCTTGAATAAGAGCCAATGCGTAGTTGTTCATACTTACAGGTGTCAGCAAACACAGCCTTTTGAATAAAGGAGTAACATTTGCTGTTAACCGTTAGCCCTAGAATAATTGATTGATCGTCCTGACTATACAACACATTTACAAGCTTAGTGACATCAGAAAATTTTGCAATTTCTCTCCATATTCCCCAAAGTCCAACTCCCATATTTACATAAATAAATATACATATAAATATCTAAATATAATACAGTTGGCCTAGAATTGACATTTTGATTCATTGATTAATTGATTTGTTTTCACCTGTGCCGAGATACAGAGAAAAGTGCTGTTTTGTGTGCCATATGGTAGATTGTACCATACAAAGTACAAGTACATCAAGGTAGCAGGACAGAGTGAATTGAGGTTTAGAAGAGTAGAACAATTATAAGATATGTAAGAATAAGATCTGCTGCAGACAGCTCACAAAATTCTGCCTCACTCCACCAAAGACTTATATTCTCCAATTGAAAAGACTCTGTTTTCTGCCCTTAATGTCTATTTTATCCAAGCTGATACTGACTCTCCCATTGCATGAAACTAAATTTTTGAAACCAATTGTTTATCAAATAATTTCTTAAAATCCCCCAATGCATTACCTTCATTGAACTTTTCTGTTACTTTATCAAGCTGTTCAGTTAATTAAGCATGGTCTGCCTTTACAACTCTATGCCGACTCACCTTAATTAACTCTAATGTTTCCAAGAGTCTGTGTTTTTTCCCTGAGAGTTGTTTCTAAAACATTACACATCACTGATTTTCTCCACCACCCCAATCCTCTCCAGGAAATTTTGGAAGATTGTTACAAACTGTATGTTATCACCATCTGTACTTCCTTTAACAATCTGGAATTCAAACCATCCAGTCTGCTCTTCTGTAAGTACTACCAAGTTTCACAGTTTGTTTTGCACACTAATTTTCACCTGACCCATCACACTGCCATCTTTGCTATCATCAGGTGGGAGACCTTTATTTCCTAATGTATGTAGCAATAGTAAGTGTTATAATTGTAACCGGAAAAGTGTGTTGATGATGAAGCCTCATTACTCCAAATCACACCTTTAGTATTACTCGTATAAATGTGTTAATACAATCACCAAAATAACCCTTGTATACTTTTATACAGCACTCTCACTCTCCAATTCAGTGAATATATGGCTTGCAGTTCATGAATACACAGTGCTCCCGCTTTCCAGTTCAGAGGATGCTCAGTGCCGGATCACTGTAGACCCCTTTTTGTCTCCCCCTACAGTATCGGTAGGGTCCCCCATTCCTCACTTTCCACCCCACCAGCTCTGCATCCAAATAATCATGAGCTGCCATTTCCACCATCTCCCGTGGAATGCCAAAGCCAGAGACTATTCCCCTTCCCTCCCTTGTCACCATTTTACAGGAACTATTCCTTCTGGGACACCCTGGTCCTTTCCTCTTCCATTCCCAAAACTCCTTTCAGCCACACAGAATCTTCTCACACAATTGCAGAGGTTGTAAGACCTGCCTGTTTACTTACTCCCTCCTCACTTTCCAAGGATCCAGCCACACCTTCCAGGTGAAACAGTGATTTACTTGCATTTCACTTGATTCAATCTACTGTATTCACTGCTCACAATGTAGCCTCCACTAAAGTGGGGAATCAAACTGAAGACTGGGTGAATGTTTTACAGGAGACCCACATTCTGTCTGCAAAAATGACCGCGAGCTTCCAATTGCGTCCCACTTCAACACAATATTGTTCTCCCCAGCCAAAAGTTCTGTCTGCAGCTTGTTGCAGTGATCCAGCGACGCTTAGCGTGAGCTAAATGAACAGCACTTCATTTTCTCTTTAAGGACCATGCAGCCTTCAGAACTCAATATCAAGTTCAATAATTTTAGAGCCTGAACACCTTCTTCCGTGTCCTTTACCCATTCCCACACTCCAGGCCCTGCCATCACATGACCTGCTTTCAGCACAGTTAACCCATTTTCAACTACTTATGGTTCCCATCTGCAACTTTTCTTTCTCCCTGACTTTTCCATCCCTTTGTCTGCCTAACTGTCTTTCACTCCCTCTTCTGGCTCTGTCTCTACCCATCACTTATTTCTTTACCTCCCCCCACCGCCACACCACCACCACTGCCTATCTTCAGCATATGTACCACCTTCTCCTCACTACTACAAATTCTGAAGAAGGGTCACTGGACCAGAAATGTTCATTCTGTTTTCTCTCTACAGATGCTACCAGATCTGTTGAGTTCATCCTGCAATTTCTGCTTTTGTTCAGATTTATAGCATCCTAGATTTATTATGTTTGGAAGTGGACATCAGAAAAGGGAATAAAAAGGCAGCAGTTTTGATGGGCAGATAAAACAATGACCAAACTTCGACAGTTATTTCACTATAAGGAGGATGAATGATACAGACAGGAACGTGACTATATCCGAAGATGTGACAGAGCCTGAAATACCAGCTGAAGAAAATAGATTCACTAAGTCCCATGACCCTGTTCTCCGGGGTGTCATAACCAATTATGATATTTCATTTTAGATACAGGAAGCTTCCTTAGAGTGTCCACATTGAATGGTCCATTTAGGAAGTCAAAGCATTCACTCAAAAACTGAATTAAATATCATTCAAAGAATCTATTTCAATCACAAAATTAATGGTGAAAACTACAATTAGGAGTGTGGACTATAATTTCTGACAAACAGTTCTGTTTGTTATTCTGTTTCGCCTGCAAGCTCTTCAAAACATTACTCATTTCACTGCTAGAGATGACTTTAGTGACTGGTGAAATCCTGTTGGAGTTCAAAGTCACAAAATCTCTGAGAATCATACAGACGTTTGTTAGTTATTTGAGGAGGCAAAGTGGAGTAAGCTTGGATTGACCCATAGAAACACGGCGAGAAAGAGTAACAGTACTGCAGCCATATGCTTGAACATGTTATTGTGAACATTATTAAAATGTGGACTAAATTTTATGGCAGGCAATGAAAAGTTTAGCTCGCCTCATAATTTTCTTGTCTTGACAGAACACATTGTTAAGTTTGGTCCATTTCTTGTCAACTGAATTAAACATTATGGAAGCAGTGAATCTGCGAAGTCTTCATATTTGTTGAGAACAACATATGATGAATGCTTTGAGATTATGCCTGAAAAAGTAAGAGGATGTATTTTGGACGATGTCAGAAAACAGGATACACCAATTTGCCTCAGAGATAATGGGAACTGCAGATGCTGGAGAATCCAAGATAATAAAGTGTGAAGCTGGATGAACACAGCAGGCCAAGCAGCATCTCAGGAGCACAAAAGCTGACGTTTCGAGCCTAGGCCCTTCATCAGAGAGGGGGATCGGGAGAGGGTTCTGGAATAAATAGGGAGAGAAGGGGAGGTGGACTGAAGATGGAGAGAAAAGAAGATAGGTGGAGAGGAGAGTATAGGTGGGGAAGTAGGGAGGGGATAGGTCAGTCCAGGGAAGACGGACAGGTCAAGGAGGCGGGATGAGGTTAGTAGGTAGGAAATGGAGGTGCGGCTTGAGGTGGGAGGAAGGGATGGGTGAGAGGAAGAACAGGTTAGGGAGGCAGAGACAGGCAGGGCTGGTTTTGGGATGCAGTTGGGGGAGGGGACGAGCTTACTGATGCCCAATGGGTTCCACTCGGGTCATTCAACTCCTGGCTTAATTACAGCCAAGGTATGGACTAAAGAGCTGAATTCCATGGTGAGGAGAGAGGTGACTGCCCTAGACATCAAGGCCATATTTGTCTTAGTGTGGCATCTAGCAAAACTAGTATCAACAGGAGTCAAGGGAAAACTCTTAGCCGGTTGAATTTACAAGATGCATCACAGAAAGTTACCACATCTTCTTCAATTGCACCTTCCAAACCCACAAACACTAACATCTAGAAAGACAAGGGAAGAAGATAAAAGGAAACATCACCTATCTGGAAGTTCCCCACTAAGCCACTCATAATCTTCACTTGGCAATATGTCACCATTTCTGCACTGTTGCTGGGTGAAAATCCTGGAATATCCTCCCTAAATGGCATTGTAAGTCAATCTACAGCACGTGGACTGCAGTGTTTCAAGAAGGCAGCTCACCACTACCATCTCAAGGAAAAATTGGGGTGGACAATGAATGCTGGCTCAGCCCACATACCTTAAAAGAATTGTAAAGAAAGCTAACATGCCAGGACAGTAAAGTGGCATGCAGCAAAACCTTTTTGAAAAGAATAAGTATGCTATAATTCCATGTATTTGATATTCACTGAATCTTCTTGGCTGTGTTGCAGTCAATTGCTGCCTAACTGCAGTAATTTTTGTTGCTGTTTGCAACAAAATACACATTCTGCTGATCAAAATGCTGCACAGTACTCAAGTTATTTTGAGGCACTGATTCCACCGTACCAAAGTACATCTCTGACACGCAGTGGGGAACACACGCAAAAGCTTCTTGAGCCATAGCTGAGAGATATGGTTTTACTCACCTTCACACTGAGACAGTGAAAATGTTGCTAGGAGGGACGACACTGGCATTTTGCAGGAGGAATAAGATTTTGTTAGTGTTCATAGTAGTTCATGTAAGAACTTTGGAATTATTTGTTGAATCAGCTCCAGAAAACCAGAAAAACCCTACAGGTTGCACAGATAGCCCTCAGTACACAGGCAAAGAATTATACGTCACTCTCTCACTTCTTGAAAATAAACCAAGAAATATTTGTTGTTATTGAATGTAAATCAAAATGTTTGATATTTCAATTTCAATTGCCTTTCCATTGGAATTGTAATCTTTATTTGTGAAAGCTAAGGGTCTCAGAAGCTTAACATTATTTAAATTCTCATCATGTCATAATCTTGCCCTGTAGCACTTACCCTCTCCAGGTCAGAGGATGCATAATGTTTAGCATTAGCACTATTGACCTCAGAAAGAAAGGTCTTATGAGTTGCTGCAGGAATTTTAACTCAAGCTTGAAAATTTTCAAATCAATGCATTGGTAGATCATAGGACAATGTAATTGAGCAAATAAAGGAGCTGAGGGTGATCTTGTTGAAAGTTAGGATATCGGTATTTTGGATGAGCCAAAATGTACTGTGGCTGTGAATAGTACAGATGCATTAAAGGGGAATCACGACAAGCTCTTGAGGGAGAAGGGAACAGATAGCAGCTTTGGTAAATCTAATTGAGAAAAGATAGGAAGACGCTTGAGTGGTGTATCAACACTGGCATGGATTAGTTGGAGTTTAAGAAAAGCCTGATTCTGTGCTGTATATCCTATGTCCCATGTGGAAGATAGTTTGGCCAAGTATGTAGAACTTGATGTAGTTGGCATTATTCCCATTCCCTGGTCTTAATCCCACTGTCTGAATGAATTGTTGACTAGGAGCACAGAACTGAATTTGACATGCCCCCAAGTGAGATTTTGGTGGGGCTAGCTCAATAAAGGTCTGCTAATGGGAGCAATGTCCATGTAAGATCCATAGCTCAATGTCTGATAGGACCACAGGACGCTCTTGAGAGGAGGCCACTGTGCTTTTTAAAAATAATTCATGGGATAATTCCATCACTGGGTAGGCCTTTATTGCCCATCCCTAAACAATGTTTAAAAGGCATCCGGATGGGTACGTGACTCGGAAGAGTTTAGAGGGATGTGGGCCCAACGTTGACAATGGGACTAGATTAGTTGAGGATATCTGGTCATCATGGATGAATTGGACCGAAGATCCTGTTTCCTTGCTGTATATTCTCTATGACTCTAAATATATACATAGGAAAGGTTTGGAGGGATATGGGCCAAACGCAGGCAGACGGAACTCATTTTGTTTGGGAACATGGTCAGTGTAGACTAGTTGAACCAACAAGTCTGTTTCCATGCTATATGACTGTATGATGCATTGTTGTATATCTAGAGTCACATATAGACCAGACCAAGTAAAGAAGGCAGATTTCTTTCCTTCAAGGATATTAGTAAACCAAATGGGTTTTTCCAACAATCAACAATGATTTTGTGTTTATCGTTAGATTTTTAATTCCAGATCTTTATGAAATTCAAATTTCATCATCTGGCATGGTAGGATTTGAACCCTCATCTCCAGAACATTACCCAAGTCTCTGGATTAACAGTCCAGTGATAAAACCATTATGTCTATGGGTAGGAGAATGAAATTACACTTGAGGTAGTTTAAAAATAAAATGTAGCTAGGGCAGCTGGGCCAGTATTGTGGATAGGATATTCTGCCACAGGGAGGTGTATGGTCATTGAAAGTGAAAGGGAGGAAGAGTTTAAGTTCAGTGTCAATGGCCAACACCACCTAACTATCACCACCCAGCACACCTCTCCACCTCTTCCCCAGCCCACTACATGCCTTCCAATGCCTTACATCAGCAGGTGGTCTGTCTGCTAACTGGAACAATGTGTGAAGATTACGTTCCAAAGACACTGCTGTTGGCCTAATTGTCAACTACTTTATAGAAAATAGGCCAGATCACATTGACAGATCTGCATGTTGCTGGCTGTGTGAAATTATTGGCAAGCTCACCATTGAACCCATTGTCTTCGTACAATGAACATCCAACCCTTTGTTCTTGGATAGGATGGAGATTGAAACTAGGAGATGATTAAGGATCGATTCTCGGTGGACATGACAAGTAATAGTGAGGCTGTCAGAGGAGATGCCATTGTAGGTGATTCTCTAGTGATGACTGGTTGAGTTATGGTGAAACCAAGCCAAGGCATTCCCACTCCCACTCCAGGGGAGAATGGAGCAGAGGCAATGAGAAAAATAATGTATTAGCTGTAATTTAAACAGACTGAAATCATAATGAAGTGGAATGATGCTCTATGGCCAAAGTCATAAAAAATGTTACTTTTGACATTAAATGCTGACCAAGAAGTTCAAACATTATCTTGCAGGGAGGGTGGCAGACAGGAATCTGGCCAGGAAATTACAATGTTATTTTCTATTCCATAGTTGTGCGTACCCCAAAGTGGCTGCAAATGTCAGTTGACTAGTGTTCATATTTTCACTGCTCTAGATGCTGCCCAGTGTGAGTCATTCTGGATACCAGATCGTTCCAAAGTCTAAAGGAATAATTTCTCTCTATCAGTGACAGCTCAGGCTCACTAAGGAAGTGCTTTCTGATTTGTGACACCCACTGCATGTGGAACAGAATCCTGAAGGAAGTTTTGCCAGTGTCTTTAAGGTGAGAATGGCCACAAACTCCTCATGCTAGTTTCTTCCAGGCTTGAGTAGGCAACAAAATCAACGTCGTGCAGTTTGCTTTTCAATGCCTTATAAGGGAGATAATTGATACTCTCAATGCAAAGTGAGGGGAACGTATTGCACTCCGCTCTTTCCAGAAGGAGACAGACAGAGCTTCGTCAGAACAGTGAACTTTTCCATGGTGCAGATTAACTGAGCACTCAACTAAGCACATGTGGCTTTCGGAAGGCTGCAACTGAATGCAGGGATTCATCACAGCCATAAAAAGAATTCCACTCACTCAATGCCCAGTCACTTTGTGACTCTGTTCAGAATCCCATGCAGTTCAATGCCCATTATCATGATGCCTTTATTCTGTGACAGAGCACTATACAATGTGGCAATGTAGTGGCTTTAAGCGGTTATTTTAGTCTGGTTTCTTTTAGAGAGAGATTGGGGAATAGATGCCAAGCAGTCTATGAAAAGATAAAGAACTTGTGAAGCCTTGAGTTTTTTTTAAATTGGAACAATAGAAGGAGCCTGAATGAGCTCTCACCAAACCTGGATTTTTCATTTTCTCAGCAGCAACTGTTACTGGGGTCTCAGCAGCGTTGAAAGGCAGTGAATCCCTGCTACACTCTCTCTCTGAGTTTTCTCTGAATATCTTCCCTCCTGGGCTGCTGGAGTTTCATGTGAAATAATTCTGTGTTCTGAATTTGCCCTTTGTCAAGGATGTATTTATTGGATGTTATTACATTGGAACAGTTACTATTTTGTAGTAATATAACCTATTATTGTTAAGTTTTCCAAAAGAGTCAAGTTATTCCAAGCTCCTCTTTCTTTGTTATATTTTGATGATAGTGTTTGAATAAATTGTGTTTTGCTTAATATTGAATGGTTCAACCAGTTGAATTGCATTTGGAACACAGCATCTCACATTTACCTTTTAAAATAAGAAAAAGTTAAGATCTAGATTACCTTCTTAATACGTGTTGAAGGGTTCTGGTCCATTACAACATTCAGCATCTGAGCCAGCACTAAAAAACCAGTTGGCAGCTTTTGGTTAATATGAGCTTTGACAGACCATCCAACTCGTGACTCCGGCCAATGCACCTATAGAAGGCATGTATATAAAGAGAACTGCATTGCCACATGAAATGTCATTGAAGACACCATTAAAATTTTTAAGCAACATTTCTGCTGCCTTGTCAGCTCTGGAATAGCCTTGTAGAACTTGGCAGGAAGCTTATCACAGCTCCTTAACTACTGCATCCTGCACAACCATGTCAGTGGAATGTGAACAAATAATAAAAAGACCATTGTTTCCTCCAAGTTAGCTCTGACTCACAGTTTTTTGGATTATTGTCTTCCATTACATCACCTCCAGTGGCCACACTTCACATGTGTAGGTAGAAAATAACTGTGGGCGGGTTGTTTTGTTCTCTGGAGGATACTCAATGGGTTTTTACTCAGCACATCATTGGGGAAACAACATCTAAATGATAATAAAGTGTGAAACTGGACGAACACAGCAGGCCAAGCAGCATCTCAGGAGCACAGATGCTGCTTGGCCTGCTGTGTTCATCCAGCTTCACACTTTATTATCTTGGATTCTCCAGCATCTGCAGTTCCCATTATCTCTGATACAATTTTAACATCTAAATGATTTTCTTTTTACCAGTCGTGATTTATTTAATGATTATTTCACCCATACTATGTTCTTTTATCATTTAAGAATTTAAGAGGAGGTGTTGGCTATTCAGACCTTCAAGCCTGCTCCATTATTTTAGGTTTATAGTTATTTCAATGCCACTTTCCTGCTCAATTCCCATATCTCCCATATTAGTAACTAGAAATCTATCGACCTCAAAGTTGAAATTAATGACTAAGGTCTCTGCAGTAGAGAATTCCAGGCATACGCTGCCCTCTCAGTGAAGAGATTCCTCCTCAGATCAATTAATAATTAAGTTATTCATATTGTAATGATTTATTATTTTATCATTGAAACACTTTCCTACAGATTTTTGACATAGATTATCATGATTCACACCCTCATTAAAAGTTTGCAACTCCACCCTGCTTTATGTGACATGGTGGTAATATGTAGTACTCAGAGAAACCTTCATGTTGGTAACTTGTTAATGTGCTGCCTGTGATTTTTTGTCAATTCTATTTATAATACCATAATACCATCTTAACATCAATATAAGGTGACAATTTTGAGCAGCAACATCTTAGGGCTGGTTCCTGGGGATTCCATTGCTCACAGATACCGAATTAGAAAGGATATCATTAGCAAATACGTGAACTATGCTACCTGCTTATTAATTAATTATCTAAATATCCACCATCTGAGCTAATCAAACCAAGAAATTCTTACAATCCCAAAGAATATCTATTTCCACCTTGGTATCATTTCATTCCCTACTGCTACCCAATTTGCTGCTGACATCCTCATCCATGCCTTTCTGGATTTGACTATTTCAACACTAGTTGGCTGCCCCACACACTCCCATCCTACTCCATTCAAAAACCTCAGCCATATCATAGCCTGTAGAGATTTATATGTATTAGCTTTCAATGTCCCAACACTACTACATTGAAATTCTCATCCTCCTGTCAAAATCCCTCTTTGGCCGTATCCTTCTCTACTTTTATAACAGATTCCATCCTACTGCTGTCCAGGAATCTGGGATTCTAGGTATCTAATACCTATTGGTCAGGTCAGCGGGGTTTTGGAGGTCAGCAGTGAGTTGGGTTTTAGATTCCAAGTAATTGTCCATCAGAAACTTAAGATTCCCAGATAATTCCTGATTAGATAGTGTGTTGGGATTTCTGAGGGTCCTGACAAATACCTCTCAGGGCATGCAGCTGTAACAGTTATCTTTAAATTGGCAAAATTTCATTCTTATTTCAGCTTTTCAAAACTTGCAGTCATTTCCTTTTAATTTTATTATTCTTAGGTACGCATCTGTTCATTTCCCGTCAATTAGTCAAATTGGAAGGAAAACATGACTGCGAGCTTCCCCTCATCCATAGCTCTATCTAAAATTTTCCACTGGATGTAAAAGAATCTGGCCACAATAAGGTGTTGTAAAGTTTTAAAATATCATTGAATGATTATGAGAGTTCAAGTGAAAGAAAGTGTACCTCAGCTTACGTCTATGAGGGTAACTCATGATGAGATGGTTTCACTCTTAACATCACAAAACTTACCACAGGTTTATACATTAATAAAATGGCTTTGAAAATCATCACAGTGTAAATCATCTAAATGGAATGATTAGTAAATCACTTTTACGTCGATAGCCCTAAATCACAGTCAACTGTATCTTAAAAAAACTGACTAAGCCCAAAACTGAATTATAATTCAAACTTTAACCTTGAAACATAAATGAGTCATGAAAATTGATCCTTATGGCTTGCAATACACTGGTGCTTTGAAATTAAAGGGCAGGGGCAGGAAGTATTTAATGTTTTGGCAAAGATCTGTAGCTTGTGTTGTGGATACTTCCTGCAGTTGTTGACTTGCTCGTCAAGCTGGCTTGTTGTTGTTTAGAAATTTTGTCACCATGATAGGTGACAACATCAGTGGAGCCTCCGATGAAGTGATGTTATTCTACTCTGCTTGGAATTTATACTGTCCGCTCCGTTATGGTGAGCAGTGTCATTTCCAGTTTTGATCATATGGGTTTGCATATGGGGTCCAATTCTATATGTTTGTTGATTTAAAATGTGGGTGGAGGACTGTGCCTCTCGGAATTCCCGTGCATATCTATGTTTGGCTTGGACTACTATGGCGACCTTCTCCCCGTTAAATTGATGGCCTTTGTTGTCTGAATGTTAAGGAGCATTCATCATGCTGTTTTGCTGCTAGCTGATGTTCATGTATTCTGATGGCTAGTTTCCTTCCTGTCTGTCTGATGTAATGTTTGCGGCAGTCATTGCATGGTATTTTGTAAACCACGTTTGTTCCGTATGTTGTGGGAATGGGGTCCTTAATCCTTGAAAGTGTTTGTCGTCGAGTGGCTGTGGGCTACTCTGATTCCTAGTGATCTTAGGAGTCTTGTTGTCAGTTCCGATACGTTCTTGCTGTAGGGCAGTGTTGCCAGTGTGTTAGGGCATACTGTGCCCTCCTGTTGTTGTCTGTTTTGTCAGCATCTGTGGATGAATCTTGGGGATATCTGTTTAAAGCGAGGATCTTATACAAGTGTTCTTCCTCTTTCTTGCGTAGTTCTGGAGTGTTGCAGTGTGCCCTGGCCCACTTAAATAGGGTCCTAATGCAGCTTTGTTTGTGGACATTTGGGTGGCTGCTGTGGAAGTTGAGGATTTGATCTCTATGGGTTGCTTTTCAATGTTCTGAGGTTTGGAACTCCCCGTTGGTCATATGCTCAACTTTAACATCCAGAAACGGAAGTTGATTGTTGTTTTCTTCTTCCCTTGAGAATTTAATCCCTGTGAATATGCCGTTGATGAGTTGGTGGGTCTCTTCTAATTTATTGTGTTTAATGATGACAAATATATTGTCTCCGTACAGGATCCACAGTTTAGGTTGGATGATAGGGAGGGTGGTGTGTTCTAGTGTTTACATGACTGCTTCTGCAATAAGTCCTGAGATGGCTGATCCCATTGGTATACCATTAATCTGTTTGTATATCTGACCATTAAAGACAAAGTGAATGGTGAGGCAGAGGTCTAGTAATTTAATTGTGCTGTCCTTGCTAATGAAGCTGCTGGTCTGCGTTGTTATTTCCTCTAGAATTGTGGCCATTGTTTCTTTGGCTAGTGGGATGGCGATTGATGTGAATAAAGCTGTAATGTCAAAGGATACCATAATCTCGTTGTCTCTGATTTTTATGTTCTTAAAGGTAACGGGAAAATCTTGGGTTGAGTGGACAGAATGAGGTGATCCATCTACTAGGTGTTTCAGTTGTAGGTCCTTGGCCAATTTGTGTGATGGTATGCCGATGCTGCTTGGCCTGCTGTGTTCATCCAGCTCCACACTTTGTTATCTTGGTCTGAGAGGGATGTCTGGTTTATGTACTTTAGGCAGTCCATAGAAAGAGGTTGTATTTGTGCCTTCTGGTTTCACTCTCATGAAGTCTGTCTTGGTTATTTGCCCTGCATTGGTTGCTTCAGTGTCTAGGTGACCCTATTACCCGGTTGCAGTGTTGGGTCTATCGCCACCTGTTGATAAATGGTTGTATCTGCAAGCAATGTATCTGCTTTCTTAATGTAGTCTGGTTTTCATAATGTTGGTCATGCGCCTTTGTCTGCTGGTAACATTATGATGTTCTTGTCTTTCTTGAGTTTATCTAGTGCTTTTCCTTCTGCTGTGGTCAGATTGTCCCCTTTGTTCCTTCTGTGTAGTGTGGGGATTATAGTTTGTCGGATGATTTGCCGCATTTCATCCGTGAATTTAGTATCTTTTAACGTATTCTCCAGAGTGGTCTGTTCATATCTTTGTGGTTATAACTCAGTCCATGTAATAGGACAACTTTCTCTGTTACTGTGAGTAGTCTGTTGGATAAGTTTCTTATCTACGTGTCGGGTTGGTGTTCGTCCTTGTCTATGTGGTGAATCAGTTTGTTTCTCCTGTAGGGCATGTCTCTTTTTAGTTTTGCTTTTGTGTTGATTGATGGTGATGGCCTGTTCTAGGATTGTAGTCCATTGCTGGTCCGTAGAGTTTAGATACTGTGATTTTTGGTGCACAATTTCTCGTCCGTACCTGTGGAGTCTGTTATGGGCATCATTAATCATTGCTCGTGAGTAAAACGCCACCATCCCTCACATTCAGCCTAAACAATGGATCCGTACATAGCTGACATATTTCTCATCATTAACCGCAATAAATTAGAACAGATCCAATACCTCATTAACAGCATATTCACAGGGATTAAATTCATAAGGGAAGAAGGAAACAACAATCTACTTCCATTTCAGCGTGTTAAAGTTGAGCAATTGACAAACAGGGAGTTCCAAACCTCAGTATACAGAAAAGCAATGGATCATGGATGGATCAAATCCTCAACTTCCACAGCAACCACACTAATGTCCACAAAAAAAGTTGCATTGCATTACATCGGACAGATAGGAAGGAAACTAGCCATCAGAATACATGAACATCAGCTAGCAGCAAAATGGCATGATGAACTCTCCTTAACATTCAGACAATGAAGGCCATCAATTTAACTGGGACAAGGTCACCATAGTAGTCCAAGACAATCGTAGACACACACGGCAATTCTGAGAGGCATGGTTCTCCACCCATACTTCAATCAACAAACATATAGAATTGGATCCCATATACACACTCATATGATCAAAACTGGAAACAACACTACCCACCATAATGGACCATACAGCATAAATTCCAAGCAGAGTAGAATAACATGCTTCGTTGGAGGCTCCACTGATGATGTTACCGAGCATGGTGATGAAAGGTCTAAACAAAAACAAACCAGCTTGGCGAGCAAGTCAACAACTGCAAGAAGTATTGATTGAGTTTGGGGGATGGGAAACAACTGTCAATTTTACCTGGAAATTAGAATTACACAACATTATTTGGGAAATAAAGGGACACAGAGTTTCTGAAAACTGGGTACAATTGTCATATTTAAGAAATCCATTATCAATGTGAGAAGTATAAATATTAGAAGCACAGGTTGGATTTTTAAATTTGCTAACTTGCTTCAGCATCTCTTACTAATGTTTAGTCATTAGAGAGGAACAATGATTATCGTCTCTTTAACTTGGCTCAGAACCATGTCCATTCTCTCAGAGATTCAAGATAAAGGTTCCTTTAATATTAATGGTTATTGGGCTTAAATATTTTACTATAAAAATATTTGTATTCAAAAATTGGATTCTCTGCTGGAATTAGGATTGTATTTTCTAGATTTTCTGAAAATAATTAATGTTGCATTTAACTATGCCACCAAGTATGACTTGCATGATAAGTTCTTTAATAAATTTCTATACAGTTTAGAGATTGTACCATCTCACACAGTCTTCCATACTAATAGTCATGAATCCTATCTCTTTATACTCACTGGTGGTGAGATATATTACTGAGGAGATATCCCCAACCCTTGCAAGAGCTAGGATATTATAATCAGCCAAATCAAGTTGAAAGGCTAACTGGAGAAAAACAATATCCTCAGTTTGTCTCTCCCTTTTGAAGACAGTTAGACCAAATCTTCAGACTGATTAAATGTCTTAAGATTTTATTTCCTCAACTTCAAGATTGAGACTCAATGTCTGTGAAGTACTTTAGTTCCAGGACGGTGCCAAATAAGGTGCTACGATTATAATCCACCATAACTGTTACCCAAACATGCATATGAGTTAATGCAGAACTTTTTAATGATAATTACGTCCAAATGCATCTTTTAGATTAAGTAGGGAAGGAGTGGTACAAATATACAGATTTAAGTCTCTAGACACAGCAAGTTATTGATCAGGCCTTGAAGAATGTAAAGCAGAACTCTCCAAATATAACACTGAAGTTTAAAAATTTCTTACCTAAAATTCATATTAAGTCCTTCTGACAAAATGTTGGAATTGGCGAAGACTTTATATTTGGAAATTCAAACAATTGTTTGAAAGAGGAGATTTGCCTACCTCAATATGAGAACAAGCTAGTGTTTGTAAATTAAAAGGCTCTGATGCCAAAGGAGCCATTTGGTTTGATCCTTAGAATCAAGGAATACAATATGTCTAATGGGAAATTCAAATAGACGCAGCAAACCTACAATTTTCTTTAATGATAAAGTGCGCACCAACACAACTGGGGAGCGGACATGAGATGGGGACATATACTATTAAGCAATGGAGGAAAGTGGAGAAAGTCATTACCAAATTGCAGGACTTGGAGTAGAATCTGCTCCAGGCATCGAGGATTCTAGCTGAAGTGACAAATTCATGAAGAAACACATTATCTGAACCTTCAAGAAGGTTACAGGTTACTCAGAATCCTTTGTAATCAGTACCAAGAGGCACAAGATTAACCACATGCAAATATTGGAGGAACAGGACTTGCTGGTATTAGGTCAAACATGAAAACCACACTTTTTGCCCCTCAATGGAAGAAATCTAAGCTAAATCATGCACAGTGCTCATAAACCTGGAAACACGAACCTGAAAAATTAACAACTAGATAAAACAAAGCTTGATGAATTGGAAACCTTCTGCCAAGGCTGAAATGCCAAACATCTACAACAGTTCCTAGAAATTAGATTGATTGCAGACTTTGTTCCCCAATAAACCAGTGCAATAAATGGATTGAAGTGTGCACATGGTCTTTTAGTTCCTGTAATGTGTGCCACAAAAATCTACTTACAAATACTGCCCAAACTAAAGAATTGATGGATGGTTTCAAATTGAGCAAAATGCTAACACACATGATAACTGGGACATTATCTCCAGTAGCCTCGCCAACCAATACCAAAACATCACTGTCAGACCAGCCTGTGAGTGTATTTTAAATTATCTCAAGGATAAACAACAGACATTGGATAGTGCTGAATGAATAATCCAACCAATTGATGATTTATTAGAGCTATCCCAATTTAAACCTAAAATGACAAGAAATTGAAGCTGAAAATATCAGAGAACATACCTCTGTCATCCAAGACTCCTGACCCATGACACAGAACAACTCCGCCTGGACACAAGCCAATGACTCTGGATACCCAGGGAACTTTCTGGAAGGTCTATGTCCCCAGCTCACTAAAGTGAGGATCCTTCTCTGGAAAGACAGATATATTTATACCTATCCATTCACTTTTAATCTGACCCAGACTACTGAAGAACATGGGAGGATACCAACATGACTGGAACAGGAATGAAAATGATTTACAGGTTCAATGGGCCTGTCATCAAGATAATAAACAGACCAAAAAAAAACCCAGAAACAAGCCAAAATGATCAAAACTAAGACAAAAATTAAACCTCTTCACTTTGAAGAATACCAATCACAGCACTGAAGCCATGGGGCCCAGTCAAAAGATCTTGAGATCCCCATGACCCAGCAACATTGCACACCAATGAACTAACGGAGGCCCGATTTGATATGGGAGTTGATAACATCCTAACAGATGGCGGAATTTTAAGTAGACAGATTTGGGAGGCTCGATTTATAAAATTTCATGAGGGAGATTTACCCAAATAATAGAATTTTATAGAATATCTCTCACCATCTTGCACCATTACTACAATTACCAAAAATGGCATATCCCATCACTGTACGATGGTCAGGCATTATACATTATCTACAGATCTTAGCCAGGCCTGTAGAAGCATCCTCAGAAAAGGATGACAGGCAAAAACACATTCAGACTCAACTGAATCAAACTTGTCAAGAAGGAGAGAATAAAGAACAACTCATTAATAATACTATCTTCTTTGGCAACATTGTCCAACTCATCGTTAAACTCTATTACCTTGATACACAGAAACCCAGAAAACAATGAAAGCATTCCAAGATCACAAGGGAAAATTGTACCTCATGAAACCCAACTATGAATTAGAAAAACAAGTTGTCCTAGTCAAAAGAATTAATTAATTCTTGTTTAGTGTAGACAAACCAGATGGGAAGTACACATTACTGATTGATAGTACAGCCTTAAATAATGTGACTACACAAGAGACAAAATTCCACAGTCCTCCTCTCTGGAATCACGAAGGAGAAATATAAATCTTGCATTGATTTAGCAAATGGATTTTGGCCACATCCAATCAAAGAGACTGATCGGCTAAAATCAATTACAATTGGACCTGACAGTTAAAAATCACTCCTGGCCTACCCTCTGCAAACCTTTCCCAATACCTTTTACCTTATTTTATTTCTATCTGCACTAGTCTCCTAGCACTTACCTTGGTTTAAATTCCTAGTGCATGCTCAACGAGAAATTTATTTTTATTCTATGGACAGAACTATCAATGTTTCTGGACCAGATTGCATCAGTGATTTCAAAAGAACCCAATTCTCTTTTTTACTCATGTCACTGATCACTTAAGGGGCCTACCCCACAAGCTTTTAGTGTAGATACCAAAAAACCACTAGAATATATTAAGAGTTTCATTCAAACTCACTACTGCTCTAATAAACAACATCAAAAGGAGTCAACAAGATAGGGAAGAGGTGGAAATAATTGGAATTGGTGAAGGATTAAATTCATCCTATGAAGAGCAATTAACTACTCATCAATACATTAAAACTCTAAAAAAGACTACAAGCAAGTTTAGAACTCTTGAGTTTTGCTAGATCTCAATGCCAGACTTCTCGGAGCTCTCAACACACCTGTATGCCAGGGTGAGTGAAGGGGTGTAAAGAACAGAAAATTACCCAAAACTATGACAATTATTCCACTTGAGTGACACAGATGATCATAGATCTGGAACTGATTCCCCTTCAATATTCATGTCAGGACATTGTCTAAGTTCGTAGCTGCAATTTTCTACAATGCAAAGCAATATTCCCATTAGGTTAATTCTTACAACTTCTCCCATTTTTAAGATGATATATTAAATAAAAAGAATTATGGTCATGGTAAATCAATGCCTCATGACAGCAACAACACTTCAAGGGAAAATGTCTCATTGCCATCTATACTGAGATGTCTGACTTTAAATCAGCACTGCAGATGGCCTCTGATGGAAAAAGAGAGCTAATTAGACCCAATATGATAAATGGCATCATTCTTGACTGTCCTGCAACTTGTTTTTAAATTCTTGCCGTTGGGTATATGTTGAGAGCATCTCTCATCATGGGAGATGATGATACAGAGGAGGGAATCAAACAAACACACATGAAGACATTTACAGAATACTGTTGTGCCATTAACTATGATGCATCATCAATAACAACTAAATAACAGAACTCCTAACAGTCCTCAGATAATAATAGGGCCATGGACTTTTCAAGATACCATTTTTTTAATTCAGGGGTATTAATATCTCTACGCCATAGCTCAACACAATATGCTGAAGCATCAGCTGTTCAGTATTCTACTGAAATAGATTATTTTAAATGCATTCTAAGCTGTACAAATAACAGCCCTTGCAAAACAGAATACAACCAGGAACCAGTTTTCTGGGAACAAACAAGGTTTACTAGTCATGAGGGTAAAAGCAAACCATCATGCAATTCCCATAAATGGGCACAATGGAACAGTACACCTGGAAGGCAACAGTCTTGCAGATGAACAAGTGAAGCAGTTAATCTATATGATACCCCCTTGTCCCACCAAATTGAAAACACTACTAGGTCAGGAAGGTCAGCTAATCAGATTGAAGAACTGATTTAGGGTCAACTACATCACTGTGGTCTGGAGTTACATGTCCTGATGAGGCTGGCAGATTTCTTTCCTATTTGGGTGGCTCAGTGGCTAGCACTGCTGCTCATAGTGACAGGGACCCGGCTTTTCTTCCAACCTCATGCGACTGTCTGTGTGGAGTTTGCACATTCTCCCCTCGTCTATTTGTGTTTTCTCCAAGTGCTTTGGTTTTTCTCCTACAGTCCAAAGACGTGCAAGTTAGGTGGGTTGACTATGCTAACTTTCCGATAGTGTTCAGCGATGAGCAAGTTAAGTGGATTAGACATGGGAAATGTTGAGTTACAGGGATAGAGTTGGGGATGCGTGGGGTGGGGTGTGATGCTCTTCAGAGGGTTTGTTTACATTCGATGGGCCAAATGGCCCACTTCTACACTGTAGGATTTCCATGAGTCTAATTAGTAAACGAAATGAGGTTTTATGAGAATTGGCAACAGTTTCATGGTCACTATTCCCAAGTCCAGCTTTCAAATCCAGAATGATTACTTGAATTTAAATTCCACCAAATGTTGTGTTTCGATTTGATTTTGGGGCATGGGCTTGAGTCTCCAGATTACACATGGCATTTCTTCTAGATCACAATCTCTCCCTTGCACCAATTAAATTGTTGAAGGGAAACCAAGAAGGACTCCAAGTCACAAGTGAGAACAGCTTGTAAAACAAGTTCACAGGAGTATCAGATAAGCACGTTTTGGTGTCAGAACAGTAATCTACAAGTAGGCTTACCTGTGCTGATGTTAAAGGATGCTTATGACATATAAAATATAGGAAGGTCATTGTGAACGGTGAAATTCATAGAATCAAAGAGTCATGGACATATACAGCACAGGAACAGACCCTTCAGTCCAAATCATCTATGCTGACCAGATAACCTGTATAAAGCTAGTCTTAGAGATAATGGGAACTGCAGATGCTGGAGAATTCCAAGATAACAAAATGTGAGGCTGGATGAACACAGCAGCCAAGCAGCATCTCAGGAGCACAAAAGCTGATGTTTTGAGCCTGGACCCTTCATCAGATGAAGGGTCCAGGCCCGAAACGTCAGCTTTTGTGCTCCTGAGATGCTGCTTGGCCTGCTGTGTTCATCCAGCCTCACATTTTGTTATCCTAAAGCTAGTCTTATTTGGCCCATTTCCCTCTAAATCCTTCCTATCTATGTATCCATTTAGATGCCTGTTAAATGTTGTTACTTTCCAGCCTCCACTTCCTCCAGCAGCTCAATCTATGCATGCACCATCCTCTGCATGACAAAGTTGCCCCTTAGTTCTCTTTCACCTCTCACCTTAAACCTATGCCTTCTGGTTTTGGTCTCCCTCATCTCAGGGAAGAGACCTTGCCTGTTCACTCTCTCCATGCCCCTCATGATTTTATATACCCTTTGTAAGGTCATCCCTCAGCCTCTGATGCTCCAGAGAAAATAGCTCCAGTGTATTTGGCTTCTCCCTACAGCTCAAACCTCCCAACCCTGGCAACATCCTTGTAAATCTTTTCTGAACCCTTTCAAGGTTCATAATATCCTTCCTATGGGAGGGATACCAGGATTTCACAAAATACTCCAATCGTGATTGACCCAATGTCCTGTACAGCTGTAACATGACCTCCCAACTCCTATACTCAGTAAACTAACTCATAAAGGCAAGCATACCAAATGCCTTCTTCACTACCCTGTCTACCTGCAACTCTACTTTCAAGGAACTATGAACTTGCATTCCAAGGCCTCTTTATTCAGCAGCACTCCCCTGGGCCTTTCCAATAAGTATATAAGTCCTGCCCTGATTTGCCTTTCCAAAATGCAGCACTTCACATTTATCCAAATTAAACTCTATCTGCCATTCCTTAGTGCAATGGCTTATTGATCAAAATCCTGTTGTACTCTGAGTAACCTTCTTTGCTGTCCACTAAAATTTAAGTGTCACCTGGAAACTTATTAACTATATCTCTTATGTTCACATCAAAATCATTTATATAAATGACAAAAAGTGATGCACCCAGCACTGATTCTTGTGGCACATTGCTGGTCACAGGCCTCCAGTCTGAAAAGCAGCATTCCTCTATCTCTTATTTCACTTGGGAACCCTGCAGCCCAGGGGTGTCATTGTTGACTTCACAAGCTTCAAAATCTCCCCTCCCCCGGCCACATCCCAAAACCAGCCCAGCTAGTCCCTGCCACCCTAACCATTCCTCCCAGCTCAAGCGCCACCCCCATTTCCTACCTACTAACATCATCCCACCTCCTTGACCTGTCCGTCCTCCCTGAGCCGATATATCCCCTCCCTGACTCCCCACCTACATTCACCTTCACTGGTTCTAACCCCACCTCTTTGACCTGTCTGTCTCCATCTTATATCTGCCTCCCTCTGTCTCCCTATTTATTTCAGAATCCCCTTCCCCTCCCCCATTTCCGAAGAAGGGTCTTGACCCAAAACGTCAACTTTCCTGCTCCTCTAATGCTGCTTGGCCTGCTGTGTTCATACAGCTTCATACCATGTTATCTCATTCCTCTACCAGCCCCTTTCTTCGACCTTCAAGCCAGTTCTGTATCCAAATGGCTAGTTCTCCCTGTATTCTGTATGATCTAAAGTTGCTAACCAGTTTACCTGAGGAGCCTTGTTGAATACCTTACTGAAGTCCATACAGACCACATCCACCACTCTGCCCTCACCATTCCTCTTCATTTATTCCTCAAAAACCTCAGTCAAGTTAGTGAGACATGGTTTCCCACTCACAAAGCCAGGTTGACGATCCCTAATCAGTCCTCACCTTTTCAAATACATGTAAACCGTATCACTCAGGATTCCCTCCAACAGCTTGCCTACCACCGAGGTCAGGCTCAACGGTCTGTAGTTCCTTGGCTTTTCCTTAATATGTTTCTTAAATAGTGGCACAATGTTAGCCAATCCAGTTCCAGCACCTCACCTGCGGCTATCGATGAACACATCATGACTTACTAAGTCACTGTGATTGGTGCCTGTAAAGTCAGCTAAGTAAATGTCAAAAAATATTTCTTGATTCCATTGGGCTCCCTCTCCCCATCACTCAGATTTAAACATGTTCTTGTTTGTGTTGCTGGATCCACTTCCCTCTGGTGGTTGTTTGTAAAATGCACTGGCCAATGCTTTACTGACGTCATTAATACAGCTGATGCACCCAAAATGTTACCTGCCAATTAAAGTGGAACATTTGTGTCCAAGATCTTCAATGACTAGTGTCATGAATGTGTTATTATAACATTATATGTTTTGCAAAGAAGACAAATATGTTTGTTGATGGACACAGAATCATGGATGTCACATAACTGTCCTTGTTGATTTACCTCAGCCAGCGAGGCAGACAGATTGATCTGAAATCGCAGCAACAACCACAAATAGCCAATCACAGAAAGAGAGAGAGAATTTTCAGCCAAAGGGAGCACAAGATGAAAAGCACCAGAGCAAAGGGATGTTGTACTGAACCAGTCTACCTAGTGCCGCCTCCTGCAGTGCCGTAAAACCAAAATAAAAGGGCCTCCCTCCCAGGTCCATTCAGTCCTCCTTTTGGATAAGCCTACAGCTATTCAAACATAGCAGCTGCTAAATTCTGACATCAACTTTTCAACACCTTCACCTTAGATGGAATCTTTAAAAAGTAACAGGCATTCAATGAGAACAGGCTGATTTTATTTTCATATTTATAAGAACCTTTTACCCATACCGACTTTTGATTTTTGTATCTAAATTTTATCAAATCATGGTGTCACTTATTGCATTGTATCTTTCAGCAATTGCTGTGTCATATACTAACATTTGATCCTGTTTAGGAGTAAGGTTTTGTTGCAGGTTGTTTTTGAATTAAAGCACTTAAACACTAAAAGGATGCTAAATGACCGTGTAAATTCACTGTTCACAGGCCACTCAGTACTCAAGCCTGGAGTAGACCTGAAACTATTGCAACCAAAGGAGAATTCATTTGGAACTAATTCATTGACTGGGAAAAACAGAAAATGAATCTCACATTGATCAGATTGGAAAACGTGTTCCATCTACATTGCAAACCGTCTTTCCCTCACGACGTTGACATCTCCTTGAACATAGACATAATCCTATAAATAAATGACATGGAATTACTCTGAATAACCAAGCATCAGTGGGCTTTTGGCACATTCGATAAGTATTGCTTTGATGGCCCTTGCCTGATCCTTGGTTAGAATTTCCACAGTACCGATAGCTCCTTGTTTAAAGACTATCTGAATGTTGACAGTGCATGTTAAATGCTAAAGATGTCTTATTGCTTTAATGCTCCTCATTATTTACTGCTAAAGTGATGAAATCAGATACTTTTGTAGATATAAATTAACTAACATTTGGATGGATGTTACTTATTGTACTCCACTTATTTCCTATAAACCTAGTAAGTAAAATGACACAAGCAATAGCTCAAAGGAAGGAATCTTCTTTTTATTGAAAATGTTAATGTCAAAAAGGACAAACACCTGTTACAAAGGCAATCAAATTCCCATGGCATTTCTACCCAAGACGTTTCAGAATTCTCAGGTATTGCAGCTTTTTCAAGTTACCCGTGGTATAAGGATTGAAATGCAGTCAAGAGTAAACTACAAAACATTTCGTTATACCAACAGAACTTCAGTGATTCAGAACCAAAAAGAAGGCACAAAAAGCTTACCTTTAAACTGGCTTATGATGGAAGAGAGAAAATGTACTCACACTCTCTCTATACGTCAATCTGGTGTTTATAGAACGATGATACCTTTGAATTTGTCTTTTCAGATATCATCAAACTGAATGACATTTCTCCAGGTCACAAGAAAGGTTCGACATTGATGAACACTGATTGCTAAAGTCTTCTCTGCTTCAAGTAGAATCTATCCTCACCTTAATCAATGAAATGTAGATTAAGATCACAACCTTGAAAAGATGCAGGATTTCAATAAGTTTCAGAAATCACTCACAGTCTCTTGTTTTTGAATTAATCACCAAGAGCTCCTCGCTACAAATGTGGACATTGGAAATAACAATATCACTATAGCTAGTCGCATGTTCTTTTTCAAACTCCAAGCTAAGCAGACTCCTTGGTCAGGGTATACTGATTCTTTTCTCAGTGATCTCAGTCTCAATATTATAAGAGAAAAAGCCCTTGCCAGACTCATATCTTTTGTCATTTTTTACAAAATTATCAAATTAAGGCTAGATACTCCGGTAAGATGGCAGCAAAATAGGGTGCTCCACCCAGAGCTCCTCCACTCTGCCTGTTCTTTTTCTATTTTTCTCCCGCTTTTCCTCCCTTCTGTGGTTTTTTTCTACTCTTCTGTCTTCTCACTCTCTCGGCCTCGGGCACCTGGCCCCAGCCTCTGAAGCAGGAACAGTGGTCAGAAGCCTGGAGCAAGGACACCAGTGACCAGTGGCCCAGAGCGGGGACACCAGCGACCAGTGGCCCGGAGCAGAATAAGATGGCAGCCAATGGTCAGACTACATGGAAACCTCCTGCGTTAGCCTGGTGTGGAGATCCCTTGGAGACAGACTGTGATGGTTGTCTTTTTAACTTGGCTTCTTGCTTTTCTGACTATTGTTAGACTGTGTATAGCTGTAATGTAACTTATTTTTCTTCATTTCTCTATTATGTAATGAAGGATTGTACCTAGGTACTCTGTATCTACGATGGAGCTATGTGTTGGTGACATTGTTACACTGTAACTAATTTGTAACTGGAGAAGCCTATTTGTGTACATGATAATAAAGCTAAAAATAAATCCTCTTTAGAATCCCATTGATACATGAAATAGATTTGAATATTCTTAGCCCCTGAATGACATGGGCAACGACAAGTCATTTGAGAAACTATGGAGGAAAAATAAAATTCTTGCCACTAAGACAAGAGAGCCTATTTTGCAGCCAAGGTTTGAACAGCAGCTGAGAATTTCACTGGTGATTGGCACAAGGTCTATTTGTGCGCATTTATATCTCATTATTGTAGAGTGTTGCAGCATTTATATGCAGCTTCCAATTCTCCCAACTGGCGGAGGAAAAATAGTCAGAGGCCATTGTCAACATGGAAGCCAGAACAGGAACACTGGATCTTCAACTCTTTGCTTGCTCCTCCAGCCTGACACCCTGGCTAACAATCCCTGATATCTCAGGGCACGTTCCATGGTCAGCACCAGCCTCGCCAGACCACCACAGCATATCTTTGACTCCATGAGAATATAGTTCTTAATTTCAATATTACACTTTGGAGGCCTTTCATTGTAATGCGGCTTCTAGGCTGCTTTGTGCTTAACAAAAGGCACCCATCATGTGTATCGAAGCAGGGTGTACCTCACCGCTCTCTGCTTGCTTTCCTAGCCCTTACTCACTTTGCACTTCCCAGCAATCCCGTGCCTTTTTCTGCTTTGCTCATTCAGAACTTACAGGCTCACTTTATTTCTGTCTTGCTATGCCTTTTTATCCAAGACATACAAGTACAAATCTTGTTATTGTTGTCAACAGTAATCGGTCAAAGGGATGGACATGTTGCTGTATGGCATCATGCTACATCAATGTCACACCTACGGCATTTGTCAGCAGCTTATGCAGATAACACACTGCTTGGGCTTCAACCAAATAGCAACATTCTCCAAAGTCTAGGGCAAGTAGTCCCTGGTTTCGGTCAGAGAGTTTCGCCACCAACAGTTAAGGTCAAAGTCCGATCTCAATCCAGGAGCTTGGACGTCAAATGTTGTCTACATGGGCTGGTCAGGATCAGGGTTCTGTATCATTATAATCAAGGGAGTGGGCCACAGTCAGTCCTGCACGTATGATGTAACCAGTCTGTGAATTAGTGCTACCTCTGTTGGGACAATAGACGGAAATCACTCAGGGGTCAGGTTACTCATCTTTTGAGGCTGTTCTGCCAAAGTGGTCAGTCCTGGATTCTGTTGAGTGAAAGTCAAGATGGGTTATTGGGGGCACTGCTGCGGTAGGGAAGCTGAGATAGTTAACTGGGGGAATTGGAGGTCATACCCTGGGATGCAGAGGGCTTGATAATTGTGATCAGAGCAATTTTACAAATACAGTGGGAGATGATAATGCAGTGAAGGGCATTGGATACTGTGTTGTGGGGTGCCAACAAAAGTCACCACCTTAACCTTGACAGGGGACAGTGCATTTCTGTTGTTGTAATGATTTGAACTGTAGGCCCAGTCTCAGAATGTAATGGTGCAAGATGAACACCAAAATGAAAGAGTTGGGTGAGAATGAATAGAAGCTCAGAACTGATGGGGTGCAAGATCATGAAGTCTGGAGGCAGGGTCACCTAGATTTCCAGCCTGAGCCTGCAACTCACCCAGTGAAACATGGCCACTTGTTATCTTCCATCCTCATTCAAGCCTCAAATGTGCAATAGAAATGAAAAAAAATCAGCTACTACATGCAGATTGGGTGATGTGTGGGTGTTTTTCCTTATTTGGCCATGGGGGGTGCTTTACTTGTGAGTGATATGAGGCCCTGTAGGGGCATTGTACAGGCACTTATAAATTACTAGTTAAAAATATCTGTAATCATTGAATCCTGCATATGAACCACGTGCAGTGACTAACTATGAGAGATATAAATCCTGGCTATAAACAATTTTGATTACATCACTGGTCATTACAAATTGATTGCAGTCACCTCTGTAAAGCTGAAATAATCACAGGCAAGTTTAAAATTGTCACCTGCATGACACAATTCACAAATTCTCCAAGGTCTCACCGGTTGCATAAGGGCACGGAGCTGATTTTCTCTAACCTTGAACTTTAAGTATTCACTAACATGTTCCAATACACAATGTCACTTTTCTTGCGTGGTATGGCAGAGTAGCGTTGAGGTTGCAGTCATCCTACCGCACTTATAATCTCTCAGGGCACCCGTGTGGTCTGCCATGGCATGTGCTCATAATCAGAATAAAGTCCACAATGTCAAAGGTCCATGTGCAGGCATTCCATGGCTCTCCCTTATTGGAGTCCTCACTCTGCCAAAGGTTTTGCTAAAATGTCATTTGTATGTGAAGCAAATATTTGACTCCTTGCGTTACTAATGACCTATTCTGTTTCTGATATTCCCCATACAGGTTCAGTGGAAGTGTGTCTAATGGATCCAGACACTACAGGGGGTATTGTTACTATTGCTGTGGTGATGTATCAACATGCCCATGACAGCATCAACCTTCAGCATTGAACAGCCACCACTCTCAGGATGTGGAGGAGAGGCCCAGAGTCTGTTATTGTTGTTGCCAATTGTCTGGCTGAGTGAGGCGCCATTTTTCCATGGACTATTTATTTTTTTGAAAGAATCATTGAAAGGATGTCTTAAGAATATATTTCTGTGGCAACCTGTGTCCATAAGAATTCAGACACAACCCTGCATGATCATTGTTGCACAGTTGGGTAAAGTATTTATGGTTTGGGAGGCAGGAAGTTAGAAATTGGTGTATTAAAATGCTAGGGGGAAAAGTAGTGTGTTGTCTCTTAAGATGATAAGCATTTTCCATGCTTAGAGATTAAAAAAGTACATCTGTGAGCAACTTGAAAGATTGCAAGAGCACAGAGAGCACCTGAATTGAAACATTTGTATCAAAATACCGTGCAGTTAACAGGCCAAGCAACAATTTTGTTTTGTTATCGTGACAACAAGTTTTGTATTCAGCCAATCAATTTGAACTACCAAAAACCAATTACATTTAAATATGATGGTTTTCAACATAGGACCAATCCCATTGTAAGAAATTGATATGTCATCAAAGGTATAAAAGAAGACAGCAGTTGGACAAAGACAGGAGAGCAAACTGCCATCTGCCAGAGGTAATAAAATGTGAGGCTGGATGAACACAGCAGGCCAAGCAGCATCTCAGGAGCACAAAAGCTGATGTTTCGGGCCTAGACCCTTCATCAGAGAGGGGGATGGGGAGAGGGAACTGGAATAAATAGGGAGAGAGGGGGAGGCGGACCGAAGATGGAGAGTAAAGAAGATAGGTGGAGAGAGTGTAGGTGGGGAGGTAGGGAGGGGATAGGTCAGTCCAGGGAAGACGGACAGGTCAAGGAGGTGGGATGAGGTTAGTAGGTAGCTGGGGGTGCGGCTTGGGGTGGGAGGAAGGGATGGGTGAGAGGAAGAACCGGTTAGGGAGGCAGAGACAGGTTGGACTGGTTTCGGGATGCAGTGGGTGGGGGGGGAAGAGCTGGGCTGGTTGTGTGGTGCAGTGGGGGGAGGCGACAAACTGGGCTGGTTTAGGGATGCAGTAGGGGAAGGGGAGATTTTGAAACTGGTGAAGTCCACATTGATACCATATGGCTGCAGGGTTCCCAGGTGGAATATGAGTTGCTGTTCCTGCAACCTTCGGGTGGCATCATTGTGGCACTGCAGGAGGCCCATGATGGACATGTCATCTAAAGAATGGGAGGGGAGTGGAAATGGTTTGCGACTGGGAGGTGCAGTTGTTTGTTGCGAACTGAGCGGAGGTGTTCTGCAAAGCAGTCCCCAAGCCTCCGCTTGGTTTCCCCAATGTAGAGGGAGCCACACCGGGTACAGTGGATGCAGTATACCACATTGGCAGATGTGCAGGTGAACCTCTGCTTAATGTGGAATGTCATCTTGCGGCCTGGGATGGGGGTGAGGGAGGAGGTGTGGGGACAAGTGTAGCATTTCCTGCGGTTGCAGGGGAAGGTGCCGGGTGTGGTGGGGTTGGAGGGCAGTGTGGAGCGAACAAGGGAGTCATGGAGAGAGTGGTCTCTCCGGAAAGCTGACAGGGGAGGGGATGGAAAAATGTCTTGGGTGGTGGGGTCGGATTGTAAATGGCAGGAGTGTCGGAGGATAATGCGTTGTATCCGGAGGTTGGTAGGGTGGTGTGTGAGAACGAGGGGGATCCTCTTGGGGCGGTTGTGGCGGGGGCGGGGTGTGAGGGATGTGTTGCGGGAAATACGGGAGACGCGGTCAAGTGCATTCTTGATCACTGTGGGGGGAAAGTTGCGGTCCTTGAAGAACTTGGACATCTGGGATGTGCGGGAGTGGAATGTCTTATCGTGGGAGCAGATGCGGCGGAGGCGGAGGAATTGGAAATAGGGGATGGAATTTTTGCAGGAGGGTGGGTGGGAGGAGGTGTATTCTAGGTAGCTGTGGGAGTCGGTGGGCTTGAAATGAACATCAGTTACAAGCTGGTTGCCTGAGATGGAGACTGAGAGGTCCAGGAAGGTGAGGGATGTGCTGGAGATGGCCCAGGTGAACTGAAGGTTGGGGTGGAAGGTGTTGGTGAAGTGGATGAACTGTTCGAGCTCCTCTGGGGAGCAAGAGGCGGCGCCGATACAGTCATCACTGTACCGGAGGAAGAGGTGGGGTTTGGGGCCTGTGTAGGTGCGGAAGAGGGACTGTTCCACGTAACCTACAAAGAGGCAGGCATAGCTGGGGCCCATGCGGGTGCCCATGGCCACCCCCTTAATCTGTAGGAAGTGGGAGGAGTCAAAAGAGAAGTTGTTGAGTGTGAGGACGAGTTCAGCTAGGCGGATGAGAGTGTCGGTGGAGGGGGACTGGTCAGGCCTGCGGGACAGGAAGAAGCGGAGGGCCTTGAGACCATCTCCATGCGGAATGCAGGTGTACAGGGACTGGACGTCCATGGTGACTCCCTTGTTCACTCCACACTGCCCTCCAACCCCACCACACCCGGCACATTCCCCTGCAACCGCAGGAAATGCTACACTTGTCCCCACACCTCCTCCCTCACCCCCATCCCAGGCCGCAAGATGACATTCCACATTAAGCAGAGGTTCACCTGCATATCTTCCAATGTGGTATACTGCATCCACTGTACCCGGTGTGGCTTCCTCTACATTGGGGAAACCAAGCGGAGGCTTGGGAACCGCTTTGCAGAACACCTCCGCTCAGTTCGCAACAAACAACTGCACCTCCCAGTCGCAAACCATTTCCACTCCCCCTCCCATTCTTTAGATGACATGTCCATCATGGGCCTCCTGCAGTGCCACAATGATGCCACCTGAAGGTTGCAGGAACAGCAACTCATATTCCGCCTGGGAACCCTGCAGCCATATGGTATCAATGTGGACTTCACCAGTTTCAAAATCTCCCCTTCCCCTACTGCATCCCTAAACCAGCCCAGTTTGTCGCCTCCCCCCACTGCACCACACAACCAGCCCAGCTCTTCCCCCCCACCCACTGCATCCCGAAACCAGTCCAACCTGTCTCTGCCTCCCTAACCGGTTCTTCCTCTCACCCATCCCTTCCTCCCACCCCAAGCCGCACCCCCAGCTACCTACTAACCTCATCCCACCTCCTTGACCTGTCCGTCTTCCCTGGACTGACCTATCCCCTCCCTACCTCCCCACCTACACTCTCTCCACCTATCTTCTTTACTCTCCATCTTCGGTCCGCCTCCCCCTCTCTCCCTATTTATTCCAGTTCCCTCTCCCCATCCCCCTCTCTGATGAAGGGTCTAGGCCCGAAACGTCAGCTTTTGTGCTCCTGAGATGCTGCTTGGCCTGCTGTGTTCATCTAGTCTCACATTTTATTATCTTGGAATTCTCCAGCATCTGCAGTTCCCATTATCTCTCATCTGCCAGAGGTAACAGCTTTCAGCTCTCAAGAGAGAATTGCCGGGTCTCACAATCTTCTATAAGTTTTAGAGAAAGCACCACCTAAATCAAAGGTACCTATGGCACAACTAGTTAATATACCTGACAGAAGAAGTGATGGAGAAGGTGTTCCTGATGGTAAATTTGATGGAGTAGGTACAGTACATTCCAGAAGACAAGTAACATGGCTGTAATTTTGAGAGACTGAATTCTATTTTTTTAAATTTTATAAAAGTGGGACTTCTGTTTATTGGAACAGCATACCCTTAGAATCTTATTTTACTCAGGAATGGTTAGTAGTTAGAAGGATTTATTTGCTTTGTTCATAGTGTTAGTTGATTTGTTTACTGTTAGAGTTAGATAAATAAAATATTACAGGTTGATTGTAAAGTGGCTTTCAGGGGTTTGTTTTATTTAACCACCAAAAGTTGCTGAAAGGCACAGTATACTACTTTTCACACTCCTTTTTACAGGTTACAGAATGAGGTGCTCTTCTTTGGGTTAAAATAGTATCAGAGATAATGGGAACTGCAGATGCTGGAGATTCCAAGATAATAAAATGTGAGGCTGGATGAACACAGCAGGCCAAGCAGCATCTCAGGAGCACAAAAGCTGACGTTTCGGGCCTAGACCCTTCATCAGAGAGGGGGATGGGGGGAGGGAACTGGAATAAATAGGGAGAGAGGGGGAGGCGGACCGAAGATGGAGAGTAAAGAAGATAGGTGGAGAGGGTGTAGGTGGGGAGGTAGGGAGGGGATAGGTCAGTCCAGGGAAGACGGACAGGTCAAGGAGGTGGGATGAGGTTAGTAGGTAGCTGGGGGTGCGGCTTGGGGTGGGAGGAAGGGATGGGTGAGAGGAAGAACCGGTTAGGGAGGCAGAGACAGGTTGGACTGGTTTTGGGATGCAGTGGGTGGGGGGGAAGAGCTGGGCTGGTTGTGTGGTGCAGTGGGGGGAGGGGATGAACTGGGCTGGTTTAGGGATGCAGTGGGGGAAGGGGAGATTTTGAAACTGGTGAAGTCCACATTGATACCATATGGCTGCAGGGTTCCCAGGCGGAATATGAGTTGCTGTTCCTGCAACCTTCGGGTGGCATCATTGTGGCAGTGCAGGAGGCCCATGATGGACATGTCATCAAGAGAATGGGAGGGGGAGTGGAAATGGTTTGCGACTGGGAGGTGCAGTTGTTTGTTGCCAACTGAGCGGAGGTGTTCTGCAAAGCGGTCCCCAAGCCTCCGCTTGGTTTCCCCAATGTAGAGGAAGCCGCACCGGGTACAGTGGATGCAGTATACCACATTGGCAGATGTGCAGGTGAACCTCTGCTTAATGTGGAATGTCATCTTGGGGCCTGGGATGGGGGTGAGGGAGGAGGTGTGGGGACAAGTGTAGCATTTCCTGCGGTTGCAGGGGAAGGTGCCGGGTGTGGTGGGGTTGGAGGGCAGTGTGGAGCGAACAAGGGAGTCACGGAGAGAGTGGTCTCTCCGGAAAGCAGACAGGGGTGGGGATGGAAAAATGTCTTGGGTGGTGGGGTCGGATTGTAAATGGCGGAAGTGTCGGAGGATGATGCGTTGTATCCGGAGGTTGGTAGGGTGGTGTGTGAGAACGAGGGTGTTTCAGTTTTAGTTCTCAGAAGCAGGGGGAGGGGGAGTATGGGGAGTTGGTGGTGGTGGGGTCAGCCTCTGCTTCATAACAATCAGCACTTGATTATATGCACCAAGACATCAGAACAACAGACTCTGAAACATTTGGCTCCTTTTGCAATCGAGAATAACTTATTGGCCAAAGTATTTTTTGTTAGAAGGATAATCTTTGCAGAGAAATCTGATTTATTCCTATTTTCCTGAAGACTGTATGTAGATGTATCTGTATTTGCATAAGTTTAGGGCTTATTTACAGAGATAACCGCTTATACCTCTATATTACTGGTTCTATTGTATCTTCATTGAATAAGTTTAATCTTGATTATAAATAGTAACTGTGAACATTAAGAAACATGGTCGATAAAGTTTGATATAGATAACATTAAAATATAAGAAATAGGAGCAGTTGTAGTCCACTTAGCACATCAAGCCAGCCCTTTCATTCAATAATTAATGATGATGGTTGATTTGGGTCCAGTCTTTTACTCTTTTATACCAGTCCTCATAGACCTCAACTCCCTGATGTTTAAAAATCTATCTACCTCCTTTTTAAATACTTCCAGTGGCCTTGCTTTCACAACTTTCTGAGGTAGAAAATTCTAGATATTCACTGCTGTCTCTGTAAATAAATTCCTTTCCATTTCAGTTTTAAATGAGTGTCCTTTTACTCCGTAACCATGACTCTTAGTTCAAGACTCACCAATTGCGCAGAATGTTGTATGTTTCAATAAGATAGCACCTCATTCTTCTAAACACTGGTGTATATTTCCCAAACCTGCTCACCATTCCCCATAAGCCAACTCCTTCAACTCAGGAATCAGCTTGGTGAATATCTTTAAACTACCTCCAATACTCTGGGAACAAAAAATGTACACACTGCTCCAGACGTGGCCTCACCAACACATTGTACAATTGTTCCAAGTTATCCACAATTACTAACAATCATCCTTTTGAAGTAAAGGTCAATTTTCCACTTGTCTTCTTAATTATTGACTGCATCTACATGCTAATGTTTTGTATTTCATGCATGAGAACACCCAAATCCCTCTGCACTATACTTCTTTGGATTCTGTCTCTACTTAAATGGTAATCTGCCTTTTGAATATTTTGACTAAAGTGCATGGCCTCACTCTTTCTGACAATAAACTCCAGCTACAAAGATTTTGCCCACTCACTCAAACTATCAATATCTCCTTTTGTGCTCATCTCAACATGCCCTCCCAAGTATTTTTGTATCCTCAAAAAATGTGGATACCTTACACGTTACCCCTCTTCCAAGTCAGTAATCGAAGACTTAGGAATGAAACTTGTACAATCCACTGACTACGTTTTCCAACCTGTAAAAGATCCAATAATTCTGAATTTCTGCCTTCTGCGTGTCAACCAATCCTTAATCCATGCTAACACATTACCTCCAATGCAACAGCCCCCATCTTAAGCAACAATATTTTATGTGGCACATTATTAGATGCCCTCTGAAATTTCAAACACACTACTTGTTCCTCTTTAACAGCTGCAGGGGCAGTTGGAGTCTCAAAGGCCTCCATCAAATTTGCCCAACATGATTTGTCTTTCATAAAACCCGTATAACACCCCCTTGACATACAAACAGATAGGAATAAAACATGGGTAACATGGGCAGAGGGAAAGACGGGGAAGGTAGTGCGGTAGTCTCTGGTCCATGAGCCTTATGGAGATTAAACTTATTCTGATCAGAAATCTGCTTCTCAATCCTCCTTCTCTAGATACTTTCACCTGTTTTTAGGAGGCACAGGGTGACTGTTATAAAGATCTTTGACCTATCAATTAAAAGTCACAACTTACGGCAATTGGAAAGAGGATAGTAAGCCATCTATCTTCAGGCTTAGATTGCTTTCTACTGCAGAGAAAAGCTCTGACTTTGTGGAGCTCTGATTGCTTCTCCTGAACATTCCAAAGCCCAAGCTGTTCCGGTTTGTGGAGCCAATAACACTGTTGGAAGGCTAAAAAGCATTTGTCACCAAAACTGGTCACTGTGCCACAGATAAATCAGATACTCGTTGCAGTCAAAGCTCTATTTGTATATGTCCTTTAGCTGCAGCCTATCTACAAGCTAGACTTCTGGTAGTGTTGAACAGGCAGCTGCATGAACAGCACTTACAAAGAGTGTCAAGTTACTTGCTTTTAAAAATGAACAACACTCCTGCAGCAATCCTTGGTTATAAAAATGGTTTAATTCCCCTTTCAGTCCACAATCAAAAATAAAGAAAAATATAAAGATATGGTCTTTACAACAGCCACTTCCTTTAAAACCTTTGGCTGCAGGTCATAAGGACCTGACAACTTTTTTACCTTTAGCCTCATTAATTTAAATAATACCTTGTTGCTCATGAGAGGCTACAGCAAGATCTTTCCTCCAATTAGCATCTTGCTTATCTAATATCTTTGCAATGCTTCCCATGTCCTACAATGTAAAGATACAAAATATTTGCTTAAATTATCAACCATTTTCCTATTATAGATTATTAATTCACCAGTTTCATCCTTCAAGAGACACACACTTACTTTAACTATTTTCTTTCTTTTCACATACTTGTAGAACCTCTTATTGTTTGTTTTTATATTTCCTGCCAGTTTACTTTCATAATCAATTTTCTCGCTTTAAATTAGTTTTGGAATCTGCGTTCCTAAAAAGATTTCCTTATCCTTTGGACTCCAATTCATTTTTGACACTTTGTATGCCTTTGTATTTGATAGGATACCCCTCCTGGGCACCTTTGTTAACCACAATCAGTTCACGCTTCATATTGAATTCTTCTTTTTGACTATATTAAGTATTAAGGTATAGAGCACTTAATTGGTCATCTGGCAAAAGAATTTTTATTTTATGTTGTCACCTGAGGAGTAATGAGTATTATGGAGACAGTGCACTCCTCCAACTTCAGTTATGAAAAACTGGGGGCTTGCAGCGAAATACTCAGTTGAGACAACAAATGGAGTTTTGGCAGTTGCAAGACTTTTCTGGGAATATATGATCATTTATCCTTGAATACTTTGCAAAGAGCAACCAAGGTTAGGTAGTTGGTCGTGAAATCAGGCTATAATTAAAAGTGGGATGAGCAAGCAGACATAATTGTGGTAATAGCACATGGTTTGAAAAGGAAAATTAACTTCTTATTCCTCAAATGAGACAAGTAAACTGGATATATGACATGCCTCTCAAACTTTCTTACTGGGAAAGACAAGTACTTTTTACTGGAGAGTGGCATGAATGTTAAGCTTTTAGTAGGAAGTATATACCCATACCTGTGTCGCAAGCACATCTTTAGTGTGCTGAGTCATGTCAGAGTCCAGAAGAATAAATTACTTATAAGTCAACATTGTGTCTGACCAAGTCTCTGCCAGGATGTGGAGCAATCTTGTAACATATACAATGTGTGCCAGAAAGTGTGAAAAATCACTACACAAAAGGATTGATTTCAGGATAAAATCTACTAGTGTTTTGAAAAAAAATTGAAAGTATATCTCAAGTTGTCCTGAGCCAGCTGTGTCTCCAAGATTCCATAGGCAACTTTTGCTAGATTAGTACTTGACAATACGTGCCAGGGCATCAAAAGCAACAAATTCCTGAACATTCAACATATTATCATTTTGCAGTCAAGTATAACAGAATAACCAGTGGCCAAAGTAATTATTTTTTAATTTCAAAAAGCCGATCCTGAAAACTGTGTGCGTGTGTGTGTGTGTGTGTGTATGTGATTGTGTGTGTGTGTGTGTGTGTGTGTGTGTGTGTGTGTGTGTGTGTGTGTGTGTGTGTGTGTGAAGATATTTAGCTGGTGTTACTACTGATGTGGAAGTGCCAGCATTGTATCGGGGTGGACAAGGTCAGAAGTCATGCAACACCATGTTACAGTCCAACAGATTTAGTTGAAATCCATTCCAAAAGCTTGTGATTTCAAATAAAACTGTTGGATTATAACGTGGTGTCATGTGACTACTGACAATGTTACTAACAACCAAGGCAAATCCCACAAAGAAGTCTGCCTTAACATATCATATTTTGTATCTTTTTAAATTAACATGGCATTCTTTCACTGAAACCTAAGCACACGTCTGCATATTTGGATTTAACAACAGAATTGGAGTTAATTACGCAAAATAAATGAAAATAAAATTAACCAAACCAAGCTTTCTAAATATAACAGAGTTTGAAAGATCTCACAACACACAACAAAGCTAACTCCCATCTACTCCAATGACATGATCTCTTTACAGATAATAAACACCCAGAAAAACTTTGTTTTCCCATCAAATTTGAATAGGAAACTTCTCAGTTCCTATTCTATGAGTAATGAAGCCTTTTCCTTAAATATTTGCAAGTAAGATCTTAGACTTCCTCAGTTTTGAATAAGCAGTGTAGATTTCTAAACAAACACTCCTGGTTGGAAGTTTCACATACCACACTCTCTTACTGGGGTAACCTTTTCCCTTAACTGTTCTGAACAATTTTCTTTACTAGGAGAGACTAGACATAGAACATAAAACAGTACAGCACAGTACAGGCCCTTCAGCCCACAATGGTGTCAAACTTTTAACTTAATCCTAAGGTCTAAGCAACCTCAGGATGGTTTTACCTCTGTCAAGTCACATTCAAGCTGAACCAAAAGCTTTTGCATGAATGTTTTAAAAACTTACTCATCCTATATTCTGCTACAGTTATGTCATAAACATTAACACTCCAGGGTCTTTGTACTCAAGTGCTCTCTCTGACACTTAGGGCAGAATAATCCCTGCCCCTGAATGATATAGGCATTGATGAGCCAATTTGGAAAATCTGATGAGGTCAGTAGAAATAAAATTCTTGATGCCAAGAAAAGAAAGGTTCAACTCTTGAGTCAAGTTTGTATAGCAAGATGAGAATCTCACATGTGAACAATGAGAAGCTGATTTGCATCCCTTGGCACACCATTAGTAACTGATCTTACTTGATTGATATGCAGTTTCTTATTTAACCCTCTCCAGACAGAAACTAGAAAGCAACAATTCCCAACATGAACATCTGGATTATTATTTTGCACAGTTGCTCGCCACAAACTCCTCTGGGCTTCCACCTTGGACAACAGTCCAAAAGTCCTCAACATTATAGGACAAGCTCGTTGTGCCATGGCCACTCATACTACCCCCTTGTCCGTGAAATATGACATCAGACAAATACTAGCTTCTCCACTGCACCATGTAACATCCCCAGGCAATTTACAATACTGTTCTGCACTTCAGTGCTGCACTTTGGGTTACATTGGAATCTTTCACATGGTGCTGCTCTGAGGACATTTTATGTGCAGGGACAGGCACCCATCTCAAGGGTCCAAGTGATTTGTCATGGCTTCTTTTATGGTCTTTTAATGCTAACTTACTGTTAGATTTCATAGTTTCCAATGATGATCAGAGTCGTAGGATGGTTTCAGTTAACCTTTACTGCAGATTCAATCTCAGCATAGCTTCATTTCTCCATAGCAATAAGGCCCACAAAAGCTTTGGAATGCCTTAACTTATACAGTTTAAACTTAGAGCGCACACACCTTCCCCGACCACCGCCCTTTGGTTTACTGTTGGTCAGTGGCATCGAATTATCTCTTAGTAATTGTTTCTGGGAGAGCATCTTATACAGTTCAACCCTGCCTCAGCATTTTACTTGAGGTCGTGTGCACAGTTTAACTATTGATTGTTCTTAACCTAAAGGAAATAGAGCCACATTCAGCAATTTCACAGTATTTCCAATTTCTGAATGACAAAGAGATGGATGGGCTTATGGTCCACCCCCTGTTCTTTGTGAAGTTTTTCAGACTCCCTTATCTCCCTTTCTGGGCTTTAAACAATGGACACTGTATTCAAGTACATTCCTGCCCAGACATTTATTAGCTGCACCATGTAAACTGCCAATTAATTGGATACTTTCCGATCACGTAAGGATCTTTTAATTACCTTATTAACCTAATTACAGGAAATACAAAAGCATATTGATTTTTAATAAATGTTATAACATCCGTCCCAACATGATTATGTGGTTACACCTCATGTTAGAATTCTTTAGTCAACAAGTTATATCTTGCCAAATCTATTAGACAACCCTATCTTTTCCTTGGTGTCTTATAATGCATTCATTCAACACACATTCCAAAGTCTGTTCATTTCTCCCTGTTATGATATGGGGGCAGATATTACTGTCTGAGACTGGCTTGCTCTCATAGTTCTGATTTGAACTTTTTCCCCTAATGCTTTTAGTGATCAATGAATCTACAACTAATTCAGAATCCATATCTATGGTTATCTGAAGAATCTTAACTAAAACCTACTCTTAGTATTGGTTAAATAATTCAAGGCACTAATTCATGTGAAATGTTCTTATCTATGTCTTGTGCGTAAATAACTGCAGCTGCATATTCTATCTCAGTTCAGTAACCTTGAATCTACAAAGGTACTAATGTTCTACTTAGAACATAGAACATAGAACATTACAGCACAGTACAGGCCCTTCGGCCCTCGATGTTGTGCCAACCTGTCATACCGATCTCAAGCCCATCTAACCTACACTATTCCATGTATGTCCATACGCTTATCCAATGACGACTTAAATGTACCTAAAGTTGGCGAATCTACTACCGTTGCAGGCAAAGCGGTCCATTCCCTGACTACTCTCTGAGTAAAGAAACTACCTCTGACATCTGTCCTATATCCTTCACCCCTCAATTTAAAGCTATGCCCCCTCATGCTCGCCATCACATCCTAGGAAAAAGGTTCTCCCTATCCACCCTATCTAGCCCTCTGATTATTTTAGATGTTACAATTAAGTCCCCTCTCAACCTTCTTCTCTCTAATGAAACTTGTGAAAGCTACATTAAGCAAACATTTTCCCAAGATCTCTAACTACTGTCAACCACATTCTGCTGCATTAGCCATGAACATCCATCAGCCATTTTGTGCTGCTTAGTCATGGGCATCCCTAACACTTGCTTTACACCCAAATTGATGCTCACAGCACCTCTGCCTTGCCTTTTTTCCACTTTCCCCCTCAGCCAGAGCTCAAAAGCTCACAGTACTCATGTCTTGCTGTTTAGCCCAGGCTCAGAGTCAGGCAGCTTGCCATGGTTGTCTGCAGTCACTAATCAAGGGGTGGGGCATGTTGCTGTGTGGCAGTGTGCTACATCAATCACACAACTATAGCATGAGCCAACAGCATGTGTGACAAACACACTATGCCTCCTTCAACCAAATGATCATATCTTAAAGCCTCAGCGAGAAGTCCTTAGCCAAGTGAAGAGAGACACCATTTAGTCAATGGATCCTAGTGCAACTAGTCAAGGGCAGTGTCTGTTATCAGTACAAGCTCTTGGGGCAGTCAGGTCTGGGGGTCCATACCACTACAGGCCAGGGAGTGGCCCACAGTCAGTACTGCAGTCCAGTGCACCCAGTCCAGGGTGTTGCAGCAAATCTGTCAGATGGCTGTGCACAAATTAGTCAAATTACTCAGCAGTGAGGGCTGACTGACCAGAGGTAGTGAGTAACCAGGTCAGTCAGAGGTAGGGCCATCATTACTTCTGAGGGGGTTGTCCACTTACAGCCAAGAGGTGAGTAGTAGGGGACACAATTGCGATGATTGGAGGAAGCATGTTAGGATGCAGATAGGATTAAAGTTGTGAAGGGAGGGCAACTCAACCCATAGGGAGGGTGACTATAGAGCAGAGAAGATGTAACATGATGTTGGGGGGTTGGGGGATCTCATTGACAATCAGCACTTCTCTGACTTTTTATGTAGAGGGCAGTATACCATTACATCTGACATGATGAGGCTGTTTGCTGAGGGGCTCAGGAGATAAAGTGTGGGGATGAACAGTTAAATAACAAGGTTGGGTGGGAATGTGGAGATATCAAAACCAATGGGGTTTGACAGGGAGGGCAACTAGGATGGGAATATGAACATTTAGGGGGTCACTATCAGACTAAGAGTCTGGATTTCAGTCTGAGAATTTCTTTCCAACCTCATTCAAATATCAAGTGCACAATGGAGTTGGGAGATGGCTGTTATCACACCTAGGGTAAATATTTCATTCTTTTGTGAACCAAATGTTCCATATCAACCTCTTGCATCAACCCATTGTGCACATTAAAGCTCTTGGCCCCAAGCTCATAATTGTTATGGATCAGACAAAAGCCCCATGAAATATATTAAGAAGGTAGCCTAGACCCTAACCTTTTCTTATCCTAAAGGTAAATGTAAGGTGTTGCATTCCAGATTCAATTCAATTGTTCAAACTATCAGATTTGAAGCAAAACACAATTTATTCATACACTTTAGGTAGAATAGAACATAGAGAAAAAATAAAGAAAAGAATTGGCTTAACCGTAACTCTATCGAAATGCTTAACAAAATCATAGATTATAGTGGCTATTACTCATCAACTGTTCCAATATAGTAATACCCCAGAAAGGAAAATTCAGAAAAACAGATTGTCTCACATGCAACTCTAGCAGCAGAAAGAGGACAGTCAGCTTTTAGCTGTAACCAAGAAAGGAAAAAAAATGGCTTCCACTTCTTCAAGACTCCAGCAGCAACTGTTACTGAAAAACCAAAAAACTAAAAATTTGGTTCTGTGGGAGATTGACCACACCCAGTCAGGCTGCTTGTATTATTCCATTCTTCAAAAAGAAATCAAGGCCTCACAAGCTGTTTACTTTATTGACTTTCCAAGTTGACAGCGCTACACCTCTGTTTTAGAACTTCTCTTAAAAAAGGACAAATTACCTCTTGAAGCCACAGTATTGTCACAATCAAATAACATTATAAATCAATGTTCCTTAAGGCTGTGAGACACAAACAATTTTTTGTTGCGGCCTGGAAAGTTTCATCCTTGCTTCCAAAGTAGCAATTACTTTTCAAAGTCTTTCAGATTGTACAAGGTGAAAGAGCTGATCAATTTGCACCCTGGACCATAAATGTCCACATCATTATCCTATGTGTCATGCTGCCTTTCTTGGGAATTGGATGTGTTTGGGGTTGGGGTGTGAATTGTCCTCAGTATTGCTGTCACATGTACAATCTTCAATTGTATATGCATCAAAAAGCTTGAGCAACACATGTCTGAATCAGGGCAACTAAGAGTTGCTACACAAATAGATGAGGAATGCATGCATCTAGAAGCCTAGGACTAGCATCACTCTTCTGATGATGTGCAGCTGACCCGAACTGTACGGCTTGTAGCAATTCGTGCCCTGATGTGAGGACTGCAGAATAACGATAATGAGCTTCAGACACAACAACACCTTGAGAATCCTACAGTGCAGCAACATCAAGCAAAGCAATGCAGGGACATGCCTCAATGGACCTGAGTTGCAAGAAATCATCTTTAACAGAGGCCAGCTTCCTCTGTGTAATCCCAATTGTAAATGCGTCTGGAAACCAAGGAAACCTTCACAATATCCAATGCTCCCTCTTTCAGTCCAGAGTTTCATGCTAGAATGTGTACAATGGACAGAATAACTATCAGAAAGGGTAAGAACATCATGTAACACTAAAGATGACTTGCCTCTGTACTCTTTTTCTTGTATTGGCAGCTTATATGATATTCACTTACAGTTGTTGATGAAAAGTGAACATATATTCACAAATATGATAAAGATTGACCATGAACTGTCACCCATGCCTTCTATATGCCCTCAGAATATCTTCTTCCTTTTCTTTCCACAATAACTCTATGCAGCCCTGAGATCTGTAACAGGGCTAGAGAAAGCCTGCTCTACAGTGGAGTCTAATGGCATTGCAGTTTGAGTCCAGCATTCCCACTGGGGTTTGTGTCTAGAAGGTATAGAGATGCTGAATGGGCCTTGCCCAGAAACAGGTAGACGCTCCTCAGTGTGAACTTCTACAGGGCAGAGGGAGACAGAGCATGGCCTAGTCACCTGTGGAGTGTCCTGAGAAGAGGCTTCTGTGGGTTCTATATGTGGCTACTTCTCCAGTTGGCTGGCTATCAGCATTGCCCTCGTCAGTAAAAGGCAAGGAGTGAGGTCAAGATCCCTTATCGCCCATCACCTTGTCTTTGGAGCTGAATACTGATGACTGGAGCAATGGAATTCCGGCCTACGTGTATATGCGCAGACTCTAAATGTTTGGAACCTGGATCTCCGTGGCAGCAGTCAACCTGATGGTGGAGACTATACAGATGTTATTGATGACTGCAAAAGACTAGATAGAGAATGCATTACAAACAAGGACTAGGAATTTGGGCATGCTAAAAATACATTCACAGTGATGGCAATGGGAGAACACTCACAGCAGTGGACAATGATTCTTTACAGAAGCAGCCCACACCAATATTTGCCTTCATGTGGCTAAAAATTCGGAAAGGTCAAATTTTATTCTATTGTTTTGCTACACAGGTACATTTACAATGTTATAGATACAGTTACAGGTATAGTTACACAGTTGCAAGTACATTTACACAATTACAGATACAGTTGCAGAATTGCATGTACATTTATACCATTACAGGTATAGGCACATAGATACAGTTACAGTTACATGTGCATTTACACCATTACAGGTATAGTTATACAGTTCCAGGAATAGCTATAAAGTTACAGTACTTGTACATCATTGTTACAGGCACAGTTACACAGTTATAGGTGCATTTACACTATTACAGTATTGCTATATGATTATAGGTACAGTCACAAAGTTGCAGATACACTTACACTATTACAGGTAAAGATGCACAGTTACCAGCTTCAAAATCCTAACTTTACCTTTCAAGTTTCAGTTATTGTGAAGTCTGATATCTTACAGGCTAAAACTATTCATATGGAACAAAGTAGAAAGGAGAATGGTCAACTGGCGATCCAGAATGCCCAATTATTTTCTTGCTATCTGTGAGGTAATCATTGGTGCGTCTTACAATTGTGTGGCACAGTGCATGTCGATGTACCAACCGTAGCTGAAATGTGGGTATGTATGGAGGGAGTGAAAAGTGTGTGTGATACTGGCAGCATTCATAGATGTTTGTGGGTGAAGTGGAATATGTGAATGTTAGGTAGTCAGTCCTGAGCGTTAAGGAGAGCTGCTACGTAAATGCTGGAGATGTGGTACATTGGACTGAATTGGTTTCTTGGACATTAGATGTACTGCGAAGATGCATTCACTCATGACCAAGTGCTACATTTTTTCTGCAGTACTGCTCAGTCCAGACTCTAGAGATTCACCATCCAAGTGACATGATCCTGTTCCCTATTTCGATGAGACTTTCCAACCCACCCTGAGAGTCATTGCCTCCCTCTTGCTGTCCTGCTGCACTTGGTAGGCAGTGAGATTTTATGTACAACAGGCTACCTGGAGTAGCAGTGGGGACACCTGTATGGCACAGAGACGGCAGAAAGCAAGGAAAACAATAGCACAGCACAGAAGCCACTCAACCTAATGCTACTGTCAATCAAATGAGGTAAGCACAGGGAAAACTGCGTTTTGCACACTGTGTGGCTTTTGATGAAAATCTCATACTTTATGCCAGGTTGACAATCTCTTTAAGAAGTAGATTTTTCTGAAAGGTCTGATAAAGTCAGATAAAGCACAATGCTGGCAGTACCTGATCATGTGACCGTAATACCTCAGGGTAAACAATAGAAAATGAGTCATCATGAAGTGAATCAGAGGGTAGACTGTATGTAGAACCGTGGGCTCAGTAAGGTTTTAAAACAATATAAACATATGAAATATCTCTCTCGAGAAGATTTCAGTTGAAATTCTGTGTGATGATTGAAAGGGTATCAAAAACTTATTAGCTTAAGGTCTCCTAACAGTAAATTGAACTTTTGAGATAATCAAGCTGAGAAGAAAAAGCGAGCTTTAGATATAAGACACCAGAGTTGAAGAACATTAGAAGTAATAGTGCAGGCTATGCTCAAGATGTTGGCAATGCCTGTCATGAATGGAAGTCCACAACTTTGTGACATCAGAGGGAATTTCAAGGGGCAACCTTGCCAGAAATAAATGGAAGGCTCAACTATTCTCAGCCTCTATCTGAATCGTTGAAGCAGTATTCAGACGAAGAGGTTAACCTTCCAATTTTTCACAAATGTCTGTCTTGGATTGTAGCTCAAATGTATGTAGAAAGAAAGTGAATTAAGAAATTCAGTTTAGAGTAGAGTAACTGTGTTAATAACTTTTAACATCTTTAATGTAGCTAAGATAAAGAGCAGTTATTAGAACTTATGTTCTTTGCTTTTGTATTATAACATTGTTTTATTTTAAACTGTCAACCATGTAGCTTCGTTCTTTTAGTAAATACCCAAGTTCTCAGATTCTAAATTAACAAACGTTGCTGGCTTCTGCCAAAACCATAGCAACACTTCAATATTAATGGGCATTGGCAGAGTGAGTTGCAATTCTCACATCAGAATACATTGCAACCCATTAATCCAATATATTTTGATATGAACATGTTTTAAAATTATGTTTGCTGGTCCCTATGTGTCTAAAAGATTTAATACAAATTGCGTAGCCTTTCTGAATCAGTATAATCTAGATTCTCAAATTCAGTTGTGGAGAATAGCAACTTTTGTACTTGTGGATTATGTGTTAAACCTTCTTGGAATGTAAGCATTACTGCTAAGGCTGGGCAAAAGTGCCGGTGAACTGGTGCTCACAAGAAAGATGAGGAGAAAAGTGGTTGCCTTTCTGCCCACGTTGTGCATTGGTTTTTGAGAAGGATGGAGGTTGGGATATGTGAGTGTATTTCTAGTTCATTCTCAGTGTTCACACTTCCACCCACTCCCAACTTGCATACAAACTCTCTGTCTGTCTCTCTCTCTCTCTTACAGACACACCTCTTGCACACTGCCTCTCACTTATACACTTCCTCTCACACACATACTTTCTCTTTTCAGTCCGTCTGTCTCTCACTATCTCACACACACGCATTTTCTCTTTCATGCCTTGCCTGTCTTACATACATTCTCACATACATACTTTTGCACATGTACACTTTCTCTAACTCCCCCTCTCTCACACTCACATTCTCTCCCACTGCCTCTTTCTCACACACAAATTCGCATACTCCTTCAATCCCCAGTCTTTTGTCCTGGGTCAGCTAGGTTCAGCCAGAATCTGTTGATGTATTGAAAACTGAAGCAGAAGTTGAATTAGATTGTATTGTAGGTGCCAGGGAGGAAATAACTCAGGGAAATAAAAACAGAACATGCTAGAGAGACAGGCAGCAGGTCTGGCAGCATCTGTGGAGAGAGAAACAGAGTTAACATTTTGAATCGAATGACTCCAGAAACTGAACTGGACCAGCTATAATAATGCAGTGGCTACAGGAGCAGGTCTGAGGCTAGGAATTCTGTAGTGAATAACTCACCTCATAACTCCTCAAAGCCCGTCCATCACAAGGCATAAGTCAAGTGTATGATGGAATACTACTCATATGCCTGGATAAGTGCAACTCCAGCAACACTCTGGAATCTTGACACCAAATACGATAAAACAGCCTGCTTTACTGGCTCCACGTCCACAAACATTCAGTACCTCCACCCCAATGCTCAGTAGCAGCAGTGTATACCATTTACAAGATGCAGTGCATAAATTTACCGAATCTCCTGAGATAGTACCTTCCAAATCCATGATCACCACAAGAAGGACAAAGGCAACAGATACTTGGGAACACCAACACCTGCAATTCCCCTCAAAGCCACTCACCATCATGACTTGGAAATATTTCACAATTCCTTCAGTATTGCTGGGCCAAAATCCTGACGGTCCCTAACAGCATGTGGATCTACATACAGCACATGGACTGCAGCAGTTCAGGAAGGCAGCTTATCAAGCCATCTTCTCAAGGACAGCTGGAAATGGGCAATAAATGCTGGCCTAGTCAGTGATGCCCACATCCAATGGATGAAGAATTCAATCTAGACTTGAAATGTTAATTCTGTTTTTCTCTCTGCAGATACTGCCAGACCTGATGAGTTTCTCCAGCACATTTTGTTTTTATTTCATATTTCCAAGTGCCAGTATTTTGCTTTTAATTGAGTGTCTTAATGAATACTTCTGTGATCAAACAGGCTAAAACTCTCAGGCACAGTTCAAATGAATAAATGAAAGACCAGGAGGAGCATATTTAATTCCAGGAGGAATAATCATGTATATTGGCGAAAACATGCAGATGCTACAACAACAGATGAATGGGCACTGCACAACAATTACAAGGCAGGGATGTTCCTTCCCAGTGGGGGAACACCTCTGCAGTCAAGGACATTCGGCCTTGGTAAATGTCCTCCAAGGCAGACTTCAGGATACACAACAACACAGGGGTGCCGAGCAGAGGCTGATAACCATGTTCAGTACCCATGGGATGGCCTCACCCACTATCTTGGATTCATATCGTACTACAGGTGACTCCACCACACTATACACTTTCACACACACACACATACATACACACACAAACTCTTTCTCTCTGTCACACACACACACATGCGCACACACTCGTGAATCTATGGGATGAATTTGTATTTTGTTCAAAAAGCACACAATTTATGGACTGTCAGTTAATACAGAGTTTTATAAATTCTTACTTTAGAAATAAAACCAGTCTGACTCCAAACCAAAACACAAACAGATTCTACACTAGGTCTCACGCCTAACATGCATTATCTGACCTAAAATATCACCTCTTCTTTAAACTGATAAAACCTTTAGTTGTCTCAGGACAGTGACTTCAAAGCAATTTGGGGATTTACATATACAGGTTAATCAATTAAAATCTTCTAACTGATTAAAGATTTAACAGCATCTTAGGGTTGTTTAGTACTTCCTTATCAATGATGCAAACTTTTAATCTTTTTACTTATAAATTCTGTGTATGATACTACCTCTCTCACTGACACTTAAAGAAGGACTGAGGCTACGAAAGTTTGTGTTTTCAAATAAACCTGTTGGGCTATAACCTGATATCATGTGATTTCTGAATTTGTCCACCCTAATTCAACACCAGCACTTCCAAATCATGGTTCCTCTGTTCAAAGCAGCTGGTTTCCTTAAAGCTCTACACAAACCCATGCTCAGTCTTACCTAGAAACCAACACATAGAAAAGACAAATTATTCCAACATCCAGCATTTCTTGCACTTATCTGGCTTTGTGCTTTTTCACAATATATTGCACACTGTTCATGAGCCTATTGGCTGGATTTGAAATACCCAATGTAACTGACAGCAGTCTGTTCATTGAGTAGAAAGACTCCGAGTTCAAGCCACCCTTTCAAAGTGATCATATTTCTCCAACATCACCTAGAGACTAAAGTGCAAAGAAATAGTTAAACAAAACTAGCCCACCTCCCTGAACAAGGCACATCAAAAATATCAATTCCAAGGACAGTCCTCTGTGTGGAAATATATGGAAGAATTCACAATTATTGATAAGAGAAGTGACATCAATAGAAAGGCTTATGCCTTAGCAGTCAGTAAAATCGCAAAGGTAATTTGTCTACAATGAAATTACTGCTCCAAGTACTATCAGAGTGCTGGATGAATTTGCATTGAACGACATAATTTATCTCTGACAGAGCATTGATAAACATTTAAATATGATGCAAGCAGCCAGAAGCGATTTTATTTCACAAGGTATAGTGACTAATGTAAATATATTGTTTATTCTTATGAGATTCAAATATGTGTGTGCCATATTTCAATAAAATGTACCCTGTAGATTAATTATGTACACACCGGTCGCAATGCAGTGTGTTTGGCTTTTCACTCAAGATTATAGCTTAATTATTTTGACTTGACGATTTGATTGCTGGCATGATTAAAAACCTGCATGCCTTCTTTCTGCATTCTGTCAATCTACCAAAGCATGCGACCAACAAAGTAGGTTAAAGCATTCCAAGATATTTTGGTAATTGTCCAAAGTATTTAATGCCATATGTCAATTGTTAATTAAGCATTTCAGAGGTCTGTAGGTGCAGTTATGCAGCCCTGACATAAACACGCAAACCTGAACTAATTTGGTGCCAAGAAACCTGAAAACTACGACAGTTGTTCAGTAAGCTCTTTCATTTTGGGATAGAAGCCAAACAACATCAATGACCCACCTTGCAGCTACATCCAAATGGTTTGTCTGGAGGAAGAGGAAGCCTGTGTGCTTCATTAATTTCACAGATCACATGTCATCTCTTAAAATGCTGGCTGTATTGTCTCACCCGGTGCTGGAATGAGTCAGGAAATGAAGGCAAATGTTATCAGAACAGAAAAAGTTTCAGGGAAAATTAAGGGGCTAAAATCAATTGGTAGACCTGACGGCCTATGACTAATGTTGCAGCAGCCAAGATAGTGGAAGGCTGCTAGTGATTTCCCAAAATTCTCCAAATTGTGCAATTGTTCCAGCACTTTGAAGTTGGCAAATGTGACAGGGCAATTCAAGAAAAAAGGGAGAGAGAAAACGGAACTACAGACCCAGGTGGCCTGACGCCAGTTGTCAGGAAAATGATGACATCTAATACTAAGGGGGACTCAACAAATCACTTAGTAAATCATGGTGTGATCAAGGAAGGTAAGTGTTGTTACCAAGGGAAAATTATGACTGGCAAGTTTATTAGAGTTTTTTGAGGAATTGACTGGTAGGTTAGAGAAAGGGAACCAGTGAATGTTGGGAGACCTAAGATTCTAAAGATTGTTGATAAGATGCTGCATGGAACGTTAATCAGCAAGATAAGGTTTCCTGGACTTGGGAGCAATATATTAGTATGGACAAGGGATTGGTTAATGGGCAAGAAGCAAAGTGCAGAAATAAATGGGCTAATTTAAAGTTGGGAGGCTGTGAATAGTGGAGTGCCACAGGATCAGTGCTGGGGTGTCAGCTATTTACAATCTTATATTACTGACTTAGATGAAGTGACAGATACCAATGTATTCTAAATAGAAATAAGATACAGAAGTAGGTGGAAATATAAGTTGTAAGGGGGGCAATGAGAAACTAATATGCAGTCAGCAGCAGTCGTGGCTGTTCCTCAACTCAAGGATGAACTCTGCACAGAATCACAAAATCTCTACAATGTAAAAGCAGACCATTCAGTCCATTGAGTTCACATTGACCCACCAAAGAGCAACACACCCTGACTCACACCCCTACCCTATCCCAGTGACCCTCCATTTCCCATGGCTAATCCTAGCCTACACATGCATGGACACAATGAGCATATGGCCATCCCACCTAACATGCACATCTTTAGACTGTAGGAGGAAGCCCGTGCAGACACAGGGAGAAGGTGCAATTTCCACACAGACAATCACCCAAGGCTGGAATCGACCCAGGTTGATGCTGTGAGGCAGAAGGCTAATCAGTGTGCCATTGTGCCACCCATAGAGGGAAATCATTCGGAAATCTTGCGTTTCAGCTGTGGGTTTTCATGTTCCACGAGCAGGCTGATTATGTACCTGCAGATCTCTGGGCACATGCAGAAGGATGACCCATGTGGAAGTGGGATCCAGGATGTAGGATTCTTACCTTTTTCCTTCCTTCTCTAACATCAGTCTACCTCATCATGAAGGTGGTAGGTTTTGAAACATTTAGCTTAATGGACAAACTGCTGTCACTGTAAACAACTGACAGTGAGTTCTTTCCAGTTATTCTGATCAATGCAGCTGAACTCCAAGAGTTTCCAAATATCTTTGAAGCATTTTCTTCCTCATCCCCCTGGAACATTGGCAATTTGAAAGTCGATTCAATAGGACATGGTCGGAGGTATGGCTATTGGCCAAACAGAGATGGTACCTAGCAGAACGTAGTTTATTTTACAGGAATTTTGTCTGGATGTTTGTGGACCTGGATTAAAGGAGGACACTAGACCTTGTTTGATGGCCCTCCAACTGAATCTATAGGATGCAGCAGAAGCACTGTGGTGACAGTTTTGTGGCATTCTTATGCATTGCTGATCACAGTCCAAGCTTCTGCATATTCAAACCTTTGTTAAATTACAGAGGTTTTAGTAATCAAATACACACAGACATTGTTTATCGTAGGCTCAGCTGGCACAACTGATCTGGTGTTGGAACTTTTTGTCAATGATGCTCTTTCTTAGAGAGCTGGCTGTCAAGGGTGAATGAGACTAAATTGAAATATTGATATATTCCAGGGTGTTTCCTTCAACATTTATGGGAGATGGAATATTTGGCTGGCCAGATGTAGGTTAATATATGAGCTTTGCTTTGACACATTCAAGAACAGGCTGAGTCTCTTGTCTACAAAATTGCAGAGTTTGGGAATGGCCATCAAGTCTGATCTAGAACAAACAATACAGACGTCTGCCAACTGTAAATCATCTATATCTATAATGGTCCATTTAGCTTTGGTAGGGAGGCAACTGAGATTAAAGATTCTTCCATCTAGTTGATGTTTAATATTGACATCGGCAGGCAATTGATCTTCCCTGAGGTGAATAGCCCCTCTCAGTTGGTAAATAGTAATGGAAAAATCCTGATGAAAAATTCAGACATTTGTTTCAGCTCTTCCACTGTTACAGCTGCACTCATGTCATTGTGAAGCAACTGCATAATTGAGATGGAGTTTCTTTGGGCATCAGAAGTTTTGGCTCACCATAATTTTCTCAGCATTTATTAAGGAGGTTCAACAAATGCTAGCCTAACCGATGATGCCCATAAAATGTGAATTATTTTTTTTAAAAATCTACAGAGCCTCACAAGTTATTGAGTCAAATCCTTTTGTCAGGTTCATGAGAGAAGCAAAAATTTTTTGGTGCTGTACTTGACATTCTTCTTCAACGCATCTGGCAACAAAGAACATTTCCAAGATTCCTTTAAAATGCAACATAGCAATGAGAGATTTTTGGGTCGAGTGAGTTGATAACAAGATAGTGATCGCAGTATAATGAGGAAAAGCATGAGGTCATTCATTTGGTCGTAAGGATAGAAAAGCAGAATATTTCTGAAAGGGGTAAATGATGTTTAGAGGAATGCTAACATCAAAGCACAGATACAGAGAGCAATTTGAAGGGTGACATATGATATGTCATGTGCAAATTACATATTAATATTAATTAATTGTAAGGTGATTGGAATACAAGAATGAAGAGTCCACAAATGAGGAAGGATATTTTTGGCATTTCAGCTGTGCAGGGAAGATTCTTTATATTAGTGCCTGGAATGAGAGACTAGCTTTACGGTGAGTAGTTGAAATATTCAGGCCTACATTCTCTGAAGTTTAGACAAATGAAAAGTGAATCTCATTGAAGCATGTAAGAGCCTGAAGGGCCACACATGATAGATAGTATGAGATTGTTTTTGCTGGTCTGCAATTCTAAAACACGAGGGATACTGTCTCAGGATAATGTATCATTGAAAACTTAGATGAAGGAAATCTCTTCACCAAGGATTTAAATTTTTAGAATTTTCTACTCCAGAGAATCGTGGATGTATTTGGTGCTAGAATTGACAAGCTTTTGAAGTTATGAGGAATCATGGATATGAGGATTGTGCAGGAAAGTAAAATTGAAGCAACAAATCAGCTTTAGTCCTGGTAGAAACATTCAATGACATTTGTTGACTAATTATTCTCCTATTCCTCATGTTCCCCTGGTGGTGGGGAAGGTAGTAGATGACTGGGAAGGTCAGGCAGAACAATACTGACTTATTATAGGCATTCCTCGACAAAAAAACATAATCATTACCCTGATTTTTTACAGTGATTTCTGCAGGATTGGCACTTAGAATGAGACAGTGCATGACAGGCCTTTCGGCAAATCGAGTCTTCACCAGCAAATGAGAAGTATCTGACATTCAAACAAATCCCATTTACCAGCACTTGGCCAGAGCCTTAAATATTTTGATGTGCCAAGTGCTCATCCAGGCACTTTTTAAAGGATATGAGGCAATTCACCTCAACCACCCTCCCAGGCAGCACATTCCAGACTGTCACCACCCTCTGAGTAGAAAGGTTTTTCTTCACATTCCCCCATAAACCTCCTGCTCCTCACCTTGAACCTGTGTACCTCATGATTGACCCTTCAATTAAAGGGAACAACTGCTCCTTTTCCACTCAGGAGTTGTAGAGTGACTCAGTGGTTATCGCTGCTGCCTCATAGCGCCAGAGAGCCAGGTTCAGTTCCACCCTTGGGTGATTATCTGAGTTGAGTTTGCACATTCTCCATGTGTCTACAGGGGTTTCTTCCTACAGTCCAAAAATGTTTAAGTTAGGTGAATTGGCCATGCTAAATTCCCCAATAGGTCCAAGGGATGTGTAGGATAGTGCAGGAGGACAGGTTTGGGTGGGATGCCCCTTTACAGGGTTAGTGTGGACCTGTTGGGCTGAATGGCCTGTTTCCACACAGCAGGGGTTTGAGCATGACCCTATCTATGCACCTCACTCAGATCATCTCTTAGTCTTCTCTGCTCCAACAAAAATTATCCAACCTTTCCTCATAACTTAAATTTTCCATCCCAGGCAGCATCCTTTGCCCCATCCAGCGAAATCACATCCTTCCTGTAATGTGGTATTAAGTATTCTTGCTGTGCTCCCACCAAAGTTTGATACATCTCCATCATGACTTCTATGCTTTTGTAATCTATGCCTTGATTTGATAAAGGCAAGCATCCCAAATGACTTACTAGTATGCCCTTTCACATTCTGAGATCTAGGGACAAAGACAACAAGGTCCCTTTGCTCTGCAGAACCTCTTAGCGTCATGCTGTTTATGTACTTCCTTTTCAAATGACCTTTTCCAAAGGGTATCACCTCACATTTTTCAGGGTTAGGTTTCATCTGGTACCTCTAAGCCCACTTTACCATTCTACTTACACCTTCTTGTAGGCTGAGATCCACAATCTCATCATAAACTACCCAATCAGTCCTTGTGTCATCCTCAAACTTACTAATTTAAACTCCCCCCACACCCCAACAGTCCTCACGGTCATCTATGTTATTTATACATATTATTTATATATTTATATATATTTTTAATTTATTCACAGGATGAGGTCATTGCTGGTTGGACCATCATTTTATTACCTATCTGTAATTTCCTAGAGGACATTTTAAGAAACAACTACATTGCTGTAGGTCTGGAGTCACATGTATGCCACACCAGGTAACGATGGCAATTTCCTTCCCTAAAGAATATTAGTGAACCAGATGGGTTTTTCTGGCAATCAACAATTTATTCACAGGATGAGGTCGTTGCTGGTTAGACCATCATTTTATTACCTATCTGTAATTTCCTAGAGGACATTTTAAGAATCAACCACATTGCTGTGGGTCTGGAGTCACATGTATGCCACACCAGGTAACGATGGCAATTTCCTTCCCTAAAGAATATTAGTGAACCAGATGGGTTTTTCCGACAATCAACAATGGATTAATGGTCATCATTAGACTCCTAATTTCAAATGTTTATGGAATTCAAATTCCACCATGTGACATGCAGGATTTGATCCTGGGTCTTTGGGAAATAGCCTAGGTCTCTGGATTAATAGTTTAGCAATAATGCCACTCGGCCATTACTGGCCCGAATTTATGTAAATGATGAATAATAGGGGACCCTGCACAGTTTCCTGTGGTTCACCAGTGGGCACTGGTTTCCAGTTACTAAAGCAGCCTACTGTCATCACCCACTGTCTCCTATAACTGAGTCAAATTTAAATCCACTTTATCAAATTACCCTATACCCCATGTGCATTTGCCTCCTTGATAAGTGTCCTATGTGGGACCTTGTTCAAGGTTTTGCTAAAATCCACTTAAGCAATATTAAATACATTACTCTCACTTACACACCTGTTCAACTCCTCAAAAAATTCAGTCAAATTTGTTAGGTGACCTCCCACTAACGAAGCCATGCTGACTACCTCTTGTCTCTCCAAGTGAAGATAGATGCTATCCTTCATAATTTTCTCCAATTATTTACCTACCACTGATGTGAGATTCACTGGTCTATGGTTCTCTGGCTTATCTCTACAAATATTTGAACCACATTAGCTATTTCATCCTCTGGCACCTCCCCCATGGCTAGAGAGGAATTAAAAATTTGGGTAGGTGCCCCTGAAATCTCCTCCCTTGCCTCACACAGCAGCCTGAGACACAAATAATCACGACATGGAGATCTGTTTACTTTTAAGCCTGTCAATACCTCTAATACCTTTCTTTCCCTATGTCAGTTTGCTCATGTGCCTCACAGTCTGTCTTCCTGGGTTCCATACCTTCATCCTTGCTCTCTTGGGTGAAGACAATGTGACGTATTGATTCATTCTACCAATGTCCTCAAGTTCCAACCGTAGATTTCCCCTTGGTCCCTACTTCTTTCCTGCTTAACTTTTCCCATTGATACACTTACAGAATATCTTGGGATTTTCCCTCTTTTTACTGGCCAGAGATTTCTCATATTCCTTCTTTGATTTCTTAATTGCTTTCTTGAGCTCCATCCTAGACTTTCTGTACTTCACTAATGCCTCCGTTGATTTGTTCTCCTTGTACCTGCTAAAAACCATTCATTTCCTTCTCATTGTGTCCTGAATATCCCTGGGCCATCCATGGTTCTCTGGGCTTGTTACTCCTTCCTATCATCATAGAGTAAAGAGTTCGGGATTGTACCCTCCTCATTTGCTTTTTGAACATCATCCTCCACCCCACCCCAACTGCTCTTCTGTGGATTTCCCACTAATAGCTGTTCACAGTCTATCATGGCCGAATCCTGCCTTATTCTACTAAAATTCACTCTCTATAATAGCCAACTAGCAATGTGACTGCATCGATCTTTCATTCCTAAACTCTACTCATAAATCTTCATTCGATGCTCCCTCCAAGATATCATCTCTCCTTACTGCAGTAACTGTCTCCTTAACTAATAATGTAATGCCTCCTTTTCTATTACCCCCTCCTCTTCGCCTTAAGATTGTATATTCGAGAATGTTGATCTGCCAATCCTACTTCTACCTCGACCATGCTAATATATCACATATCCATGTGTCAATCCTCACGCTTAACTCACTTGATTTTCAAGGAAGTAAAGCAAGGCTGGATGGTCTTTAAGGCCAGGTGTATCACTGTGATACACCTGGCCTTAAAGACCATCCAGCCTTGCTTTACTTCCTTGAAAATTAATACAGCTACATTCCCTCTAATTTCATTGGTTTCCTGAATTATTCTGTGCTCTTATTCTGCTAACAGTCTATGTTCCTGCCCTCTGCCAAATTGCTTTAAACTCCTCCCAATGGTCCCGCAAGCCATCCTGCAAGAATGTTATTTCTGTTCTGGTTCAGATGTAGACAGCCCCAATTGTACAGATCCCACCTTCCTCAGAAATGGTCCCAGAGATCCAGGAATCTAAGCCCTCCTCCTTCACACCAAAAACTAAGCTATGCATTCATCTACACTGTTATCCTATTTCTGTGCTCACAAGCACAGAATAATCCAGAGGTTACAATCTGAGAAGTCCTGCTTTTCAGTCTGCTATCTAGCTCTTTGAATTCTTATGCAAGACCTCATCTCTCCTCTACCTATGTCATTGGTACCAATATGTACCATGATCTCTGCCTTATTATCCACTCCCTTTAGGATGCCCTGCAGCCATTTAGTGACATGCTGGACCTTAGCATCAGGGAGGCAACACACTAACCTAGAGTCATGTTGACAGCCATTGTAGAGCCTATCTGCTCCCCTGACTATAGAATCCCCTATTATTATTGTCCTTCTAATCTTCTTCCCCTTCTATATAGATTGACCGTTTTTCTGTCTGCACTCCCTGGAGGAAGCAATACCTACATCAGCCTCCAAAATGGAACACTGACTCGTGAGCAAGACCCCTGGGAGTTCCTGAACTACCTGCCTGTTTCTCTTGGACTGCCTGGTCACACATTCCCTTCCTTCTCCAAGCATTTAATGCAGTTTTCTCTGAAACCTGCTGAGATAAGAATGCCTGCTACAGGAGACCTGGAATCAGTGCAAAAGTAATTGTTTATCTCCAAAAACAGATTACAAAATTGAAGGATGATGTGTGCAGAATATGAACCAGGAAGTGTTAGTTAAAAAGGTTAATTAAGTCATGTATAAAAAACAAAATAAAACAAAGAAAAAAAGGTGGGATTAAGAAGGTGATAAAGATGCATTGTTAAAAATATTAGTTTAATATTTTGCAATTTCATTGGTTATGTAAAATCTGAAGAATGCAAATACGGATTTAAAGATAATATTGTGTTCTACAGTGATCGTTTGGCATTAATTTGGATTTCTCACAAAATTAAAATCACCTAAATGCAATTCTATGTCATTCCATGCATTTGAATGCTGGGTTTCTTAGTGAGATACAGCATATCAAAACTTCTGGAGGAGCAGCACAAGTCAGACAACAGTCCCCTGATTTCCAAATTTCACAGCACATGTACCATTGCTAAAAGATGCTATCCATGGTAGAACAATATTGTGAGCAGTTTTGGGCCTCATATCTAATATGACGGCATTTGATGGGGTCCACAGGAGGCTTACAAGAATGATCCTGGGGATGAAGGGTTTGTCATATGAGGAACAGTTGAGGTCATCTGGGTCTGTACCTGATAGAGTTTAAAAGGATGAAGGATAAAGTTCTGAACTTACAGAATCCTGAGAGGCCTGGATAAAGTGGATGTGGAGGAGATATTTCCACTAACAGGAGTGGCTAGAATTCATGGATATAGCCTCAAAGCAAAGGCACAACCTGCTAGAACTGAGATGAGGAATTTCTTCAGCCAGAGGGTAGTAAGTCTGTTGAACTCATTGCAGCAGAAGGGTGTGGAGGCCAAGTCATTGAGTGTATTTAGGATTGAGGTGCATAGGCTCATGATTGGTAAGGTGATCAAGGCATACAGGGAGGAGGGAGGAGAATGGGATTGAGAAACATATCAGCCATGATCAAATGGAAAATAGACTCAATGGGCTGAATGGCCTAATTCTGCTCCTATATCTTATGGTCTAACATTGGAAATCAACCAGGACTGTGTTAAGATATTCAAATCTAAACAAAACAAGACATCATTGAGGTTTTTGACAGCAGATTAGCTGAGGCAGAGATGGAGGCAAATAGTAAAAGTGAAAATAAGAACTTCAGTGACAGTTTAAACATATAATAGAATGCTCACCTTGGAGTAGGATATGACGCAAAGGTTACAAAAAGTCAGCTTGAGCCTCAGGCAGTTGCCAGGTAATGGGATTGTGTTAGTAGGTAAGGGAAGGAATTGGAGGATGTGGCTCAAATGCAATAGCTTCTGACATTCCGATGTTCAAGACAGGACATTTCTGCTTACCCAGGACTGGATGTGGGATAATCCATTCAACAAGATAAAGACAGTGGAGGGGGTCATGAGAGGTGGTTGTGAGGTGGACCTGGACATCATCAGTGTACACATGGGAACTGTTGCTGTGTCATTCAGATGATATTACTGAGGGACATGTCCATCAGAAACAGCAGAATGTCAAGGCTGGATCCTTTGGCAGACGACAGAACCAACGACATGGGAAAGCCAAGAGAAACTTCTGTTGGCAACTCTCAAGTTATAATTAGATAGATAAGAATGGAACCAGGCAAACATAGCCTTATCTGGCTGGAACCATGGAGAAGAATTGAAGGAGGATACTGTGATCATCACTACTACTTCAGGCAGGTGGAGGAAGATGAAAAAGAATAGTTTAATTTTAGCAAGGTCACATAGGCTGCTAATGGTGACGTTGAGAAGAGTTGTTTTGGTACTGTGGAAGGATTTGGAGAGCTTTAAACATGGAGTCCCAGAAAAGATAGTAAGGCTCGTGAATTGCCAGGATACAAAAGTTGTGACCATAACATTCCGCTTGTCAGTTTTTATTTTGTGTGACCTATTGCATATTATTCAGACTTAAAGGAAAAGGAGTGAAAAAGAAAAGAGATTAAAAGGAATTAAACTAGTCAGACCATCTGCCATTGACTAAGACACTGGAAATTACAACATCAAACTCTGCCCTGTCGACCCTGTAAAGTTCTCCTTGTCAACTTCTGGGGAATAGTGCCAAAATATGGAGAACTGTCACCAGAAATGTGTCAAGAAATAGCCTAACACAATCATATCCATGGATTCATACCTTACAGATAATTTCCCAGACACCACAATCACCATCCCTGGCTTATCCTCTCCTAACAGCAGGACAAACTCAGCAGAAAACGTGGCACAGTGGTATACAATCGGACAGGGTTACTCTGGGAGTCCTATACATTGATTCGAGATCTCATGAAATCTCATGGAATCAGGTTAAACATTGGCATGGAAACCTCCTGGTGATTACCAGATAATCCATGCAGGTAACATTCACACAGGAGCCACGCACTGACCATTTACAAGAAGAGAGAATCTAAACATTACTCTTTAAAATTCAATGGCATTACCATCACTGAATACCCCCACTATCAAGATCCTGGGAGTTATCCATTGACCAGAAATTGAATTGTACTAGACATGCAAATACTGTGGCTACAAGAGCAGGCAGAGGTTAGGAATGCTGCAGCAAGTGAGTCATCTCCTGGTTCAGGAAATCTTGTCCACCATCTATGAGGCACATGCCTGGAGAGTGATGCAATACTCTCCACTTGCCTGGATGACTGCAGCTCCAAGCTCAAGAAGTTGACAAAGCAACCCACTTGCTTGGCATGACAAAAATTCACTGCCTCCACCACCAGCACTCAGTAGTAGCTGTGCATATTATCGAAAGACGCACTGCAGAAATCACCAAGGCTCCTTTGACAGCATCTTTCAAACACATAACACCACTATCTACAAAGGTGATACATAGGGTTAGGAAAAGAACCACCTCTAAGTTCCTCTGCAAACTATTCCCCATCTTGCAAAAGAATTATATCAAGAAATTGACAGTGAAGTAGGGCTCCTGAGTTGGGGCTCGTTCACTCCAATAGTTTTTCTTTTTTTTCTTTTTTTTCTTTTTTACTTACCTCTTGTCCTGAGCTCAGATGGTATTGGCAGCAGACCCAGGGTGGACTTGAGTTGGTCCAATGTGGACCTCATGGTGGTGGCAAGGGAACTCAGCACAGAATGAAGTTTCACCAGTATGGGCTGAAGTGAGCCCAGCACAGATCTCGTGGCAGCATTGAGTTTAGCTAATAGTTACTTTTCCAGGGTGAGCGCTGGACCTGGCATCAAAACTGGCTCAGGCTGCTACATCGGCGGAGGTGATGTCAGTAGGCTAGGCCCAGTCACCAAAGATTTTAACTGATGGTCAGTGACTTTGTCATCAGTCAGGTCTGGTGCTGATGGCAGCTAAGTAGTGATGGAAGAGCATCACAGCAACATAAATGAGGTGAGCCCAGTGGCAAGAGACGTAACTCTGATGTTGGCAGATCCAGTGCAGTTGGTGGTGAGGCGGTGGTGGAGGAGAATCGGCCCAGAGGTGAAGGATGGTGCCTAAAAAGTGGGGCTTCAACATCGTAGGTTCTCATCTAGATGGCAGTGAGGCAGTAGAGGAGGAACAGTGGTGTAGGCATCATTGATAATGAGCTGGCTCAGGACTAATGGATTCTCTTTAAGCTATATTTATTTTTCAAATTCTTTAAAATATTCAAAATGCACTAAACTGTGGTGACAGTGAAAAAGCTTCTCACTGTATTTCTCCATTTTTCTCACTGTAAAATAAACAGGACAACAATATCATTCACTCTAAGATAAAATCATTCAGTCAATCTGTTCCTTTGGTATTGCTGAGGCAAAATGCTGGAAAATCCACCCTAACAGCATTTTGGATATACTTGCACCAAATGGACTGCAGTGATTGAAGATAGCAGCTCAGCACCTCATTCTCAAGGGTCACAAGCAACAAATGCTGGCCCAGGCAGCCATGCCCACACGCTGTGAATTTATTTCAAGAATTGTAAACTTGAGAAGTATCATTCAGATTTATTTATCAGTTGTCATCTCCGTTGAGCCTATGTTTATGTTGAAATATTGCCATTAATTGTCTGGAGTTTCAAATGTTCAGAAATCAACAAATAATACTATGCTTTGATTCATACTCATAAAATTGTTTATACTTGTCTGTTATGAAAAACAACACCAACATCTCAAATCAGAACAGAATACAGGAGAAATAGTTTCAGAGATAATGGGAACTGCAGATGCTGGAGAATCCAAGATAACAAAGTGTGGAGCTGGATGATTCCTCACACGTCCTACAGAAAAAAGGGGTGGCCATGGGCACCCGCATGGGCCCCAGCTACGCCTGCCTCTTTGTAGGGTACGTGGAACAGTCCCTCTTCCGCACCGACATAGGCCCCGAACCCTACCTCTTCCTCTGTTACATTGATCACTGTATTGGCGCCACCTCTTGCTCCCCAGAGGAGCTCAAACAGTTCATCTACTTCACCAACACCTTCCACTCAAACCTCAAGTTCACCTGGGACATCTCCAACACATCCCTCACCTTCCTGGGCCTCTCAGTCTCCATCTCAGGCAACCAGCTAGTTACTGATGTCCATTTCAAGCCTACCGACTCCCACAGCTACCTAGAATACACCTCCTCCCATCCACCCTCCTGCAAAAATTCCATCCCCTATTCCCAATTCCTCCGCCTCCGCTGCACCTGCTCCCACGATGAGGCATTCCACTCCCGCACATCCCAAATGTCCAAGTTCTTCAAGGACCGCAACTTTCCCCCCGCAGTGGTCGAGAACTCCCTTGACCGTGTCTCCCGCATTTCCTGCAACACATCCCTCACACCCTGCCCCCGCCACAACCGCCCAAAGAGGATCCACCTCATTCTCACACACCACCCCACCAACCTCCGGATACAACGCATCATCCTCTGAGACTTCTGCCATCTACAATCCGACCCCACCACCCAAGACATTTTTTCCATCCCCATCCTTGTCTGCCTTCCAGAGAGACCACTCTCTTCGTGACTCCCTTGTTCGCTCCACACTGCCCTCCAACCCCACCACACCCAGCACCTTCCCCTGCAACCGCAGGAAGTGCTACACTTGCCCCCACACCTCCACCCTCACCCCCATCCCAGGCCCTAAGATGACTTTCCATATTAAGCAGAGGTTCACCAGCACATCCGCCAATGTGGTATACTGTATCCATTGTACCCAGTGTGGCTCCCTCTACATTGGGGAAACCAAGCGGAGGCTTGGGGACCGCTTTGCTCAACACCTCCGCTCAGTTCGCAATAAACAACTGCACCTCCCAGTCGCAAACCATTTTAACTCCCACTCCCATTCTTCAGATGACATGTCCATCATGGGCCTCCTGCAGTGCCACAAGGATGCCATCCGAAGGTTGCAGGAACAGCAACTCATATTCCGCTTGGGAATCCTGCAGCCCAATGGTATCAATGTGGACTTCACCAGCTTCAAAATCTCCCCTTCCCCACCGCATCCCACAACCAGCCCAGTTCGTCCCCTCCCCCCACGGCATCACACAACCAGCCCAGCTCATCGCCTCCACCCACTGCATCCTAAAACCAGCCCAGCCTGTCTCTGCCTCCCTAACCTGTTCTTCCCCTCACCCATCCCTTCCTCCCACCTCAAGCCGCACCTCTATTTCCTACCTACTAACCTCATCCCACCTCCTTGACCTGTCCATCTTCCCTGGACTGACCTATCCCCTCCCTACCTCCCCACCTATACTCTCCTCTCCACCTATCTTCTTTTCTCTCCATCTTCAGTCCGCCTCCCCCTCTCTCCCTATTTATTCCAGTTCCGTCTCCCAATCCCCCTCTCTGATGAAGGGTCTAGGCCCGAAACGTCAGCTTTTGTGCCTCTGAGATGCTGCTTGGCCTGCTGTGTTCATCCAGCTCCAAACTTTGTTGTACAGAGAAATAGTTGCTTGGTTTCTTTAAAAATAACTCACTAAATTATAGATACTTTGGTCAAGATGTGACTCATAGATGTCTAGCAACTAGTGTACATTGAAATTACCTCAAAGTTTCCATACCCTCATTTACAGTTTTCATCCATACCTCACTGTTGTCACATAAGTGCTGCTATGAACAGAGGAACTTAGGGCATTACATCCAAAACCTTTGGATCCCATTGTGATCCCATTTTGGTGCTTGAAAATTGCCACAACTCCAGAGTTGTGAGAGTGGTGGTGAGGGAATTTGTGAGAGGAAAGCAGGTACAGAGGGAATACGACTTGGGAGACCAGTGAGAGCAGAGATGGATCAAAAACTGGAACAAAACCAAAAAGGGCTTCGGAGTAGGAATCATCTATCATTCCACTGGATAGGATTTAGGCCTTAAGAATGACTGTGCCTACTGTTACAAAAAAACTACTAGAATTTAAAGGGACCTCACTTGTTAGCACAGAGTCGAAGTCTATGTCACCCATTGCTGTCTTGGTGTTCATGATCCCAAAATGTCAGCTTGGAACCATTTGGGGAGACCTGGGTTAGGCTATTTAGCCCTTCAAGTCTGCTCTGCCATGCAATCAGATCACAATTGATCTGTTCGTTGTCTTAGCTCCATCTTCCTGTCTAACTTCATAAACCGTTGTGAATACAAAATTTATCCAACTTTGCATTGATTAAATTCAGTGACACAGCATCTACAGTTTTCTACAGAAGGGAATTACAATCTCATGACATGATGATCTTCTGAGAGGGAAAAAAAACTTTTTCTCATTTCTTGTATGTGTCATCGAGTTCTAGTCTCCACCACAGGATGAAACATCCTCCTGGTGTCCATACTATCAAGCCCCCTTACGAATGTATGTGTTTCAATAAGATCGCCTTTCATTCTTCAAAACTCTAATGCTACATCCCCAAACTGTTTAACATTTACTTCAGGCAACATCCTTCATACCTGTCAAGTGAACCTTCTTTGAACTGCTTTCTAACACATTTATGTTATTTTCCAAATGAAAAGCTGAATATTGCACACGCTACTCCAGATATAGTCTCACTATATTGCTGCAGTAAATCATCAGTACTCTTAGATCCATTCCACTTGCATTGACAACAGCATTCCATTTACCTTCCAGTTGAACCTGCATACTGATATTCCTGTGATTCTTATACCAGGAACCCAAATCTAACTATTCAATTGAGTTCTGCTGTCAGTCTCCATTTAAATAGTAAACTGTTTTTTTGTTATTCCAAAGCGGACAAGTTCACATTTTCCCACATTATACTCTGTCTGCATTTTTTATTGTAATTGCCTGAATATACCTACATCACTTTGCAGACTCTCTAACTCCTTTTGCCAACTTATTTTCCTACTTGTCTTGGTATCATTGGCAACTTCAGCTAATGTAGATTGGGCCCTCTGATAAAAAAAATCATTCATTGAGATTAGAGATCCCCCCTTTTAAGACCGAGATGAGGGGATTTGTTTTTCTCTCAGAGGTTTATGTGATGTTTTACCTCAGGAACTCTTTATTTCAGAAGGTGGAAGAGGCAGGGCCACAGCATATTTTTAAAGTTAGGTTAGATTTGTGTTAGATAAGGGACAAACAGTTATCAGGGATAGATGGGGATTTGGAATTTGGAGCACAAACCAATCAGCAATGATTTTTTAAAATGGCAGAGCAGGTTTGAAGGGCCAAATGGCCTATTTCTGCTCCAAACTTGAAAGTTCATATGTCCATTTTGATTAAAATTACTTGAGGCTCCAGCATTGATCCCTGTGGCAGTCCATTAGCTTTTCCTTGCTAATCAAACAAAAATGACCCATTTAACTCTAATCGGCATTTTCTCTTGGCTAAACAATTGCTTATCTTTAGTCACATGCTATTCTTTACATCATGCACTTTTATCTTGTGTGGTAACTTTTGATGTAGCATTTTATCAAACATCCTTTGGAGATTCAAGTATGCCACATCCACAGGTTCCCCTTTGTCTATATTCCTTAAAAAAGCCAATATATTAGTAAACATGATTTTCCTTTCATAAAGCCACATTGTCTATACCTGATCATGTTATGATATTCTTAGTACGGTATCCTGTTATAACTTCCTTATTAAGAGACCTGAAAACCTTCATGATGACAGATGTTAGGCTAACTAGCCTATAGCCTTCTTCTTTCTCTACCTCTTCTTTCTTGAACAGAGGTCTTATATAGCTTTCTCCATCTGCTGGACACTTCCAGAATCTAAGGAAATTAGGGAGATTGTAAGCAAGGCATCCATTATGTCAGCCACCATTTCTTTTAGGATACTAGATATAGGCCTTCTGGCCCTGGGGACTTCTCAGCCTTTAAATTTTCATGTATATTTTTCATGCTGATGATGATGGATTTAAGTTCCTCCCTCTGATCACTTCTTGATTTTGAATGCCAATGGGCACTGACTAGATTGCTTCTTTTGAGGATGGTTAATGTCTGTTATTTGTGTAGTATGAATGGTACTTGCTACTTGTCACCCCTGCATATTGTCCAGATCTTGTTGCATTTGAACATGCATTCAGTACCTGAGGAATCACAAATGGTGCTGAATATAGTGTAATCATCAGCAAACATCTCACTTCTCACCATATGAAGGAGGGAAGGTTATTGATGAAGCAAATGAAGATGGATGGGCCTGGGACACTAGATTGAGGAGCTCCTGCAGAGATGTCCTGGAAGTGAGATGATTGGCCTCCAACAAAGACCATCTTCCTTTGTGCCAGGCTTGTCTCCAACCAGGGGAGAGTTTGATACCCATTAATTCCAGTTTTGCTAGTCCCACTTTTATTCTTCAAAATGATTGTGAATATAATTAAAAATTCATTTTATATGTTATAAAATTATTTGGTCTTGTCTTGGAATTTGGGAATGAATTAAGGTCTGTAAACATGCAGTTATTGACCCCACAGAAAGACTATATGCAGCATCAGTTTAAGAACATTTATAGAAGTACTTCAAGTCTCAAATTCTTAGCGGAAAGTACAGAAAGGGAAATGAAATGATTGGTTTTATTGATTAACCCTTCGTGATCAATCAAGAGACCAGTACTTTTTTCTGTGTTCAAAACTTTGCCTTCTTCTTTAAGTAATTCATTTTACAAATAAACCCACCAACTAAGTTAGCTTGATATAGAAATGCTCAACATTGCTTTTATTAGTAGCCTTCCGTATTGAGATGAGACAGAATGGAATTACATGTATAATTCAGTGGCATGTTTAAATTTGTGTTGCACTAATTTATATCCTATGTACTAAATACAATAAGCTTCAGACCAAAATGAATGCAGGTTCATTACAGAAGGTGCCATTTGATGTGAAATTAAGTTTAAAAATACTGGCCACAAATGTGGATCATAACATGTCTCGCCACACAACGTGGGCTCAGTTTAAATCTTCCATTATCTTGAAGGGAACTTCATGTGGAGGAAGACCTGCTGACCATTATCCCTCAGAGGAGAATAGTCACTATTAGTCACTAAATGGCTGATAAGCAGGATTTGAGTTCCAAATCGATGGGACAACATTGTAATAAGAAATCCTCCCAAGTGCTGTGATGGATTGTATAACATAAATACAAGTGCACGGCTACAAATTACACTGTGGATAACATAACAGAAAATACATAACTGTATTATGTCACTGTACAAGGGTATAGTGTCAGAGATGACATTTCTTGCAGATGTTCTTGGATGTAAGAAGCATTTCTGATTGATATTGATCAGTATAATCCACATTACTGAGGAGAACATTTCCAAAACTATCACCACTTCTAATAAGAATTCAACAGATCCAATCCATCCTTTGGACAGAACAATGTCACTTGACCACTTCAGCCAACCGAATGGCCAAAATGAACAATTATGATATTGATATCAACACTAATCCACACTCCAGCCTAGGGTCAATTTCAATGAAATGTCATCATTCTTCAAATGAAGAAATGGCAACAGAGACTGTCGTTGAAGAATTTGCTTCATAGTCTAAGCTTGTTTCTCTGTCAAAAACCAACCAACAATGTGAACAATAGTGTTGACAATTCAAGAAATGGCATTTCATTATTTCAACTGTTAGATTTATTGTCACTGATTCCCAAAGGATCATCCAGTGACATCAGTGGAAGTCCTGACTCCGTAAACTGCTGCTTTAATAAAGCCATATACGTTTAAATATTTTGGAAATATATGCTTCAATGTTTTGTGTGCCAAAGAGCCTTTGGCTCCACTGCTTATTATGAGTATCTGATAATCAATTTTCTGCTGATTTCATTACTTTATGAACTCTTTGCTTTAAAAGATTCAAGCATGTGTTATCCTTTCTCCCTCCTTCCCAGGCACTTCCAACTACAGTGAGCTTAAACTAGCATTAAGCTTACATCCTATATAGTTTAGTTACTCCATGTCCATTTTATGTGTTTTTTCTTTTGCTTTTGAACCAAAACCATGGCCCAATTATTTCAATCTCTGGATTGTCAAAAAGGTACAGAGCAAAATGTCGACTTGGAACCTGAAGAGGTCCACATGCACTACAGTCCATGGGATTGATCAAGAAGTTTGCAATTCCAGTGGGCAATTCAATCTTTTTGAGCAATTTTCTTGCCCCCAGTTCTTCTACGAACATTGCTGACTCAAAGTGAAGATCAAAGGGTAGAAGCTTATTGAAGTCTAAATCACATGGGCTATGGTCAGATGTGTGGCAGAATCAGATGGTGAGTGGTGAGGCTGAACTCAATGTTGAGATTGTCCCATCATCTTTTGATCTTTTCACAAGCAGCAGGGCAAGGCACCCGCCGGGCAATGGCAAATTGTCAATTGATAGGGATTAACACTTGTTAAGCTCCTTGTTGATGACCCAACTCCTCTCATTACTTTTCCAACTGAAATCTCACCAAAGCTATCAAACAAACTAGCAATTGAAAAGATTGATACTGAAACTATGTCAGTGTTTCATGGTTTCTCACCACCTCCTCTGAATGACCTCCACATGCAACTGCAGAGCTGGATGCAATCAATGAGCAACAACTACACACACCCTTTCACCAAGACACTGGCAACTGACTTTTAGGGAACCATCATTGCTACCATCACATCTCTCCAATGCACTGGCATTGCGCCCTGCAAGCTGTGCCTTCTCTGGCAGGGCACACTGACACCCAGCAGTGTAGAGTTGCATCACGTAAAGTTATTACAGAGGGACAGGAGCCCAGTCCATGATGTGAATCAGGTTGCCTACCAGGGCTGCTCCTTTGTTGTCTAAGTGCATTTTCACCTGGCACTTCCTGGTGCCTACTGCATACCTTTCTCTGCTATTCTCTGTAGTGGCAATTGGTGTAGTCACACAACCAGGCAGGTGGCCATGCTGTGCAGCTATCTCAGTCAAGGCCATATCATAGTACATCATTGTGCCATGTTGGTCTAGTACTAGTGCCACATGGCAGCAGCATTCACATCAAACACATGGAATCTGCAGCAATCAGTGAAGCATGTATGAACGTCTTAGGGGAGTCGTCCACAGTGAAGATTGCAGGGTACCCGCTAGTCAAGGGACCCAGCATAGTTAGACAAGGGCAGCTTTTCATAGCAGTCCTGGGGTACAGCCACAGTCAGGCATCCAGTCAGGGAGGCTTTCTGCAGGCGGTCCATGCCTTGGTGCTCCAGGGGACAGGCCATAGTCAGTGTTTTGTCTCTTTAAAGGACAGTCTGGTGGGGTGGGGGTGGTCTACCACAGTCAGGGACTTGTGTGGCCACCAGTCAGGGGTTCAGACAGGTTTGGGTCAATGCTGGAAGGTCAGTTTGCTCAAAAGAGTGGCCATAATCATTCCTTTGTCTCTGCTCACTGAAATGAGGCGAATGGTTGGGGGGGGGTGCAGTGGTGGGGAGATAAGTGGGAGACAGCTGTAGGCACAAGTACACAGCTTGGGGAATGACGTGGAAAAGTGTGAAGCCTGTGCAATTTAATGAAATGGGCACCTAGGCAAGAGGGGATGGTGTTGGGGACTTGGGGCACATTAACACTAAGACTGAAATTCAGTGACAGAGGACTGCCTGCTGTTAATTCAATCATGAAGCACATAGAAAGTGTTTTAGGAGAATAAAGTGAGTTGTAATGGGTCATAAGTGAACCTATACGTGGGGTAGGGAGGCTGCATCTGCACCTTTTCACTGGTCATTCACAAGGAATAGTGGCCATGAACACAATGATATGTTTGTGATACAGGAATGAAGCATGTGTACTCCTTGGCCACCCTACAGCATTGAACCTCTTTGTTCATTGTTCTTCCCTGGGACAGTCTCTGCTGAGGAATTTCTTGATGCAGAGAGCCATCTGAACAGTAGGCAATGATGAAGGTAGGGGGTAGAGGGGCCTTAAGGTGTGGGAGTGAACCAGTGTCATGTACACATCTTGCTGGCACTGCTCTCACATGATGTAGTTGGCGATTAGTGTAGACCCTAAAACAGTACATCATTGCTGTTGAAGGAGTAATGCCGTAGGGTGCAACAACATGTCTAAGCCATACATGCAGACACAGAGAGCCACATGAATAGTGAAAAATAAATGTTTATGGACAAAGAAAATTATTTACATAACTATAACATGTGCAACACACTCCCACCCCACGCCCCCTCAGTATAATTTATTGCTCCTGTGCCTCCTGCTCCAATGCATTGTTCTCTCCTGTTCTGCCGATGGAGTGGAGCGAGCTTGCTGTGTGTTGGAGTCTGTTTGCCTTCAAGGTATGTTCAGGTGACTCCAGGGGCACCTGAGTCTGACTGAGGGTCTTCTTACAAGAGGCAGGTTAACCCTTCTCAGCCAGAACTTCCAAGGGTCTAAGGGACAGGCAGCATGGATGGTAGAAGGCCCAGCGCAGTGCCCTAAGGGGACACTGTGGAGGACCCTCAGTGCAGTTCCGTCACCCACCTCACTTCCAAGGACCAGGTCTAACAATATTTCCTTTCTTGTTGGCCTGGACACATAGTACTGTAGGAAACTCTTCTGAACATAGTTTATGAGCACTTGCCTCTCACCACCCCTTGCACTACAAGTATCCTAGCCTAATAAAAGCAAAATACTGCAGATCCTGAAAATCTGAAGCAAGCACAGAGAATGCTGGAGTAACTGTGCAGGCCTGGCAGCATCTATGGAGAGAAAAATAGAGTTAATGTTCTGACTCTTGTATGACTGATCTTCAAAAATGGCCTTGGCACTTTACTTTCCTCCTGCTGGCAACCCTACGCAGTTGATACCCTACCAACTGGCACTATACTTACTTGGCACCCTATGTCACCATCCATCTGTCACCCTGCCTATCCAACAACCCAACATTACACTTACCTTATGTACTTATTCTTTGATAGCAGCTATCACAGTGGCTGTCAGCACCTTTAAATTTCAGAATACAGCAGTTGACAAGTGTGAAAAAGGGGCATTCTTTGTCTTCCTCTAACAGTTCTACACGAAGAAAGACCTCAGAATGAAACTACAGTTCTGCATTTCTGAGGGTGCTTTGAGCAGAATCACCTTCCCAAAATGCAGAACTCCCTTTTTTTGAAAAGGAAAACCAGAAGGGCTTGCCACTCCTTTGAAAAATGGCCAATTTTCTTTATAACTGTGACCATGATAACTTATCCCTTCTAATCCTTCTTAACCTGGCTACAACTTTCGTAAGTTAATAACAGCATCCTCCTCACAATTCTCTCTTTTCATGGCTGACTGAGTGGAATTGCCCAAACTAATCATAGCCAGTGAATCACTGCAATGATTTCTCTTCCTGCTGTCTCTCTGTTACCTCTGGAATTCCTCAAGGATCAATCCTTCATGCCTCTTTTATTTATTATTTACTCATTACCTCTCAGAACTTGCATTTGAAAACATGTTAGGTTCCATTTGTATCACAGCAACACGGACCTGTACCTCACCACCATCTCCGTGGACCTCTCCATAGCCTTTGATTTTGCACAATGCTTGCTCAACATCCAATATTTAATTATTAAAAATGTCCTTCAGCTAAATACTGAGAAGAATGAGCGCATTGCCCTTGGTTCTTAGCAACTCTGTTACCATTCCTAAGGAAGGCCCTTGAACTGAAACTTTAAGTCATATTCTCACTACTGATAGTGTCAGAACTACTGGGTAATTCCAGCATTTTCTGTTCTCATTCTATTCCCTATTTCCTATTTCCATCCCTGTTAACTGTTTAAAGTGATCAAGACCATTCCTAACTCATGGTGTTGTATGTGGCCTTGCAATAAGTCCCAATAAGTTGCACCAAGACCATCTAATTCCACCTTCATAACATTGTTTGAATGCGCTGCCTTTTCCCCTCATCTGCTGCTGAAACCATCGCTTATGTCCTTGTTACTTACAAACTCAAGTCTTCCGAAGCACTCCGGGCTTCCCTCCTATCTATCAAGCTAAATAGAACATAAAGCATAGAACATAGAACATAGAAAAGTACAGCATAGTACAGGCCCTTCGGCCCACGATGTTGTGCCGTGGAATATTCCTAATCCAAATATAAAATAACCTAACCTACATTCCCCTCAATTCACTGCTGTCCATGTGCATGTCCAGCAGTCGCTTAAATGTCACTAATGACTCCACTTCCACGACTACCACTGGTAAACTATTCCATGCGCTCACAACTCTCTGGGTGAAGAACCTCCCTCTGACGTCTCCTCTATACCTTCCTCCTAACACCTTAAAACTATGACCCCTCTTGGCAGTCAATCCTGCCCTGGGGAAAAGTCTCTGGCTATCGACTCTATCCATGCCTCTCATTACCTTGTACACCTCGATCAGGTCACCTCTCTTCCTCCTTCTCTCCAGAGAGAAAAGTCCGAGCTCAGTCAACCTCCCCTCGTAAGACAAGCCCTCCAGTCCAGGCAGCATCCTGGTAAACCTCCTTTGCACCCTCTCCAAAGCCTCCACATCTTTCCTATAATAGGGCAACCAGAACTGGACACAATATTCCAAGTGTGGTCTCACCAGGGTTTTGTAGAGCTGCAGCATAACCTCACGGCTCTTAAACTCAATCCCCCTGTTAATGAAAGCCAATACACCATATGCTTTCTTAACAACCTTATTCACCTGGGCGGCAACTTTGAGGGAGCTATGCACTTGAATTGAGGGAGTTATGCACTTGAAGTTGTGCTCATTAAAAACTCTGCTGTTCATATTTTCATTTACTTCAAATTCATTCATACAAAACAAAGCTGCTAGAAAAGGTCAGCAGGTCCGGCAGCATCTATGAAGGAAAATCGAAGTTAACTTTCTGGGCCCAGTGACCTTTCCTCAGAACTGCTGCTGCCAGACCAGCTGAGCTCTTCCAGCAACTTTTCTTTTGTTCCTGATTTACGACATCTGCAGTTATTATTTTTTTATTTAGCCCTGTTCATTCTGATCATTATTGACTTTTTATATGACTCAGCCTCAATTTTAGAATCCTCATCTTTGTTTTCAAACCTCTCAATGACTTCTATTGCCCTAACCCTGTAACTCTAGCTGTACTTTAGGCCTTTGATTTTTTCTTTGCAGTGCTTCAATTCTAGGCTCTTGCACATTCCAGATTTTAATAAACTCATCTATGGAAACCATATTTTCAATTCAAGAAACTATGTAACTGCATCCCTAGGTCTTTCTGCTTGACCACACTCCCCACTACCCTAACATAAACTGTATAGGTCCTGCCCTGGTTTGTTTTAACAAAATTCAATACCTCACATTTATCTGCATTAAACTCCATCTACCATTCCTCTGCCCAGTTGATGAACATCCCATTGTACTTTTAGAAAAATCTTTCACTGTCCACCATACCTCTAATAGTGATCTCATTCACAAATGTACTAACTCTGCCTCCTATGTTTGTCATCCAAATCATTTACATAAATGAAGATCAACAGTGGACCCCTCCCTGATCCTTGTGGCACACTGTTAAATATAGGCCTCCAGTCTGAACAACAACCCCCTACCACACTCTCTGTCACCTATCATCAAGCCAATTTTATATCCAATTGACCAGCTCTTGCAGGATCTCATGTGATCTAACCTCACCAGCCAATCTACCATGTGGAAACTTGTCAAAGCCTTTGCTGAAGCCCATGTAGACAACATCCACCACTCTGCATTCATCTATCTTGTTGGTCACCTCTTCAGAAAACTCAAATTTGTGAGACAGGGAGCATTGTCAAACAGAGAGACCTTGGGGTGCGGATACATAGTTCATTTAAAGTGGTGTCACAGGCAGACAAGATGGTAAAGAAGGCATTTGGCATGCTTTCTCCATCAGTCTGAGCACTGAATACAGGAATTGGGTTGTCATGTTACAGATGTACAAGATATTGGTAAGGCCATATCTGGGGTACTGCATACAATTCTTGCTGTCCTGCTACAAGGAAGAATATTATTAAACAGGAATGGGTGCAAAAAATGATTTACAGGGATATTACCAAAACTGGAATGTTTGTGTTATAAGGAAAGACTGGATAGGGTGTTTTTACCTGGAGTGTAGGAAGCTGAGGGGTGATCTTATAAAGGTGTATGAAATCACAAAGAACATAGATAACGTGAATAGCCAAGGTATTTTCCCCAAGGTGGGGAGTCCAAAGCTGGACAACATGACAGTTCAGTGATAAGCACTGCTGCTTACAGTACATGGGACCCAGGTTTGATTCCAACCTGGGGCGACTGTATCTGTGGAGTTTGCACATTCTCCCCATGTCTGCGTGGGTTTCCACCAGATGCTCCAGTTTCCTCTCATAGTCCAAAGATGTGCAGGTTAGGTGGATTGGCCATGCTAAATCGCCCATAGTGCTCAGGGATGTTGGTGGTTAGGTGCATTAGCCATTGGAATTGCAGAGTTACATGGAAAGGGCAGAGGTATGGGTCTGGGTGGGATGCTCTTCAGAGAGTCAGTGTGAGTTATTGGGCTAAATGGCCTGTTTCCACACTGTGGGATTCTGTAGGTTTAAGATGAGAGGGGAAAGAGTTAAAAGGATCCTGAGGGGCAACTTTTTCGCACAGAGCATGATGCACATATAGAACGAGCTGCCATAGGTAGTGGTAGAAGTGAGTACAATTAGAACATTTAAAGACATTTGGACAGGTACATAGATAGGAAAGGTTTCGAGAGATATTGGCCAAATGCAGACAAATGGGAATAGTTCAGTTTAGGAAAGTTGTTTGGCATGGACAAATGGACCGAAGGGCTTGTTTCCATGCTGTATGAAGCTATGACTCCCTAATCTCAGGAATTCCCTCCTTCAACCTTTATCACTATCTCTTGTCTTGTTTTAAGATACTTCTTAAAGCCCATCTGATTAAAAAAGGCTTTGGTCATCTATCTTGAGAAGGCCAGAATCTCATGCCTATCTCTAACTGTCCTTGGGAGGGTAGTGGTGAGCTGTTTTCTTGAACCACTGTACTTACCCCCACCCTCATTGCAGATACATCCATAGTTTACAATAGGAAAGTGTTCCAGGTTTGTGGGCCAGCAAAATGAAGGCACAGCAAAAGAATCCCAAGTAACAATGGTTTGCACAGGAGGTAACAGTTGTTGTAATGAAGTTGCTGCTGTTCTTCTCTGGTGTGATGGATGTTGTATGTTTGGAAGGTGCCCTCAAAGGAGCCTTGAAAAGTTGCTGCAGTACATCTTGCACGCCTACACACTGCGTTATGGCATTTGATAACATTACTTCTGAGCATCTGGGACTTGGCCCAGAGGTAGAAAAACTATTCCTAAACCAGGTTTAATCTCAAAATGGAGACATTTGTGGATTTTGGCAATTATTGATTTTTATCCATATGGTTTGGAGGGAAGGGTAGATCATGTCATCTCCTGCTAGTTTTATTCTTATTATATGGCTCTGATTTTCTTATTTTGCCCTTTTGTCTTTTATTATTCAGTAGTTTTTACTTTACTACAGATAGATTGAGAATTATCTACAGCTTTAATCAGTCCTCCAAAGAATAGGCTGAGGGTCCCCAGAAGAGGTCAATGGGTAATAATTATGCTTTGGACCAACTTCACCTGTATTTACTAGAAAGCTGGTTGCATCCAAAGTGAATCAAAGAACTGTTGAGTCTGCACACTCTGCTCAGTCAAGTTTAAGACAGACTTAACCTTACACTGAGGGTTATACCGCCTATTCTTCTGATCAAAAAAAAACGAGGTTCTTCTCAGCATTTTCTGTTTTTAATTTCAGATTTCCAGTATCCGCTTCGAAAAAAAACGTTATCAGCCTGGACTCCAGAAATGCAATAGTTTCTGCGATGATTTGGGGGGTTAAAAACAAATAGGAGACTGGTTTCTTTATGGCATAAACAGCATCCTGCTCCATTCTTGCATGCCAAGATCTAATATATTGCAGTCATTGGGAATGACGTATTATAATATTTCATAATTGCAAAACAAACGGTAGCTTAGTCCAGAAACATCACCACTCAGGGCGATTTAAAGGTTGGAGATTTTCAATGATCCCCATTGCTGTGCCACGTTTGGTGAGTGGCATCTTGTTGGCTGCAGTCGATTAAATAACGTGGACAGTGAACTCCTGAACATTACTAAACCATCCTGAACACGTTTTCGAAATCATGTCACATAACAAACCGTTTACATAAATCTGCTGTGCCCTGATCTATATAAATCCTGAACATATGCACGCCGCAGCAATAGCTAATGTGCGGCCAGAGAGCTGAAACATGTGGCCAAAGACCACACTGACAATCAATGTAGCTTTCCCTTCGCTTGTTCACCTTAAAATCAAAAGCAGGAGACAGGCTCTGCATTGATAATCATGTGTAAACTGACCCCCTACACGTTATTTTCATTCTGACAATAATATGTTGAAATAAATCAAACTCCGAAGATACAGGTTCAGAAATGCACTCCACCCCCACTACCTTACAAATGTCAAAATACAAAACCTTGGAGCCAAGCCTGTGGAACTAACTGGCGCAGATCTTGGGCCAGGTTTTGCAACGCATTTCAAAACTATGCAGATCTAGAGGTGTCCTGTGACGACCCAATCTGTCCCACATGTTATCTGGCAAAACTCCAGATAATGGATTATAATGAACAGGGGGCAAGTGATCAATGTCTGTCAGCAGGGGAAGGAGCCTGCAAAAGGTGGTGAATAAAACAGCCCTTTCGCTGATCTTAAAACAAAGCGGGGGAGGCACTACAGAGTATTGTTCTACAATCTGTAACCATGCTTTTTATGAATTCTACGTTCGGTGTAAGGGCATTTTCAACCAATTTGCTCGTTTCTCTCGATGACTGCCAGAAAGAGATTTTTTTTATAATCCCATTAGGGTCGCATTGAAAAAAAAGATTCTTGTGTCAAAGCCAGGGCATTGACGTCAGTAGCTTTGACGTCAGCGGCTGCTCTCCCAAACCCGAGAGTGTTTGCTTTAGAAAGCTCAGAGCTCATCAATAAATAGGATCTGGTACATAGACACTGGAAAGACAAGGGAAAGAGGTGGGGGCATCTATCTGTTAAGGTTTGGTGGGGGTGGGGGAAACACAAATAAATCTAAATTTGCTCCCTAATATTCCACCTCCACTTCACGTTATAGTTTATGCAGTAAGTAGCTTAAGAAAATTGGAAACAGAATAACAGACAGCACAGGAATATCTCCAAGTAAGAGCAAGCTTGACCGATTATGATCATTTGATTATGTGTGGCCAATGAATATATTAATGATGATTGAGGCTTTCGTGTGTTCGCATTACTGTGTGGAGCTGTCTTGTCTCTGGGTTGAGTGGTAATCTGTTTAACACCGTCTATTTACAGGGGAGCTGCTCGATTGAAGTGCAGCCTGTGTTGTGTTAGTACATACTCCCGGTGGAGTTATTTCATTCATTCATTCACAGACTAAGCCACGTTTAAGTGAAGCTTCCTAACGCGGAATAAAAAGAGACCTGATTAAACGGCAGCAGTTTGAAGGGGTTCAGCCGCCTTCTGACTCTCAGTGATCTTGTTGGAAATAGCCCCAGGCTCCGAATAAAACCATCGACCCCGAACCCCTGTCTCCTCTCTCCGTAGCTACTGCTGGATCCTGCTGAGAATTTCAAGCATCAGCTGTCACCCCGGTATGTGAGCGATCAGTAGTCATAAGAATATTCCTAATGTTTAAACAAACTGAGTGTTAACCCGAGCTCTTGCAATCTGAGAGGCGCAGTGTATTTATAATGTTTTCAACGTGTGTGTATATTGGTTGAGGTTAAATCTTCAGAATAACAACAGGGGTTTGTGTGGTGGTTTCGGGGAGAGAAGGAAACGTATCCCGCGTTCTCTGGAATCGGGTGGAGTGGTTCTGTTGGTTTTTAATAGAACCCGGAACGGTTCGGGGTGAAAAAGAAACGAGACAAAGTTGTGGTCAATCGACTGAGACATTCGCCGAGACAGCAATTGCCTATCGGCAGCGTGTTATCATTTTAATTTACCAACAATAAACATCAAAGTCTTGTCAGTGGGCGTGAGAGTGGGGCCACGATTCCTATCAATCCCCAGTGCTCACCACAGCTTCTCGGCTGTGATAGCCAGCACCCTCTGCTCCAATTCAAACCCTAACTTCTGGCTGTTCGTCTCATGGGATTGATTCATTGAAACGCTGCTTGAGCACACTGCAGAGGGACCACTGCACAGAGAACGCCCTCTCTCCCCGCGTCTCACCTCAGGCTGAAGCTCACAGGCAATGTTAACCCAACAGAGTGGACTCAGCCGCAGTTCTGCAACGAAGCAAGCGTTTGCTTAAATTAAAAAAAACATAACTTGAACCGGCGGGGAGGGACAAATACACGGGGAGGTGAAAGGGACCCAATCCGGGAAGCTGTGAGTGGCGAAAAATGCAGGGATGGCTTTTGCGAAGGACGCGAAGCAAGTTCTCTCTCTCAGCCCCCTCCCCGCCTCCATCCACGTGAAATTTTCCGTTGTGATAAACAAGGAGCCCCGTCGCCAAAGGACCGTGTGCTGCTCTGTGTCTGTGTGCGTCTTCCTAACTAAAAGACTCTCCCTCTCTCTCTCGCATCTCCTCCTGGGCAAGATGCTGGCTGCACTGAGCTCGCTACTATTCAAAGTGGGCCCTGACCACCCTCCAGGGGCTTCCCTCTCACAGCCCCCACGCCCGGCAGATGTCAGCTCTCTGGCCAAGCTGCGGATGCCCAGCTCAGTTTGTGCCAGCTCTCATTAGGAGCTGGGCACTGTCAAGCCACTAACCCAGTGAACCTGGGCAAAGGGGCACAAAGTAACTTTTCTGCCGAAAGAAGCAAGCCACTGGAAGTAATCCTGGGCACACGTGATCCGGGATCCACAGCAGCAGGTCCTCCATCCTTCCCCTCCTCCTCCTCTCTTCGCCTCTGTGGCTGGGAAAGGCGCGGGTGTCTAAGTTTCATACTCCAAAGGTGAACGCAGGAGGAGATTGGGCTGCCAAGCCCCAGCGCTGCCAGCGGCTCTGCCAGGGGCACAGGAAGCCGTTGGCACGGCCAGGGGGATCTTCAGTCGTCCTCCTGTCAGCTCCAAGCTGCACCGAGTCTCCCGGCTTTGTGGACAATCTTCACTTTGTACCTCCGCCCAGCCAATCCTGAACCAGAAAGAACAGCAATAGACATACACACGCACACTAAACCAGACAGCAAGGAACATCGAAACATCTCACCGATGTCGAAGAAACGAAAAACTCTTGAAGGATCTCCGGTCTCAGAAACCTCGCCATCTTTCGACCCTGGCGATCAAGGTAAGTGTCCGGCCCACAAGGTGCACTTCTACATTGTCGGTCTCTGACCGGCTGTAAGGCTATGCACAGGAATGGCCCAATTGGCGAGGTGACCAACTCCCAGACCGCCTCTCCCCCCCACCCCAGTCTCCAGACCCTCAGTCAGAACCTGATCATTCCTCTCGGTTCACTATCAAAGAGGAAGGCCAGGCCAATTAGGTACATCAGCACCCAGTGCAAGCAGAGACCTTATAGAGATCAGTTTATGTAAAATTCCATTTCAGTTGCTTTTCTTGTTGAATGTTTGTGGCCTTTATCGCATCTGACGTCAAGTGGCTAGATTGCACCATTGAGGAGTGAAAGTAGAGGACTGGGCAGGCAGTCTGCAACAAGGACTGGCTTTCCCCCAGGTTTCAGGCTTCAGGGGTGTCAGTGCTTGTGGTCTGCTCATAGAAGTAGAATATGGAGCATTCAACAGTCCCAGGAATATACCCATAAAAAAGGTTTTCATCCTGATCGTCTTCGCCAGTAGGAAACAAGCATTTTTTTTGTGCTTAGAGCAGAGTTCGTCCACTCGACACAACCACGTCAGGATACTGTGGTGCAGTTACAGAATGTTTTTCAGCGTCTTCAATCAAAACGGCAAATTTGAATTACAGATTGCATTCTGTGTCACCGGAATCTACATGCATAGCAAATATCTAAAGCTTGCGACATAAACTACAAACCTCTAACACTGGAAAGCAATTGACTGGAAAAATCATTTTTTAACCTTTAAGTACCCACTTTATCCAACAGGTTATATAGCAGGGCCCTGCCCTGTGTCACGATTGTTTAGATGCAAATGTAGGATTTACGTGCACTTGTAACTTTAGGAAGAAATGCCATTGAACTACAGAGCTGGAGCATTCTGAACAGGCCATTGTGGCAAATTGTATTTTGACTGTATTTTTCTTCGCCATTCAGGATTGCAACATTTTGCATTCATTTTTGTGTATTCATTAATGGAAATACACAAAGTAAGGACGCAGTTTACTGGGTATGATATTTACATAACCTGTAACCATCATTGGTGCTCGAAACTCACTGCGCCATTTGAGATTCTGACAACATGAGGCATCATTTTGTAATGTGTCAGAATCAAGCAGAAAACAACTGGAACTCAAGACCTTCTTAATTCAGTCATTTTGATGTAGTCTTTCCTTCCTGTAATTAAAACATATTTGACTAGCAAAATACAGAATCTCTGCACATGGAAATTCTGTTTTACTGGTATTTAGCAAATAATATTTGATATCGATACTCAGAATACCTTATACTGTAATGCAGCCACATATTGGTGTAAGACAATCTCATGAATGTCATATCGCCTGGAATCTGCTGTGTTGTAAATTAAACATTCCAAAAAGCTGAAGAAGGGTCTAGGCCAAAACGCCAGCTTTCCTGCTCCTCTGTTGCTGCTTGGCCTGCTGTGTTCATCCAGCTCGACACTTTGTTATTCCAAATAGCTGTTGGATATTTGTAATGTAAAGACAGTCTTGAATTAATGTTAGGGAAAGTAAGAAAGCTATGCTTTTGTGTTCAAGTCTGAGGATAGAATAGCTGTAAATGGACTTGTTTATTTGCAAATTGCTCCAGCAAAAGAATGTTTTCAAAGGATGCATAATACATTGTTAATTGACTTCTGAGATTTTTTTAAAAAATTGATTCATGGGATGAGAGTGTCACTGGCCAAGCCAGTATTTATTGCCCATCTCTAATTGTCCAGAGGGCACTTAAGAGGCAAAACATTGCAGTAGGTCTGGAATTACATGTTGCCCACACCAGATAAGGACAGCAGTTATTTTCCCAAGATGACATTAGTTAATCAGGTGGGTTTATGTGACAATCAACAATAGTTGCATGGCCATTGTTAGAGCCTAAATTCCAGTTTTGTATTGAATTGAAATTCTACTGTCTGCTGTGGCATGATTTGAACCCAGGTCAGCAGGACATTACCCAGATCTCTGGATTAACAGTTTACCACTAATTGAAGTGACTGATAGATTCGGAGCTAGGATTAGTTAATAACATCTTGGTAAATTGAGCCCCTAGGCAATAGAAATCTTAACATGGTAGAATTTCAAATTTAGTTCGAAGTGATGAAGCCTGGTTCTCAGACTAGTGTGTAAATCTAATGAAGATAGTTGTATCAGTTTGAAGCCAAAGCTGACTAAAATTAACTGGGAAATTAGGTTGCACAGTAGGAAAGTAGATATGCAGTAGTAGATATTTAAGGAGATATTTAGTAACTCTGAGGAAAAAAATTATCCCAAAGAGTAAGAAACATAATTGCAGAAGGATGCATCGTTCATGGCTAAATAAGCAAGTTAAACATAATACCATATTACAAGAAATACCACACAATTCTGCAGAAGTTAGTGTTTACTTAGAAGATTAGTCAGATTTTAAGGACAAGAAGGAACGTATTGCGGCTGTACAGGACATTGGCGAGGTCATTAGTAGAACACTGCATTCAATTCCAGTCTCATTGCTGTAGGGAAGGTGTTGTTAAACCTGAAAGTGTTCAGAAAATATATACATGGATGTGGCTGCGATTAGAGGATTTGAATTATAGGGAGAGGCTGAATAGGATGGGGCTTTATCCCCTGGAGTGTCAGAGCTGAGGGGTGACTTAATAGAGGTTTATAAAATCATGAGGGGCATGGATAGGGTGAAGAACCAAGGTATTTTTACCATGGCAGGGGAGTCCAAAACTAGAAGGCATAAGTTTAAGGTGAGAGGGGAAAGATTTAAAAGGGACCTAAAGGGTAACTTTTTCATGCAGAAGATGCTGCATAAATGGAATGAGCTGCCAGAGTAGGTGGTGGAGGCTAATACAATTACAACATTTAAAAGACATCTGATGGGTACATGAATGGGAAGGGTTCAGAGGGGAATGGGCCAAATGCTGGCAAATGGAACTACATCAGTTTAGGATATCTGACTGGTGTGAACAAATTGGACTATAGGGTCTGTTTCCGTGTTGTATAATTACATGACTCTATGACAAATAAGACAATAGAAAGAGAGAAAGTGGACCAAGAAGGTAAGCTAGCTATTAATATTAAATCATGTTGAAAGAATATTTAAGTATTTAAATAGAAAAGAACAGCATAAAAATCTAACATTGGTATTCTAGAGGATGAGTCTGAGGAAATGACAGAAACCAGGAAATGTTGGCTACGTTGAAAAGGTATTTTGTATCTATTTTCACTGTGGAAGACAGAAAATTTCCCGAAGACACTGGAAATCATGAAGTGGAAGAAAGGGGAACTAAAACCATTCACCCCAAGTGCCAGGGAGGAGGTGCTGGGAAAACTGTTAGACCAAAAGTCTAGATCCCCCCAGCACATGAAGAACACGATCATTGGTTTTCAAGCAAAGTGGCTACAAAGTTAGCAGAAGCATTGATTACAATTTTCCATTTTTAGGAGAAACTGCAACCAAAGGACAAAGTTTAAGAATAAGAGGGATTATTTTTAAGATAGAGATTAGGACAATATTTTTCCCATGGATGTTTGTGAATCTGTAGAATTCTCTTCCCCAGAAAGTAATAGAGATTGATTCAGTGATAATGGGAACTGCAGATGCTGGAGAATCCAAGATAATAAAATGTGAGGCTGGATGAACACAGCAGGCCCAGCAGCATCTCAGGAGCACAAAAGCTGACGTTTTGGGCCTAGACCCTTCATCAAAGAGGGGGATGGGGTGAGGGTTCTGGGATAAATAGGGAGAGAGGGGGAGGTGGACCGAAGATGGAGAGAAAAGAAGATAGGTGGAGAGGAGAGTATAGGTGGGGGGGTAGGGAGGGGATAGGTCAGTCCAGGGAAGACGGACAGGTCAAGGAGGTGGGATGAGGTTAGTAGGTAGGAGATGGAGGTGCGGCTTGGGGTGGGAGGAAGAATTGGTGAGAGGAAGAACAGGTTAGGGAGGCAGAGACAGGTTGGACTGGTTTTGGGATGCAGTGGGTGGAGGGGAAGAGCTGGGCTGGTTGTGTGGTGCAGTGGGGGGAGGGGACGAACTGGGCTGGTTTTGGGATGCGGTGGAGGAAGGGGAGATTTTGAAGCTGGTGAAGTCCACATTGATACCATATGGCTGCAGGGTTCCCAGGCGGAATATGAGTTGCCGTTCCTGCAACCTTCGGGTGGCATCATTGTGGCACTGCAGGAGGCCCATGATGGACATGTCATCTAAAGAATGGGAGGGGGAGTGGAAATGGTTTGCGACTGGGAGGTGCAGTTGTTTATTGCGAACCGAGCAGAGGTGTTCTGCAAAGCGGTCCCCAAGCCTCCGCTTGGTTTCCCCAATGTAGAGGAAGCCACACCGGGTACAATGGATGCAGTATACCACATTGGCAGATGTGCAGGTGAACCTCTGCTTAATGTGGAAAGTCATCTTGGGGCCTGGGATAGGGGTGAGGGAGGAGGTGTGGGGGCAAGTGTAGCATTTCCTGCGGTTGCAGGGGAAGGTGCCAGGTGTGGTGGGGTTGGAGGGCAGTGTGGTGCGAACAAGGGAGTCACGGAGAGAGTGGTCTCTCCGGAAAACAGACAGGGGTGGGGATGGAAAAATGTCTTGGGTGGCGGGGTCGGATTGTAGATGGCGGAAGTGTCGGAGGATGATGCGTATTCACTTTACTCAAGGGGACAGGAATAGATTTTTAATAGACAAGGGAGTCAAAAGATATGGATCGGGTGCAGATGAGCAAGTGGAATTGATCAGCTGTGATCTTGTCGAATGGCACAGCAGTACTAAAAGGCCAAATGGCCTACTTCCACTCCCAAATCTTCTGTTTCTCTGTTTAGAAACATGATAAAAATGATAATCAATGATTGTTACAATGGGTTTTGAAACTGCATCCTTAAACCATTACTTTAAGCCATTAGCTTACCCCAGTGACTTTATCATTATATCATTGCCTTTCCAATGTAACCATTGAGGCTGAATGAGCAAGTGACATATGACTAGCTCTGTGGCAATGCTGCATGCAATTCAACACTAAAAGCCAGTTGACAAAGGTCAACTATCAGTTTCATTGAGTTCTGAAGAAAGGTCACTGGACCTGAAACCTTAATTCTGATTTCTCTCCATAGACGCTGCCAGACCTGCTCAGTTTTTTCCGCAATTTCTGTTTTTGTTCTTCATTTCCAGCAGCCACAGCTCTTTCAGTTTTTAATCAAGTTTATTTGTTTGTTTTTTATTTGTTTTTCACCATTAGCCAGCATTTGATTTCAACTCAACACTTACCTGCAGTGATAGGACTGAAATTAGGATCTGTGCCTTGCCACGAGTCACAGGGACAATCATTTTGTCATCTTGGAATTTCATGCACAATGTCACCATATTCCTGCACTTATGACATAAAGAACAAGCTGGGGTAGGGCACGATGGAAACATGCTACTTAAAATAGTTTATCCAAAATAAATTTGGTGATACCAATTTAGTCACCCATGCCGATTTTAGTAGAAACTACACAGACTCAGTAAGGGTTCTTGTTGCACAATGTTGTGTCCCTACCTCTGGGCCAGGTAGTCCAGGTTCAAGACCCACCTGCCCCAAATGTACGTTATAACATGTCTAAGCATATTTCTTGAAAATACTTCTTTATATACTTGCAGAACACTGGTAAATATATTTCATGCATACGTTTAGCGAATTAACATTTGCCACATTTCAGTAACCAAGAAGGTAAAGCATGTACAATGATCACTCTATTTTTTCTCTTAATATTTCAGAAATAAAAGCACAAAAATCAAAGTACTCATGCATGTGTAATAAGAAATGTATAACAAGACATGCATATAATAAGAGATTAAATGAGGACAGCTAAAAGAGATGATCTAAGATCAGATGGTATGCAGTCTGTTTGGGTAGCGGTGAAAAAGTAGCCAGGGGAAAATAGATATTAGTAGGAGTAGTGAATAGACCCCCCAGACAGCAGCCACTCAGTGGGAAGGGCTATAAATCAACAAATAATAGGAGCATGTGGAAAGAATGGAATGGAAAAATTCACTATAGAAAGCTGCAACACAAAGGGACTCAGGGGATACTTGTGCACAGAACACAGAAATCTAACACACAGGTGCAGCAGATAATCAAGAAGGTTAATGTAATGTTGACCCTTACTTCAAGGTGGGAAGTGGAATATAAGAGTAGGGAAGTCTTACTGCAACTGTACAAGGTGCCACATCTGGACTTCTATGAGCAGTTTTGGTCCTGTTATTTAAGGAAAGATACCATTTTATTAGAGGCAGCTCAGAGAAGGTTCACTAGGATGATCCCCGGTAAGGAAGGATTATCTTATGAGCGAAGGCTAATCAGGTTGTGATTAGTCTCATTGGAGTTTATAAGAATGAGAAGTGATCTCACGAAAACATATAGAACTGTTAATGAGTTTGACAGGATAAATGCTGAGAGGCTGCTTCCACTCATGGAAGAGTCTACGTCTAAAGGATATATTCTAAAGAATAAATGGACACCAATTTAAGGCTAAAATGAGGACTTTCGTCTCGGAGATCTCAGAGTCTTTTGAACTCCTTGCCACAGATGTGACTAAATTGGCCCATAGTGTCCAGGATGTGCAGTCTAGGTGAGTTAACAATGGTATACACAGAGTTTCGGGGTAAGGGTGGGGCAGCAGGGTCTGGGTGGGATGTTTTTTGGGCAGTTACTGCAGACTTGATGGACTGAATGGCTTCTTTCAGCAGTGTAGGAATTCTGTTACCAGTTATATGATTCTACAGAGTTATGGGGCAGAGTCCTTGTGCATGTTTGAGGCTGATTTAGGAAATTCTTGTTCAGCATGGAATGACAGGTTATGGGGAAAACATAGGAAGGAATATGAAGAATTTCAGATCAACCATGATCCTACTGAATGACAGAGCAGGCTCGAAGGCCTATACCTGTTCCTATTTCTTAAGGTCTTATGGTGTTGCATATGGTGTGTATTAGGCTCACGTGCCTACTGAATGTCTATTATCTTTTATTCAATAATCAAAATTCTGATTATATCTGGATTCATCTGCCATCGCATGTGCCTAATAATGATTGCATTGGATAATACTGCCTTAGAGTATGTTGATTAAAGACTCTTCCTCAAAGCCTGTCCCAATCAAATTTGTTTGTCCACTTTTGATGTTCCTGCCCAAGGTAACATGTTTGAAATGTACCCAATAATTATTGTGTTAGGTTACTTGAATGATTCTTACATCCATATGGCATTCATGTTTCTGTTAATTTTAACAGAAATATTTTATCTATTTGAAATACAGTGTATACAAAAACTGCATTAAATATTATTGTGCCATTGTTGCAAACTATTAATTTCATTTTTTTTATCTCTGTTGCTTACTGTAATTAAAATGTAAACAACATTATCAACCATTTCACTTGCCAACCTTTATTAGATCCTTTGAGCTTTTAGCACATCTGGTAGAACTATACATTTCAAGCAAAGTTACTGTGTCTTTGCACAATGAGTTTTCAGGGACTTCCTTTGTGCTGGTAATACAAATCCAGTGTGCAAGTCTGAACTATGAACTGACTGTTTTCATTGATCTTGGGTCCAGAATGTGGTAACCATGTTAATCAATTTAAGTCAAAGCTTTTCCTTAAAATGTTTATTTTACTGATAAATCAGGATGTCACATTATGGGCTTAGATCTATGCCTAGAGTTATTTCGAATTTTTATGTTAGTAAATGAAATCAATTGTATCCTTTAAAGTTACGGCATCAAATCCACCACAGAAAAAGCTGAGTACTCACCTGAAAACACTGAGCAGTTTTTTTGAAGGTCTGTTACAACTTTAATACGCTAAATTGGATCAAGGGACTTAGTTAGTCCTACCACCCAGTTCATCTTTTTTCAACTTAAAGCCTACCTGTTTTCTACAAATGGTATACCATGTAAATAACCACTGTTATTATATCAGTTGATGTAAAAACTGCAGCAAGCATGTAATGCTCTTACCTTAAAGAACATCTCTAGCCTATTCACAGGTACATTATTGAAGGATGTTTGACACTAAGACATATAGAGAGACATTAGAATAGATGGTCAAAAATAGATTCATAGATAGTTTTTAAAGGGACTGAGGCGGGAATGGTGAGGGACTGAATTCCAGAGCTTGGCATCTCAGCAGTTGAAGGTCACAGAAGGAATGCAGTTGCAAAATGGCCAAGGATGATGGCTTTGGTCCTCTCAATAAACAGTGGAGGGAATTTCTGCTAATCCAAAACTGGATGTAGGACAAGGACATAATAACTCTGAGGCAGTAATGGGTACAAGAGAGGAATTTGTGGGAGAGAACTGGAATGTGCCTCAGATAAATACAGTAGGAAATGAGTAAATGTCTTAGGTCCCTTAAGCCAGATCCACCATCCAATCAGATCATGGCTGATTATCAGCATAACTCCAGATATCAACCTTTGTCCCAAATCCACTAATATCTTTGGTTAACTGCAGCCTATTCAACTCAGTTTATGTAATATCAATTATCATTGCCAAAGAGAATTCCAAACTTCTTCCACTCTTTGCACATAGAAGTATTACCTAATTTCACTCCTCATGAGGCTGGCTCTACATTTTAGTAGTTGCTTTCTAGTCCTAGGCACATCATCCAGGAGAAATTGTTTCTCCCCCCTACCGTATATTTTCCCATTAATATCTTGAATACTTTCAACAAATTACCATTTAATTTTCTAAATTCCGGGGAGCATTTCCTGTGCATAATCTCTCCTCATAATGTATCCTTTGGTGTCTAAATAAATCAGCGTTGTGTTTTCTGCAAGGCCTTTATATCCTTCCTAAGGTGTGGTGCCCAAAACTGCACATAGTCCTCCAGGTGTGGTCTACCTAGGGCTTTGGATAGCTGAAGCATGACCTCTACTCCATTATGTTGTAATCCTCCAGATTTATACATCACAACATTTTAATGATGTATTTGCATGGAGCCTTAAGTATTTTTGGACCATTTCACCACTTAGAAAATATCCCATCCTATGCTTGTTAGGTCCATGGTGGATGAACACACATTAGTTTTTATTGAAATCTATTTTCTACAATCTTATTTTTTGGTTTGATCTATCACTATCTCTCTTAATTTCACTGCTTACAATGCCACCTACTTTTAAGTCCTAAGCAAGTTTAGATATACAGCTTTCTATGCTGGCATCCAATAATGTGATGTTCATAGTACATCACTAGTCACATTCTGCCATTTAGAGTACCTGCCCAATATCTCCACTTCCTATCTCCAGCCACTGAACCAATTTCTTGAACAGGTGAACAATTTGCCTTTGAAAGCAAGCTTCAATTTTAGCCAGCAGTCTCTTATTCAAGGGCCTCATCAAAAATCTTCCATAGGTCTATATCAATAGTATCTATAGACATTCAGCTGTGCACTACTTAAGTCACCTTTTCAAAATATTCAGATTCAATTTACATAGCTCCGCCAATCCTTTTTGAACATATGGAAAATTTCAACACGTGCAATCACTCCATCTTTAATAATAAACTCTAGTAATTTTCTGACAACAGACATTAACTAACCGGCCTATAATTCCATGGATTTTCTCTCAAAATGTTCTTAAATAGCAGTGTGGCGTAGGCAATATTTCTATCCAAAGGAATAGTTTCCAAATCATGTGAACTTTGGAAGATTAGAATTTGAGTATCTACAATGCTCTTACCTTCTCCATTTGAAATTCTGAAGTGGAAACCGTCTAGTCTTGGGGATTTGTCACCTTTTAGTGCCATTATTTTCTCAATTACTTTGTGTCAGTATTTATAGAATAGGAAGAGGTACCAGTTATCTAACGAAAACAGTATGGAACTGGGGCCAGGGACTTGCTAACTATAAACAAAGTAACAAACATTATTCATTATGTTTGCCATTTACGTCCTTTCCTTGGCAGTATGCACACTACTTGGTCCACTTTGCACTTAACCACTATTTTAGAATATGAAGAACGGTAAAGTTAAAGAAATTATAGAGGGGGAACTGTGATAACATGAACAAATTAGCATTGAGAGGGAGGAGGTATTAACGGCTTTAGTGGATTTGAAAGTGGATAAATCCCCTAGTGGTATGTATCCCAAGCTGCTGTGGGAGGCATGGAAATAGATTGCAGGAGCCCTGACATTAGTTTTTGAATCCTCTACAGCTGTAGGAGAGGTGTTAAAGGAACTGAAAGATAACCAATGTAGCACCATTATTGAAGGGTGGTAAGGTTAAACCAGGGAACAATAGGTCAGTGAGTACATTATTAGAGGTAGGGACACTTTTGGAAAAAATCCTAAGGGACAGAAATGATCTTCACTTGGAGAGACAAGATTAATCAAGAGTAGCATGGCTTTATAGGAGGAGAACATGATTGAATTTTTTGAGAAGGTGGCTAGGTGTATAATTGACTGTAATGCATTCAATGTAGTCTACATGGACTTCAGTAAGTCTTTGACAAGATGCTGCATGGGAGACTGGTCAAGAAAATAAAAGCTCATGGGACCCAGGGCAATTTAGCTAATTGGATCCAAAATTAATTTAGTGGCAGAAGGCAGAATGTGCAGATTGAAGGTTGTTTTTGTGACTGGAAGCAGGCGTCATGTGTTGTACCACAGGGTTCAGTGCTGGTGCCCTTGCTGTTTGTTGTGTACATTAATGATCTAGACATGAATGTAGGAGTTGTGATTTTGCAGATGACATACAAATTGATTATGTGGTCAATGACAAGGAGGAAAGTCTTTAGGCCACAGAATGATATAAGCAGGCTGTTCAGATGGACAGAGCAATGACAAATGGAATTTAATGCTGATAATTGCAAGAAGATACATTTTGGTAAGACTAACAAGGTAGTGAATACACACTGAATGAAAGGACCCTTGGAAATATTGATGAGCAGAGGGACCTTGGTGTACATGCGCAAAGATACTTGAAGACAGTAGGACAGGTGAAAATAGTGGTTAAGAAGGCAAATGGGATATTTGCCTTTATTAATTGAAGCATTGAATACAAGAATAAGAGGGTTATGTTGGAGCTATGTAAAACATTAGTTAGGCCACAGCTTGAGTGCTGTGTACAGTTCTGTCGTCACACTTTAGGAAGGATGCAGTTGCACTAGAGATGGACAGAGGAGTTACACCAGTACCCTGGCTGGGAATAGAGCAGTTTAGCTTTGAAAAGAGGCTAGATAGGCTGAGGTTGTTTTGCTTGGAGCAGAGAAGCTTGAGGGAGTGACCTGATTGAGGTGTTCAAAATCATAAGAGCCATACATGAGATAGGAATGAACTTTTCACTTCCGAGGCGGAGTCAATAATCAGGGGGCATAGATTTAAAATATGGAGCAAAAGCTTTCAAGGGATTTTAAGCAAGATTTTATTCCACCCGGAGAATGGTGGCTATCTGTCTGAAAGAATGATGGAGGCGGGACTGACACAACAGTTAAGAAGAATTCAAATGATCATCTGAAAAATCATAGTATCCAAGGTTTTGGGCCAAGAGCTGTGAAACGGAACTAGAATGGATAAGTGCTTGATGACCAACAGGCATAATGGACTGAAGGGTCTTGTTCTGTGCAGTTATATACCTCTGTGACTCTAATTGTAATAAATGCATGAGCTGATTTTGATATTTCTTATAGTATACTCCCTATTGCATGTCTTATTATCTGTTTTTCACCCTTTGCTTTCTTTGTATCATTCCTATTCACCAAGTTCTCAGCTGATTTTACATCTTATTCATTTCTTTTAGTTTACTGTGATTTCTTGCTTTATCAGTTGTCCATGGCTGTATTTTCTGGTAAGTGGAACTCTCTTCCTAAGGATATCACCTGATTATGTACCATCTTAAATTCTTTTTCTGAAAATTTCCCACAACTATTATGTCATTTTTCTCATTAACAGATTTCTTCTGTTTTTGTGGTCAGTCTCTCTCTTAACCCATTGAAGGTTTTCCTAATCTAGAATCTTAGTGGCTGTTCTTTCAAATACTATTGGTGATTTGTTGAATTTTATGGCAGCTATTAAATAAAGTGACTAACAGTTTCACCACCACTGATGCTCAGTAGCAGCAGTACATACTATCTGCAAAATGTAATGCAGCAGTTCATTAAGATTCCTTAATCAGCATCTCCCAAACCCATGAACACTACCATCTAGAAGGACAAGGGCAACAGATGCATGGGAACATCACCACTTGAAAGTTCCTTTCCAATCCACTCACCATCCTGACTTGGAAATATATTGTCGTTCCTTCAGTGTCACTGGGTCAAAATCCTGAAACTCCCTGCCTAATGTCATTGTGGACCAACCTGCAGCATCTGTAGTAAATGGAATGGCATGGTATGGCAGTAACCCAGCCAGCCAGTGGTGCCCAAAGTTCAAGAATAAATAAATATGATAATGTTCACACACCATTAGGCTATTAACATTAGGTATTTTTCACATTACATAGTCTAATATCGCATTCTCTCTTGTTGACTCTAGGAGCTATTTCTTGCACAAAACTATCCCAAGCAATTTAGGAAACTCATTACCTTTCTTACATCTGCTTATCCACCCCAATCTATTTGGAAGTAAAGTGCCCTGTTGACCCACTGTGTTTCTGGCATGGATTTGACTAACGCACTTATCCAGTCTACCACTTCACACCTTCTGTGTGCCCCATACAAAGCTCCCACCATTCTTAAATCATTTTCTGTTTCTGAATTCTAAACCTAAAGTCACCACAGGAAGTAAGTACATCAGTGTTGGTTGGGTGAGGTGAAGTTAAGTTGGTAGGAAATAAAGCATCTGTATCTCCAGCATCTGTAGTATTATGTATTCATATTATTATTCTTTATTTAGGTGGTCAGAAACTGGCCAAGAGTTTAACCAGCAGCATAAACCTCCTGCACTTTATAGTCTGCTTCTCTGCTGTAAACTCAATATGTACCTGAACATTGAGATTAATACAGCACAATCATTCAAAGGCAAAATACTGCAGATGTTGGAAATGTGAAATAAAGATAGAACTTGCTAGAAAGACTCAGTGGATCATGCGGCATCTGCAGAGAGAGAAACAAGAGTTGATAGGTTAAATCTTCCCATTTTTAAGCTCTGTAATTTCAGGGAGTTTCACGAATGGTTTCTCATCTTGGCTCACAGCGATTGTTCTCATGCTATCTTCCACCCATCGCCTCAGTTATTATGCAAGTGGCCTTTTTGGCATTTTCTTGTGTAGTCATGCAGCAAAATTCCCACTGTTCCTGAGATTTTCTGACAAACCACTAGTGCCATTTTAAAGCCTACCAGCTCACCATTTCAGATGCTGCAAGAACCACTTTCTACACTGAGCTGTTTGGAAATTGATACATCAAAGAAAGGGGATCTGACATCCCATGTTCCAGATATGGAGCCAGAGGCCCTGGAGGATGGGACAGTTGAGAGGGGGTTCACCTATACCAGGCAGACCAGCGGAGGAAGCTAAGACATCAAACACAGCTTGCACACGGGGAACCACCCAGATTGGTGCTGTCTCCACGGTCAGACAGAATGTACAGCCTGGCAGAAAAAGACAATAACCTTTTGTGCTCTGCATTCCTAAGTGCTGCCATCTTTTGTCTAACTCACTCACTCTAACACTGCCACTGCACACAAACCTCACTAATGCTCATGGATGACCAACCTCACTTGACAGCCATCTGATCCTTGTGAGCTTAAGTCCTCCCTTGGAATTAGCTTTGAGATGATGGACGAGGACATCCTCACTCTTTTGGGGAATTGAACTTTGCAGCCAACTGCTATGTATCCTTTACACCATGATCTGACTACTCTCTCGCACCTGTTGCTTCTTCCCCTGGAGAGTGTGCAACAGCTATTGATGGTTACATTGCTTGCTGAAACTCTTTTCTTCACTACCTCCTTCTCCAGTAGGAGCAAGGCCATAAGAAAGATAAGGGATAATGGGAACTGCAGATGCTGGAGAATCCAAGATAACAAAGTGTGGAGCTGGATGAACACAGCAGGCCAAGCAGCATCTCAGGACCACAAAAGCTGATGTTTTGGGCCTAGACCCTTCATCAGAGAGGGGGATGGGGAGAGGGAACTGAAATAAATAGGGAGAGGGGGAGGCGGATTGAAGATGGAGATAAAACAAGATAGGTAGAGAGGAGAGTGTAGGTGGGGAGGCAGGGAGGGGATAGGTCAGTCCAGGGAAGATGGACAGGTCAAAGAGGCGGGATGAGGTGGTAGGTAGGAAATGGAGGTGCGGCTTGAGGTGGGAGGAAGGGATGGGTGAGAGGAAGAACAGGTTAGGGAAGCAGAGACAGGCTGGGCTGGTTTTGTGATGCAGTGGGGGGAGGGGAGATTTTGAAGCTTGTGAAGTCCACATTGATACCATTGGGCTGCAGGGTTCCCAAGCGGAATATGAGTTGCTGTTCCTGCAACCTTCGGGTGGCATCATTGTGGCACTGCAGGAGGCCCATGATGGACATGTCGTCTGAGGAATGGGAGGGGGAGTTAAAATGGTTTGCGACTGGGAGGTGCGGTTGTTTGTTGCGAACCGAGCGGAGGTGTTCTGCAAAGTGATCCCCAAGCCTCTGCTTGGATTCCCCAATGTAGAGGGAGCCACACCGGATGCAATGGATACAATATACCACATTGGCAGATGTGCCGGTGAACATCTGCTTAATATGGAAGGTCATCTTGGGGCCTGGGATGGGGGTGAGGAGGAGGTGTGGGGCAAGTGTAGCACTTCCTGCGGTTGCAGAGGAAGGTGCCGGGTGTGGTGGGGTTGGAGGAGAGTGTGGAGCGGACAAGGGATTCGCGGAAAGAGTGGTCTCTCCGGAAGGCAGACAAGGGTGGGGATGGAAAAATGGTTTGGGTGGTGGGGTCAGATTGTAAATGGCGGAAGTGTAGGAGGATGATACGTTGTATCTGGAGGTTGGTGGGGTGGTATGTGAGAGCGAGGGGGATCCTCTGGGGGCGGTTGTGGCGGGGGCGGGGTGTGAGGGATGTGTTGCAGGAAATGCTGGAGACGCGGTCAAGGGCGTTCTTGACCACTGCGGGGGGAAAGTTGTGGTCCTGGAAGAACATGGACATCTGGGATGTGCGGGAGTGGAACGCCTCATCCTGGGAGCAGATGCGGCAGAGGCGGAGGAATTGGGAATAGGGAATGGAATTTTTGCAGGAGGGTGGGTGGGAGGAGGTGCATTCTAGGTAGCTGTGGGAGTCAGTGGGCTTGAAATGGACATCAGTTTCTAGCTGGCTACCTGAGATGGAGACTGAGAGGTCCAGGAAGGTGAGGGATGTTGTGGAGATGGCCCAGGTAAACTTGAGGTTGGGGTGGAAGGTGTTGGTAAAGTGGATGAACTGCTTGAGCTCCTCTGGGGCGCAAGAGGCAGCGCCGATACAGTCATCAATGTAACGGAGGAAGAGATGGGGTTTGGGGCTTGTGTAGGTGCAGAAGAGGGACAATATGTCTTCTAACATTTCAGCCCCATTAGAAGTCCGACTCTGGAGAAAGTGAGAGATCACACAATGTTATCAATGGGATGCCTGGGCTTTATATGCTTAACAATTAAGATGAATGTTCAGCCCTCACAGTGGCATGGAGACTTCCTGAGGACATCATAATAATGCCTTAATAAGGAGTTCTGAGATTTGTGATGTTATTAAATGCACAAAATGGACAACCAAAATGGCTACGTTTCATTGGGAGTAGGCATCTGCCAGTAGGCCCTGACAAAATATACCCCGGGCCTCAAACCTCCCTTCCTCATTGTAGCCCAAGTCCTAGCAGGTTTTTCTGTGTGAGGATATGGTAACTGTTGTACGTTGTCTTCTAGTACTTGCTATAGATTATTATTATTATTAAATGGAATAATCAGTTTCAGCATTTAACTTCCTTGTTACAATAGGATTGGTTGAGCTTCCATCACAAGATGCCAGTCAGTGGGTACAAAGTAATCATCATTATTTTTTCAGGCTATTGCTTGTTATCAGCGTTATTTAACAAATACTGACCTCCAGGAGAACTGAGAATTGAAAATAAAGGTTGACATTGCTTAAATTATGAAAGGACTGATTATTAGAATTGCTCTTTTCAGGGCTGCCAAAAAAAAGGTTGCAAACTCCCACGCCAGTAGAAAATAAAGAAACTTACTCCTCCTACTACGTATGCGGTCCCAACCATTTTGTGAACTTACTGAGCAGTTAACTTTCAATTAAGCTTGGTGAGGCTGTAATTTTGAATTTGCACAAGTGACTTTCAGCCCTGCTTGTGACCGAGGAATTATCCCTGATTCTTCATTTCTCTCTTTCTGTTGTTACCTCTGTGATGCTAATGATTGGGCCCAACCCTGACCACATTGGATTGAGCCCTTTCAAATTATTATCAATGTGCCTCTGTATGCCTGGAGCCCAGGGAGTCCAATGCTCTTGCTGGCTCTCCACCTTCCCCATGTAGAGGCTAGATTAATTGCGACTTGCTTGTACAATTGTTGCATTTATTATTCCAAATGCAGAATAAAATCAAATAAGTATGGGCAAAATTAAACATCATTCAGTCTACTGTATTAATATTTGATTATCTTCTCTATATCATTACACATAATTTTCCATGGATAAATTCTATACAATAAGAAATTAAGACTTAACATGAGTAAATCTCATGAATACAACAAAATTAACTATGCGTAAGAATGTAGTGCTTACAGTATTGGACTATCATTTAAGAGGTGTGAATTCAAATCCTGAAGTGACAACTTGGGAAATTGACCTCAATATATTTGGCAGATAAAGCCAGGGAGAAAGTTCAAAAAAGATCTTCAGCAATAATACCAGAACTGATAGTTATATTTTATCAGGAAAGACCAAACATGCTGGGTCTGTTTTTTTGCTTTCACTGTTACAGGGTCAACGTCCCCAAATTCACTTGCTAATCATATTATGTGCAGACTGCAACAGTACATGAAGATGGCTCACCACCACCTTCTTAAGGGCAATTAGGGATGGGCAATAAATGCTGGCCTTCCTAGTAAAACCTTTGAACATATGAGAATAGACTGTAAGGAGACCCAGGAGTAGTTTCTAAATTTATAAAGGGATTCTTTGAGGCACATGGAGAGAAGATGCTATTACCTATGAAAGAATCCAGAACTAGAGACTATAAACAAAAGATCGCCAACAATTATCCAAACAGAAATTCAGGAGATATGTGGAACTCATTGCTCATGTAGCAGATGAAGCCAATGGCATTGATGTATTTAAGTGAAGTTGGAGAAGGATATGAGAGCAAAAAGGTTTAGAAAGATATATTGACAGAGGGAGGTTCAGTAAATTGGCTGGGATGAGGTTTATTTGGAGACAGAATGTGCACTGGCGTGAAACCAAGTACCCTGGTACTGTGATACCGAAAGGGAAAATAACTATAAAAGCTGTGATCTTTATGTAAAAACTCAATGCAATCACTAACGTTCTTCAAGAAAAGCATCTGCTATTCATACTTGGTTGGCCCATGTGCGATTCTTGACCACACAAGGAGCTGACTCATTGGGTGTAATTTAGTGAGGCCCACTGGAGTGGCCAAGATGGTGGCCAGACCTGGAAAATTATATATGTGGCTATATGTCAAATTCTTTGCAATGAGGTAACTGTCCAGCATTAGAATTAAACACGTGGTCAGAATAAAGGAGATTTTACCAGGGTGACACTGGGATAGAGCGAGTAACTGGAAATTAGTGGTAATGTAGGAATGTGGGGCAGAGGGCAAAAAAGGCATTTAGAGGAAGTCTTACTGCAAGATATAAGTATCCGGAGGGACAGGTGAGTGCGAAAGGAAATAAGGCACAGATCAAGTGGCCTACCTGAGCTAAGACCAATGGTGGCCTGATGTCATGAGTGCAGGGAAAGTAACTTCTGGTAAGTATGTTTGGTTAGTATTTCCAATCTTTAAATTGGAAGTTAGATATTAAGTTTGTTAAAGTCCATGGACTTGGTTCGTCTCTTTTTCTCAGAAATAGCTTGTCAAGTTTTAGAAGTAAGTTTATCTTTATTCTAAGGGTAAAACATAGTTTTTAACATTATGGGATAGCAGATCGGAAGGACCAAGTGGAGTGCAGTAAATAGTGTGTATCCCAAACAAAAACATCAGCAGGAAAGTGTCACTGGCTTGAGAAACTGGAACTCTGGATTTGGAACATGAATAGTGGCTAGGCGTCATTGTTATGCATCTAAAAGGCAGAGGACAATGTGGATAGCACAAAGTAAAGTGGTGACAGCATACAGGCAGAGAAGGAATGGGTGACTACCAAGCAGGTAGCACAGGAATCCTCATATCTACCTGCTTGAAATTGGAATTTTATTTTAGAAACTGAGGGTGATGGCTCCTCAGGGGAGTGCAGCCAGTGCCAAGCCCAAGATAATGTGGGTGACTCAGCTGTATGTGGGAAGAGGGAGAAGAATGGAAGATGAGTAATTGTAGGGGATTCCATTGTCAGGGCATCAGACAGACATCAATGTGGTGGTAAATGTGACTCCAGGATGGAATGCTGCCTCCCTAGGGCCACAGTCAAGGATGTCACAGAGTAGCTGTCGAGCATCCTTCTGAGGGAAGGGAATAAGCCAGAAGTCACAGTCCACACTGGTACTAGTGACAGCGGTCGGAAGAGGGATAAGATCCTGAAGGCAACTTTCAGGGAGTTAGAAAGGAAATTAAAAACCAGTGATGCCCAGATTAATCCCAGTGGCACAGACTAGTGAATATAAGAACAGGAGGCTTGATTGTTTGAATACTTGGCTGTAGAGCTGGTGGAAGACGGAGGCACTGGATTTCTGCAGTTTTGGGATGGTTTCTAGGGTGGGTTGGACCTGGACAATGGTTATATTTTAACAGGACTGGGATTGAGCTATCCTCATCAGGAGATTTGCTGGTGCTGTTGGAGCTGGTTTAAATAAGCTCGAGAGGGGGATGGGAACCTGAGGGGTAACCTACATTGGAAAGAAGTAATTTTGGTGATTGGAAGTCAAAAACATGTCAGAGAGTCCAGGAGACAGTAAAAACAAAGCTGATCATCAACACTGCTGCGTAAGTGGAATGGTGTCAAAAGACAAAGTTAATATCATTAAGAGCACTCATGTTTTACTCAGAGGATTGTGAATCTTTGGATTTCTCTGCACCAGAGGGGTCTGCATGCTCTGTCTTTGAGTGTTTAGGGTGGAGATTGATAGATTTCTGATTGCTCGTTGTGTGTAGGCTTACAGGGATGGGGTGGGCACACATTGAAGAGTATTTAGCCGCAATCGTATTGAATGGCCAGACAGGCTCGACAGACTAAATAGCCTTCTCCTGTTCATTTGTTCCTACGAAGTAAACAGCAGCATAGGGACTGACACATGAAATTCTCCTGCTGGACAATTTCTAATCAATCTGTTCAGAGATGTTATTACACACCACCAAAAAAGGTGAGACTTGAACTCAGGTCTCCTGTTGCAGAAATAGAGACAATGCCATTGTACCACAAGACCCCTAAGTTCTCCTGCTATTTGCAGTAAGACAGTTAAACTTGTTAATGAGTCACTTGAATCCAACTATCCCTGAATCTGTTGGGATTTAATGATAGCTGAGGAATTCAAGAAAATTTGAACAGCTCCAAAAATCCACCCCATTAACACTGCTATGGTGATCAGTAGTCTATTAGAGCAGATCCCTCATTTACAGACATTGTGTAGCCAGTTGAGGGACCGGGCTTCAGGAGGGGGAGGTATCCTCTGAAAGCCACATGTCTGTTCTCGATCCCTCTACCATCTTCTGACTGGAAAACCATCCTTCCTGCATTCCCTGCCCCACTTACCCTATCTAATGACATCCCTGATGAAGCCTCCAGCTGCCAGTGGAGACCTACCAGTCTCTGATTGGTGGTGGCACTTAGAGATTGGATTTGTGCCTATTAGGCTCCTATTCTGATGGGAGGCCCGATACTGTCGAGCTAAATGCCTGCTTGCCCAGTAAGTACATCAGACTTTCAGACTTTGCAGGGAAAAGTGACATGGTGTGCCCACTGAACGCCCATCAACACTAAATTCCAGCCTTAATGAGTGGGTTAACAATCTATTCTGTTGTCAGGACAACTACAGGTAGGGAATAAATACAAATTTGTTTTCCAACACCTAGAGAAGTTTTTTTTTAATGTGGCAATTCAGGAGCTGTTGTGGCTTAATTCAATTAGATCTACTCCCAAAGATTAGTTATTGCTGTTCATCCCTTAGCATTGGAACTTAATTAGTGTGTCACAATGTAAATTGACATTTTTTCTGCTAAGCTAAGCATTACAGAGGGTTAAACTGCCTTTACACCAGTACAATTATTACCCTAAGGTGTTTGTATAAAATACATGATCAACTAAGTATCAAAGGTATTACTTCTTGCCATTAAGGTAAAAGTCCAATTTTTAAATAATTAATATATACGTAAGGCATCGTTTATCATGACCTTGTCAAGTACTTACACCCAGACAAATGTTTAAATGATTTAACAAACATTTTTTCTCAACTAAGTACCGGCATATTATGGTTAACTACATGGTCTGCTTTATAAATTGGCAAATGGATCACACAATATTTGGGTAAGTACCATTAAACAACATCATTATGCCATTTGCCTGTGACGTTTTTATGAACAAAATGATGGCATTGCCTTTGTGCCTCCTGAAACAAGAGGATGTTTCCACTTCTCATCTATATAATGGTGTCTTAACTTTGTGGAACTAGTATCGAGTATTTTTATAGCTGCTTATGCCACATGACAGATACCTGAAGATGGAAAAATATATAGTTAATGGAAAATCTTGTCAGGAATAACGAGGTAAATGGGGAAAATAAATGAACTGAAAGAAATAAATATAGCATGTCCTCTGATACTGTTTTGAAAAAAAAATTTACAATGGCCAGGAGTATTCCAAAGAACTGAATTCCATTTTGCCTTACATTCTGAATGAACATACTGATTAAATCTAAGCTTTAAATGCTTTAACCTTGTAAGTAATCCCACACTAGGGGGTTATCTGTTATTTTCATTCTATTGTTTACCCCATTAAAGATAAACTAATTCAGCGTCACTGATGGAATAATTTTCATCGACTAGCCTGTATTATGTGCCATTGCATACATGGAGTAAACAGTCGGAAAACAGATTTAGAGGCTAAATAATGTGGGATGATTGGACCGGGATATGCAGAAGTAATTCAAACTCATTCTGAAGTCATTTTTTTGCAGAATGTTTTTGATTTTTAAAATAAATTATTATAAAGTAAAATCTATGTTATGTGGAAGGCAATAAAGTTGACTGTAGATAACACAGTGTGGAGCTGAAGGGGCACAGCAAGCCAGACAGCATTAGACGAGCATGCAAGTTGACATTTTGGGTCTGTACCCTTCTTCAGAAATTGGGGAGGGGGAATGGAACTCCGAAACAAATAGGAAGAGGAGAGGTAGGACTGGGGAAGGTAGGTGGGATGGTGATAGTTGAGTGCAGATAGGCAGTAATTGGTGATTGGTCAATGAGGTGGGAGGAGTGGACATATGGGAGATGGACAGGATGTGTTAGGTCAAGGAGGCAGGGATGAGAGGGAGGTTTGGTCATGGAATGAGGCCAATTGTGGGGAGATTTTGAAACTGGTAAAGTCCACATTGAGGCCATTGGGTTGTAGGCTCCCAAGGTGGAATATGAGGTGCTGCTCCCCCAGTTTCCAGGTGGTGTCATTCTGACACTGGAGGATGCCCAAGGTGGACATGTTGCCCAGGGAGTGGGAAGGGGAGTTGAAATGGTTTGCAACTGGAAGGTGTTGTCGTTTGTCACAAACAGAGCGCAGGTGCTCTACAAAGTGGTCTCCGAGCTTCCGCTTGGTCTCACCAATCTAGAGGAGGCCACATTGGGAGCAACGGATGCAATAGACCACATTGTCGGATGTGTAGGTGATGTGAAAGGTTTTTCTGGTTCCTTGAACGGAGTTGAAGGGTGAGGTGTAGAGGCAGGTGTACCACTTCATGCGGTTGCGGGGAAAGGTGGGGCTAGTGGGGAGTGTGGCGTGGATGAGGGAGTCGTGGAGAGAGTCGTCCGTACAGAAGGAAAATAGGGGTGGGGAGGGAAATGTATCTTTGGGTGTGGGGTTGGATTGTACGTAGCGCAAGTGGCAGAGAATGATACGTTGAATCTGGAGGTTGGTGCGGTGGTATGTAATGACAAGGGGGATTCTGTCTTTGTTTTTGTTGGGGGAAGGGGATGTGAGGGCAGAGGTGCTGGAAATGCAAGAGATGCAGACGAGGGCATTTTCAGCCGCTGAAGGGGGAAAGTTGCAGTCATTGAATTAAGAGGACATCTGGGATATTCAGGAGTGGAATGCTCCATCTTGGGGCAGACGCAGCGGAGGCAGAGAAATTGGGAGTAGGGGATCGCATTCTTGCAGGAAGGTTGGTGAGAGGAGTAGTCTAGGTAGCTGTGGGAGTCAGTGGGCTTGAAATAGATATTGGTTTTGAGGTGGTCACCAGAGATCGAGACAGAGAGGTTCGGAAAGGAGAGGGAGGTATCAGAGATGGTCCAGGTGAACTTGAGTTTTGGGTGAAAGATGTTATCTACCAAATACATTGATGACATTTTCTTCCTTTGGACTCCTATGAGGAATCATTGAAACAATATCAACAAGCTTCATCTCGCCATCAGACTTACCATGGCCTATGCTTCAGAATCGATCTCATTGTTGGACACATGCATCTCCATTAGGGACAGACACATCACTGTACCGCAAACCTATGGGGACACCCTCATAGGAACAGAATATGATGCTCAACTCATCGATCACCAGTTCTGACATGCCACAGCAAAAAATTGTAATGACCTCCTCAGAAGACAGACACTGGATACGTCTGATAGGATGCCCTTGGTCGCCAGTTCTTCCCAGGAGCAGAGAAACTATGCCATGTTCTTTGCAGCCTTCAACACATTATCAATGATGATGAGCGCCTCATCAGGATCTTCCCCATGCCTCCACTTCTCACCTTCAAACGTTAAACAGACTATTTTTTGCAGCAAACTACCCAGCCTTCAGGACAACATCGACCACAATGCTATACAGCCCCATCATGGCAACCTCTGCAAGACATGTCAGATCTTCAACATGGACACTACCATCACACGTGGGAACACCACCCACCATGCACATGGCAGATACTCATGTGACTTGGCCAAAGTTGCCTATCTCATACACTCCAGACGAGGATGTCCCGAGGCATTGTACATTAGCAAAACAAGGTAGAGATATGACAACAGATGAATGAACGCCAGGAAAAAATTGCAAGGCAGAATGTTCCCTTCCACTGGGGGAACATTTCAGTGGTCAGGGACTTTCGGCCTTGGATCTTCTGGTAAACATGCCCCAAGGTGGACTTCGGGATACACAACAACGCAGAGTAGCTAAGCAGAGGCTGATAGCTAAGATCAGTACCCATAGGATGGTCTCAACTGGGATCTTGGGTTCATGTCGCACGACTACACTGTACACACACACACACACACACACACACACACTAGAAATAAAACCAGTTTGACTCCAAACTAAAACACAAACAAATTCTGAACAAGACCTCGCACCTAACACGCATTGTCTGACCTAAAATGCCACCTCTTCTTTACACTGATAAAACCTTTCGTTCTCTCAGGACTGTGGCTCAAAAGGAATTCAGGGATTTGATATATATACATTAATCAGATAAAGCCGTCCAATGGTGTGAACCTTTGATTTTTTACTTAAATATTCTGTATCTGATACTATCTCTCTCGCTAACACCTGATGAAGGACTGAGGCTCCGAAAGCTTGTGTTTTCAAATAAACCTGTTGGACTATAATCTGGTGTTGTGTGATTTCTGACCTTGTTCACTCCACTCTGACCCGTCACCTCCACATCATGCTCTCATTGTAGGAGAAGCTGGTGACCAGAGGAAGATACAGTCCAGCTGGTGGGTGAAGACGAAGACTGATTCTGAGCTCATGAAGAGATTAGCATGGCAGAAATCAGTGATGAACATTGCAGAATGTACATCTCAAAGATGTAGCCAGTCTCCTTTGACAAGGGGGCCTATGTTTCTTTGCCAACAAAATCTCTCCCTTCTCTTCCTCAAGCACAAGGATTCAACTGAGAGTGAAACAAGAGGGAAGCAGAGGCTGCTCACCATCACAGGAGGTAGCCTGTGAAACCTTAGAGGGTTTCCAGCTCAGTTTTGACCTGTGTCCTCCACCAACATAGAGATAGATATCTCAGTGCGTGCTCTTTCTGTATCAGACTTGGGGTGAGCACATCACTCACATGTGTCTGTAACCAGTGGAATAAGGAATACCCGAGATCTCTGACGGGGTTCAGAGTTGTACTGGAGATGAGGCACTTACTCAGGTCCATGCAAAAGTGATGTCCTTGTACTTAGCTATGAGTGACATGGTCAATCTGAAGAGACAAGCAGACAACCCGCGCAATGTTAGGCAGGGATGCCAGATGCCCTTACTCGACTACAAAAAGATGGAGGAGTCTCATCCATCTCCAGCATGGCATTGTTTGACTGCGTCTTGTGGAAGGGCTGGGGTCACTTTGAAAATCCAGGTCCAACGGGACACTCCAGTGAGTTTGCACTCCATCATTCTAGCATGAATATTAAGACGAGAGGGAGACAAAGCACTTCAGCCTCACTTCAAGTGCCCCTTCATCTAAAGGAGAAGGTAAGACAAGTAAGGACCCACAGAGTGGAGGAGTGACAGAGAGACAAATGAGACAACAGCAGAGTGGTGGGTGCATGGAATGTGCTGCCGGCAGTGATAGTGGAGTCAGATACATTAGGGACATTTAAGCAACTTTTGGATAGGCACATGGATGATAGTAAAATATAGGCAATGCAGGGTAGTTTGATCTTATAGTAGGATAATAGGCCGGCCCAACATCGTGGGCCAAAGGGCCTGTACTGTGCTATACCGTTCTATCTTCTATGTTCTAGACGTTACAATGCTACAAGTAAATATATATTTACATGTGAATGTTTCTATAAATTGATGAAACACTGAGATGTCCTCAACGGGATTTCCTTTTCCTTATCAAGCAGTTATGAATACAGTTTTTTTTTGAGGATTAATATTGAAAGGATTATGGTTCATTTGGAGTGCTGAAAAGATATCTGGATTTTTTTTCAAGAATGTGTGTCTGTACACTGTCTTGTAACCTAATTAACCATAGACCTAGCAGCTGGACAGTCAAAAATGCTTAGGTAATGTGAAGGGAAACACACGTTGCCCCATTAGTTCAACTGGTGGATTCTGGGCCTGGTTCAATCCTTTAAGGATATCCGGACAGTACATCAACATTGTGCTAGTGTTACCATCAAGATTGGAGGAGTGCACTGTCACTCTCTAGTCTCACTACTCCAATAGTCACAACCTTAATATAAATATTTACCCCATTACCAGTATGATCAATTATATATTTTATCTGTATTCGTTTTAGAATAAAAAGGTCTATCAACCAGGTTTCTTTAATAAACAACAAAATTATTAATTTAATGTGAAAATAAGACTTACTCAGTAAAGATATCAATCTGATTAGCATACTGTTGGAAATATCAAAGTATAAATATTTACGCTTCTGAATAAACACTGCATGCATGCCCAGACACACATCAATTAAAGAAACAAAATTTCTGCAGAGATTAATTTTGAAACAAAATATTTTGGCCAATAATTTTTATTTCTTGAAGCATGTATGAAATATTCAAGAAGGTTTTCAGTGACTTAACTCCTGTAAAAAGGCTTCACTAAAAACGGGCAGTTGGCACTGGAGTTTTCAAATGTTTTTTGTTCAAGAATTGTTGAGAATTCAGAGACCTTTTAGGAGAATAGCTGGTTTAAGGTTTCAGTTACCCATCTAGTCCCTCCAAAAGTAGACTCTTAGATAGGCAGATAAGTACTGGGTCAATTCTCTCTCTCCCCCTCTCCCTCACAGCAGACTGTGCCCCATTTGAATGCCAAACAACCCAAAATCAAGTCACAAACTCAGGCATGTGGTTTCCAAGAAATAAATCCAAGGAATTAGCTTAAAGCATATGATTTTGAAGAAATGTCTTTGAAATCAATGTTTCATTGACATTTTAGTGACTCCTTTTTAAGAAAAGTGGTAGAGGGGCCATTTTTTGGTGCAGTGGTAGCATCCCTACCCCTCAGCTGGAAGGCCTGAGTTGAATTTCCACCTGCTCTAGCGGTGTGTAATAATATCTCCAAACAGGTTGATTAGGAAGAAATAGGCTAAATAAACAAGGATGATTTAAAAGCAGTCTAGATATCTCTTCCAAATGAACCACAAACCTTTCAACATTAATGCTAAAAAAAAATGAATTGTTGGTGCAACAGGTTGCAAAGGAATAGGAAATGCCATCAAGGACATCACAGTGTGTCATCAATTTGTAGAAAACATTCACATGCAAATATATATTTACCTGTAGCATTCTAATATTTGCTATAGACTCATTTCTCTGCTATGTGCTGACCTGATTGTCTGAAGTGAAATAATAATGAGATGCTGCCTCCTCCATAATAAGGAGATGCTGCCATTCCCTTGGGACATATCTGATTCTCTCACACTCTGCCTCGTAACTCAGTCAACCATGGGCCTTGCATTTGGGTACTCAAAAATGCACAGGTGGTGTTAAGGGGCACACAGTTTGTCCATCAGTTCAGTTTGAGGATTTTCAGTCTGGAACAGTCTCAAAGTGGCCTGGCACAGAAAATCTCTGGCAGAGATGTAGAGAGGTGGCTAACATTTACAGGGTGCACAATCCAAAAGTCTTTTCCCTGGCTGAGGCTTCCACACGTTTTAAGTATATGAGGAACATCTAATATGTAACATTCACTTTCCTTAGCGGTGGACATGGGAAGTGTTAGCAGTTGTGCAGGACATAGCATTGAAATCTCACTGACTCAGAAACAGCAGTCCTCCAATGGTACATGGTAGGATTGTAACATTCTATCGGACTATGTGGAAAGAGTGGGAGGGACAAAGGGAGGGAGAGAGGGATGGAGAGGACTGAATAGGACTAATGCCATGAGGTCTGATGTTCCCAGCCTGTGGAACCTTCTCTGAGATGAGTGCTCCCTAATTTGCCTTCTCTTTAATGAAGGGGCTATCTAGAATATTGCAAACTTCCATAAGCCACTGATAACAGGAGGGGCTACTGTGTTGCAGCTTTTGGTCCACGTCATACAGAGCCTAGAGGTATCTCAGCTAGATTTCTTGCCCCAGAGCTCTCATAGGCAAATAGAGGAACATCATTTTTTTTTTGCAAACAGTAGAGCTAAACAAAACACTTCTCAGTTTATAAGATGTGTTATAGAGGTTACAGAACACTTCCTGCCAGCTGGTCATAATGTCCAAAACAGTGAAAGAAACATGTCCATGTAGCTCAGTCTCTGGGAAATGGTGGTTGTGAGACTTTTGCATGCCTCTCTGACTCATTGAACCATACTCCATCATCTTGGCATGTAGGAGGGCTTTTATGGACTATCTGGGCGTCCTTACCTTTACCTTCCTCCTGCTCCCCAATCTCACCCTGTTCCAGGACATCCCCTTCTTTGTCAAGTTCGGTTATGGAGAATGTAGCAGATCACTATGATGTAGGACACTGTCTCTGGTGGACTGCTTTGCACTGTCTGAGTAGTCTGGAGATATGATTTCATCTTCAGGAGCCATATGGTCAACCCTGGAAGGGCGTTTCTAAGCATGTGCAGCATTGTACCTCTCCAGCATCAGCCTGTGGATTCCTGACAATTGTCATGAGTCAGTGTTTGACAGAATAACCCTCATTGCTGAACAATCATCCTTGCATGTATTCAGGGAGGCTGATAGTTGCAGGCATTGAGTGTTCCAGAAAGTAGGCATTGTGACAGCTCCCTGGCTACATTAGCTGTTGGAATGGGCACTGAGGAGCAGCACCTTCATATAGCAGAAACCTGTCCTATTCCTGACCACTGCTTGTTGGTGAGAAGGCACTCTCAGGTCTATTTGAGTACAATCAAGCACTCTCTGCCCCTCTGGAAATGCTGCAATGGTAGCAAAGACACCTGTCCTAGCTGCCTGACTCCCAGTGCCCAATGGAACATGGAAGAATAGGTGAGCTTTACCAAAGAGATCACTCACCTGCCATATATATTAATGAGTGTTTGCCTGTGAGAGATCCTACAGAGATTCCCACTGGCTTCCTGAAATAATCCACTGATATAGAAACTGAGGGCCGCTGTGATCTTCAATTCAACTGTGATTGGATTCCCTCCTTGTCCGACAGTGATCCAGCAGCTGGCAGGTAGGAGACAACCTCCCGGGACATCCTGAGACATTGTTGACTATGATGGTTTGGCAACTTCGGACAGCTGTATTTCCAGCTTTGGGCCAGTGCTCGGCATCTATTGGGCCACCTTAAACAGGTAACTGTGTCTTTATAGTCTGGTCCTCAGCTGGTGTCAGCTCCCGCTTCTCCTGCTGTTCGTGCTTTGTCCATTGACCAGGTATCACCTGCAATTTCATCAGACAAGGATGATGACTGGAAGAATGACTGGGATTGGTGTTTGCCACCTTGACGTAGCTTTTAGTGTCCATGGAGACAGCAATGACGTGTCACTCTTAGGCTTCAGTCAGTCTTGCACCTATACTATGTGCTAGCAGCTTGTGTGGCAAACTCACTGCATGTACACAAGCAACCATGACTCAAATACTTACAGGAGTAATCTTCATTGACATCTATGGAGAAACCTGTCAGTCAAGGGGTCCCAGAAAAGTATGTCAATGGTAGTGTCCATTACCAGTCCAGGGGATTGGCCATGGTCAGGTGTCTAGTCGGGCTGTAATTGTTGCTGTGTCCATGCTGCTGCGGTCCAGGGAGTATGCCATGGTGAGTAAATTGGCTCCAAAGTAGCAAGTCCAGGGAGGAAGGCTAATACAGGGGAGATATACATTCACCAGTCAGGAGTCTCTCACTAAACTGAGTGAATCATCTAATCTTATTTCATGTGGTGACCGTCAGGGATAGTGTCTCCGACAAATGTGAATGCATCGCACCTTCTTCCCAGTAAGACAATCGAAAACAACCAAGCCACCCTTGTTGTCTGGCAGAAATTTAGTCATATAACCCCTTAATTCCTCCAATTTACCCTCAATTAAAGAAAGAATACCAAAACAAAACAACCTTACAAACTTCAGTTGTGAATCAGAATGTAAACATGCTGCTTGTTACATCCGCTATAATTTAAGTTTCTGAATAATTTGATGATTTGATGTTCACCAGTAGAAAATTGTGGTGGAAGTATAATGCATCTTTGCCTTTGGAACTAACTTCATATTGGACTAGTGTCCCGACCCAGGTCAAGCAATTACATAACACAAAAACAGAAAATGCTGAAAACTCCCAGCAGGCCTGGCAGCATCTGTGGAGAGAGAAGCAGAGCTGACATTTCAAGCATAGGAAGAGAAGGAAATGTAAATGAATGGCTAAATTCAAAGATAATTCAGGTGCAGAAGGAAAGAGAGGTAAAGAAATATTGGATAAAGGGAGAAAAGAAGAAAGAAAAATAAATTTATTTGTTTTTTTAAATATCTCATCATAATTCAAATTTTAACGTGTGAAACATTAACTTTATTGTCAATTTTCAGTGCTAGATTTGCTCATTGGCAGTAACTAACACGCAGCACATTGCTCTAAGTATCTCTGACAGCTAATCCAGGTTTAATGAAGTGTGCTGATCTTAACTGGCTCCACACAGACATTTACAGAGCAGCTTAGAACAGCTCAAACTTGGTGTGGCAAGTTTAATTCGTACCAACTACCCAAGTACCACAACCACACATTTTCAATGCAGAGTCAGATAGTAAATGCCCTTTTTCAAACCTAACGATGGAGTAACACATTTTTGATCACAATGTTTGAATTTCTACATTCAACTGTATGTCTACAATTGCTGAAGTTGTATTAGCATTTGCACATAAATAATGTTCAGCGCTGTTTGCCTCAGTTGTTTTATTAGCAAATTGTGGGCAATGCAGTCTAAATGAAAACACAATATTTATATTTATTAGCAATTGCTATGGTATGATAAAATGATGCTTTGTGAAAAAAGACCCACCAATTTAGGAAATATTTTCAGAAATGAGACTTCAGTTTCTAGATAGACTTTAATCCTTATATATGATGATGTAGTTGGGGTAGAGATGACTTTCCATGTAATGTTTGTGTCCAATTGAACAACAAAATGTTCACCAAATCCGAAGTGTATATAGAACATAGAACAGTATAGCACAGTACAGGCCCTTCAGCCCAAAACTTGGATAAATCTACCCTGCATACCCTATATTTTCCAAGTGTAATCTAACCGTACAACATCTAATTGGAAGATTAGTCATGGATAATGAGCTATGGGACCAAGGCATTGGATATTGTATGGACAGTTATTTATGATAACGAATTTGAATAATACAACTACATTTAAATCTAAGTGGGAGAAAACCTTAAATTACCATTTGTATGACCAAAGAATCTACATCTAATCATAATTCTTGCTTTTAAAGTTTAGAATGAATATTTCTTTTTTATCTTGGGTTGCTATTTTTGATTGTCCTTAGATGGGTAGATGAGCAAAGTAAAGTCATAAAGCATAGAAACATAGACCAACCAGCATAGACCAACTAGTCCATGCGAACCATGTTCCCAAATCAAACTACATTGTCTTCACTGTGGAAGCAGGCCATTCAGTCCATCAAGTCCATACTGACCCTCCAAAGAACATCCCACCAGAGCCACTCCACCCCACCCTATCCCCATTACCCTGCATTTCCCATGACTAATCCACCTAAACAGCACACCCTTGGACATGACGGGCATTTTAGCATGACCAATCCACCTAACCTGCACATCTTTGGACTGTGGAGGGAAACCGGAGCACCGAAAGTACTGAAGCAGTTAATGGGTCTAAAGTTTGACAAATCCACTGCATTCAATATCCTCTGTCCTAGAATCTTATTTGTGGTAGCTAAAAGGATAATAGGTGCATTGGTTTTGATCTTCCAGAATTTCTTAGATCCAAGTACAGCCACTGTGGACTGGAAGATAGTACAAGTAACTCTGCTGTCAGGAATGGAGGAAGAGAGAAAAGGAGAAGTTGTAGACCGTTTAATGTGAAATCTGTCAAAGAGAAAAGTCTGTAATCTCTTACTAAGGACTTTGCATTTAGAAAATGCAAAACAAATATGAGGTAGAGTAAGAGAGATGAAGGGAACTGCAGATGCTGGAGATTCCAAGATAATAAAATGTGAGGCTGGATGAACACAGCAGGCCAAGCAGCATCTCAGGAGCACAAAAGCTGACGTTTCGGGCCTAGACCCTTCATCAGAGAGGGGGATGGGGGGAGGGAACTGGAATAAATAGGGAGAGAGGGGGAGGCGGACCGAAGATGGAGAGTAAAGAAGATAGGTGGAGAGAGTGTAGGTGGGGAGGTAGGGAGGGGATAGGTCAGTCCAGGGAAGACGGACAGGTCAAGGAGGTGGGATGAGGTTAGTAGGTAGCGGGGGGTGCGGCTTGGGGTGGGAGGAAGGGATGGGTGAGAGGAAGAACATTCCGCCTGGGAACCCTGCAGCCATATGGTATCAATGTGGACTTCACCAGTTTCAAAATCTCTCCTTCCCCGACTGCATCCCTCAACCAGCCCAGTTCGTCCCCTTCCCCCACTGCACCACACAACCAGCCCAGCTCTTCCCCCCCACCCATTGCATCCCAAAACCAGTCCAACCTGTCTCTGCCTCCCTAACCGGTTCTTCCTCTCACCCATCCCTTCCTCCCACCCCAAGCCGCACCCCCCGCTACCTACTAACCTCATCCCACCTCCTTGACCTGTCCGTCTTCCCTGGACTGACCTATCCCCTCCCTACCTCCCCACCTACACTCTCTCCACCTATCTTCTTTACTCTCCATCTTCGGTCCGCCTCCCCCTCTCTCCCTATTTATTCCAGTTCCCTCCCCCCATCCCCCTCTCTGATGAAGGGTCTAGGCCCGAAACGTCAGCTTTTGTGCTCCTGAGATGCTGCTTGGCCTGCTGTGTTCGTCCAGCCTCACATTTTATTATGAGGTAGAGTAACATTGATTTATGGAATGGAACTAGTGTTTGACAGATATATAGGACCAGATATTAGGATCAACACTAATGCTGCATGCATCATGGCTGACTTGCAGAGATCATGTGTGAATGAATGAGTGGGTGAAGTGATGGATCCACGAATGAGAGGATGAATAGGTAAGCAAATAAGTGAGTGATGAAAATATATAGTCGGGTTGGGGGGTGACTAGAGTTGGTTTGGGCTGTTTAGGGGTTTTGGGAGAAAGGGTGGATACTGAGGTCAGAATGGCAGAACTGTTTAGTTGGTTGAGTGGCTAGTTATGTATGAGGCAGATGGCCGGTTCAGAGGGTGGCTAGTCAGCTGAGGAGCTCAGGGCAATAGGTCATCAGATTGTGGGAGTGGCAGGTGGGAATAAGTGGATGGGAGATGATTGGGTGGGTTGCACTGTTAATCACTGAGTTATACCAGAAATTAAACTACATAACAAATCTTGGTACTCAGCTAATTATCTGATCCAAGTTTCTGGCACGGAGATCAGTGTAAGAGGCATGCATGAATAGTCCAACCCTATAAACATCAGCCCATTAGAATTATAAATGTGCCTGGCAATTACAGTAGTTCTGCACACCTCTGGACCTCCAATGAATCCCTAGCATATCAGAAGCAAAAACTCGGTGCATTGCTGCCCCCCCGTGCACAACATCTGGCCCATTAAGAATTTGAAGGTGTGTCAATTAAAAAGATTCTACCTATGAGCCAGGAGGCCCGAGTTCAAGTCACACCTTCTCTATAGGTGTAATAACATCTCTGAAAAGGTTAATATAGAAAATATCTTAAATCACCATGATGATCAATCCACCTCATTAACAGATATTCAGGACAAAGATAACTCACGTAAAGTTTCAGCATTAACAGGAAAACAACCCTTTAACATAAACACAGCTATTCTTTAACAAATAGAAAACAAACATATGTTGCTCATCACTCCAATGCAATTTGAACTATATCCTTATAAAAGGCCCAACACACACCCATTCATGCATGAATGAAACAGTGTCTCACCACTCACTGGGCTAATCAAACTGTGCTAATCCCAGAGACGTCACAAAAATCGAAGGTTTTATAGAAGTCCACAAAGTTCCACAGTTTGCCTGATTGTAACTGGGAAAATGTCAGAATGTGTGTTAGAGAAGGTTGAGTTTGGGGTGGGTGTGGTTGGTGGAGGAGGGGTTAAAAATAGGTGGAAATGCAGTCCAGAGAGAGAAAAACAATTGGGCAAACTGTGATGGCCAGTCTGGGAGAATTAATAGCTGCTAATGGGGACCATCAGTGGCTGACAATAGGTTGTTAGTGGTAGCAGTCCATGTGATGACAAGGCCTGGTGTATAGGTGTTGGTGTAAGGTTAGGAGGACATGAGAAAAGGTGCCAAAGCCCTAAAATTGTTGAGCTTGGTATTGAAGGCTGCAGGGTTCCCAGCTGGAAAATGATATCTCCCAGGCTGATCTTTACAAAGTCCTTTGTATGCCCAACTATTTTTCTTTCCCTCTAGGCTCCACCTCCACCTATTGTTGACACCTTCTTCAGCATATTTACCACCTATTTCCCAGCTACAATCAGGTCTAAAGGAGGGTGACTGGACCTGAAACTTTACTTCTATATTCTCTGCACAGATGCTGCCAGACCTGCTGAGTTTTTCTAGTAATTTCCATTTTTGTTTCTGATTTTCAGCATTCGCAGTTCCTTATTTTAGAATTACAATGATTTGCATGAACTGCAGTGCTTTGGGACCCTCCAGCCCCTCCCATTCACCATTTGTTGCGAGGCAATTATCGATAATTACACCCTTTAACAGTGACCATTCCCTCGGTGACCCAATGGAGTGAAGCACATCTCCAAATTTGAGTTGCCATTTTCACCAGGACTCCATGAGCTGCCAACTGTTAACTGCCAACAGGGCTGCCTCTGTGTATTATTGATCTAACCCACATGACTGACAGCGTGTCGGCCCCCAGACTGATGGCTGTACAGCACCCCACTGATCTTCTTGTACTCCCCAGATGAAGAGTCACTAGACTCAAAATAGCGAGTCTGCTTTCTTCCGAAACAGACACTGCCAACTTACCGAATTTCATCAGCAATTTCTGTTTTTGTTGTGCTCCCCTGACTGGTTGCACTTCACTCACAGGACTGTCATGGCCCAATCCACCGTCTATGAGGACACGGAACCCTGAACTCTTGCAGGACCAAGTGCCTGACTGACTATAGCTAACACCCTTGACTAGAACATGACCAACTTCTTAACTGATTCTTGTTCCCCCTTCACCTCACTAAGGAGTCTTGCCGTTTGACTTTTACACATGGCTATTTGCTTGATGCAGTGTGTTTGTAGCTTAAACTGCTGGCATATGCTGCAGGTCTGACATTGATGTCACACTTTGCCATCCAACTACATATCTCCCCAAGACTGACTGATAGATTTACTGTTCAGTGCTCCACCCTTGGCACAAGTTGCCTCTGCCTCAGCTATGCCCCAGATGCTAGCAGCATTTAACTGGGTGCTCAAGAGTTTGTCTGCTAAAAAGCAATATCACCCATACAGAGGCTGGATGCCACGAAATAAATGCTAAAATCAGTGAGTACTAAAGAAGCAAACTGAGGGTCAAAACATGCCTGTGTCCATATCAATGCAGAAGTATCCTTGACAGATGCATGGGATGTGTGTGGATATGTGTTGCTACTTTCAAAGTGAATTGGCATCAGCTTGCAAGTCATAGGTGTCCACCATCTCCTGAGTGGAGTGTTGAAGGCCTGAAGTGATATGTTAGTTGATCCGAGTGCAGGCTAGTGAAACTGGTAAAACTGGGTGGTTTGCTGAGGCTGAGTTACACAGACAAAGGTTCAAGAAGGGTGGTGGCCATGGACCGTGCAGAGATACAGTGCAGAAGAAGCAGTTGCACAATGCCTGGGACTGGCATTCAGCGAGTGCAGCTGCCAGGTACTTGTCCCTTTTCACCTGAAGGGCTTTGCGCCATCTAGTTTCTCACTGAAGGAGAAGAAAATTGGCAGTGTGATGTTAATATGGTGAGTTGGAGGTTTAATGAGGTGCAGTTGCATGGAAATAAGCTAGTCACCACTCTAGGACAAGATGCTGAATTGTCATTTAAGGCTTGAGAGGAAAATTGTGAGAGTGTTTTCCTCAACATTAAGAATCTGATTTGATTTCATTCTCGCCCAATTTCGTCACTTCACTCCCCATTACTGTCATCCATTCTACCCATGTCTCGTTATAGGAGACAAACTACAAACTATCTACTTTAAATTCTAGGGGGAAAGTAAACTCTGTGGAGGACTCAAAGATGTTGCTAGCTTATGTAAGGACTTTAAGTGGTTCACCTAGGTAGTGATTTGTAGAATATAATGTAATTGAGAAATCATCCCCTTTGGCAGGAAGAATGTAAAAGTAGAAAGGGGAGACTGGTAAATGTTAGACAACAAAGTGTGAAGCTGGATGAACTCAGGCCAAGCAGCATCTCAGGAGCACAAAAGCTGACGTTTTGGGCCTAGACCCTTCATCAGAGAGGGGGATGGGGAGAGGGTTCTGAAATAAATAGGGAGAGAGGGGAAGGCGGACCGAAGATGGATAGAGGAGAAGATAGGTGGAGAGGAGAATATAGGTGGGGAGGTAGGGAGGGGATAGGTCAGTCTGGGGAGGATGGACAGGTCAAGGAGGCGGCATGAGGTTAGTAGGTGGGAAATGGAGGTGCGGCCTGAGGTGGGAGGAGGGGATAGATGAGAGGAAGAACAGGTTAGGGTGACGGGGATGGGCTGGGCTGGTTTTGGGATACAGTGTAGGGAGGGGACGAGCTTGGCTGGTTTTGGGATGCCGTGGGGGAAGGGGAAATTTTGAAGCTTGTGTAGTCCACATTGAGACCATTGGGCTGCAGGGTTCCCAAGCGGAATATGAGTTGCTGTTCCTGCAACCTTCGGGTGGCATCATTGTGGCACTGCAGGAGGCCCATGATGGACATGTCGTCTAAGGAATGGGAGGGGGAGTTAAAATGGTTCGCGATTGGGAGGTGCAGTTGTTTATTGCGAACCAAGCGGAGGTGTTCTGCAAAGCGGTCCCCAAGCCTCTGCTTGGTTTCCCCAATGTAGAGGAAGCCACAACGGGCACAGTGGATACAGTATACCAAATTAGGAGATGTGCAGGTGAGCATCTGCTTAATATGGAAAGTCATCTTGGGGCCTGGGATGGGGATGAGGGAGAAAGTGCGGGGGCAAGTGTAGCACTTCCTGCGGTTGCAGGGGAAGGTGCCGGGTGTGGTGGGGTTGGAGGGGAGTGTGGAGTGGACAAGGGAGTCACGGAGAGAGTGGTCTCTCCGGAAGGCAGATATTGGCGTCCCTGTTCATGCAGATTTTACAAACAATTTGGAAGATGAATACTATGTTATCTAGATTATTGGAGTGTGAGTGAGGAAGCCTTGCTCCAGTTGTACAGGCTTGGTAAGATCATGCCTGGAACACTGTTCAGTTTTATGTAAGGATATAGTTGCTTTAAAACTGATGCAAAGAATTGATTCCTTTGATGAAAGGATTGTTCAAAGAGGAGAGATTCAGTCAGATGAACCTATATTCGCTGGAGTTTAGAAAAATAAAAGATAATTCCATTAAAGTGCATATCATTTTTAAAGAGTAGCTGCTGCCAAATTGTACAGTCTAGAATGAGTTTTCATAGTCTTAGCTCCTGGGATCAGTCGTCTAGGACTGAGATGAAAATAAATATCTGCTCTTGAGATTGTGAATCTTTAGAATGATTTACCCCAGAGGGCTGTGGCTCCTCACTCAATAATATTGTCATCATCCTAGACCAGATTTCCATCTTCATTGTTGTGATCCTGGATGAGATCACCAAACTAAGCTATGATCTTCCTTTGGACCAGTAACTTTTGTTTATAAAGTAGATCAAAGTAAGATCCAAGGGTCTTATAAAAAGATAAAGCCAGAAGATTTCACAGTTTTGAATTAACAAGAATCAAGTTTAGGATGCAATGTTAGAACTGTAATACAATCTGCAATACATTTGCAAGTTATTTCTAGTACCCAGTATTGGCATATGGTAAACACGGGCAATATATTATGATCAAATTCCACAGTGCATATCAAATATCAAATGTGCTCAGGACAGATCCAGCAGATTTCCCAAAACTCCCTTCAGACTTTAATGGCATGATGGGTTTTAAAATCTCATTAAAGAAGGAATTACCTTTTTTTACTTATGCTGATCTCATCTTGAAACTTCCTCTCAAGACCTGCTCTTTGCCTATTTGGGTTGATCACCCTCTGTCTGCAGTCTATATTCTCTGGACTCTGAAGCTGCATTCCAATACTCATTAACAAGAGTAAGTATAGCTCTTCACTTCTACTGAGTTAAATATTTCTCTGGGTTTTCCCTGAGCTCTATTTTGCTCTATTTTGAATGAAGCCAATTGAGCTTCTCAATTCCCACTCACTCAGTTCCATTGAAGTATAAGTGCTGGCAGACTTCTTTCAAGCCCCTTATGACTTCCCCAATGTAGAACCAGTGAGCTGCCTATTTTCCCAGTTGCCCAGGACTTCTACTGAGTCTTGATTCCAATACTTAGCTCTTCACTAATTCCTGGAACTTCTCCGTGAGTTCATTTTAACAGCTGAGCCATCCAATTCCCATGTTTCCTTCCCTGCAAGACAGGTAAAAATCAGCACTCCTAAAATGTCCCTGTCTCTTTCTCCAAATATCTGTAATCCTGAAACTGCTTTAAACTGAGTCCCAAACTGTTCTGAATGACCTAATGAAACCCTTGCAACATGACCTGTCCCTTAAACTGGGTAGAATTGAATGTTAATTCCTAACAATTCTGGAACCGAGCATGCCTGACTGTTACATTCTCATGTAATGCATGGTTCCCTGGTATAACAGAATGCATAGAAAATGAGTTTCATCACAATATTTAGGACTAAGATTAATATATTATTGAATATGAAAGAAACCAAGAGACATGAAAAATCGATAGATTTTGTGCAAACGGTCTATCATGATCTTACTGAATGGTGGAGCTAGCCTGATAGGTTGAATGTCCTACTCCTGCTCGTACTTCTAATATTCTCCCCAATACTTTATCCAAGGTTAGCTGTCCTGCACTGTTAATGGCATAGATTTGAGATAAAACATGAGCAGAGACCAATATATCTTCAGAATACTGACAGTAACATTTGACCTTGATTTAAATATATCCACCAGCCCCGCATGTTCCAGATAGGGGAGTTAGCCAGTTTATGTCAAGACTTGCTTGAAAATCAGAACAGATGGACTACCAGCAATGTATCAGTGATTAGATTTATTTTTAAATTCATATCCTGATACGGTTCTATTCACATCTAAAATCAGGCCAGGAGCAGAATTTAAACGAGCCCGATGGACGTCTAGAACCTGTGATAAATATTCATTTTGAGTGTAGTATGTGTTGGTCACAGATGGAGAGTTTTTCTGTTACTTCAATAGGGCACTAATAAATATGATTTCTACAGAGATTTAGATTTATACAACAGTTGACATTGATTACGTGGTTATTATTAGACACAAAGATCTAGGATGCAATTATTTTGTTTTTATATGAGTTGTAGCAGCAACTTTATTGCTACATCATCCAACAAATAAAATTGCAATCCAGCAATCAAGCATAACTATTTTACCAATGTCCTACACCCCAGTAACAGAATATTAGATAATTGGTTGAAACTTGTGTCAGGGTTTCATCAAAAGTAATAAAACCAGAATAGAACTCAAGGTAAGTCATAGCTTAGGCATAGAAGACGGAGGGTAGTGGTAGAAGGATGCTTTTCAGAAGGTAGAGCTCTGACAAGCGGTATTCCACAGTGATCAGTGCTGGGACCTCTGCTGTTTGCAATCTACATAAATGATTTGGAGGAAAACATAACCCGTCTAATTAGTAAGTTTGCAGATGATAGAAGGAGTCTCAGATAGTGAGGAGCATTGTCAGAGGATGCAGCAGGATATAGATCAGTTGGAGGCATGAGCAGAAAAATGGCAGATGGAGTTTAATCCAAATAAACGTGAGGTGACGCATTTTGGAAGGTCAAGTACAGGTGGAAATTATACAGTGAATGGCAGAACCCTTATGAGTATTGATACACAGAGGGATCTGGGTATGCAGGTTCACAGATCACTGAAGGTGGCAGCACAAGTAGATAAGGTATAAAAAAAGGCCTATGGCATTGCTTATAAATTTCTATCAGGTCACCCCTCAACTTCCTGCATTCCAATAAAAACAAACTCAGTCTATCCAATTTTTCTTCATAGCTAAAAATAGCATGCTTGCCTTCAATGGAAGGGGCATTGAATATAAAGATAGGCAAATTTTGCTACAACTTTATGGAATTTCATTTAGGTTACACTTGGAATATTGCATACCGGTCAAGTCACCACACTACCAGAAAGATGTGAATGCATTGGAGAGGGTACAGAAAGGGTTTACCAGGATGCTGCCTACTATGGGGATTTTAGCTATGAAGAAAAGTTGGATAGACTGAGTTTGTTTTCACTGGAACACAAGCTGTTGACGGCTGACTTGACAGGAAATTTATGAGATTGTGAATGGCATGAATAGAGTGGAACATGCTGCCAGAGGAGGTTGTGGAAGCAGACACAATAGCAGCTTTCAAAAAGCACTTGGATGAGTACATGAATAGGAAGGGAATAGAGGGATATAGATCCTGTAAGTGAAGACAGTTTTAATATAGAAGGGCAAAATGTGTCGGCGCAGGCGTGGAGGGCCTAAGGGTCTGTTCCTGTGTTGTATTGTTCTCCCCTTGCTTGTAAATTGAGGCATAGTGATTCATTGGTGCCAACTTGGAACTTCAAAGTCAGAGATAACATGAAAAAATTGAATACTATGAATTTAAGATTGCTTGAATTAATTTGTTTGAGTATGAAGCAGTATAAGAAATTGCACTGCTTTGTACTCAAAATCATTGTTCCAATAGTCTTAAATTTATAGTATGTATTTATAGCATAGTGTAGTCTTGCATATATTCCAAACTGGATAGACAGTGCACCTTTAAGAGACAAGATATCACGACAAGCGGCAATCCAGTATCAGGATAACTGTCTCACCCTTAGGGCAGAACTAATTGTAACAGACTGCTTGCAGTTATGGTATCTTTGCTCTATGTAGTTAGTAAACACAGAACCCAGACTATGTGTAAGTCCAAGATTCCACAGCAGCGTAAATAGTGTCAATAAACACCAAGCAATAAAATGTGAGGCTGGATGAATGCAGCAGGCCAAGCAGCATCTCAGGAGCACAAAAGCTGACGTTTCGGGCCTGGACCCTTCATCAGAGATGGGGATGGGGAGAGGGAACTGGAATAAATGGGGAGAGGGGGGAGGCGGACCGAAGATGGAGAGTAAAGAAGATAGGTGGAGAAAGTATAGGTGGGGAGGTAGGGAGGGGATAGGTCAGTCCAGGGAAGACGGACAGGTCAAGGAGGTGGGATGAGGTAAGTAGGTAGATGGGGGTGCGGCTTGGGGTGGGAGGAAGGGATGGGTGAGAGGAAGAACTGGTTAGGGAGGCAGAGACAGGTTGGACTGGTATTGGGATGCAGTGGGTGGGGGGGAAGAGCTGGGCTGGTTGTGTGGTGCAGTGGGGGGAGAGGACGAACTGGGCTGGTTTAGGGATGCAGTAGGGGAAGGGGAGATTTTGAAACTGGTGAAGTCCACATTGATACCATTAGGCACACTGAGCCCTGCCGCATCTTCACCATCCCCCCAGACCTCCCACTGACTAAGGACGAACGGTCAGTCCTTAGTAAGGGGCTCACCTTTGTCCCCATACAACCACACATCAACGAATACCAGTCACGGTTGGACATAGAGCAGTTTTTCCGCCGTCTTTGCCTCCATGCCTACTTCTTCAACCGGGAACCTAACCCTCCTTCCACTGACCCCTTCACCCGCTTCCAACACAGTCCTCCTCCTGGACACCACCCCCAGGCCTCCTACCCTCCCTCGACCTCTTCATCTCCAACTGCCTTCGAGACATTAACTGCCTCAACCTCTCCACCCCTCTCACCCACTCCAACCTCTCCCCCGCATAACGGGCAGCCCTCCGCTCCCTCTGCTCCAACCCCAACCTCACGATCAAACCCGCAGACAAGGGTGGCGCAGTGGTAGTATGGCACACTGACCTCTACATCGCCGAGGCCAGACGCCAACTCTCCGACACCACCTCCTACTGCCCCCTCGATCATGACCCCACACCCGAGCACCAAACCATCATCTCCAACACCATTCACGACCTCATCACCTCAGGGGACCTCCCACCCACAGCCTCCAACCTCATTGTTCCCCAACCCCGCACGGCCCGTTTCTATCTCCTTCCCAAAATCCACAAACCTGCCTGCCCCGGTCGACCCATCGTCTCAGCCTGCTCCTGCCCCACCGAACTCATCTCCACCTATCTGGACTCCATTTTCTCCCCTTTGGTCCAGGAACTCCCCACCTACGTCCGTGACACCACCCACGCCCTCCACCTCCTCCAGGACTTCCAATTCCCTGGCCCCCAACACCTCGTATTCACCATGGACATCCAGTCCCTCTACACCTGCATTCCGCATGCAGATGGCCTCAAGGCCCTCCGCTTTGTCCTGTCCCGCAGGCCCGACCAGTCCCACTCCACCGACACTCTCATCCGCCTAGCTGAACTCGTCCTCACACTCAACAAGTTCTCTTTTGCCTCCTCCCACTTCCTACAGACTAAGGGGGTGGCCATGAGCACCCGCATGGGCCCCAGCTATGCCTGCCTCTTTGTAGGTTACGTGGAACAGTCCCTCTTCCGCACCTACACAGGCCCCAAACCCCACCTCTTCCTCCGGTACATTGATGACTGTATCGGCGCCGCCTCTTGCTCCCCAGAGGAGCTCGAACAGTTCGTCCACTTCACCAACACCTTCCACCCCAACCTTCATTTCACCTGGGCCATCTCCAGCACATCCCTCACCTTCCTGGACCTCTCAGTCTCCATCTCAGGCAACCAGCTTGTAACTGATGTCCATTTCAAGCCCACCGACTCCCACAGCTACCTAGAATACACCTCCTCCCACCCACCCTCCTGCAAAAATTCCATTCCCTATTCCCAATTCCGCCGCATCTGCTCCCACGATAAGACATTCCACTCCCGCACATCCCAGATGTCCAAGTTCTTTAAGGACCGCAACTTTCCCCCCACAGTGATCGAGAACGCCCTTGACCGCGTCTCCCGTATTTCCCGCAACACATCCCTCACACCCCGCCCCCGCCACAACCACCCTAAGAGGATCCCCCTCATTCTCACACACCACCCTATCAACCTCCGGATACAACGCATCATCCTCCGACACTTTCGCCATTTACAATCCGACCCCACCACCCAAGACATTTTTCCATCCCCACCCCTGTCTGCTTTCCGGAGAGACCACTCTCTCCGTGACTCCCTTGTTCGCTCCACACTGCCCTCCAACCCCACCACACCCGGCACCTTCCCCTGCAACCGCAGGAAATGCTACACTTACCCCCACACCTCCTCCCTCACCCCTATCCCAGGCCCCAAGATGACATTCCACATTAAGCAGAGGTTCACCTGCACATCTGCCAATGTGGTATACTGCATCCACTGTACCCGGTGTAGCTTCCTCTACATTGGGGAAACCAAGCGGAGGCTTGGAGACCGCTTTGCAGAACACCTCCGCTCAGTTCGCAACAAACAACTGCACCTCCCAGTCGCAAACCATTTCCACTCCCCCTCCCATTCTCTAGATGACATGTCCATCATGGACCTCCTGCACTGCCACAATGATGCCACCCGAAGTTTGCAGGAACACCAAGCAATCTGCCTGACCGAGGACCCAGTCTTCTTGCTTTAGGCTATTTAATGTAGAGCTAACTGTACAATAATGGCAGTTTTATTTTACATAGAAACCACATCATGGTGGCAGCCAGTTGGTACTAAAAGACAATAACAATTCTGGCATTGTGAAGACATTCCCTAACCATCACGAATTATTTTCCTGAGTACAGAGATGAAATTTGCACCACTAACCAGGACCTAAGTGCTCCAACCTGTTATGCAACACAGTAACTGCAACAAAGAAGGAATGACTGTGAGTGGTCAAAAGCAGGAGGCCAAAGTTTATTTGTCTATCCAATGTTGAAAGTTGGTAGGAATCAGGCTCAACACTAGACCGCTGGGAATTCTGCAAGTGTAGTTTGTTCTTGTTCGCTGGTTCACTGTGGCAATGACCCTTAGACAAAGCTCAAGCAGAACAGGAAGGAAAAGCATTCTCTGTGCTCCTAATGTCTTCTCCATCCAGACATTGATCGATTCCACAATCTTACTTCTTGGAAATGATGTGAAAGCCATAAAAAAGGTGCTTTGGGACACAATAAATACTTCATAAAGCACTTCTAGACAAATGATACACTATTGATACACTGTTAAATGATAGATGCAAGTTCAAAGCCATTGTTGTGAGCCAGCAATATCTTCAGCTGCTGGACGCTACAACAACTGTTGCAGGTCAGTAAAACTATTAAGGTCAGCAAAATGTTTGATTCTTGCATGAAGTGTCCCTTATTTTGCCCACCAAGGCAGTGTCCAGCGTTTTGTGATATATGCAAATAATGAACATTTCCACTACAAAGGATGCATACTTCTCTGCTCTAAGCACAGCACAGCATGGGATGAAGGCAAGCAGCCAAGCTGTGATAGCTGTACAAAGATAATCATGTCATGCATCTGTCCTGTTATCTCATGTATAGAAGTAATATATCTAGATGCATCCTGTAAATGTTTATCAGAAGAGAGCTCTCAATCTCTAAAGGAAAAATGAGGGAACTTTGTATTTTTTGCGTAGATTCCAGACCATACAGGCATTGTAATTTTAAGATGGTTAGGTGACATCATGATTTGCGATGTTCCAGTGTAAAGGAATCCACCTTACCTTCAGTCGCAGCAGTAGGAGAAACAGCCTGCTTGCAGTTATTGCATTGTTATGTGATCAGTAAGCCCAGCAGCCAGGACTATGTGTAAGTTTGAGATGTTATAGCAGTGTAAAAAAAGTGGTATTGTTGAAAAACCATAAGATAATTGTCTCAAAAGTCTCCAGTCTTCATAGTATATGTTACAAGACTGACATAAAGGGAACACCCAGACCATATCCTATTGGCAGCAGTGTTTTAGTCAGAAACCACAGCATCTATAGTTGCCCATTGCCTCCTTAATAAGGTCATAATAATAGTACTCTCCAAAATAGTTGAGAATGAAGTTGAAAGACACCTCAGAGTAGAACAGATTTGGCACACAGCATGTATGAAAAACGCAACAAAGCAAGCAGACCTTTCAATTATATAGTTCAAACAGTACCATACAAAGTGGAAGACATTATTTTCAATCTGTATAGTGCTCTGCACAGATTATGCCAAGCATATTATATGATCTGGATGATATTTAAATTATCAAGGTATTTCAGAGAAGAGTGAGGAAAATAATCCATGCTTCATCAACAAAGTAGATCACAGAAACTTTGGAATTTAGACTTTGAAGTAACTGAGTGGTAATCTTCTAGCAATATCCAAGTTGATAAATGATATAAAAAGGGTAAATATGACAAATTGTTTGAAAATAACCTATACGAAGAGATAAGAGTACATAGCTTCAAACTAGTAAAGCCATAGTTAGGACAATTGTTGGAAACTTTATTCCAGGTCAATTAGTGGAAATGAAATTCCCAGAAACATTTAAGAAAAACAATTACATGCTGTGACACCAAACTTGAGGCCAACAGCTTTGAACCTCGGTCCTCAAACTGTAAGCTAGGAAATCTGAGTTAATTTACATTAACTGTGCCACTCAGCTATTTGTACAGTTCATTCAAGTCTCATTTTTGTCCAATAAATAAAAATCACAAACTTTGCAAATCATTTCCTATAATTAAGATACTGAAATTGTTGAATTTCTCTTGTCGTCATTTTCTCTCATTCTTGAAGCTAAAACATTTGGAGCCATGGAAAACCTTCTAAATTTGCTGTATTCAAGATCGTAAACTGGAGATTGTCAGAATTAGGGTGTAGAATAATCAGCTCCAAATTTGGAGCATATTCTCATAGATAGATTATGAGGAAGTGTTATATTTAGGTAAGGATTTCAAAGCAAAGTTGATTGAAAAGTTTTATGGTGAAAGGATATAAATTTCAAGAATGTTCATTATGCTTATGAAAGCTTGGCATTCAGATTGTTGTCAAGTGTGATTGAGAACTGGAGAGGAGCTATTATCTCATTGAGTTAGCTCTCAACCATCACTGACATTATACAGAGGTGGAGTAGAGTGGCACTCACTGTTGATCTTTTCATGTAGCAAGTTTCAAAGGTAAGTGACGAGGAGAAAATTAACAGTCAAACAGGAGGAGGCATCAGAAACCAAGGCCCAATGTCTTGTCAAGACTGGAAAGAGATTGTCAAAGCATCTCGTGTGAGCAGTCAATTCTTGGCTGAGCAGGGCAGCTGTGAGATCTGCTAGATTTTTGGCAACAGAGGGAACTGTGAAAGCATATGCAAGTAGAAACATAAGGAAATGCATGGGTATTATTCTGTTTAAACTATGACTCAAAGAGCTGTGGGAGTATGGCATATTCAAAATTTTATGTTATTACATAAAGGCAAGGTGTATTGTTTGAACTCATAGCTGTTGCTCCACATGTGAAGCAAAAAGGCTCAATGATTCATTTCAAGGTTTATTGCACCATGTATTTGCTCCGTCCAACATCGGTGAGAACGAAGAAATACATTTAGTCAGGATAACAAAGGCATGTAATCATACAAATAAATGTGAGGTCATGAGGATCGGCTCCCTTAAAGCAAGATGCTCACTCTAACCAACCTTAACGTATTATACGACAAATTTTTAACTCGGAGACTGATGATGCACAAGTCAAGGAGTATGCAGAAATATGCAGTAACCCCACCCTAGCCATGTTCTGAGGAAGGGTCACCAGGCCTGAAACGTTAACTCTTTTTTCCTTCGCGAATACTGCCAGACCTGCTGAGTTTTTCCAGCAACTTTGTTTTTGTACCAAATGTCTTCTTCACTATCCCATCTACCTGTGATTCCACTTTTAAGGAACTATGAAACTGTACCCCAAGGCCTCTTTGTTTGGCAACACTCCCCAGGATCCTATCATTAAGCACATAAATTCAACAGTAAATGCGCTTTTGCAATTGAACAACATGTGCCAGCTAATTCTACATGCAAAAATACTTACTCTGACAACCAATTTAGGGTTATCTGTCAGGTTCACAGTTTAACCAACTGGTGGGTACTGAAAGATGCATTTTATTGAAATACAGTTCTTTGTAAACAGAACATGTACATGCACTGTGCCTATTTCGACTCAAATTAACATTCCTCAGAGCAATGCCCTGACTGATCAGAGTTTATTTGTGTCATTTATATTGAAACAAAGCATGACAGTTAACAATCATCAGTAACTGGCATATTTGCTGTGGCAAAGCCTCTACCAATTAGAATCCAATTTCTAATCAATCATCACTTTCTTCTCAGGAATTATTATTGTTGGTTTTCCCCTTGAACTGATATTTGTACAAATTGTCCCAATGTGTGCAAAACAACAAGCATTGACAAACTGTATCCTTTTATTAACAATGTTCAAGTTTTGAAATAGCAAATGACAAATGGTAATGTATTGAGCAGAATTAGGAACTGACTGAAAAGTCATACATAGAAATGAGAAAAGAAAACCAATCACCAGTGAAGTTCAGCAGGGATCTATATTGGAGTTATTGATTTTCTAATGTATGTAAACATAATTACTGATGTTTCGGGTTGATTGTGATGATACTAAGGCTTTAGAAGGTGTGTTTTGTTCTGTTTTGTCTTAGAGAGAGATTGAGGCCAGGCTTCGAGCAGTCTGTGAGAAGATAAACAACTTGTGAAACATTGGGTGTTTTCTTTAAAAACTGAAACAATAGAAACAGCCTGAATGGATATGATCTTAGCTCCCACCCACAGAACCAAGGATTTTAGGCTTAACTACAACAGTTGCTGTTGGGGTCTTGAAGAGGTGGATTCTAATTTTTGTCCCTCTGCTGGTTCCAGCCAAAAGCTGGAGCTCTCTGCCTGCTATGGGAGTCGCATATGAGACCATCTGTCTTCTGAATTTGCCTTTTGCCAAGGGTGTGCTATTATGGGATGTTACGAAATTGGAACTGTTAATTAGGTAATAGTTACTGTATCCATTATTCTGTGACATTTTCCAATAGAGTTAAGTTATTCCAATTCCTTCTTTCAATTGTTGTATTTTAACTATGGTATTTGCGTAAATTATGTTTTGCTTAACGTCAAATAATTTGATCAATCAAATTGCATCTGGAACACAGCACCTTACATTTATCTTTTAATACAAGAAAAAATTAGTGGCTAGGCTACCTTCTTAATATATTTTGACAGGGTCTGGTCTTGTTCATGACAATACTCTGCATATTTTGTAGATGAAATTAATGTTTGTGTGAGTATAGGACTGTAGGTGATTATCAAATACTTCAAGTAAATTTTGATATTTTGGAAGATTGAAATGTTTAGTTCAGAAAAGTATAGTCCTGTGCAAATACATTTAAACTCAACAGTGGGGCAGAGGTTCACTCGCATAGAAAATTAGAAACTGAAAGGTTAGTGATTTGGCTGATTTTACAGAAAGTAAATAGAATGTCCCATTGCACCCAGGAATCATAAAACTGTAGGGAAATTCCATATTAGAACAAACTTACATCAATGTATAAAGCAGTCAGAATAAGATAGATAAATAATGGGAACATAGTTACAAGGAGATCAAAACTGTAAAGTTAACATGCAGGGATATTTAAAAGGAGGGATGGAAACGATTTTGGGGTAGCACTGTAAATTAGAGATGACATGAATACAGTTGTGAGAGATGATCTAGGCTCAGATGATGTCCATTTGGGTGGGGGAGAAAACAACTAGGGGAAGAAAACATTGGTAGAAGTAGTGTACAGACCCACCAAAATTAGACACTCCTAAGGAAAGGCTTTAAATTATAATTGTGGATCTTTGGAACTCCTTACCCCAGAAAGCTATGGGAAAGAGTCCTTGTGTATATTTAAGGCTGACATAGATGGATTCTTGACCAATAGGGGAATCAACAGTTATGGGGAAAGGGCAGGAAAGTGGATATAAGGAGTGTCAGATCAGCCAAGATCCTGTTGAATGGCTGAGCAGGCTCAAGGGGCCAGATGAGCTAGTCCTGTTCCGATTTCTTATGGTTTAACAGGCAATAACTCAATGTGCATACACCCATAAGTGTCAAGCATTAAGAAAGGTGAAGAAAGGAAGCTATCTGAGTATTTTAGTACAAAAGTCTCTAATGGTTAGTAAGCGTTGTCGTGAAGCAATATCTCAAGCAAATAAGGTGTTCAGTTGCATTTATGAGACCGTTGACTGGAAGCATATGATTTTGCCCTTGCAAAAAACCTTGAGTAGGACTTAGATGGATATTGCCCAATCTTGGTCTTCTCACATTTACTTCTATTCTTTCAGTGAAATTCAGCATCTCTGCCTGGACCCGCATTTATTGCTCATCCCTAATTGCCCTAGAGAAGATAGTGGTGAACCACATTCTTAAATCACCGCAGTACAAATGGTATAGTAACATCCACAATACTGTTAGAAAGGGTGTCCAAGCATTTGGTCCAAATGCAGTGAAGGAAAGGTAATGTAGTTCCAAGTCTGGAAGGTAAGTGGCTTAGAGGGGAACTTGCAGGTGGTCATGTTCCCATATATCGAGATATATTCCTAATCATTTTCAGCCCTAATTGGAGTGGGATTTTCATCTTTTTTGCCTCTTCCTGGCACTGCAAGCTTTGGTGCGGCTGCAAAGTGAATACATTGTGTCTCTTCAATTGTTGCTTAATTACCAAGTGGCTTGTCTGACATGTTCAAAACTTTTAGTTTTGAGTCCAGTCCTGAAGAAAGGTCACTGGACTCAAAACATTAACTCTGCTTCCTTCCCACAAATCTATCAGACCTGCTGAGGTTCACAGCAATTTCTGTTTTGGTTTTGCATTTTCAGCATTCAAGGTTCTTTATAAAAGCTGAAAGAACTGCGAATGCTGTAAAGTTCTGAGGAAGGGTCACGGGACCCAAAACGTTGACTCTGTTTTTTCTTTCGCAGATGCTGCCAGACCTGCTGAGCTTTTCCAGCAACTTTGTTTTTGATCCACAGTTCATTGTTTTATTTATGACATTAAATCAGTCTGCGCACATCCTTGGTACCACGTTTGACTCCAAGATGAGGTTCTGACTTTGTGTCAGTGCCTGACTTCACCCCAGCTCATTCTCTCAAACACTCATTCATGTTTTTATTGCATTGAAATTTGTCTATTTGATTAGATTCCAACTAATGCCAACATCCTGCCCTATGTAAAATGGAGATCATTCAAACTTTTTCTGGTCAAATCATAACGTCTACCAAGTTTTTTTCACTTATCATTAATGTGATCAGTGACCCATTTGGTCAAGCAATGTCTTGATTTTAAAATGCTCATTCTTGTTTTTAAATATTTCTGTACCCTTAAGCTCCTTGTTACTGTAATCTCCTCCAGCCACAATCTCCACAAATCCTCCGCAATTCTGTGCTCCCCTAATTCTCACCTCTTTAGCAGCCTTATATTTAACTGTTATGCTTGGTGCAAGGGCCAAGCCTTCAATTATCCAGGTTCTAAGTTCTGGGATTCCATTCCTACATTCCTACTTCTCTACTGAGCTTTCTCTCTTATAAGGCAATACTTACAACACTTTTACCAAGCTTTCTATTATCTTAATATTTCCTTAAATAGCTATTTTGTATGTTACAATGCTCCTGTGAAGCACTTTTAGACATTTTGTTACCTTAATAGTGCTTTTTGGTGCGCTGTATAAGGGTAGAGGAATCGGGTTGGATGGGCTACTCTTCGGTGTTCAGTGTGAAATCCATGGGCTGAATAGCCTGCTTCCAAACTGTACAGATTCTATGGTATTTTATAGGTTCTTGCTGTAGTGTGTAAGATATCAAAAGGTCTTTTCATGTCTGTCATTGTATATAGTTCCCATGTCAAGGCCAAGAGCAAGATATTTACTGGAGTAGTATCAGGGATGTGGAATTTCAGTTACATGGGGAAACTAGTGAAGCTGGTAGCAGAGAATGTTATTGGATATTTTACAGAGATATTTAAAATAATGAAGAGTTTTGACAAAGTCAGTAAGAAGAAACTGTTTCAATGGCTAAAGGGTTGATAGCCAAGCAACACTTTGCAGTAAGTGGCAAAAGTCTCAGAAACAAACTATGAGCTTTTTAAACTCATTGAGACATTATGAACTGGATTGTGCTGCCTGAAAAAGTCATTGTTGTCATCTGAGTGCCAGGTGGAGTGCCTTAGGTCTTCCAAACTTTCCAATCATAACAACAGTGGATAACCTGAAAAATGAGTGAAAGTAAATTGAATAAAAATATTTCAGAATTGGATAAATACTTGAAAGGAAAAGAAAGGGTAAAGGACAGAAGAAAGGAACAAACTTTTTTCAACGAGCCAGCACAGGTATGAAGAACTAAATGATTTCAGGTTGTTCTGCATCATATTATGATTCTGCGCAAAAAAAGATGAGTGAAGCTAGAGCAGGTTTATCATTATTGCTGACCACAGGATTACATTAGTAGTGGCATCTCTTTGTTTTGTTTTCTGTAGACTGTCACAGTAAATAGGGATACGGTGGAAGAGTACTATTTGTGAATTATATTACATTTAGTAGCCACCAAGGCTCTCAGCATGTTATGTGACTTCAAGCAATGCTGATATTCATTCAACAGAATGTGATACAATGATTAAGAGATAACTCAGCCATTGACTCAGTTCAATTTTTAGATCATTCAATATTAGAAAATGATTGCCCATGCCTCTAATGGATTCTTTGAAGCAATGGTGTGTGAGATCTTATTTCATATTATAATGCGCAGACAGAAAATTACACTTACATAATGGGACATTAATAAACATCTTCGAGCATTTTACAAGAGGAAAAGTGGGAATAAAGTTATAAATAATTTTAGAGGCCTTGAGAGGCAAAAATAAAAATAAAAAAGCAAAATCGTCTTAGAAAAGTGTCTAGTCTCAAAGAGTGATGGTATAGCAAAGGTGGAGAAGAATAAACAATAATTCACAGAAGAACTGATCAATGAATGGGAATACGTGACTTCAGGAGAGGAAAATGGGGCAGAGGCACGTAAGGTGTTTGAAATTGTGAAGGTAGCACAGGAAACCATTGGAGGTGAATGAAGATCGGATTGGTGTTGGAGGGCTCAGTGCAGGAATCATTGGTTTAGGTGAAGTTTGCTAAAGACTCATGTCAACTAGTCAGAAGACCACTTGAGGAATTGAATTCTGAGATGGTGAAACTTCAGATGAGACTTTCAACAATAGCAGAGGAGGGTGTAAATAGAGTGGTGGTGTAGCACTATTGATTAGGAGTCATGTCTGCAATAAGGAGAGGTGATATCTTGGAAGGGTCCTCAAATGAGATTTTGTGGATAGAACCTAAGAACTTTAAGAGTGCAGTTACTTTGCTGTGAATGTATTAAAGGCCTCCAAAGAATCAGCAGGAAATAGAGGAGTAAACATGCAGACAGTTTACAAAGGTGTGAATGAGTAATATTGGGTAATTATATGAGAGGATTTCAACTCACCCAACATAAATTGAGATAGTCTTTGCGTTAATGGTTTAAGGGAACAGATTTTTTGAAGTGTATCCAGGGGAGTTTTTTTTGTATCAATATGTAGAAGGCCCAATAATGGATGGCACAGTGCTGGATCTTTCCCCGGTGCTGGGGAAAGAAGCCAGTCAAGTATTCGATGTGGCAGTAGGGGATCATTTAGGTGAGAGTGACCACCACACGGTATGGTTCAAATTTGTTCTGGATAAGGAAAAAGATTGCCTGCAAAAGACAGCTTTGGATCGGGTAAGGCAGATTTTATTAAAATAAAACAGTACCTGGCCAAGGTAGACTGGGAAAAGCTCTTTGTGGGCAAGTGTACAGCAAAGCAATGGAAGGCATTCAAAAAGGAGCTGGGGAGAGTACAGGTCCAACATTGTATCCTTTAGAGGGAAAGGTAGAAGCAATAAATTCAAAGAATCCTGGATGTCTAGGACAATTCAGTACTCAAAAGAAGAAGACCAGGGCTACTAGCAAATCTAAAGGGAACAATTTGACTGCGGCCCTAAAGGAATATTGAAAGCACAGGTGGAAACTTAAGAAAGCAATTAAAAGGCCAAAAAGGGGCATGATAAAGGACATGCGAGCAGCATTAGGGAGAATCCTAAGATATTTAATAAATACATTAAAGGGAAGAGGTTATCCAGGGAGAGAGTAGGATCCATTAGGGACTAAAGGGGAAACATTTGTGTGAAGCAGCAGGACAGAGGAAGGGTGTTAAATGAATATTTCTCTTTGGTCTTCACCCTGGGAAAGGAGAACGTAAGTTCAGAATTCATGAAAAGGGACTGTGATGAATTTACACTGTTTGACATAGGAAATAGTGAGGCATTGGGGGAGCTGTCAGGCTTAAAAGCAGGCAAATACCCCTGGCCCAGATGAATTGCATCCCAGGCTGCTGTAGGAGGTGAGGTGAGAAATTGAGGGGGCTCTGACACAAAGTTTTAATTCCTGTCTGGCCACAGGGTAAGTGCCAGAGGACTGGAAGTTGGCTCATGTGGTTTCACTTTTTAAGAAGGATGGTAGAGATGAACCAGGAAATTATAGTCAAGTGAGTCTTACCTCAGTGGTAGGGAAACTGTTGGAGAAAATTCTGAAGTACAGGCATGGGTTATTTTGGGACAGTTAGCATGGCTTTGTCAGAGGGAGGTCATCATTCATAAATTGGTTAGAATTCTTTGAAAACGTGATCAAATGTGTGGATGGGGGAAGTTCAGTTGATGAAAGTTCATATGATTTTAGCAAAGCTTCTGACAAGGTCCCACATAGGAGGCTAATTGAGAAGGTTAAAGCACATGGACTTGAGGGAAACTTTCAGAAACTGACTTAGCAATAGGACACAAAGGGTAGTGATAGAAGGCTGTGACTGGAGGCCAATGTCCAGTGGTGTACTACAAAGATCAGTACTGGGACCATTATTATTTGTTATATACATAAATGATATAAATGAAAATGTGGACGGAATGTTAAGCAAATTTTCTAATGACACCAAGGTTGATAGATTGGTCAATAGCGAAGAAGGTGATTGTAGGATACAGGAAAATACAGATGGATTGGCCATTTGGGTAGACCAGTGGCAGATGGTATTTAACCCTGGTAAGTGCGAGGTGATGCACTTTGGAAGAAGAAACAAGATGATAAAGTATTAAATGAATGGCAGGACATTGGGTAGCTTAGAGGAACAGAGGGATCTCAGGATAATTATTCACGGATTTCTGAAATTGGCAGAGCATATGAATAGGATAGTTAAGGAGGCATATGGGACACTCACTTTCATCAGTCATGGCAAAGATATAAGAGCAAGGAGGTAATGTTGAAGTTGTACAGAGCGTTGGTCAGGCCACAATTGGAGTACTATGTGCAGTACTACAGGAAGGATGTGATAGCACTGGAGGGGATGCAGAGGAGGCTCACTAAGATGTTTCCTGGGATGGAAAAATTGAGCTACAAAGGGAGAAACTGGATGGGCTTGGATTGTATTCTTTAGAGCAGAGAAGGCTGAGGGGATACATAATTTAAGTGCATGGACAGGTTGAATAGAGAGCAGCTATTCCCCTTGTCTGAGGGATCAGTCTCGAAAGGGCATACTTTTAGAGTAAGGGGCAAGAGATTCAGAGGGGATTAGGGAAAACAACTTTTTCATTCAGCAAGTGGTGGGAATCTAGAATGCACTGCCTGGGAAAGTAGTGGAGGCTGGAAACCTTAAAACTTAAAAAAAAAATTTGGATGAGTACTTCAAATATCATAACATTCAAGGATATGGAACAGTTGAGGTAATTGGAATTAGTGCACTTTTAGAGGTAGTTATGTCCATTCAGACTCAGTGGGCCAAAAGGCCTTTTCTGCACTGTATGAATCAATGAATCTATGGTCAAGCAATAAGCAGGTGATATTACATAGGTTGAAGAGAATTGGTTTGACAATGGAACAAACAAGGAATCGAAAGCCCTCCTCATGCTTGAACAAAATATCAAACGTGTGAGAATAGTCCAATGAGAGAGCAGTGCCACATCAGTAGGCAACAGGATGTTCTTCTTCTAGTTGAGTTCTTGACCTAAAGACAGGTCTGATCCCAAGGCTGCAATCTCTGCCATGGGCCGTGTATGGAAGCAGGTCATGAAACCAGTCTCACCAAAGGGGGAATTAAACCTATGTTGTTGGTACCAGTCTAATCTAAATTGGCCATCAGCCAAATGAACCAACTACCTCGTCAAGGAGCCCAAGAAACTGTGGCAAAATACACTTTTACATGGATATGGTAGCCTGGGGTTTGGCTGTCCAACAATCTCTTCATCATTATTATCCGTCATTGGCGTATGTTAGATGCATTTACAAGTTGGTAACCTAACTGTTTGGCTATGTTATTGATGCCCAATACATGTATACAATTAAGCATGATTAATATAAAATTAACATTGATTCTATTCCCTTCTTCCCCTCCAAGTCTGTCTGACATGAAGATTGGACTTGGCAAAACTTCCAGCTGTAAACATTTATAAAGTGAAGCCATCTTCCTTGAATCAAAAGTATCCACATGACTCTGACTCCAATTTCTATCGGGTGCTAGTTTAGCCTAAATTTAAGAATGAGTGTCTTTGGTATTTTTTTCCAATTCTTAGCAGATTCCTCATGTGGGACTGGAATCCAGAATATTTGACTTAGGGACATGAGTACTGCCCACTTCATGTCAAGACTGAGAGAGTTGGATGTGGAAAAGAATAGACGATGATGTTAGTTATATGTTAATTTAGCTTAATTATATACAGATGGAGTGGGTTAACTGGAGACACTTGAATCCCTAAAAATAGACACAAAATCGAAGTGCTCCTGAGATGCTGCTTGGCCTGCTGTGTTCATCCAGCTTCACACTTTATTATCTTGGATTCTCCAGCATCTGCAGTTCCCATTATCTCTCACAAAATCGAAGTTTTTGGGTTCGGTGATATGAGCTTAAAATGCTAAAGTCTGTAAAAATATGTAAGTATGTAAGGACCCAGTTCTATCCTTCACTTCCTGGAGCATGACAATTGAATATGACAGAAAAGTCAAGGATGGAAGTGATCCATTGTATTAATCAAGTCAGTTGTCATTGGATAATTTGGAAATTGCCAAGTTAGGAAACAAATTTGTTGGACTGAGCAAGATGTAACAAGATAGATGAAATATAGTGCTCACAACAACATAATTAAATAATCTAGAAAGCAAAAACAAGTAAGTGGCAACACAATAATTTGCAAAGACATTATAGCTTATTGGCCAAGAAGATGCTGGATTTTTTCACAGTTTACCAATATTGTTGAAAATATTGTTGCATCCATCAATTCAAACAACTTTTACCCACAGGGTGGTTAGAAGTGTGAACACATATTATGACAATAAGTGAAAAAGGTCATCTAAATTTGGAGAATGGAAGGTCCAACAAGTAACTTTTTAATCAATGAGATTCAGGGACTGAGAAATAAACAAAAGAAGGATTGAGAAAGAGGGTGATTTAAAATAGTGAGCTAAATATCAAATCAGAAATAGAAATAAAGAGCTACGGAAAATAAGTCTGGATTAAGAGAGACAGAAGAGACAAAGAAAAGGTAACACTTCCTTGTTTTAAAAAACTGACATTTTGTAAAATTCACCAACAACAATTCATTACATGCATGACTGAGAGTTTGCATTTCCAACTGTTCCCTTCCTCGGCCAGAGAGATTACCTGGCAGTGATTATTTTCATGCCAGCATGAAAAGAGTGCTTGTACTCTTAATTAGTCTTCCCATTATGTGCAGCTGCTTCATAAAAATCAGAAGGTAGTTAAGGGTACAATGCCATTTTTGCAAAACTGAAAAAGACAAGCCAAATTGATAATGACTAGTAGAAATTCAAAATTTACAAGTTGGTGGCTGATTTTTACATTAATAGTGGCACACAGTGGTCACATGCTGTTTTATCAGCAATACTGAACAATTGTGTGTGACTGTTTACTCAAATGTATTTAAAAGGTCTCTTGTTTTAATCTGTTGGAATATGTAAAACAAATCTTCTGATAGGCACTTTATTTGTTCACTAAATCCCATCTTGTGTTATGAATTTAGCCCTCGTCTGTTGAATTTAATAGCAATATCTTAATATAAATTTACGAAAATGTCTTCTTGACCAAGTGATGAAAACTCCTGAAACACATAGGTGAGTGTGTGGTTGTGATTCTTCCCTCTCTTTGTACAGATATTGTTTTGTAATGTGCTTTTCTAAGCATGAAAGTATTTGTGAGTATGAAATTATGGGAGTATCTTTACTTGTAAAAGATCTGCCTTCCTTCCTCATGATCGGGGCCCTAATCTAAATTCTTCTCAGTTAGGGGTCTGATACAACCTAACAGCAGATAAAGACTAAAAGCCGTTAGGATATTCTGCAGCGATTGGAATTAGAGTACTGACTTGTCACAATTTGATTTGATTTATTACTGTCACATATACTGAGGTTGAGTTATAAGTATGGTCTTATGTACTTAACAGGCAGATTATGTGCCTCAGGGTAATAGAACAGAGTGTAGGATACAGTGTTACAGCTACCAAGAAGGTGTAGAGAGACATCAACATTAACATTTATAGGGTTTATTCAAAATTCTGATAACAGCAGAGAAGTGGCTGTTCTTAAACCTTATTTGTACGTATCATTCGGATCATTCGGGAGGCAGAGGGGGTTATTGAGAGGAGTTCAGGGAGGTAGTCACTCCTCAGGTACAAGAAAAAGGCAGATGGGTTACGGTCAGGGGACAGAAAGGGAACCGGCAGGCAGTGCGGGGATCCCCTGTGGCCATTCCCCTCAACAATAAGTATACTGTTTTGGATACTGTTGGGGGGGGGGACTTACCAGGGGAAAGCAGTGGGGCACAGGTCTCTGGCACAGAGTCTGTCCCTGCTGCTCAGAAGGGAAGGGGGAAGAGGAGCAGAGCAGTAGTCATTGGGGACTCCATAGTTAGGGGGACAGATAGGAGGTTCTGTGGGGATGAGAGAGACTCACGGTTGTTGTGTTGCCTCCCAGGTGCCAGGGTGCATGATGTCTCTGATCGTGCTTTTGGGATCCTTAAGGGAGAGGGGGAGCAGCGCCAACTCGTGGTCCACATTGGCACCAACAACATAGGTAGGAAGAGAGATGGGGATTTAAGGCAGAAATTCAGGGAGATAGGATGGAAGCTGAGAGCTACGACAAACAGAGTTGTTGTCTCTGGTTTGTTGCCCGTGCCACGTGCTAGTGAGGCGAGGAATAGGGAGAGAGAGGAGTTGAGAGAGAGGGATAGTGCAGGAGGGAGGGTTTTGGATTCTTGGATAACTGGGGCTCTTTCTGGGGTAGGTGGGACCTCTACAAGCAAGATGGTCTTCACCTGAACCAGAGGGGTACCGATATCCTGGGGGGGAAATTTGCTAAGGCTCTTCAGGTGGGTTCAAACTAATTAAGCAGGGGGATGAGGACAAAAATTGTAGTTCGAGTACAGAAAAAGTTGAGAGTAGGGTGGTCCGAAATAAAGTTTCAGGGACGCAAGATGGCACCAGCAAGCCAGAAGTTGGTTTGAAGTGTGTCTACTTCAATGCCAGGAGCGTCCGGAATATGGTGGGTGAACTTGCAGCATGGGTTAGTACCTGGGACTTCGATGTTGTGGCCATTTCGGAGACATGGATAGAGCCGGGACAGGAATGGTTGTTGCAGGTTCCAGAATTTAGATGTTTCAGTAAGAACAGAGAAGATGGTAAAAGAGGGGGAGGTGTGGCATTGTTGGTCAAGGACAGTCTTACAGTTGCAGAAAGGATGTTTGGGGACTTGTCAACTGAAGTAGTATGGGCTGAGGTTAGAAACAGGAAAGGAGAGGTCACCCTGTTGGGAGTTTTTTATAGGCCTCCAAATAGTTCCAGAGATGTAGAGGAAAGGATAGCAAAGATGATTCTCGATAGGAGTGAGAGAGACAGGGCAGTTGTCATGGGGGACTTCAACTTTCCAAATATAGACTGGGAGCACTATAATTTGAGTACTATAGATGGGTCAGTTTTTGTCCAGAGTGTGCAGGAGGGCTTCCTGACACAGTATGTAGATAGGCTAACAAGGGGCGAAGCCACATTAGATTTGGTACTGGGTAATGAGCCCGGCCTGGTGTTAGATTTGGAAGTAGGTGAGCACTTTGGTGATAGCGATCACAATTCTGTTTTGTTTACTTTAGTGATGGAAAGGGATAGGTGTATACCACTGGGCAAGAGTTATAGCTGGGGGAAAGGCAATTACAATGAGATTAGGTAAGATTTAGGGAGCATAGAATGGGGAAGGAAACTGCAGGGGATAGCCACATTAGAAATGTGGAGCTTATTCAAGGAAAAGCTCCTGTGTGTCCTAGATAAATATGTACCTGTCAGGCAGGGAGGAAGCTGTAGAGTGCGGGAGCCGTGGGTTATGAAGGAGGTGGAATCTCTGGTCAAGAGGAAGAAGAAGGCTTATGTTAGGATGAGATGTGAAGGCTCAGTTAGGGTACTTGAGGACTATGAGGTAGCCAAAAAAGACCTAAAGAGAGAGCTCAGAAGAGCCAGGAGGAGACATGAGAAGTTGTTGGCAGATAGGATCAGGGTGAACCCTAAGGCTTTCTATAGGTATTTAAGGAATAAAAGAATGACGAAAGTAAGATTAGGGCCAATCAAGGATAGTAGTGGTAAGTTGTGTGTGGAGTCAGAGGAGATAGGGGAAGCACTCAATGAATATTTTTCAACAGTATTCACTCTAGAAAATGACAATGTTGTCAAGGAGAATACTGAGATCCAGGCTACTAGACTAGGTGGGATTGAGGTTCACAAGGACGAGGTATTAGAAATCCTACAGAGGGTGAAGATAGATAAGTCCCCTGGGCCAGATGGGATTTATCCTAGGATCCTCTGGGAAGCCAGGGAGGAGATTGCCGAGCCTTTGGCATTGATCTTTAACTCGTCATTGTCTACAGGAATAGTGCCAGACGACTGGAGGATAGCAAACGTGATTCCCGTGTTCAAGAAGGGGAGTAGAGACAACCCTGGTAATTATAGACCAGTGAGCCCTACCTCAGTTGTTGGTAAAGTATTGGAAAAGGTTAGAAGGGATAGGATTTATAATCATCTAGAAAAGAATAAATTGATTAGGAATAGTCAGCATGGTTTTGTGAAGGGAAGGTCATGCCTCACAAACCTTATTGAGTTCTTTGAGAAGGTGACCAAACAGGTGGATGAGAGTAAACCGGTTGATGTGGTATATATGGATTTCAGCAAGGCGTTCGATAAAGTTCCCCACAGTAGGCTATTGTACAAAATGCCGAGGAATGGAATTGTGGGAGATATAGCAGTTTGGATCAGAAATTGGCTTGCTGAAAGAAGACAGAGGGTGGTAGTTGATGGGAAATGTTCATCCTGGAGACCAGTTACTAATGGTGTACCGCAAGGGTCGGTGTTGGGTCCACTGCTGTTTGTCATTTTTATAAATGATCTGGATGAGGGCGTAGAAGGATGGGTTAGTAAATTTGCAGACGACACTAAGGTCGGTGGAGTTGTGGATAGTGACGAAGGATGCTGTAGGTTGCTGAGAGACATAGATAAGCTGCAGAGCTGGGCTGAGAGGTGGCAAATGGAGTTGAATGCAGACAAGTGTGAGGTGATGCACTTTGGCAGGAGTAACCAGAAGGCAAAGTACAGGGCTAATGGTAAGATTCTTAGTAGTGTAGATGAGCAGAGAGATCTCGGTGTCCATGTACACAGATCCTCGAAAGTTGCCACCCAGGTTGACAGGGCTGTTAAGAAGGCATACAGTGTTTTAGCTTTTATTAATAGAGGGATCGAGTTCTGGAACCAAGAGGTTATGGTGAAGCTGTACAAATCTCTGGTGCGGCCGCAATTGGAGTATTGTGTACAGTTCTGGTCACCGCATTATAAGAGGACGCGGAAGCTTTGGAAAGGGTGCAGAGGAGATTTACTAGGATGTTGCCTGGTATGGAGGGAAGGTCTTATGAGGAAAGGCTGAGGGACTTGAGGCTGTTTTCATTAGAGAGAAGAAGGTTGAGAGGTGACTTAATTGAAACATATGAAATAATCAGAGGGTTAGGTAGGGTGGATAGGGAGAGCCTTTTTCCTAGGATGGTGACGGTGAACACGAGGGGGCATAGCTTTAAATTGAGGGGTGAAAGATATAGGACAGATGTCAGAGGTAGTTTCTTTACTCAGAGAGTAGTAAGGGAATGGAACGCTTTGCCTGCAACAGTAGTAGATTCACCAATTTTAGGTACATTTAAGTCGTCATTGGATAAGCATATGGACGTACGTGGAATAGTGTATGTTAGATGGGCTTGAGGTCGGTATGACAGGTCAACACAACATCGAGGGCCGAAGGGCCTGTACTGTGCTGTAATGTTCTATGTTCTATGTTCTATGTATATTCATACTTTTATATCTTCTGTCCATTGGAAGATGATGGAAGAGTGTAACTGGGGTTGGAGGGGTCTTTGATTTTGGTGCTTGCTTTGCCAAGGCAGCAATATGTATAGATGGAGCTAATGGATGGAAGGCTGGTTTGTGTTATGGACTGGGCTGTGTTCACCTCACTCTCTATTTTCTTGTGGTCTTGGGAAGTGCAGTTGGTATACCTTGCTGTGATGCATCCAGACAGGATGTTTTCTTTGGTGCATCTATAAAACTTGGTAAGGGTCTTTATGCACATTGCTGAAATTCCTTAGTCTCCTGAGGAATTAGCAGTATCATTGTGCTTTATTGACCACAGTGTCAATGTGGGTGAACCAAGACAGATTGTTGGTGATAATCACACCCAGGAGCTTGACGCTGTTGACTATATCCACCTCAGGTCCATTAATGCAGACAATGGTGTGGCCTCCACTCCACTCCACTACCTAAAGTCAATGACCAGCTCCTTTGTTTTGCTGACATTGATAGAGAGATTGTTGACTTTACATCATGTCACTAAGTGCTCTATTCTTTTCCTGTACTCTATCTCCTCATTGTTTGAGATCTGACCTACAACAGTGGTGTTGTCAGCAAGTTTGTGAATGGAATTGGGGTGGAATTTAGCCACACAGCTGTGTGTGTATAAGAGTATAGCAGGGGGCTGAGTATATCGCCTTGCGGGGCTCTGGTGTTGAGAATTATTGTGGAGGAGATGTTTTTACCTCTCCTTACTGATTGTGGTCTGTGGGTCAGGCAGTCAAGGATCCAGTTATATTGGAGAAAGTAGGGACCTAGGTCCCAGAGTTTGGAAATGACTTTGTTTGGAGTTATGGTATTGAAGGCAGAGGTTTGGTCACTAAGTAGGAGCCTAATGTAGGTATCCCTGTTTTCCAGATGTTCCAGGGATGTGTAGGGCCAGTTAGATGGCACCTTCTGTGGACCTGTTGTGCTGGTCGGCAAATTGCAAGAGATGAAGGCAACCTGGGAGGCTGGAGTTGCTGTGAGACATGACCAACTTCTGGAAGCACTTCATATTTATGAATGGCAGAGCCACTGGCTGGTGGTCATTGAGGCAAACTGCATGATTTTTCTTTGCTACTGGAATGATGGTGATTATTGTGAAGCAGACTGGGGACTTCAGATCACAGTAAAGAGAGGTTGAAGATGTCTGCAAATACTCCAGCCAGCTGGTCCACACATGATCTAAGTGCACAGCCTTGTGCCCCTAAGATGCTGCTTGGCCTGCTGTGTTCATCCAGGTCCACACTTTGTTAACTCCATCTAGTCCGGTTGCTTTCTGCGGGTTCACCCCAAGAAGGCCAATCTAACATCTGCAGCAATGATCGAGGGTACAGGTGTATCCAAAGCCAATGGGACAGATGAAGGCAATATTGATTCACTGACCTTCTGCTCAAACTGAACGTGGAATGCATTGAGTTCTTCAGGTAGGGATGTACTGTTGCCTGCAATTCTGTTCGACTTTGCTCTGCAGCCAGTTATGTCATTTAAGCTTTGCCACGAACGAAGCATGGCCATCTGGTTAATCAGGGCCTCAAGCTAAGTTCACTTGTGCTTCTTGGTGTCCTTGATGGCTTTGTGAGGGTCATACCTGGATTTCCTGTATAGGTCAGGGTTGTCCGACTTGAACACTACAGACCTGGATTCAGTAGGGAGTCGATGGTTTCCTATTGGGAAGCATTCAGGATAACTTCTTCAGCACACTGTCAACTACACACTTACCAATGAAGTTTGTAACAGTAGTGGCAGAATCGTATAGGTTAGTTGCTGAGTTCCTGAATATGGACCAGTCCACCAACACCAAGCAGTCCTGTAGAAGCCCTTCAGTTTCCTCAGACCAACACTGCACTACTTTCTGTACTGGATCCTCATGCTTTAGTTTCTACTTGTATGGCGGGAGGTGGAGCACACCATTGTGGTCTGATTTTCCAAAATGTGGAATGGGTAATGAAGCAGTAGGCATCTTTGATGGTTGTATAGCGATAATCAAACCATTGTTTGGATGTCTGATGACACATAAGACATATTGGTGGCATTTTGGTAGCATATTATTCAGGTGGACCTGGTTCAAGTCATCGGCTACAATGAGCAAGGCTTCTGGGTATTCCATCTCAAGACTATTTGTAGCATTGTATACTTCATCAAGCGCATTCTTGACTTCCGCATAGGGTGGGATATCGACCACTGTCAGGATAGTGGAGGTGAACTTGTATAACAGGTTATATGGATGGCACTTCACAGTTAAATATTCTAGGTCCAGGGAGCAGTAGCTCACCAGGCTCACCATGTCTGAGCACCAGGAGGTGTTGATTAGGATACCCTACCATCCCTTGCCTGACCTAAAGATACTAAGTATTCCATTCAGTGAACTCAGAAACTGTCGAGTTGTAAGGCACAGTCAGATATAACAGTTCCTCAATTCTCTTTGGAAGGTGAGTTTAACTTTAGGGTCATTCATCTTGTTTTCAATGGCATCGACATTTGCCAGAAGCATGCTGGGAAGAGGGGACTTGAAAACTTGGAGTTTCAGTCTCACTTTCCATGGGAAGTGAAAAGAAAATGAGACAGAACAGAGAAAGTGAAGCTTTGTGGGAAGGAAATGTCACTGTTGGGAAAATAAAAGGGAAGAAAGTGTAAGGAAAGACTCACTATTGGATAAAATGTCGAGACATCAGTGATAGGAAGGATGGGCTTGAGAGAGACAAATAAAGACCAGCAGTATAGTCTTGTCACCTGCAGATCTACAAATTCCTGAGGTTTAATCACATGGCATCCAGTCACATAATGTGGCATGGATGCATAGCATTTGATTTTTCTTTCATCATGCAGTGAGATTAATTGATTATAAAAAATAGACAAAAAGGCTGTATAGATTTAAGGAGAAGCAATGTTTAAGTAAGAGCTACTTGTGAGGTTTCCAAAATTCAACTACATTGATAAATATCAAATAAGCTCCACCAAATCAATAAAAATGTCATCAATATACTGAATGACTTCTGACGTTTTCGTACAACTTTGACATTTAACAAATCTCAGCAGGTTGTACAAATCAGAACTAAGACCAAGGCTAAAACTACTTCATTGTTTCTCACAGCCACTAATGAAGCTCACCTTCAGGAAGTTGAGGCTCAGTTTTGAAGAAGTGCCAAAACTGCTTGACTACCCTAATAAAACACATCCTGCAACAGTACACATCCACCGGCTGTCATCAACTCTCCTGCTTTCAGCTGAGATTTATCCTTCTTATCCTCTCTCTTCTGTGGGAAGTGTTGTCAAACAGAAAGACCGAGGGTCAAAAACAGAAGTTGCTGGAAAAGCTCAGTGGGTCTGGCAGCATCTGTGAGGAGAAATCAGAACTAATTGGAAGTTCTGAGGAAGTGTCACCAGACCCAAAACGTTAACTCTGATTTCTCTTTGCAGATGCTGCCAGACCTGCTGACTTCTTCCAGCAATTTTTGTTTTTGTTTCCGATTTACAGCATCCACAGCTCTTTTGGTTTTGTTTTGGAAATACCCAGAGGGTCAGGTACATAGTTCTTTGAAAGTTGCATCACAGGTTGACAGGGTAGTTAAGGAGGCGTTTAGCACACTTGCCTTCATTGTTCAGACCATTGAGTACAGGAGTTGGAACATCATGTTGAGGTTGTACAGGACATTGGTGAGGCCACTTTTGGAGTATGGTGTACATAGAACATAGAACATAGAACATTACAGCACAGTATAGGCCCTTCGGCCCTCGATGTTGTGTCGACCTGTCATACCGATCTCAAGCCCATCTAACATACACTATTCCACGTACGTCCATATGCTTATCCAGTGATGACTTAAATGTACCTAAAGTTGGTGAATCTACTACTGTTGCAGGCAAAGCGTTCCATTCCCTTACTACTCTCTGAGTAAAGAAACTACCTCTGACATCTGTCCTATATCTTTCACCCCTCAATTTAAAGCTATGCCCCCTCGTGTTCACCGTCACCATCCTAGGAAAAAGGCTCTCCCTATCCACACTACCTAACCCTCTGATTATTTTATATGTTTCAATTAAGTCACCTCTCAACCTTCTTCTCTCTAATGAAAACAGCCTCAAGTCCCTCAGCCTTTCCTCGTAAGACCTTCGCTCCATACCAGGCAACATCCTAGTAAATCTCCTCTGCACCCTTTCCAAAGCTTCTGCGTCCTCTTATAATGTGGTGACCAGAACTGTACACAATACTCCAATTGCAGCCGCACCAGAGTTTTGTACAGCTGTAGCATAACCTCTTGGTTCCGGAACTCGATCCCTCTATTAATAAAAGCTAAAACACTGTATGCCTTCTTAACAGCCCTGTCAACCTGGGTGGCAACTTTCAAGGATCTGTGTACATGGACACCGAGATCTCTCTGCTCATCTACACTACTAAGAATCTTACCATTAGCCCTGTAATTTGCCTTCTGGTTACTCCTACCAAAGTGCATCACCTCACACTTGTCTGCATTAAACTCCATTTGCCACCTCTCAGCCCAGCTCTGCAGCTTATCTATGTCTCTCAGCAACCTACAGCATCCTTCGTCACTATCCACAACTCCACCGACCTTAGTGTCGTCTGCAAATTTACTAACCCATCCTTCTACGCCCTCATCCAGGTCATTTATAAAAATGACAAACAGCAGTGGACCCAACACCGACCCACTAGTAACTGGTAACTGGTCTTCTGGTCACCCAGCTATAGGAAGAATATTATTAAATTGGAGAAAGTTCAGATAAGATTTATCAGGATGTGGCCAGGAATGGAAGATTTGAGTTATATGGAGAGGCTGATAGGTTAGAAGTTTTTTCAGTGCAGTGTAGGGCATTGAGGGGGAGGGGCCTTATGATAAGGTGAATAGCAGAGGTCTTTTCCCTGGGGTTGGGGAACTCAAATCTAGGGGGCATATATTTAAGATGAGAGGAGACAGATTTAAATGGACTTGAGGGACAACTTTTTCTCACAGAGGGTGGCTCGTGTGTGGACTGAACTGCCATGGGAATTGATAGATGCAGGTACAGTTAGAACATTTAAAAGACATTTGAATAGGTACAGGAATAGGAAGGTTTAAAGGGATATAAGCCAAATGCAGACAAGGGAGACTAGTTTAGCTTGGGAAAGTTGGTCAACATGGATGAGTTGGACGGAAGGGTCTGTTTCTGTGCTCTATGGCTCTCTGACCCTCCAATTTGTCTCTATGCCCCAGTTTTTGTTGCCTTTTCTCCCTGGCTATCTAGTTTGCTGCATTCATTGCCCAGACCCCAATTTAGTTTGTAATTCTCCCTCTCTGTTATCAGAGTCTGTCACAGGAGTAATTTTGGTTTAGGGCAGTAAAGATTTGATACACGGAAGCTGTATCAATAAGTCATACTTGATTGAAAATCTGGATTCAAGACACAGTTTTAGTCCCAATTACTGATTATCCTCATTTATACTTGCCTGATGATGCCCTATTAGATAATTTCTAATGTTGTGGTTATGCAGGACATTGGTTAGGCCACTTTTAGGATACTGCATTTAATTCTGGTCTCTCTGCTTTAGGAAAGATGCTGTTAAACTTGAAAGGGTGCAGAAAAGATTTACAAGGATGTTGCTGGGTTTGGAGGGTTTAACCTGTATGGACGGCTGAATAGCCTGGGGCTTTTTCTCCTGAGAGCGTTGGAGGCTGAGGGGTGACCTTCTAGAGGTTTACAAAATCATGAAGGGCATGGAAAAGGGGAATAGCCAAGTTCTTTTTCCCAGGTAGGGGAGTCCAAAACTACAGGGCATTGGTTTAAATTAAGGGGGGAAAGATTTAAAAGGGACCTACAGGACGACATTTTCATGCAGAGGGTGGTGTGTATATGGAATGAGCTGCCAAAGGAAGTGGTGGAAGCTGGTATAATTACAACTTTTAAAAGGCATCTGGATGGGTCCATGAATAGGAAGTGTTAAGAGGGGTATGGACCAAATGCTAGCAAATGGGATTAGATTAATTTAGAATATCTGGTCGGCATGAATAAGTTGGACCAAAGGGTATGTTTCTATGCTGTACAGCTCTATAACTCCCTGACTCTACCATTTTAATTCAACTTAAATGCTCATTATACATAATTTTTGTGGAGCAGTATATGCGATTCATTCACGGGACAAGGATGTCGTTGGCTAGGTAGCATTTATTGCCTGTCCTTAATTGCCCAGAGGGCAGTTCGGAGCCAACCATATTGCTGTGGATCGAGAGTCACATGTAGGCCAAACAAGGTAAGGATGGCAGTTTCCTTCCCTAAAGGACATTAGTGAACTAGGTGTTTTTTTTTCTGAAAATCAGCAATGAATTCACAGTCTCCATTAGACTCTTAATTCCAGATATTTATTGAATTCAGATTTGAACTCAAGCCCCCAGAGCATTACCTCGGGAGGCAATGGCCTAGTGGTATTATCACTGGACTGTTAATCCAGAGACCCAGGTAATGTTCTGGGGACCTGAAGGTTAGTTGACGGGTTGAATGCCCTGCTTCCATACTGTAGGGGTTCAATGATATCATGCTTAGAAGGTACGGAGCAAGAGATCCTTTTCAAAAAAAATCTATTTTGCTGACATATACTTACAAATGTTGGAGGACTGTTTTATTCATTCATGGGATAAGAACTTTGTGACCAGACCAGAATACATTGCTCATCCTGAATTGCCCTGACAGCAATTCAGAGTCAACCACATTGCTGGGTCTGGAGACACATGTAGCTCAGACCAGGTAAGGATGACAACTTCCTCCCTTGAAGGGCATTCGTGAACCAGCTGGGTTTTTCCGTAACAATTGACAATGGATTCATGGTCATTATTAGACACTTAATTCCAGAATTATTTTAAAATTCAAATTCTGCCATGTGCTATGGTGGGATTCAAACCTAGACCTCCAGCACATTACCTGGGCCTCTGGATTAACAGTCCAGCAACAAGATCTCTAGGTCATCATCTACCCCTATTCATCTGCTCCCATTCAGCTGTTGCACAAAGGCCTCCAGCGCTGCCTCTGAGAAGATTGGCGAATGCTGTCTGCCCTTTTTTTACCATTAGTCAATGTTATTCCTATTCGTAGTCTCATCTGCAACTAGTTCTGCTATGTGATGTTGCCAAAATGCACCTCCCCTTTAAGAAGTGGAGGTAAGCTTTAAGTGGTGCAAGCCTCATACTGACCTGGACCCCTTCTGAGTTGAGCAATCAAAATAATATGTAATATCATTAATGTTTGGGTAAGTTTGAGTGCTGCCTGCACAAAGAGGAAGTATCAGTTCTGAAGAACTAATACTGGACTTGAAACATTAACTCTGTTTCTTTCACCACAGATGCTGCCAGACTTGTTGAGTTTTTCCAGCATTCTGAGTTCATTTCAGATTTCCAACTTCTGCAGTAGTTTATCTTTATTTACACAAAGGAAAAGGCTTCAGTTGGTTATGCTTTATAAACCTCATGCTCATTTCAGACCTGATCCAATTTTCCCTTCAAGTTTTCTAAATGGAGGGAAAATTTACAGTCTGTAGTAGAGTGGAATTGCCAAGGACAATGTCTCCATATCCCAGAATGACAATTTGTGGTATGTGTCAGTTCTTCCTCACCTATAATCAATTTGTGTACCATGAACAACACCCCCATATTCAATGTCATCAAAATAACATCTTGAATTCAGGATGATGGTCAAAGTTGGTAAATAGATTTTGACGATCACTATTTATGTCATCCGCAGTTCTGTTCGTGTTATATTTTACAGATTGATGAAAAGGCCAATTAAAGTTTATAAAGGCCAGCAAAAAATATTACGAAGGAACATTATCCAAAAGATAAGTAAATAATGTATTTCTGTTGTACTTCAGATTGACAGGGCAATCTGTACAACTGATTCCAAACATTTTTCTGACTGTATAACATCCTTAATCTGAAGAGAAACTGATTGTCTTCAGATAATGTTCAAGAATGCTTTACAGAAGCAGATTTTGAATACTGTTTGTGAATTCAGATTAAAACAAGCCAAGTAAAACAAATACAGGGCATTGGCACAATATGTTTTTTCAAGAACATTAAGAAAAAAATTTGCATTGATGCTGTGCTTTTCACTACTTTAGGAAATTCCTAAGCACCTTTTAGCCAATTTGAGATATGGTTACTGTGGTAATATTGGACTACAGCACAATTTAAATACAGCCATCAATACAAATATCAATGATAATGGTTAGATTGTGAAACATATTTTTGATGATGTTTTGTTAAGCAAGTGGTCAAGGAAACCTCAGATTAACATCTCAACCAAAACCAAAACACATTTAACAGTGCACCATTTGGCAGTCAACATGAATTTGATGCTCATTTTCTGCATTGGGATTTAACCCACAAGCCTTTGATTCAGAGATCTGAGTGTGGCAGCTGAAGCATGGCTGACTACTTTAAAATGTATCAGTAATTTTTCCTGGATTCATCTGCAGTCACGAGTTTGGGGATTGGCAGGCACTTAAATAGGTGGGGTGTGGTAAACACAAAACTTACCATCTTCTCATCTCCACCTGAATTAAATCCAGAGTGGAAGGGCCCATGGTTGTCCTCCTTACCCCTCCTTATCACCAATTGCAGCCCCTTTTTTTTTCTATTCATTTTGTGGGATGTGGACATCGCTAGCTGGCCAGAATTTCCTTTCCATCCCTTGTTACCCTTGAGAAGGTGGTGCTGAGCTGCCTTGAACCATTGCAGTCCTCCTGCTGTGGGTTGACCCACAATGCCATTAGGGAGGTAATTCAAGGATTTTGACCCAGCGACAGTGCACGAACAATGATATATTTCTAAGTCAGGATGTTGGGGGAACTTGGAGGTGGTGGAGTTCCCATATATCTGCTGCCCTTGTCCTTCTAGATGGAAGTGGTCATGGTTTTGGAAGATGCTATCTGAGGATCTTTGGTGAATTTCTGCAGTGCATCTTGTAGATAGTATGCACTGCTGCTACTGAGCATTGGTGGTGGAGGGAGTGAATGTTTGTGGATGTAGTGCTAATCAAGTGGGCTGCTTCTTCATGAATTGTGTCAAGTTTCTTGAGTGTTGTAGGGGCTGCATTCATCCAGGCAAAGTAGACAGTATTCCATCACACAATAACAAAGTGTGGGGCTGGATGAACACAGCAGGCCAAGCAGCATCTTTGGAGCACAAAAGCTGATGTTTTGGGCCTAGACCCCTCATCAGAAAAGGGGGATGGGGAGAGGATTCTGAAATAAATAGGGAGAGAGGGGAGGCAGACTGAAGATGGATAGAGGAGAACATAGGTGGAGAGGAAAGAATGGGTGGGGAGGTAGGGAGGGGATAGGTCAGTCTAGGGAGGACGGACAGGCCAAGGGGGTGGGATAAGGTTAGTAGGTAGGAAATGGACGTGCGACTTGAGGTGGGAGGAGGGGATAGGTGAGAGGAAGACAGGTTAGGCAGGCGGGGACGGTCTGAGCTGGTTGTGGGATGCAGTGGGGGGAGAGGAGATTTTGAAGCTGGTGAAATCCACATTGATACCATTGGGCTGCAGGGTTCCCAAGCGGAATATGAGGTGCTGTTCCTGCAACCTACGGGTAGTGTCATTATGGCACTGCAGGAGGCCCAGGATGGACATGTCGTCTAAGGAATGGGTCCTGGCATATGCCTCGTAGATAGTGGACAGGCTTTGAGGAGTTGGGAGGTGAGTAACTTGCCGCAGTATTTCCAGCTTTTGGCTTGCTCTGGTAGCAACTCTGTTAATGTGGTGAGCCCTGTTGAGTTTCCAGTCAACGGTAACCCTCAGGAGGTTGATAGTGGGGGATTCAGTGATGGTAACATCATTGAATGTCAAGGGACGATGGTTAGATTGTCTCTTATTGGTGATGGTCATAGCCTGGCATTTGTGTGGCGCGAATGTCACTTGTCACTTGTCAGCCCAAGCCTGGATATTATCCAGATCTTGTTGCATGTGAGCATGGACTGTTTCAGTATCTGAGGAGTCATGAATAGTCCTGAACATTGTGGAATCATTAGCGAACATCTCCACTTCTGACCTTATGATGGAGGGAAGGTCATTGATGAAGCAGCTGAAAATGATTGGCCTAAGACATTACCCTAAGGAACTCCTGCAGAGATGCCCTGGATCTGAAATGATTGACCTCCCACAACCACGACCATCTTCCTGTGTGTCAGGTATGACTCCAGCCACTGGAACGTGTGCCCCCGATGCTTGTTGATTCCAGTTTTGCGCGGGCTCCTTGATGGTCTTCAACTTGGTCGAATGTAGCCTTGATATCAAGGGCTGCCACTCTCACCTCCCCTCTGGAATTCAGCTCTTTTGTCCATGTTTGAACCAAGTCTGTAATGAGGTCAGGAGCTGAGTGGCCCTGATGGAACCCAAACTGGGTGTCACTGAGCAGGTTATTGCTGAGCAGGTGCTGCTTGATAACGCTGTTGATGATACTTTCCGTCACTTTACTGATGGGGTGATAGTTGGCTGGATTGGATTTGTCCTGCTTTTTGTGTACAGTACATACTTGGGCAATTTTCCACATTGTCGGGTAGATACCAGCATTGTAACTGGAACAGCTCAGCTAGGTGAGCGACATGTTCTAGAGCACAAGTCTTCAGTACTATTGCTGGAATGTTGTGAGGACCCGTAGCCTTTTTAGTATCCAGTGTCTTCAACTGTTTCTTGATATTACGTGGAGTGAATCAAATAGATTAAAGACTGGTATCTGTAACGCTGGAGCCCACTGGAGGAGGCTGTGATGGATCATCCACTTGGCACTTCTGGCTGAAGATTGCTGCAAATGCTTCAGCCTTATCTTTTGCAGTGATGTGCTGGGCTCCTCCATCATTAAGGATGGGGATAATTGTGGAGCCTCCTCCTCTTGTCAGTTGTTTCATTGTCCGCCACCATTCCTAAGTGGATGTGGCAGGACTGCAGTGGTTAGATCTGATCCATTCATTGTGGGATCGCTCAGCTCTGTCTGTCACTTGCTGCTCTCGCTGTTTGGTGTGCAAGTAGTCCTGTTTGGTGGCTTCACCAGGTGGATACCTCATCTTCAGATATGCTGCAGGCATGCTGCCCTGCACTCTTCATTGAACCAAGGTTGATCCCCTGGCTTAATGGCAATGGTTGAGTGGGGGATATGCCGGGCCATGTAACACTCCTGTGCTGGAGTACAATTCTGCTGCTGTTGTGGCCCACAGTGCCTCATGGATGCCTAGTCTTGAGTTGATCTGAGCAAAGTCTGTCCCATTTAGCACGGTGATTGTGCTACACGGTGGAAGTTATTCTCTATGTGAAGGTGGGACTTCGTTTCCGCAGGGACTGTGCAATGGTCACTCTTATCGATACTGTCATAGACAGATGCAGCTGCATCTGGCAGATTGGTAAGGATGAGATCTAGTATGTTTCGCCCTCTTGTTGGTTCCCTCACCACCTGCTGCAGACCCAGTCTAGCAGCTATGTCCCTTAGGACCCGACCAGCTCAATCAGTAGTACTGCTGCCGAGCCACTCTTGGTGGTGGACAAATGCCCAGTTAAGCCCTCCTTAAGGTCTGTAGTTTGGGATTAACCTAGATGCAGGAAAGTCTGTCAGGCAGCATCAGGTCAACTTGTCCAGCCAGCTTGTCAACTGAAAAGAGGTTCCTCAATCAAATGCAATCAATGCCTGATCAATCAAATAGCCATAAGGGTCCCAGCAACACCACTCTCCAACCCGTCCCCTCTCCGAACAATGCCCAACCTGAGAAATCCCTTCCAAAAAATCATTAATTTATTGGGTCTCTGAAAGAGTTCTCTTACCACTGACATCTCAACAAGATTCCACCCCTCAAAAGCAATTTCTGTTTGTACCAGAGGTTACATTTTAGCATATAACAAATAAAACGCTGATTAGCCTTTATATTCCACAAGGCAGTGGGCACTCTACTTACTTTTCAGCACTTGTTCTCAATCTGAGAATTTTATAATCATTTTTAACGTTACCAATTTATAAGAAAACATTATAGACATTAAACATCCATATTTGAATTGATGAGTTTGAGATGACATTCATTTCTCAGAAATGGCAGGTCATAAATATTTGCACTGGCAGAGAGTCTAAGTACATCTCTAACTTGCAATGTTGTTGACATAAATATTCATAAACAACATTGAAAGACAAAGGGATTTACTTAGATTCTCTCGCAGTGCAAATATTTATTACTTGCCATTGTTACCATAAACATTCACTTATGGGGGCCCTTATGTGGCGCAGTGGTAGTGTTCCTACCCCGGACCATGACACCCAGGTTCAAGCTTCACTTATTCCAGAGGTGCGTAATAACATTAGGAAAAATAGGTTAAATTTTTAAAAAATTCACCTTTCATAATGACTTGGGTATTGACCAGAGATCCACTGGAGCCATCACATTGTTGTGGCTGCAACAGAAAGTCAAGGATTAGTATTCACACCACTTGATTCATCAAAATGTTTCCACCATTACAAGACACAATTTAGGCAAGTAATGACATACTTTATATTGCCTAGATGAATGCAGCTTGAGCATACAGTGGTATTGATTGACATTCATTCACATTAATCTCTTTCGCCCTCAGTCACCCACACTGTACACAATGCTACAGCCCCTTTGATTCAAAGAACGTACAGAGTGCAAGCAAGCGAAAAAAGGAAATATCTGTCAGATACTACAGAAAATCATACAGTCAAATCAATGATGTTTCATAAACATGTAAGGAGGGATAGGGTATCTGAGGAAGCAGTAAGGTCAATCAGAAACAAAAATGGTAGTAACTTGTGTGGGGAACCACAAGGCATGGCTTGCTTTGTGATTAATAATTTGTATCTCTTTTCATAAAGGAGCAGAATGATTCAGGTATTAGAGTTGAGGAGGAGGAATGTGACATTTTGGATGCATTAAAAATTGTGTGGTAGGATATATTGCAGTTTGTAGCTTCCTTGAAAGTGAATAAATGACAATATTTTACAGGCTGCTGAGGGTAGCATGGGATGAAATAGTGAAGGCTTTGCCCACTATTTCTCATTCTGGCCACAGGCCTGGCGCTGAGACTGGAGGATTGCCAATGTTGTTGCATTGTTCAAAAAAGGAAGAGAAAGCCAAATGAATTACAGGCTAGTCAAGTTAAAATAGAAGGTGCACAAGGTATTGGAAAAATATTCTGAGATTCTGCATGGATTAATGAAGAACTATCAACATGGATTTGTTAAGGAAAGTCATTTCTGATTTATTAGATATTTTTGAGGAGGTAAGTAGGAAGATCAACAAGGATAATATATTTGATTTTATTTGTAATGGGTGGAATCTCTTTGAACAATGTGAGCTATGCAAGAGATTTTTGGAAATCAAGTGAGATGTCCAGCAGATAGAAGGAACTGCAGATGCTAGAGAATCCTAGATAACAAGGTGTAGAGCTGGATGAACACAGCAGGCCAAGCAGCATCAGAGAAGCAGGAAAGCTGACTATTTGGGCCTAGACCCTTCTCTAGCAAGTACCTTCTCAACATTGAGACCAAAAAGTCCAATCTTTGAATCAAATTTTGGACATCGAGATGGGATTCTTGCTATTGAGCTGTGAGAGGCCTATAAGCATTGATTATCACTAATTATGACTTATTATTGTGTAAACTTGCCTCATTAATATGCAGGCTTCTGTTCTATCAAATGCCCAATAGACACTACATGGTGTGAATTTCTGACATGAAAGTTAGATAGGCACCTGGGCAATTCTTGCCACTGTCTCTTCTGGACTCCCACTTGGACACACAGAACCAACATGTCAGAGTATGCCAAAGAGACAGTGATCACACGAATCCCACGTCTATGGACCTAAGCAGATGAAGAACCCAAAGGATTACACAAAAACAAAATATGATTCTGAAAAGGATAGAGGAACAGAGGGACAAGGAGTGCATCTGTACAGTGCCCTGAATCGTATCAGGACAGATGGATAAGGTGTTCAAAAACACATTGATTACATGTTTCGCTATTGGCTGTGGCATAGATTATAAACTGGAAGGTTGTGCTAGAAAAACACTGGTTATACCCCAACTAGAGTACTGTATACGACTCTCATCACTACATTACAGGAAGAATGTGATCATACTAGCAAGAGTTCAGAGGAAATTCTTGAGCAAGTTGTCAAGCATTTTTTGCAATGGGAAAAAGTTAGATAGGCTGGGGTTGTTTTCCTTGAAACAGAGAAGGCTGAGGGCAGATTTAGTTGAAGGGTATAAAACTGAGGAGGGACTGGGTACAGTGGTTAAGATGGAGTTATTTCCCTTCGCAGAAATGTCACTAACTAGGAGCAATAGATTAAAAGTAACTGGGTCGAACATTAGAGGTGAATTTAAAAATGTCACCCAGAATACGGTGGGGGTTTGTAATTCACTGTCTGAAAGCTTCTGAGAGGCAGAATCCCCTCATTGCATTTGAAAAACATTTGGATGTTCATTTGAGGCACCATAACCAACAGGGCTATAGCGCCAACCCTGGGTGGCATGATTAGCCTGGATAATGTTACCTCACCCAATGCAGGCAATATAACTAGATGCCTTCTTTCTCTGCTGTAAGTATTTCTATCTTGTTATTGGTCTTTAAAGCTGTGGTGTGTAATATCTACAAGATACAGCAATTCACCAAGGCTTCTTCATCAACAACAGCAACAACAACTAGAACTAGACTAATGTAACAATGAAAGAGTTTCTGGAAGGTGTATGAGGATGCACAGTGCAATGCTGGCTGCCTTCTGTCTAAAAACACAGACACTGATTGATTGATCTGTATATCATTTACACAGAAGACAAAAATGAAGCATGTTCTCCTTAACAGTTCTGTGGGTCTACTTACATCGCACGGACTGCAGTACTTTAGGAAGCTGCCCACTGTCCACCTTCTCAAGGTCAGTTTGGACAGGCTTTCCCTGCTTGCCTTGCCAGTAACTCCCACATCTGAAGAAGGAATTAACAATCGTATAAACCCTACATTGTGGAAGCAGGCCGTTCAACCAATGCTTACCCTCCAAAAGCATCCCTCCCCACTACCCTATCCCTGTAACCCTGCATCTCAAATAGCTTATCCACCTAGCCTGCCCATCTTCGGACTATGGAGGGCAACTGGAGCACTCAGAAGAAACCCACACAGATGATGGGAGAATGTACAAACACCACACAGACTTATGGTGGAATCAAACCCAAGTCCCTGGTGCTGTGAGGCAGCGTACTAAATGCTGAGCCACCGTGCCACCTGGTTAGAAACCACATTTGTTTGCTTTAAGCCTTGTACAGTCTTTCAGTGCTTTTAAAAAAATTATATTCATGTTGACATCGTCACTAAAATAGTTAGTCAGATTATCACATCTATTAAGCTGCATTGTTATCAGTTAGAATTGTGAAATACGGGGACTGCAGAGTATAGACAATTTTATGAAACTTACAGATAGAAACAGTACACTGTACACATTACCACACATGTTGCTTTCAGCTACTCCAGCAAAAATCTATGCTTTAGGATTGCATGCAGGGAATTTGAGAAAGTGTGCCCATTTTAATGAAAATATGAACATATTCAATAAATGACTCTGCATTAAAGTTTCTAGTATACAGTTCTGCACACAAGTGCTGAAAGAGCTACTGCTTTCTCTAACACACATCAAATGCCGTTTTCGGCCCTTTTCTAAGAACGATGTTCTTGCTATAGAGGGAATGCAGCGAAGGTTTACCATATTAATTCCTGCGATGGCAGGACTGATGTATGGGGAGAGATTAAATCAGTTAGGATTGTATTCACTGGAATTCAGAAAAACGAGGAGGTGGGAGGATCTCTTGGAAACTTATAAAATTCTAACAGGAGTAGGTGCAGGATGGATGTTCCAGATTGTGGGTGTGAGATATAGATTCACGTGCTCACATTCAGAGTCAGTGGAGACAAAATCAGCTTGTGAGATATAGATTCACGTGCTCACAATCACAGAGTCAGTGGAGAAAAGTCTTGGAAACAACCTAAGCTTTATTACGAGTCTGCAGAATCGGGTGTCCCCCCCCACCGTTGCCTGAGGCACACAGAGGCCAGGGAGCCTCCCCATTTTATACATCATTTATCCGGCCAGATCCTCCCCTTTTGGCTCCGTCCGATCTGAGCTCCAAGGTGCACAATCTTCCCGTTACTTCCCTTGTCCCACCCCTTTCATACATCTCATGTTATGCTAGTTAAGCAGCTTCACAAGCATGGGCGTAAAAGTTAATATGCATTCTCTCATTAGGCATGCGCTTCAACTATGTCTATTATGCAAAGCTTAACCTTTTCACCCTCTGAGTGTCTGCGAGTAGTTTTGGACCGGTTCATTCTGGTTTCTAACCACTTGGCCCTCACTTCCTTTTCTTATCACTCGGCTCAGTACTAGATGTCTTTTTGTTCAAAGCTGAGTAATTCTTTTCACTGCAGTTTAATCATCCTTATCTCTCACAATCCACCCTTTTTCTTTTTGCTACGCGTCATGATTAAACTGCACCTTGGGAACTTGTCCCTCGAACTCCTGGAGCATCCTCTGAATCTCTCTCTGCTGCGTACTATCCTCCAATTGCAGAAGCCTTTGGCGGTGAACCTGGGTCACCCCTTCCAGGGATGTCATCAATCGGCTCAATACACATTTCAGGACATTGAGCCCCACCACCAGACCCACTAGTATCAGCAAACCATAAATGGCCAAATTGACCAGCCAACTTCCCCAACCGGTCAATCCCCAATTTCCCCATTCCCATCTTTTTTCGTTCCGGTACCTGTTACTGGCTTCCCTTATTTTGGCGATCTGGTCTCACACGTGCTGGGAGATATCAGTAATATTGGGGGAGGCATCCGGTATGTATGTATAACGTTCTACCCCTATTAGGGCGTAGGTACCGCTCTTTTCGGCTAGAACAAAGTCTAGAGCCATCCAATTTTGAAGAGTCGTTAGCCTAGTGGCAATCATCTCAGTGGTTATGGCCTATACCTGGGATTGGGATCGGCTAACGCATCAGCAGTGTCGTTGGCCAACTCCTCCAGAGAGGCCGCCAGCTTCTGTATCTCTCTCCCTGATCGGGCGGTCCCATACATGGGTAACAGGGTCCAGAGGAGACGATCCCCCTCAGTTACTTTTCGGAGGTTACCTCTCCCTCCTCTTTGTCTCTGGTTTAGCTTAGGGGCCCGCCCCAGGACTCTCATAGGTGGAACCAAATAGGCTAGGTAACAACAGCCACTCCATCCCTTTTGATCATGGGACAAGGATCTCCCCCACCCGGACCCCTCCTCCCCTCGGTGTTGGTGCATGTCCCCGGGTAGTTATGGATACGCCTTTTATCGCAAACCCAGCGCATCCCATTCAAAACTGGGGGTAGGGTGGTGTCTGAGGCTAGAATGTTTAGTTTACAAGACGAATTCCCCAATTCGAAAGGGACTGTATCATTCCAGTTACAGAAACACGTTGAGTTAACCTGTCCCCCAGGTGACGAAACTCTGAGACCGTCAATTGCACCTTGGGTCTGTGGGGCCGGCCGAGGAAACCATCCCTTGAAACTATAATTCCCCTTGCTCCCGTTCCACTTCCCCCAACGCGGCCACCAATTCCCATAACTAGAATTCCATGCACCCCTGCCCGACTCCCACGTATCATTTAAAGTGGAGTCAAACTGCAGCACCTCGCCAATTTCTTCTTTGGTCAGAGGTACAACGGTAAGAGGAATTCCAGACTCCCCATGATGTGGAATCGCAGCACACACCCAACAGTTGGTACATCCCGCTTGTCTAGCATACTTTTGACATAAAGCGGTAAAATGATTCTTTCCCTCTCCCCAGGCTACAATTGACAATAAAATAACAGTACAGTGTAAACCCTTCATTTTATCTTCTTCTTCAATTTTAACGTCAATGGGTTATCCCCCTGCCGTGCCTCCCCCTCTTCCTCAGCCAGCGGATCCACTGGTCCCTTTATCCGTGCCGCATGTGTCTACCCTTTTTCTTTCATTCGGACTGCTGTCTCTGTTGTCAGCAGCACCAGGTATGGACCAGTCCATTGCGGCTGGAGTTTTTCTTCCCGCCATGACTTGTCCAGAACCCAGTCTCCTGCCTTGACCGAGTGGCTAGAGATATCGAGAGGAGGACTCTGCGCCAACAGCCCTTTGGCCTTTAACTCTGTAAGGGAACGACAGACTGCCAGTAAATAGTTCCTTAGAAATACATCATTACTCTCAATAGTGTGCACCCCTTCTACCTTTCCCATGTATGGGAGCCCGAACAACATCTCGTAAGGGGACACCCCTATATCTCTGCGTGGAGCAGTGCGTATCCTGAGCAGAGCTATCGGCAAACATTTAGTCCAGGGAAGCTTCGTCTCTTCCATCAATTTTGTTATCTGAGCCTTTAGAATGGCATTCATTCGTTCGACCATTCCCGAGCTCTGTGGGTGCCACGGTGCATGTAACTTTCATTTCATCCCTAAAGTGTCACAAATCAGTTCATGTGTCCTGGAAGCAAAATGTGTTCCATGATCAGAGTCTAGGGACTCTACTATCCCATACCTGGGAATCACATGTTCCAAGAGAATCTTGGCCACCACTTGGGACGTGGCACTGACGGCAGGAAAGGCTTCCACCCACCTGGTAAAGTGATCAACTATCACCAACAGGTACTTCCATCTCTGGACCCTGGGGAGCTCGGTGAAATCCACTTGTGTTCTTTGGAACAGTCAAATTGCCAATGGCTGCCCCCTCCTGGCGTGGCTCTCATCACCTTCTTATTTATCTTCTGACAAATTATACATCGAGAGACCGCTTGCTTTGCCAGGGTGAAGATCCCCCTACAGGCATACACCCGCAAGAGAGCATCACATAATGCTTGGGCTCCCCAGTGCGACTGGGAGTGCAATTCTCCCAACAGTTCTCTGGTGATCTCCTTGTTCAACAGCTGTCTCCCATCAGGGAGCCACCACCTCCCATCTCTCATCATCCTGGCTCCCAGCTCCTCCATTCGTCCTTCATCGAACACCGAGAACACCAGCACCTTCTTTACCCCTTCTCTCAGGGGAATAAGGGACATCATCCACACAGTCCCAGATTGGGCGGCTTGCCGTGCCACCTCATCTGCCAATCTGTTGCCCCTAGCCTCAGGCGAATTTCTCCTCTGATGTCCTGGGACATGCACCACTGCTATCTTTTCAGATTTTAATAGGGCTTCCAAGGTCTTTCCAATAAGTTGTTCATGAGCTAACTCTTTTCCTCTTGCTGTAATCATTCCTCGTTCTTTCCAGATCTTCCCAAAAGTGTGTACTACCCCGAACGCATATTTCGAGTCAGTATATATAGCACCTTCTTGATCCTCCAATAATTCCAACGCTCTCATCAGAGCATATAGTTCACAGGATTGGGCAGACCAACCTCCAGGCTGTCTCCCGGACTCTACTTCGGTTTCCGTGGTCCCATCGATGATGGTGTATCCACTGTATCTTTTTCCATCAATGCAGCGGGATGACCCATCTATAAACCGCCTACACCCCTCTGCAAGGGGTTCCTCCTCCAGGTCATCCCTGCTTTTTGTCCGTAGCTCTATTACCTCACTGCAGTCATGCTCTGGGTTTCCAGATTCTCCCCCTCCCTCCGGCGGATATAGGAACTGGAAAGGATTTAAGCTCTTGTCTGTGACGATGGTTAAGTCATCTTTTTCCATCAAAATAGCCTCATACTTCAATATCCTGGAATCTGTCAGCCATCGATGAGATTTTTGGGCCAGAATCGTTCTGACAGTATGTGGGGTGGACACTACCAGGCCCCCTCCAAAAGTGAGTTTCCGACTTTCCTCAACCAGGATGGCTGTGGCTGCAATTGCTTGAATGCACACCAGCCAACCATGGGATACTGGATCCAGAACCTTTGAGAGGAAAGCCATGGGGTGCCATTGCCCTCCTCGCTTCTGAGTTAGCACCCCCAAGGCTACCCCGTTCTCGGCATTTACAAACAAGTGGAAGGGTTGATTGACTGAGGGTAGAGCCAGAACCGGAGAATTTACCAGGCTGTTTTTTAAAAGAGTGAACTCTTGTTGCTCCTGCGGAGTCTATGTTATCTTCTGATCTTCTCCTCCTAGTTTGTCATACAAAAACCTGACTCGTCGGGCATATTCGTCGATCCACAATCTACAGTACCCAATGAGCCCTCGGAATCTTCTAATTTCTGTCCGACTCTTCGGTAGGGGCATACTAGTAATTCCAGCAATTCTCTCAGGACCTATTCTTCTTTACCCTTGACTGATTAAATGACCCAGGTACTTCACCTCCTGCTCGACAAATTGCAGCTTGTTCTTAGACACCCTCAAACCCTTCTTTCCCAGGAAGTTTAATAACGTTATAGTGGAATCTCGTACTTCTCTCCCTCTTTCTCCTGAGACTAGAAGATCATCCACATATTGTATCAGTTGGGTACCCGGGTCCCCATGGTATTCCTCTAATACCTGCTCTAAGACTTGGCCAAACAGGTTAGGGGATTCAGTGAATCCTTGGGGAAGAAATGTCCACCGGTACTGTTGCCTCCTCCTGGTCTGGGGGTCCTCCCATTCGAAAGCAAACAGGTCCCGACTCCCTTCGGCAAGCGGGCAACTCCAAAAAGCGTCCTTCAGATCAACCACACTGAACCACTCATGATTGGGAGGAATCCGGTTGAGGATGGTACAAGGATTCGGGACAACTGGATGTCGAGTTTGAACAATTTTATTTAATTCTCTGAGGTCTTGGACAAGGCGGAATGTTCCATCGGCCTTCCGCACTGGTAGGACCGGGGTATTATAGGAAGACATACATCCTTGTATCAGTCCATCTCGCAAGAGATTTTCAATAACCGATTGGAGCCCCTTCCGTCCCTCTATCGGTATGGGATATTGTCTAACTCGTACCGGACCACATCCTTCCTTCAGGGTTATCTGAAGCAGTGGTATCTGCAGGCGTCCTCTGTTCCCTTCCCCAGACCAGACCCGGTCCTCGATCTCTTTTTCATCTTCCTCCCTTAGGTGGTATAGCTGGATCACAGTGCGTCCTTCCATGGGGGCAGTCCCTACCCCCAAACGGATTTGTAGATCCCGTCCCATGAGGTTTACCCCGGCTTGCGGGACTAGAATCAGGTCCTCTACTGTCTCCTGGTCTCGATATCTTACATGTACTTCTTCAATCACCAACATCTCCATCACCCTTCCCCCAACTCCGGAGATTTTTATACTTCCCTTTCCCACCGTCAGATCCTGTGGAATTTGTACTACGCTCAATCTTTCGGCTCCAGAGTCCACCATAAACACCATTTCTTCTCCTTGGTGTCCAATTTTTAAGTTTACTAGGGGTTCCTGTTGATATCCCATTGACACAAGGAAGGGAACCCCCAAACCCCCTAATCTTCCTCCTCTATCAAGGCATAGGAGCGGACCTCCCTCCTTAGTTTAGGACATTCCCGCTTGAAATGTCCCTCTTCGTTACAGTGATAACATCTTAAGGGTGCCGTCTTCCATATTTGTTCTCTTTCCCTTTCCCTTCTTTTGCCTCCCGCCGCGCCCCTTCCTCCTCTTCTCGGGGCCACCTGCTGTCCTTCACGTTCCCACTTCTTTTCAACAACTTGCTCTACCGCCTGCATCATCATTTTTGCTTTCCCTTTTTGTTTCTCATCTTCCCGTCAGACAATAACTCGTCTAGAGGCTTTTTATTCCAATCATTCTTCTTTTCTAATTTCCACTCAATATCAGTCTAGGCTTTGATTACAAAATTTGTCCTCAGAAGTTGTTGCCCAAATTCTGAGTTTGGGTCGATGCCCGAAACTTGCTTCATATTTCTCCGCAACCTCTATAAAAAAGCTGTCGGGGCTTCATCCTTAGTAACAATATTTAACTGTATTCTTTTTATTCTTACTCCTAGTCCTTCCTCCCTTCCAGTTCTCTAGCATCCGCCCCAACGGACTATTGGGCGGAATCTCGGAACCCCTTTCTCCCGGTCCCTTCTCCTCTTCCCGCGCTGATCCCCCATCCCTGTCGAATATTTTCCCTCGACAGATTACCCCCATCGCCCGGATAATACTTAATAGTCAATTTTCTTACCCGGGTCTTGTGCACAAGAATTGCTCGATCGATTTTCGTTCCAAGGGCCCTTAACCTAAACCCACTTGTTTCCAGAGTCTCCTATCTGGATACCACTCGCTCGAGCCGCCCAACAGCAGACAAGGACGTTGGGGACCGCTGAACTCAGCGGGGCGCGCCTTCCCTTCTTCCTAACCCACCGCTGGATGACTCAGAGTGTGGATCCCAGACGAGCCCCCAAGCTTGTGAGATATAGATACACATGCTCACAGTCACAGAGTCTGTGGAAACAAAGTCTTGGAAACAAGTAACCTAAGCTTTATTACGAGTCTGCAGAATCGGGTGCCCCCCCGTTGCCTGAGGCACACACAGGCCAGGGACCCTCCCCTTTTTATACATCATTTATCCGGCCAGATCCTTCCCTTTTGGCTCCGTCCAATCTGAGCTCCAAGGTGCACAATCTTCCCATTACTTCCCTTGTCCCACCCCCTTCATACATCGCATGTTATGCTAATTAAGCAGCTTCACAAGCATGGGCGTAAAAGTTAATATGCATTCTCTCATTAGGCATGCGCCTCAACTATGTCTATTATGCAAAGCTTAACCTTTTCACCCTCTGGGCATCTGCTAGCAGTTTTGGACCAGTTCATTCTGGTTTCTAACCACTTGGCCCTCACCTACTTTTCTTATCACTCGGCTCAGTACTAGATGTCTTTTTGTTCAAAGCTGAGTAATTCTTTTCACTGCAGTTTAATCATCCTTATCTCTCACATGGGGAAATCCATAACCAGGGGCCATAGTTTAAGGGTAAGCAGTAAAACTTTTAGGACTTAGATGTGGAGAAATTTTGTTACCCTGAGAGTGGTGAGACTGTGGAACTTTCACCACAGAAACTGGCTCAGGCCAAAACATTGTGTTTTCAAGAAGAAGGTAGATATGGGTCTGGTGGCCAAAGGGATATAGGGATAGGGTGGGATTAGGGTATTGAGCTCTATGATCAGCCATGATCATAATGAATGGCAGAGCAGGTTTGAGTCAGATTGCCTCTGCCTACTCTTGCCTTTTCTATTTCAATGTTTCTCACTTTAATTCAAAACTGTGTCAAATTTTCTGATAATTGATATTGGTTAGGAACTGAATTCTAATATTGCAGTACAAAATTACATTGCTCTTTCAAGACATTGGATAAGATTAAAAAAATGAAAATGCATCTTTGAATTGGCAGCTGTGGTCTGTACTTTAGTTAGTTAGAGTGTGGTGCTTAATGGCAGCAAGGAAGCCTTATGGACTGACATTTTTTCTGGGATCTGCTACTCCTAGTTGCCCCATTACAATCTCATGGTATCATTGAACCTTGATTAGTAATTGTCAAAAACTGAGGACACTGTATGGAGAGAGTGGGAGGCACAGAATGTATTTTTAATTGCAAAGTATGCCTGCATTTGACCAGTAGAGGACACTGCACTACATCAGTTCAGCAGGGTAAACGTCTGCCTGCTGCAAGCTATGATAAGCTGACTACACATTTTACCAATACAGGCACAATGTTATTCATTAGAATCACAGAAGATTCTACTGAACAGTGACTGGCACGATTTAATAGTAGGGTTAAGATTTACAATAATACTATCATTAGAATGCTGTAAATTAATAGAGAACAAAATGATCAACTCACATAATCGTTACAGTGTGAGCTGGAGGAACACAGCAGGTCAGACAGCTTCAGAGGAGCTGTGTCGGATGTTGAATTTCCTGCTCCTCTGACGCTGCCTGACCTGCTGTGTTCCCCCAGCTCACACTGTATTGACTATGACTTCCAGCATCTGCAATTCTTACTATTCCCTGTCAACTGACATAAAGTAACTTCATTTTTTGATCATGTAGGAAACTAGTCCAAGGTCTGAGTTCCTGCACATCCGTTAATGTGTTCTGCTGCATCCGCTGCTCCCATGTGGCCTCCTCTACATCAGTGAGACCAAACGGAGGCTCAGAGATCGCTTTGCAGAGGACCTGCACTCTGTTTGTGACAAACGACAACACCTTCCAGTCACAAACCACTTCAACACCCCCTCCCACTCCCTGGACATGTCCATCCTGGGCCCTCTCCAGTGTCACAATGACACCACCCGGAAACTGGAGGAGCAGCACCTCATATTCCACCTTGGGAGCCTACAACCTAATGGTCTCAATGTGGACTTTACCAGTTTCAAAATCTACCTACCCCTGACCTCATCCCATGACCAACCCTCCCTCTCATCCCTACCTCCATGACCTGACACAATTTGTCCGTCTTCTTTTCCACCCATCTGCTCCTCCCACCCCACTGACCAATCCCCACCACTGCCTACCGGCATTCACCTGTCCCCATCCCGTCTAACTTCTCCAGCCCCATGCCTCCTCTCTATTTATTTCAGAGCTTCCTTCCCTCCACCCTATTTCTGAAGAAGGGCCCCAAAACGCCAACTTTCCTGCTGTTCTGATGCTGCCTGTCCTGCTGTGTTCCTCCAGCTCCGTACTCTCTTATCTAAGGTCCTGAAAACTTTGTCAGCATCAGTTTTTCAAGATATTGGGTGTCCTCAGCATAGGTGGTCATTGGTCATGAGTGTCAGCAGCCTGCTCAACGATGGAGGCATCACAGGCAAACCATTTCATTCTCTCGTGGGGCTTTAATGTTGGCTCCACAATAATTACATTTATTATTCTCTTAAATTTTGCAATGTCTGCAAATATTTTCAAAAATGAAGAGGGACTCATGTTCGGAGTTCTGAAGTTAATAAGACCCAGTGACGTACCTGTCATCTAATGTTGCTCATATTTCTGATCAGGCACATCATTTTTTTGTTTTTATAGAACCCCTACAGAGTGGAAGCAGGCTATTCAGCCCACACCAACCCTCTAAAGAGCAGCCCACACTGACTCACCCCTACACCTATCCCTGTAACCCTACATTTCTCTTGGCCAGTCCACCTAACCTGCACATCTTTGGACTGTGGGAGGAAGCTTGCACAGATATGGGGCGATTATGCAAACTCCACACAGTCACTTGAGACTGGAATCAAACGGGTTCCCTGGCATTGTGAGGCAACAGAGCTAACCACTGAGCCACCATGCTGCCTTATGTAAACCTGCATCCTAGTTTCCGTCTCTTCTTTCCCAACAGTGCTGATTTTTCACTGACATGCAATCCCACAGATACTGACCAGTCTTTTGCACCCCTGATGACTTTTCCATCCTCATGTGTGACTTTTGCTGCACACCCTGACAATAACCTTTATTCAGCAAGCTATTAGTGAATCACAAGGATCAGAAGAACTCGAAATAGGAAGTTTCTAATGCATTTATAGACCTTGTTGGTGGGACATTTTAGTTATTGATGAGAATGTTGATCTCTTTAAATTTTACAGCTACGTGTGACAGCGGGCCTAGTAATATTTTATTGTAACATGGGGGGACTGTGCGTGCTGAATGTAACAGCATTTGCAACATCAGACATGAGGCACCTAGAGGGGTGGGTGTGTCTTCTGTTTGCAATGGTATTGCATTTCCTTTAAATGCAAACTGCCCAATCACTATATAGTTAAACATTTTCTGAGTTCTTTATTCAAAAATTGCAGTCATTTCCATGCATTGCTGGAGAGCTGTTCGTAGAATCATGGAATCCCTACAGTGTGGAAACAGGCCCTTCAGCCCAACAAGCCCACACTGAACCTCAGAGTATCCCACCCAGACCCATCCCCCTATAACCCACCTAATTTACACATCCCTTTGGGCAATTTAGCATGGCCAATCCACCTAACCTGCACACCTTTGAACTGTGGGACGAAACCGGAGCACCCAGAGGAAACCCACGCAGACAAGAAGAGAATGTGCAAACTCCACACAGATAGTCACCCGAGGGTGGAATTGAACCTGGGTCTGTGAGGCAGTAGTGCTAACCACTAAGCCACCATGCCGCCCCAGCTGGGTAGTGGGTAAGGTCTGAGGAACAGCTCTCCTCTCCTTAGAGTTGTGGCTCCTCAGGTGACTAAACAGTTTGATGTTGGAACACACCCTGCGCATGGTTGGGGCATGTCAAGTTTGAAAAAGTGAGTGGATGAGATGCTCAGGTTTTATGAATGCCCCTTCCGCTATTTGCACTTGCCCTCTATGTTCAGCACCTTCATGGATAATACGTGTCCAGTTTGGATGGTTCTGGGGCAGTGATTCCTACAAGTCGGTGGAGAATGGTGCATTTTCTCAGGCTGGCTTTGACACATTACCACATCTGTGTCCGCTGACAGAAGACATCAAATTCTCTCTGATTATATAGATTATGGACAAAGCCAAATAAAGAGACACATCCTGTTTATTGTAGTGTCACATTTCATTTATACCACTTTTAAATATCCTGAACTTTCTCAGTGTCTCTTCCTGCGTCCATTTTGCCTACTGTTCCAGACATAAGTCTATTCTTCTTCCATCTCTTCCCAACACAAAATCATCACACTGTCAGCAAAGACAGTCTTAAAAACATGTACAACTGCAAAAGATTTGATGTGCAGAGCCAGAGTGAAAAGCAAATTTCAGGTGATGACCAAGCTTTTCAAATTGCCAACCTTTTCAAATTGCCAACCTTGCATACCATGTTGATTTTGAAAGGCAATCAGAAGCTTTAAATGGCCAGTAACATTGTAAATCATAGAATCCTTACAGTGTAGAAAGATTTGGCCCATCAAGTCTGTGCACCAAACCTCCCAAAAGCATCCCACCAAAACCTGTATCCCTGGTGCTGAGAAGCAGCGTTGCTAACCACTGAGTCCTCCCTAAAGTTGGTCACCACACCCAGGCCGAAAGCAACATGGGAGCTAGTACCGAGGCATTACCATTATGCATCATAAAAGACAAACGCCCTAAAACAAGGTGCTCCATTGTACAGCTATCTCACAGTATTTAACAGATCACCAATTCCATGCAATGACACAATCACACCACAGTGCCCTACATAGACAAACTCAACTTGCATTCCTGAAGTCACCTTATCTGGTAGGCATCAACAGTCCAGAAGTGGCTGGACTACTGGTATGCAGTGTTGTTAACCATTTGTGAGACCCAAGCTACACACACTTTTTTTTTCTATTCATTTTGTGGGATGTGGGTGTATCTGGCTGGGCAGCATTTCTTGCCCATCCCTTGTCACCTTTGAGAAGGTGGTGGTGAGCTGTCTTCTTGAACTGCTGCATTCCTCCTGCTGTGAGTTGAATCACAATGCTATTAGGGAGGGACTTCCAGGATTTTGACCCAGCAACAGTGAAGGATGGCGATATATTTCCAAGTCAGGATGGTAGGTGACTTGGAGGGGAACTTGGAGGTGGCGGTGTTCTCATATGTCTGCTGCCCTTGTCCTTCCAGATGGAAGTGGTCGTGGGTTTGGAAGGTGCTGTCTGAGGTTCTTTGGTGAATTTTTGCAGTGCATCTTGTAGATAGTGCACACTGCTGCTACTAAGCATTGGTGGTGGAGGGAGTGAATGTTTGTGAATGTAGTACCAGTCAAGTGGGCTGCTTTGTCAAGCTTCTTAAGTGTTGTTGGGGCTGCAAACATCCAGGCAAGTGGGGAGTATGCCATCACACTCCTGACTTGTGCCTTGTAGATGGCGGACAAGATTTGAGGATTCAAGAAGTATGTTACTTGCCGCAGTATTCCCAGCTTCTGGCCTGCTCTTGTAGCCACAGTGTTAATGTGGTGAGTCCAGTTGAGTTTCTGGTAACCCCCAGGATGTTGATAGTGGGGGATTCAGTGATGGTAACGCCATTGAATGTCAAGGGACGATGGTTAGATTGTCTCTTATTGGTGATGGTCATAACCTGACATTTGCCTGGCACGAATGTCACTTGCCACTTGCCAGCCCAAGCCTGGATATTATCCAGATCTTGTTGCATGTGAACATGGAATGTTTCAGTATCTGAGGTGTCACGAATGGTGCTGAACATTGTGGAATCATCGGCGAACATCCCCACTTCTGACTTTATGATGGAGGGAAGGTCATTGATGAAGCAGCTGAAGATGATTGGGCCTAGGACATTACCCTGACGAACTCCTACAGAGATTTCCTGGAGCTGAGATGATTGACCTCCCACAACCATGACTATCTTCCTATGTATCATGCATGACTCCAACCACCAGACTGTTTTCCCCCGATACCCATTGATTGCAGTTTTGCTCGGGCTCCTTGATGCCAGACTTGGTCAAATGCAGCCTTGATATCAAGGGGTGTCACTCTCACCTCACCTCTAGAATTCAGCTCTTTTGTCCATGTTTGAACCAAGTCTGTAATGAGGTCAGGAGCTGGGTGGCCCTGGTGGAACCCAAACTGGGCATCACTGAGCAGGTTATTTCTGAGCAGGTGCTGCTTATAACACCGATGACACCTTCCATCACTTTACTGATGAGGCGGTAATTGGCCGGGTTGGATTGTCTTGCTTTTTGTGTACAGGACATACTTGGGCAATTTTCCACATTGTCAGGTCAATACCAGTGTTGGAACTGTACTGGAATAGCTTGGCTAGGGGAGCGGCACTGTGATAAAACAAACCAAGCATGATTGAATTGAATCAATCAAACTGCTAGGTCCAGACTGCTTTGACATAATCAGTAATTTTAAGAGTCATGCAATATTCCATTTCAAGGACAATGCAGCTCCATTTATTGATCATCCAAGGAACCATAGCATGCACATTCTGGAGAAGGGACCACCAACTATGCTTGGAAGGTGAAAGACTTTGCCTAATGACCAATTTGTTTAGCTACTTCAAGATGGAGCACATCCTTCTTCAAAGGCAGAGGAGAATGAAGGAGCCACATGACCAGTTAGCAGGTAGAGAGCTACCACAGGTATGCACTGGACAGAGAGCGTGTGTCAGAAACCTAGTCATAAATACCTTGATGCCAGCAAGAGTTTCTAAAATATGTAGCTATCGCAGTTCGTACAAAGTCATTATTGATCATGGTACAACATTGTGAAGGGACAGAAGCCAGATCAGGCCATTGTATTATCCATCAATCATGAGTGCAGAGGGTGAGGAAGAATATTTCATCAATGTTTGTGCATTAATGCTGGCTGACAGCAACCAGCAGCAGGACAACCAAATTGTCAGCCAAGAGTAATGGAGATTTACAAAAACCTCTCCAGATGGGTACACAATCACCAGATCAGAATGAGTTGTCAAGCCTCCAAAACATTATAGTCAAAAATGGAATTGCTAATCTTGTTTATATATTTATTTATTGAACAACACATGTCTATGTACAATGCTTCTAGCTGTTTGGAAATTATTTTTGAAGTAAAAGGGAGGATGTTGTGTTATGTCTCACAGCGAGTATGCCTTTAACAGACATGCGCCTGATATCATCATGAATCACAATGATACATCTTACTGGGGCCACTTGCAGCATGACATGCTCAGGTACACATACTACAGTTTGTAACCAGATTGCTTTGTACTAGCCCAGGCACAACAATGCTGGTGATTCCAATGTATGTAGATGGTAGGAACTGGAACAAAAGTTTCTTTGAATTTCCAGTGCTATGTTACCAATGTCTACTTGTTATGTTATAGGAGAAAATGCAGATACTGCCTCATCAGGTACAAATATCCTGCTGAAGGTAGGAAGCTTATTATTGTATCTATAGCAGACAGATCATATAAAGTTGGGTATTCTCTAGCCAGAGGTGGTCTTTTTCTATCTCTTACGTGGCGTAACAGTTACTTGTAAACTATAAGCCCAAATCCAGATCTTTCTGCATATGGACATACATTGTTTCCTCATCTGTGAAATTGTGATTGCAGCTGAACTCTATGCAGTCCCCACCTCTAACTTCGTGGTGGATGTAAGGTTATTGATGAAGTATCTGAGGATAAAGTTGAGTTCTAGGATGCTGTTTTGATGAACTCATGTAGTGATGTCCTAGTTCTGAGACAATTTCCTTACACCAAGCACAACAGCATTCAGCTGTCCTGGTTTTTAGAATGTTTTCTAATCAACCTAATCAGAGATGTTATTACACAACTCTGGAGCGGGTGGCACTTGAACCTAGGCCTTCTGTCTCAGAGGTGGGGACACTACCTCACAACAGCCTGCTCTGTCAATCTGGTTATGATTCCAGCCACTGAAGACTTTTGCCTCTGATAAATGCTGGCTTCAGTTTTATTGGAATTCAGTTCTTTTATCCATATTTAACCAAAGCCTTAACAAGGTTCATTATTGAGCAATTATGATAGAACACAGATTGGACATCAGTGAGCAGCTGATTGGTAAATAAGTGTCACTTTATAGTACTGTTTCCAACTGCTTCTGTCACTTGGCTGTTTGGGTTTGGGCTGGTAGGACTGCATTTTCCATGTTGGAGTTTTCTTGATTTTTTTTATGAATGGCATACATTGTAGGATTAATTTTGCAATATACAGGTCCTGAGATCTTGTGACGCAGTCTAACACGCTGCCTCTCAGCCAGAAATTCCAGGCCCAAGTACCACCCGACGACCTGAGGACCTGATGGCCACAGTCTGTATATCAAAGCAAAACTAAACAAGGTGGATATTTATACATAAATTCTCCTGATGTGTCTCTACCTGATGGCAAGAGTGGGAGAGTTTCCCGGTCAGCCAGAGCAATGTGGTAACTGCAGGGCAACATCTCCCCCATTATAAAACACCACACATAGGATCTAACCATGAACAAATGCCAACAGTAACTCCAAGGTACAACCACATATGTAGGCCAGCTACCTGCAGATTTATTGTAGATCCTGACTTATTGTGTGGAATCAGTTTCTACTTCATTTCTTTTGTTGGGGCTGCCTGTTGAAATTTTAATGAACAGAGAATACCTTAATATATGCAGACTTTTAATTCATTTATTTATACATCCCTGGCTCTGGGAATATTCTGTTACATACTTAATATAATGCAGGTTGTAATTCATGATGTTCGTTTCATTATGGAAATCTATTTCTGTGCAGTAGAGTGAACCAATTAATTATTAGCAAAACCGCACAACAACTTTTCAATTGTAAGAGTTTTGAGATGTTGGTATATAGCTGGGCTGTGTTTATTTTTGCATGTTATAATGCATCTCATGCAAACAGCAAAATTCTTCTCCTCAAACATATTATGACAGTGAAGTGTAAATTCAGCAGTACCGTGTACATAATTAATGCCATAATTATTGCTTTTGCTAACATTTAGAAAACTGTCCTGGTTTGTCCATCACAAAAAGCAGGACAAATTCAATTCTGCCAATTACCATCCCATCAGTCTAGCCACGTGGCCATCTAATATCCTTAGCATAGCTTTAAATCATACATGAACATGAAAGGTTTCCATTCCTTTAATGTAGAAGATATGTTTGATCACAAAGATTATTATACTGCATGTCATGCTTTATATTTAGGGTGTACATTCCCATGGACATCTATAGCACCTAATGTATCCAGCTGTCTCTTGGAAAAACAGAATTTGCTCTAACATGAAATCCAGATAACAACAGAGAATTAATTTAACAATACCCATTGCAAATCGCAAAGTATATTTCAGGAGGCTTGAGAAATAGTTTGATTTTTGAATAACTGTGGAGGGGCTGTTTTAACCAAAATCACCAAAGCCTTTATCTGTTGTTTATGCACAATGATATGGTACTAAGAGGATAGGAAGCTGTTGAGTTGGACAAAATATCAACATTTATGCACCATGTGAAAAACCGACAGGTATTGAACTATTTGGACATTTCTAGATTAAACAAGGTATTATCAAGGATTGAGGCCAACTGCTGATTGCTGCAAGATAAGTGATTTCAGAAAAATAGCCAAACAAAGCTTTTAGAGAGATAAGAGATGGGATTTATAGTCTCTAATTGCTAGAAAACCTCGTTAGAAGATACATTGCAAATCCTGAAAAGTTAAATTACAATCACTTTCCAAATTCTTGGAATTGGCTTGATTTCTAATCAAATTCTAGCCTTGTTTGGAGATGCTTCCATCAACCTACAGCTATTAGCAATTCAAGTAGATCAACAAGAAATTCAGTGGACTCTGAGAATTTATCAAATTCTGTCTGCTGTTTCTCAGACCATTGAGCTTTAAGGGCATTTTTATCTTTTGCCCTTTTGAAATATCATTCTTGCAGAGTTGTGTTTTTTATTTGTGTTGAGTGTTTATGTTAGGATTAAAGAAGAATATGGCTCTAATTCTGGAGTTATAACCAGTTTTGTCATTTGTTTTAGAGATGAAGTTTGTTTTATAATAAACAAATTATTTTTGAGTTTTATTAAAGGTACCTTGTGGAAATCTCTTGCGTTCTAGTTAGCAATGCTAAAAGGGCAACTATTTGCCATTTTGCTGATTGGTGCAACTCATGGAGCAGTGAGCCTTGATTACCAGCACATTCCTCTAATCACAGTGGTAACAAATGGAACAGCAGACACACAGAAGGGTGCAGAATTCAGGGTGTGAGATATGCAGGCTGCACAAGTGGCCTAAAATATAGCTTAAAAATTGTTTTCAGGTCGTGCATTGAGCTATTTATTCCCACCAAATATCATCCTTCTTCCTCGCATCTTTTCTACTTCACATATCCCAATCTCTAAGCTGTCTACACCATTTTCATGACATATATTTCTAATCCAGTGAAGCTTCAAAAGAAAAGATAAATAAAATTTAAAATTCATTTGTTTCATTGTCATATCCTCTTCTTTCTGTCACTGAATCTGCAAAGGATGCTGAATTTACTTCATAATATTGAACTGTTATTATTTTTTAATATGAAACTAAGACAAAATGCAAAGTAGAGTGGGCATTTAAGAAAACAGTCATCTCATCAAACCTTTCTACAATTATACTATTAGTGATGGGATCCAGGCAAGGTCCAGTTCAGCATAATGTGAAAAGACTGCAGAGGTCCTGGAGACAGTACAGCTCTGCAAAGTTATATCTATGAGAAAACGATGAACAATTGGGTCTCCTTCTCTTGAAAAAAGAATGCTGAAGGGTGACTAATTGAGGTTTTAAAATTGTGAAAGGCTTTGACAAGGAAATACAGACAGCATTTCTTTTTGTGAGAATGAGGGAAACCAAAGACCATTAATAATGGATCGTTAGCAACAAATCAAATTGGGAATCCAGAAGAAGTGTTTAGAATGTGGAACTCAGGGTGGTAGTTGATGTTTATAAGAGAGGCACATTTAAAAGGGAAGTAGAAAAACAAACAAGGGAGTTGGAAATGGGAAGTTACTTTCACAGAAGTTGGTGAAGGAGGATGAAACATGGAGCTATCATCATTGCTGTTCAAAATAATCAATGTCTTTTGACTCTTTTCCTGAAAAAGTGGTAGAAGCAGATCTTTGAATATTTTTAAGGCAGAATTTGATATATTCATGGTAAGCAAGGGGGTGAAAGATGATCAAGGGTGGTCAGGAACATGGATTAGAGGTTACAGTGGTAGAGCAGGCACATGCTGCTTGTTTTTAAGCTTGTGAGTCTTTTCAATCCAGCATCATCCAAGATATCAAAAGCAGCTTTCTTGTTAGTCATCAGCTTCACAATGCTCAGCCCATTAGTCCTTTGGGATTTCTCACAAATGACAATGGATGACATGGGGGGCTGGGAGGAAGGAGGAGTAAATGAAAGCCCTGGGAAGTCCTTGCCACAATGCTCGGCTACTACCTTGACTTAACCAATAAGCCTCATTAATTTCTCTGATGGATTGAGTAAGAGCTGTTTGCTCATGTGGACCTAGGTCTTGATAGTTGCCAGGCCTTCTCTCCTGGTGCTGACGCACATCTTTAACCAGCAAAAAGACCAAGAAGACACACCTTTAAACAGATGTAGAGACAAAAATCAAGTTTGAGTTGGGAGGTGGTAGCAGGATTTTCTGCTTGATTTGTCTTGTTAATTCTGTCATGTTCCATCCGATTTAGGATGGGATAGCAGAGAAAATTCCAGGCCAATGTGTCTTTGATCTTGAGTGTTTGTGCCTTTTACGTGGCACGTCATTGGGAGGAGGTAGTGAAATGGAATGTAGATTGGCTCGCTGAGCTGGCTGGCTCTGGTTCATGGGGGTTCACCTGGGATCCCGGACATGCCCCCATGAACTACACCCATCCAGCTTTGCAAGCAAGCCATCAACTTCATCTACAACTCAAGCTATGCATCTTCACAAGAACTTTTAAAGTGAAGTGGAATGTTTAGCTTGAAGAATGAAGATAGAATCCCAGGACTCTGGTAACATAAGGAAAGTGTTGATGATTACAATAGTGCATCAAGTCTGTATCACAAACAAGGAACTTCCAGTTATGTATGTTCTGGCAATAATCACATTGTTTGTGGAGGCCTGCAATGCCATCAGATCGCTGTATTGCAATTAAGTGAGGAGGTTAAAGGGGCTCCCCCCTTTTCAACTTGCATGATGTGCCACAGTAGAGTTTTAAATTCTTTTTTATCTTGAAATGAGGAATCTGAGGGGTTACCAATTGATGTTTATAAAATTGTGAAGGCAACTAAAGTGTAGGTAACTAATTTCTAACTGTAGCAGTGATGAGTCAATCATAAGGTTTTCTTCAGAGAAACTATATCACCTGCTAATCCCAAGAGACACAATAAAGATGCAATGTCAAATATACACACATGCATACGCTCATACACAGGTACAAAGTTAAAAATGATGTTGTCCTATCCAAAACAGAGAGCAAAGGAATACATAGATTAAAGTACTTAGGGTGTCCTTGAGGCCTAAAGTTTTAAGCTATGACTACAGTCATTTTGTCGATGTCTTGGACTTTCAGCAGGAGTAACATGTTGCAGTTATCCGTTCAGTTCCCAATGTTGTATTGTCTCCTTTTAATCCAACTTTTCACTAAGTGCTTTCTCTTTTTAAAATGCATATCTTGAAATACCAGCTTGTGTCTCAGTTTATTGACTCAAAGCTTGGTAGTTATAGGTGAGGTTTTCATTTCCAACATGCAGTCATTCCTATCAAGGCATAAAGTACAAACAGAAGATATCGCCTTTTTGCAGGAGGAATTGATCCACTTCCTTGCTTTTGGATAAAATGTTAACTTAACTCAATTGTCAAGTGTCTAATCCACATGGAAACTTGATCATTGAACTGTAGAAAATAGGAGCAGGAGTAGGCCATTCCACAGTTCAAACCTGCCCTGTCATTCATTGAGTCATAGAGATTTACAGCACAGAAACGGACCCTTAGGTTAACTTGTCCATACTGACCAGATATCCTGTATAAATCTAGTCCCATTTGCCAGCATTTGCCTCACATCTGTCTAAACCCTTCCTACTCATATAACCATCCTGATGCTTTTTCGATGTTGTAATTGTACCAGCCTCCACCACTTCCTCCATACACATCTCAATCCATACACACCTCACCCTCTGCATGAAAAAGTTTCCCCTTAGCCCCTTTTAAATCTTTCCCCCTCACCTCAATCCTATGCCCCCTAGTTTTTGATTCTCCCACTCCAGGGAAAAGACTTTGTCTATTTATCCTATCCATGCCCTTCATGATTTTATAAATCTCTATAAGGTAGTCCCTCAGCTTGCAACACTCCAGGGAAAATAGCCCCAGTCTACTCAGCCTCTCACTGTGGCTTAAACCCTCCAAAGCTGGCAACCTGCTTTTCTGAACCCTTTCAAATTTCACAACATCCTTCATATAGCAGGGTTACCAGAACTGCATACAGTATTCCAAAAGGAGCCTAATGAATGTCCTGTATAACCACACATGACCTCCCAACTCCTAAATTCTATGCACTGTCCAATAAAAGCAAGCATACCAAACACCTACTTCACTATCCTATCTACTAACTTCAATACGATCACTGCTAATCATTCAAATACGTACCACGTTCCAGTTTTCTCCCTTTGATCACTTTAGCCCTAAGAACTAAAACTAACACTTTCTTGAAAACATTCATTGCTTTGGTCTCAAACAATTTCTGTGGCAGAGAATTCCATAGGCTCACCACTGTCTGGGTGAAGAAATTTCTCCCCATCTCTGTCCTAATTGGCCTATGCTTAAATTATGACCCCTAGTTCTGAATTCCGCAGTGTTCAAGAACATCTTCCCTGTGTTTACTCTGTCTAGTCCTGTTTGGATTTTATAAGTTTCGATGAGGCTCGGCTCCCTGCCCCTCTCCATTCTTCTAAACCTCGGTATGTAGTCTGGACTGATACAGTTTCTTTTCATACGTCAATCTTGCCATTCCAGGAATCAGTCTAGTAAAACTTTGTTGCACTCCATCCTTAGATAAGGAGTTGAAAGAGGTTGAAGTAGTCAGCTGTGGTTGAGTACGGAGGCCATGAAAGTTGCAGGGCTGGAGGAACTTACAAAAAGGGAGAGGTGAAAAATAAGGTCAGCTGCTGTACCTATTTTCTGTGTTTCTATGCTGCATTTTAATCACTCTACTATTAGTGGGCATGCATTCAACTGCCTAGGCCCCATGATTTGTATTTTCCTACTTAAATCTTGCCACCTCTTTATGTCTTTTACCTCCTTTAGAAACAATCCTTAAAACATAGCCCTTTGACCAAGAGTGACGATAACCAACAACCTGTCATGAACTGCTCATGTAGATGCAACAGTAAAGTAGGCACAAAAATGTCTCTTCTCCCTCAGGCAGGTCAGGAAATTTGGTATGTGCATAAGGACCTTCACCACCTTCTACTGATGCACCATTGAAAGTATACTGTCCGGGTGCATAACGGCCTGATATGGCGACTGTAAGAAACTGCAGAAGGTGGGTGTGCACAGCCTAGACTATTACGGAAGCCGAACTTCCACCCATGGAATCCATTTACATGGCTCACTGCCATGGAAAGGCTGCCAACATCATCAATGACCCATCATAACCCAGTAATGATCTTCTACTTCCATCAGGTATAAGATACAGGAGCCTGAACACATGCACCAGCAGGTTCAGGATCAGCTTTTCCTGGCCTTTATTGGACTGTTGATTGAACTATCTAGCCTCAAACAATGAATTGATTTTGCTAATGTGATCTCGCCTAGCGCATGCCCTGTGCAATGTAACCTGTACCTCTGTCTAAGTTGTTTTGATATGTACATCTTTGCTTATTATGATCTGTCTGTACTGCTCATGAACAGAGCTTTTCACTTCGGTATACATGACAATAAATCAATAAATCAATCAAATGATTTTGGCCGCCTGGCCTGACATCTCCCTATGTGTCTGAACGTCAAATACAGCCTCGTAATGTTCCTGTAATGTGCATTGCGACATTTTGTAGCAGTAAAAACATTACCTAACTGCAAATTGTTATTTTTTGTAAGTGCTAAACTTTAATATTTTGTTTTGTTAGGCCCAATTGTTAGATTTTGAGCCCAATTTCATAGAGGAAAAGCTTGACTTGAGGCTTCCATGCTAGCAGGTTTGAAGACTGATCCACATCAAACTTAGTCAATGTCATGTGTATAGCTGACTGCTCAAACTGTAGTTTTATTGGCTGAGGGATGAAGGAAAACATTTGGTTGTCCACCTGCTCATAGGCAAATTGAGGCTCTCAATTAATACCCACTTCTATTCCTCATCCTGCCTCAACTAGGCTTTAAATGGTAGTGAGAGAGGTCCATGCTGAGAAATCCGCATGGCAACCTGTTCTGCTTGGACTGGTAGTGGGCTGACAGATCCCTCTTTCCACAAGATCACAGTTTTCCTCTGTCCCTGGTCTTACAGCCCACCCTCCCCAACCTCCTCACCACTGCCGGCCTACCTGGTCCCAACAAGGCCCCTGTGGCCCAATTCCAGCACTTCTCACCTTCCTGCAAGCCTCACTGAAGTACTGACAGTGGCCATCCCTTCCATTGGCACTGCCAGCTTCGAGTAGGCCGGTAGCTCTTAGGTGATTGAGGAAAAGACCAGAGCCACATTAGTGAATATTATTTTGTGAAGTGAGTTGTTGTGATCTGGAATACATTGCCTGAAAGAACAATCAAAGCAAATTCAATTGTAATGTTCGAAGAGAATTGGTTACATATTTGAAAGTTTTGTGTAAAAAGCAGGGAAATGGAGTTAATTGGATGGTTCAACCAATTAATAGATTTGATGGATCAAACTACTTCCTTCTGTAGAAATTTTATTCTATGCTTCTGTGAACTTCCATACATTCTTTAATTGCGAAAATGCCGTTTAGCCACATTTAGGCCTCAACATTTCCATAAACTTCTTTTTCTCGGCTGTGCAGCCTAAAGATTACAAAACACTGAGTTCACTTCCTTTATGATTGAGATCATGCTTAATTCGGTGTATTTGAATGTCATTGCAACATTTTTTGTGCTAACTGTATGGAAATTCCATGTAAAAAAAGGGTCTAGGCCCAAAACGTCAGCTGTTGTGCTCCTAAGATGCTGCGTGGCCTGCTGTGTTCATCCAGCTCCACACTTTGTTATCTAAAATTAGCAATGATTATGTGTAAGTAGTTAAATACTAATTTATACAAAGGATCAGAGAAGCTATAGGAATGAACTTTCAGCAATTTATAGATGCCTTTGAGTATTAAATTTAAGCTTTTCTTTTATCAATATAGTAATTTTTACAATATTCAAGGCAGCCTCACTAGAACAAAGGTTTTGCAATGGTAGTTGAAAGAACTTGAATGCATTAATTAAAGCCTTATGACATATATAAAATAACAGTGTTTGATGTTTTCCAAGAGGTTAGAGTAAGTAAATGAGACATGGCATATTGCCTCAGATAGGTAATCCTTTTTCATTGCTATCCTTATATTAACTCTCTCGTATGCAATATTACATGACTATCTTTTTAAAATTACTGTTGGCAATGTTCATCTGAACCTACCTATTTTGATCATTTCAAAGTGCAAATATATCCTATATTGTGTTCTTTTTCCATATCATCTCCAAAAGGAAATCAGGGTGTTTTTCCCAAGACTTTAAAACTGGAGTCCTGCCAAGTTTCTTGAGTTCAGCTGTTCTGATGATTGTTTCATAGAGACAGGAAGAAAGTTACTGGGGTGAGTTTGATTTGGGGTGCATAATACTCAAACATCCAGTAGAAAAGTCTGTCTTGAACCCACCAACTTTAAAAAAGGCTGTCCCGAGATGGTAATACATTAGGATCAGCCATAACAAGATCAGAATTGAAACTTTTGAAAAATAAATAGAAATTGCTGGAAAAACTTAACAGGTCTGGAAGCATCTGTGGAAGTAGAAATAGAGTTAATGTTTTGAGTTCAATGACTCTTTTTTTGGAACTGGAACTACCTCCTTTCAGGGACGGGAAGTCCCATCCTCCAGCGCTACCAGGCAGTTTGAGTGACTGGCAGCTTTTGTGGCAACAGGAGCAAGTAGTGCCGTAGAGAGGAGAAGAGAACACATATACTCAGCAGAGGAAAGCCCAGATACTTTCCTCCGAGACAGACTAAGGAATCCAAGTGAGGGGGAGTGAGGGTCATGTTTTAGAGGCTGGAGGTGAGGAACACTGGTATCTAACACCTTGGGGCATAGCTGATCTAGGAAACTTAATAGGCTACAATCCTTTGTTTTGCCTATCCCAGCTGGTCCAGCTATAGGCCTCTGAATAAGTATAATGAACACCTCACATATTATTGATTGCCTGGTAAAGGAACTCAATAGGCCTAAGGGTGGGTGGGCTACCTGATACTTTATCCGCATACCACAGTATGGGTAGCAGCCTGGGGTCGGATGGTAAAACTACCTGCTTTATTTAATTTAAATACACTGGCAGGGAGTTGAACAATTCCCAACATTTCATCAGAACATAAGCAGGGGCAGCAAGGTGGTTAGCATCACAGCACCAGGGACCTGGGTTTGATTCTACCCTTGAGTGACTATCTGTGTGGAGTTCACATATTCTCCCCCTGTGTCTGCATGAGTTTCCTGAAGATTCTCTGGTTTCCTCCCACAGTCCGAAGTTGTCCAGGTTCAGTGGATTGCCAATGCTAAATTGCCCTATAGTGCCCAGGGATGTGCAGAGTAGGTGGATTAGCCATAGAAAATGCAGGGTTACAGAGATTAGAGATGGATGAGGTCTCTTTGGAGAGTCAGTGTGGACTCAATGGGCTGAATGACCTTTTTCCACACTGTCGAGAATCTATTCAATGAAAATAAAATGGCTAGTTCACATTGGTACTTCATCAAAATTCTGTCAATGTTCTGCTCCAAGGAGCTGATTCCTTCCATGCATCACCCTGGTTTAAGGCACATAATGTGAATTTACGATGCCTCTGATATTACCCCATTCCATATCTTAATTCACCTCATTTAGATCAATAGGTGAGTGCAAGATGGAATTGCTATCTAGGGAACAGCATCTACACCATACTGGGATGAGAGAAAAACAACTAAATGTCCTTCAGCCTCACGATTAAAATGTGCTGCAATCCAAACATTGGCAGAAAAACGTGGCGTCAAGAGACTAAAAGCAACAACTTTACACGTTTTCCAACCCAAAGGGGCTACCCTACAACCTTAAATGCCCAGTTTTCAATTGCAGTTACAGTTTCTCATGCCTTCTGGGTGGAAGCCTAGAAAATGATTAAAAATATTCATGTCACCCCTGAATTTTATGTGCCCATTCTGAGCCAGTGTTTCCTGTGATGTAATTAGGTAATAATGGATGCTAAGGTACTTATACATAAGCTCCCACAGTCGAAATTCTGATCTACCTCCAAACCAGTCAGAAAGAAAAAGCTGGAATAAAAATAATATTAAAACAAAATTTAACTTTCTTCCTCTCTGGTCTTTCCAGGCAAAGTAGCAATCTGCATTGCCTGCGTTTGATAGGAGAGGCTGAATTTCTTGGAGCAAAAGTGTATTGCTTGGTGTAAGATTGCCATATTAAGGAGTTGCAAGAGGGTTGAGGTGGGGTAATTGCTAAGCAGATTGTATGAAGGACATTGGTTAGCTATGATAATGAAATGTGAGGCTGAATGAACACAGCAGGCCCAGCAGCATCTCAGGAGCACAAAAGCTGACGTTTCGGGTCTAGACCCTTCATCAGAGAGTTATTGGTCATCATTGGTTAGCTATGATGGTTAGTTTGCAAATCAGAGTAATTTCCACACTGGCTGGGATTACATAAAGTACTCTCCTTCTCACCATCTCCCCTTGCCCAAGATATGGTGACCCTCAGGTTAAACCATCACCAGTTCCTCCTTTCTTAAGAGAGAGGAGCTCTAGAGTCCAATAGGACTATAGTTACTTTATCTTTGCATTGCACGTAAATGGTTGCTTGATGATTGGAATTTTGAGATTGCCTCAGGCAATTCATCTCAACAGTGGCATTTTACCACCGAGTTTAACATTCATACGAAAATAGCCAGCTTTTAAAAACTCCATATGCATTTGAATTAATTATTGGATAGGGCACTTTACAGGACTTCAGAGTGTCATTCTGAGTTATTGAGACAGGGTTCCATATTGTGATAGGTCATGGGCATCGATTGCTGGGGCATAAAAATTCTTCAAGCTTCATTCTGATTTCTCATTCAGTCATGCATCATTATTCTCTGTGAATTCAAATTCAAATTCTCAGTTGTAAATTGCTCTCAAAACAGATGTGTTTTTAGGGATTATGCCAAGGTCACAGACTTGCTTAACAAGGTTTCTACTTCACTGCCTTGGGAGCAATCAGCTTCCTTCTTTTATATTTTAAATTTCGTTAAGTTTCCATGCTCAGCAAATCTGGTCACAGAGAATAGTGTTATTATATTCACCCTGCATTCTTGCAGCTGATCACTGCATCGGTCTCCGATTGTGCGTCACAAAAGCTTTGGATTGATGCCAGTTAAAATAGTAGCTATGATGCTGCTGAGAAACAAAGGCTTTTGCTGCATAGCCTTATCGAAACAGACTGGCACTTTGATGCAGTTAGTACATAAATCTGTAGACGCAGTGCATGACATTTTATACAGAGGACCGTGCTTGATTTTATTCCAGCAGCAAAAATCAGGAAATGCAATAGATTTAACAGGAGTAGGTTTCCTTCTAACAATTTTTCTTAATCAAAGTCCCCTGAAGACTTTGACATTTGTTAAGATATGGGTCCAGAGGCTGACACGATGACTGCTGGAAGGCAGATTGATTATTCCATATTTGTTCATCAGATGTTGCTGGAAAGACAAGAATTTTCTGCCCTTCTGCAACAGCCCCTTGAACTGAGTGGCTTGCTTGGCCTTTTCAGAGGACAGTTAAAAATGAGCCACTTTGCCATGGGTATGAAGTCACATGTAGGCCAGACCAGGTAAGGATTTCCTTCCCTACAGGTTTTTAATGATAGTCCGTAATAGTTGTCATGGTCACCATCACTGACACAAGCTTTCAATTCCAGATTTTTATAATTGAATTTCAATTCCAACAGCTTCCTTGGTGGTATCTGAAACGACATCCCCAGGGCTTTAGCCTGGGGCACTGGATTACTAGCCTAGTGATAGTACCACAGCACCACCATCTCAACCTGTGTGGACTGTTTAATCTGATTCTATTTTCATTTTATAACAATCCAAATCAGAAGCCTGGCTGATGTGTATTTTCTCTCCTAGCCCAGTGAATCAGAATTCCAAATATTAATACCAGCAATTTTATCAGACACAAAAAAACAAATTTCAAATGAGTTGATTAAGAATAATGTTGCACCAATGATTCTAGGATTGAAGCTATATAAGTTCAGGAGCAGAGAAGGAGCTGTTACGTTGTTGAGAGTTTTTTATGAAGTTCCAAACAGTGGGATATTTGTTGGGGATTTTCAAATTTCAAAGGGACATAACAAAAATTGAGTAATTTAACAAACATTAGGAGACTTTACTTATCACAACAATTGTAAAAACAAAGTGCTATAGGTTGGTAAGGAGTTTCTGATATGTGCAAAGAAGAATTCTCTTTAACAAATTGCCTCTGCTCTCCAACAAGGAAGGAAGCTGTCTTAGGGAAATAGTAGGAACTGCAGATGCTGGAGAATCTGAAATAACAAGTTGTAGAACTGGATGAACACAGCAGGCCAAGCAGCATCAGAGGAGCAGCTCTGCACTTTGTTATCTTAGACCTGTGTTAGATCTAGTTCTGGGAAATGAATTAGTGTAAATGGAATATGTTACCGTATGAAATCATCGAGCTAATATAGACCACATCATAATTCAGTTTAAAGAAATTATGGAAAGAAAGCAGATATTATTGCAAATAAATAATGTCAAGCTGCTGTGAATGATTTAGGAAGTGATCTGATACGGTAGATGGGAAAATGTAAAGCAATGCAAGATCACAAGGATTAACAGCAGGAATAGTCCATTCAGCTCTTTGCATCTGCTTTCCCACTTGATAAAATCATGGCCTCATCTCCACTTTCCAGTCTGCTACCCATAACTCTTGACTCTTTTATCAATCAAAAATCCTTGTAAATCAGTCTTAAATACTCCCACTGAACCAGTTTCCACTGCTTCCTGGGGAAGAGAATTACACAGATTAGCAATCCCCCAAGATAACAGATTTCTCTTCATCTCCAGTTTAAATGCAATCTCCTAGATCAAGACTCCCCCAAAAGTGAAAACATCCTCTCAAAATGCACCCTGCCAAGTCTCCTTAGGATCTTGTGTGTTTCAATAAGATAGCTTCTAGATTCCAATGCTTATCAAATCAACCTGGCCAATATTTCATCATTATCTGACACCTTCTTTCTAGGGATCTGCTCACTCCATATTAGATAAGGAGACCAAAACTACACAATATACCTGATGCAGTCTTACAAAGATCCTGTAGCGATACCTTCCTACTTTGGTACTCCATTCCCTCACATTGAGCACCAATATTCCATATGCCCTCCTTATCACTTGTCATATCTGCTCACTGATTCATGTACCAAGGTATAGATTACATAAACTAGGATTGTTCTCCTTTGAGCAGGGAAGGCTGATTGATGTCTGCAAAATTACAAAGGGCCTAGATATAGTGTTGATACGCATTAAACATTTCTACTTAGTAAAGGAGTTAATTAACAGGAGGCTAAGGGGCAGGAGGTTTGGGATGATTTAAGGAGAAACATTTTCACCCAGAGATAGTGAGTACCTGCAACTCATTGCCCGAAAGTGTGGTAGAGGTGAGAAACATTTAAGAATTATTTAGATGAACATCAAAATGATATAGCGTGCAAGGCTACGGGCCCAGTGTTGGGAAATTGGATTAGCGTCTATAGACGCTTGATGACAGGGGCAGACATGATGGGCTGAAGAGCCTATTTTGAGCCATAATAGTCTATGATTCTATGACCTTACATCCAAATTTCTTTATTGTACACATTTCTGCAGTATCTACTCATTTAAATAATATTCCTTCTCTTAAGTTTTCCTGCCAGAGTGGATAAGTTCACATTTTTTCCTACTTATCTTCAGTCATCAACAATTTTAGATAGCACACATTTGACCCCTTCATTTGCATCATTTATACTGATTGTAAGTAGTCAAGGGCTAAGCCTGATTTCTGATCATTACTAACAAATTTCCAACTCAAACATGATCTATTTATCCCTAGCCTCTTTTTCCTGTTAGTTAACCAACTGTCTTTCCATGGTAATACATTACCTACAACACTATTGTTTTGTGTAGTAATCCTTTGACATAGCATTTTAGCAGATGCCTTCTGAAAATCTGAGTAGACCACTGGATTTTCACTGGATATCTGGCTCCACGACCGAGGGAGAAAGTGCCACAGAAGTTGGGATTTTCATTCTGGGGAGACTGAGGCTTCTGACTGACTAACTCTGGAAACAGTACGGACACAGTTGGATGTAGAGGTAGACATGTCAGCAGGCCCTCCTTGGTGTTCCGGTACTGTGCTGAAATTTCAATAAAAGCCACTAAAACACCAAAAAGCATTGCCATCCTCAGGAAGCAAAAATACAAGAGAATACAAGACAGGCCTTTTGTCACAGTGATCAAGAGGTTCCAGATTCTATTACTCTAGTCATTCTTGTGCCACAATAAGGAGATCAAAGACAATATCTTCAAAATATTCACTGCATTCAGGTCTCTATCTTACAAACAGTGATGAGCAGAGACCCAGAAGGAAAGAAATTTGATCAGGATTAGGTAACCCCAGAATATGACAAGACTGAAGCAGTTACATTGATCCCATGGGCAAGTAGGATAGATTCGACTTTCAATTGTCTGCTATTGAGTGTACTACTTAGTCATCAGTATGATATTAAATATTAAAGGAAATTTTTACAGTGTAAGATTATTATAATCAGTTATATTTAAACTAGGTCAATGTAAATGCTCAAGGTGATTAAATATCATTATTCATGGAGGTTCTGGGAAGTATTCAAGAAAGAGATGTGCGATGCTTATGAACCTTATGACTCATGGAAACTCATCACCAAATTAAATTAATACTTTTTTTGTAAATTTAAAATGACTGCCTGTTCACCTGAACAGCCCCAATGATGACAGAAAATGTGAGTTTGTACTTAGGAAAGACATTTCAATTCTCACTCCAAAAACATAAAGCAAAAAATAACAAATGCTTATTCATTTGGTTGAAGTTTCATGAAGGGAATAAACTCAAAACTACTGTATTTATCAGCTTTCCTCAGCTAATGAATAAAGTTATCTTATAACTTAAAATTGCATTATACTCATTGTACCTCAGAATGGTAGCACCAAAACTAAATATTGTGTTCTTATGCTTTCCTAACACCAAGTTACCAATCTCACTTCAGGACTGGTAGATGACATTGGTCCTATTTATTTGAAGATCTAAACTAATATTGCTCAACAGACTGATTTGGTATAGAAGGACATAGGTACACACCATTACACTTGCATGCTGTAAATTGAACTGACATTGGTTACTAATCACAGGAAGTGCAGGAGAAGCTCAGCAGTTCAGGCTGCTTCTGTGGGAAGAGAAACAGATTTGATGTTTTCAGTCCAGGATTACACTTCTTTTAAAAGAACTAGCTAGCTGTTTCTGAGAGGAGTCAACCATTAGGATTACCTTCTTCTAATAGAACATCTTTGTTTAGGAGCTCTCTTAATGATAATGCTTTGTTGAAAATTGTTATTTTGCATGGGGCAAAGACATTAAAAAGTCTGAGGCATCTCTGAAGGTCCTTTCTGTCCTGTAGAGTAGACATATCTCATGCACCATCACCTTTGCTTTGTTGAGGCCAGATCCCAGAACTTCAATATATGGTGTTGAAAATGTTAATCTGCCCTACATTCACCTGACACTTCTTGCTGTTAAAGATGAATGCTTCATGATGAGCTGATTCTGTCTGTGAGTATAGATTTCAGTCATATTCTTCTTTGGTTTGTTTAATCATTAAACAAAATAAACACATCCAGTAATATTTTCCATAACTCGGTCCATGTGCTGCTAAAATAGATCCTAAATGATTGATAAACTAAAAGGTGGAAACAGTATCTTCCGAATGGTGTTCTGAAGATCATGATTTCTTGATTCCTTTACAAAAGGAACCAGCCAATTTCACCTTGGCTGCCAGCTTGGAAAAGAATTTAGTTCCTATGCATTTGGGATTCAGTTTCTTTTGATGTTGGAAGTTGGTCTGGTCACCAACTTATGATAAGGTTTAGGTGTCTTGAGTCCAAACATACATGGATTGTACCATCTTCTATTATCATAGAAAAAGTGGAACAGCACCAGACTGTCTGCTGACGTACACGATAGGCAATAGCATTACCCTCCACCTTTCAGCTTCTCTGTATGTACACTCTGCACTTTCTGACAGGGTCAAATGACAGAACTGCATTTTCCCTGAGGCACAATACAACATTATACCTGAAGTTTCCTCTAGTATTGAACCTACCTGGGCATATTTTATATAAATCCAGGACCCACACAATGTGATTATTCTTGGCTTTTTCCACTGCTTGTTGGTATCTAGGTGATCTTGTGAACAATGGTGTGCTCATAAATGATGATGGTCCTGCTTTTATTGGTCTATTTGTGTCCACCAGGTCAAATATGGTGGCTTTCATGCAGGTTTGCTGTATTTCGTAGCAAATGTACCAATGCATGCACTGGGTGACCCACTGTATGCAATTAGTTTTGCAGTTGTATGTTGTATAGTTGATTTCCGTGATTCAGATATACATCACTCATGAAGCTGAATTCCTACAATGTTAATTTTGGCTGTTGAGCATGCATCAGCTCATTTTCTTCGGCCATGTGGTAGTACAAGTAGCAAACCTTCTGTTTGATGTCGCCCACACAATGTGTCACAATGCTGGAAGCTTGTTCACCTTCTGAAAGCTCTTCTGCTGTGAATTGTCACCCTGGTCCGTGTAATTGTTAACCTCATGTATGTGCTTGTGCTCATGCAAGTCTCTGCTGATCTCTCTGTGGTTGCTGTCAAAACCGAAATAATTCCTTTCACCACTTTCCTGAGAGTATCCTTTCCCAAAATGCAAGCATTTTGCAAACCCAGAAGCCTAAAATAAAGTTTTAACTGTTAGACGAGCACACGTTGAGCAATCCTAAGTGTCCTACGAGATACATTATTGAAGATAATTAGTAAAGCTCATAACGTAGCTCAGGACATTTCTCTGCAAACAAAGGGAATACATTCAAATCTTATATCTTTTTAATTATGTGGGAGTTTCGGGAGCCTATAGCTCCCAGTTACCGTACACTTCCAGACTCAAAAGGTTACCATATATTCTTGTAGATATGACAACACCTCTGACGAATCAGAGTTGACTTAACAACCAAGTAAAACCCTCTTTTTCCTATTGCTGTAAATTTGTTGTGATTGTTTGAGATTTGGCATTATTGCATGCATCTTGATAAGTGCAAATTGAAAACCTTTGGCAACATGTCTTTTGCTTCAGCAAGATTCAAATTTCTTTTTATTGCTGTAAAGTCATCTAACTGTCTATACTTAACTGGACGTATACAGAAAAGGAAGTTTCCTATATCTACAAGAATATATGGTAACCTTTCGAGTCTGGAAGTGTACGGTTTGCGAACACCAGTTTTCCAGAATTTGTTTCGCTGACCCAAGCACTCAGATCATTTTAAAACAGCACTTTGGGAGCAGAAACATAAAAGATGTGGTATTTGAGTAAGTCAAATATTTTTTCTTCATGTTGTACCACTTTTATGCTACAGATAAATGTTGATATCAGTGGTGCTCTCTGGTTTATGCACAAGTGTTCGAAAATCATTGTGTAAGCCAGAAAGTGTTGAAATTCAGAAATGATCCTGGGCTGGAAAAACCCAAGTCTCTTTTCTGACGCTATTCATAATTTTCAATGAACTTCTTGCAAATTGTAAGTCAATGTTAAGTTTGAACATTCTGTTTGATAAGAACAATGGGAACACACGCAGGCCTGTATGTACCATTACAAGATTTACTTTAAATACTTTAGGCTGAATTTTTGATAGCCCTGAAGAGTGAGCTTGAGTATGGGTGGGCCTGAAACTACTGTGCTGATGAGGCACTATACACCCGACCCCATTTCTGGAGCAGCAATGTCAGGTCACAAGTAGTTACTGGACTCTGATGGCAGGTCTCAATGATTAAGACAACTGCTACAAGGTTTTGATTGCAGAGTAAGGTATGCTGCTGGCCTCTCCCCTACCTGACTGGCTGGTGGTTCATCCCGCATTGTGGTAAAGAGACAGTGCAGTCTCCTCACCAGGATCCCAAGCCATCAGTTGAGACCCCTGGTGCCTCAGTAAGATTCCACCTACCAGATAGGGTCGAAATCCATAATCTGGCCCCAAGTTGGGTTTCCAACCATGAATGAAAATTCAGCTCTTTAGTATATAACATACCTCATCACCTATTCAGTTTATTGTGAGCCTTATGAATTTTTCCACGATGTGAGTTGATGCAGGGAATGTCTTTCCAGAGAAAACAATCCAGCCAGCCTGAAGGCCATTTTAAACACTCCATATTCAAGTTAATGAGGACACAATAGAAATCTCTGATTACCAAACAGGAGTGAGACAAGGTCGTATGCTAATTTTGCATAAATGATTTAGACCATGAATGAATATCGAGCTACTCAGTCTCTGAAGGTCCAGCATGACCTGTTATTTACCTGTTTTAGTCAAGAAACTCTGAAGCTGATTTCAGAATAATAGATCTGTTCTTTCTCATTTATCAATTTTGAATTATTCTTTCCCCTTTATAACAACTATGGGCTGCCAAATGTAACCATCAAACAAGTCAATGTCAGATATAAAATAAAAGGCCAGAATTTTCCTTTTGGAGAAAGGAAGCAGTAATCAGGATTTATCCCTACGCCACAATCCCACTTCTATTATGGCAGTGATGCCTTACTATCTCCTGGAGAGCTGGTGGCCTCAGAGTTGGGCTGACCAGCAGAGATGGCAGACCCTAAGCAGAGACGAAGGCAGCGCAATGCCAGAGCAGCCAGAAAAAGCCTTCTCAACCTCATTACCCGTCATACCCTGTCATGCTCACTTCATTCCATTTCAACGTCCCTGAATCTTCTTCACCATCCTCCGTACCCCTGCACACTGCTCATCCTGCTAAACCCTCAGCTCCCCTTTAAACCCCATGCTCCATATCCTTAAATCCTTCAACCCCTACCCCGGCCACTTATGTCCCTCAACCCTTTACATTCTTCACCACCCATTTGTCTCATCAACCACTTTCATCCCACTTTTACCCATCCTTCCATGTCTCTCATCACTCCCTTTGGGCTCCTGACCCAACCTTCTTTCATTACTCATTCTCATCTCACCATCAGCACCCTTTACACTCTCTACTCCTTCATCTCCCTGTACCCCAAACCCTTCATCCAATATATCTCCACTATAAATACAATGTAAATATATATAAACTTCCAAATCATTATTTTGGCAAATATAAAGCATCATTAAAATAGGCAGTTCATAACCATTATTCTCCACAGAAGTTCCACAAATCTTTCAAATATCATTTGACAAAATACTTGAAAAGTCAGTTGCTCAAATTCCTGTTAAATTAAACAAACATCATTTGAATAGCCACTTGAAGTAAACATAATCCTTTTCAGAGAAGCTAATCTAGCTGTCAAAACCATCAAACTCTCATTCTGCAATACTTAGTTCCAAATCTCACACAAAAAAAAGGATTATCTGGTTTTTCCATCTGTCTGTTTTTAAGTTTTAATCAAGTCTTTTGAGTCCAATTTATTTAGTTTAACAGTCTAACTTTGTTTGAATATGCATTAATGCATCGTGCTTCTAAAGTTTAAAACATTTCCATTATTTTACAAAAAGAAAAAGATAATCATTCACAACCTGAGTTTCAAACTCAGGATGCTCCAAAGAACTTTACAGCTGATGAGATGATTTTGGAGTTCTTGATTAAATCCATTCCCTCTGTATTCACTGCATCAGGGAAGCATTCGTAATCTGAAAATGGGACATACAGAGCACAGTCAGTTGCAGAGTTGATTGTTGGTAACATTCAATTCTGTCTTGTGATAGGGCAGAGCTTATCACAAAGGTTTCATTTGGTTGATCAGAATAGTTCTGCGGTGACAGAGAGTTGGAGAGAAAGAGACAGAAACAGGGACAGACTCTTTCTTAGGAGAGCTGGACTTCAGCAGTCCTGCAGGGTAGGAATTAAGACCACTGGAAGGCTTCAGTTTAAGGACTTCATCTCATCGCTGGCTGCCAGGAGCTTCTGTGTTGCTCATCACCAAATGGCATCACCGGGGCATTATCAACATGCACCTGTCATCAACAGACATTGATATTTGGCATTTACGAACCTCTTGTGACTATCATTGCACCTCTCTAGTCCAGTTAGGAAGCACAGCAGGATGTACTGGCAACTAGAGTTGAAAGGCTATAGTAGGGCCATTGCATACAGGGACAGGCACCTAGCTCACAGAGAGGGCCAGGCTGCTCACTTGTCTCTTAGTACTTGCCCACTTAGCACCAACATGCATGCTGAGAGCATCCATCCCTTGCTTGCCTGCCATGCCATACAGTTATCACTTCAGTCAGAGCCAAAAGTTATCAGTGTTGATGTATTTGCAACGTGTTACATGCAGGCACACGGGTAGGCCGATTGTTACTAGGGATCTGTGTGTAGAGGGGCCTGACATCTTGATAAATGGAACATCGAGACATCAGTTTAAATCTACAGTATGTGCCTGCCTGCTGCCTGTTTGGCAAACGCGCTGCATGTGTATGCAATCAAATAATATGCTGAAAACCGGTTGAATAGTCCTCAGTCCAGTCAGTCGGGGAGAGGGGAGAGGGGAGAAGACTGCCAGGAAAGGGGTCCCAGTACAACCAGTCATCGGCACAATCTATACACAGTCCAGGGGCCTGGCCACATTCAGTTGTGCTCTAGGGCCACTCACAGCAAGGGAATATGGAGTCATAGAGTGATACAGAACGGAAACAGACCAGTCCATGCAGAATATAATCCCCAAACTAAACTAGTCCCATCCACCTGCTTCTGCCCTATATCCTTCCAAACCTTTCCTATTCACGTGCTTATCCAAATGTCTTTTAAATGTTGTAATTTTGCCCACATCCACCACTTCAGGAAGTTTATTCCACACATGGACACCCTCTGTATAAAAAAAATTGCCCCTCATGTCTTTTTTAAATCTCTCTCCTCTCACTTTAAATATATACCCCTTAGCCTTGAAATTCCCCAACTTAGGGAAAGACACCTACCATTGACCGTATTTATATCTCTCATGATTTTATAAATGTCGATAAGGTCACCCCTCATCCTACACTCCAGTGAAAAATGTCCCAGCATATCCAACCTTTCTTTATAACTCAAACCTTGCACAGCCGGCAACTTCCTCTACTTTGGGGAAACCTAGCGGAGCCTTGGGGACCGCTTTGCAGAACACCTACGCTCGGTTCACAGTAAACAACTGCACCTCCCAGTTGCAATCCATTTTAACTCCCCCTCCCATTCCTCAGACGACATGTCCATCCTGGGTGTCCTGCAGTGCCATAATGATGCCACCCAAAGGTTGCAGGAACAGCAACTCATATTCTGCTTGGGAACCTTGCAGCCCAATGGTATCAATGTGGATTTCACAAGTTTCAAAATCTCCCCTCGCCCCACTGCATCCCAAAACCAGCCCAGCTCATCCCCGCCTCCCTAACCTGTCCTTCCTCTCACCTATCCCCTCCTCCCACCTCAAGCCTCACCTCCATTTCCTACCTACTAACCTCATCCCGCCCCCTTGACCAGTCTGTCCTCCCCAAACTGCCCTACCCCCTCCCTACCTCCACACCTATACTCTCCTCTCCACCTATCTTCTCCTCTATCCATCTTCGGTCATCCTCCCCCTCTCTCCCTATTTATTTCAGAACCCCCTCCCCATTCCCCTTTTCTGATGAAGGGTCTAGGCCCGAAACGTAAGCTTTTGTACTCCTAAGATGTTGCTTGGCCTGCTGTATTCATCCAGTTGCACACTTTGTTTTCCCGAATTCTCCAGCATCTGCAGTTCCCATTAACTCTGTTGCTCTGAAATCTTGTGTTTACACATAAACCTGTTGAACTATAGCCTGGTGTTGTGTGATTTCTGACACTGTACAACATCAACTGAGAATGAAGGCAAGTGCCAAGCACCTTTTTAACCACCCTGTGTGCATGTGACACAAACTTCAAAGAATTATATACCTGAACCCCTCGGTCCCCCTGTTCTACAACATTATTCAAGGCCCTACCGTTAATTGTGTAAACCCTACCCCTGTTTGTTGTACCAAAATGCAATGTCTCACATTTATCCAAGTTGAACTCCATCAGCCGTTTTTCAGCCCATTGACCCATTCGATCAAGATCCCCTTGTAATCTTAGAAAACCTTCTTTACTGTCTACTATGCCACCAATTTTAATGTGATCTGCAAACTTACTAACCATGTTTCTGTATTCTCATTCTAATCATTTATATAAATGGCAAACGAATACATCCAACTATCATCAGGGTGGTGGGCAATGGGCCTGTAAGACCAGCCCTATCAGAATCATGCATTATCAGTCGGGAGCTGCAAGCACAATGGTCAGGGGTCAGGTCAGTCATATCTAGGGGCAGCTGTTCACAGTCAGTCAGATGTCTGAAGAGAATAGAGCTGTGGGGTCGATCCTTCAATTGTTAAGAAGGTTGCAACAAGGGGTAATTTGTAGGCACATTGGGGAGGGTGGGGGAGACCAGGCTGAGGAAGGAGAAAGCAGAGGCATTTGATGAAGTAAGAACAGGGATCATGAAGGAAGTAAAATCAAGGTGTAAATGAGTATGGGGAACAGCATTGGAGAGGTATGGGAAGGAAGAATAATTGACAGTAACCACCACAGTGGTCTTCCCAGGAGAAGCTGAGAGGACCAGGATGAGTATCGTTAAGGTGCATTGCCAGAGAGCAAGGGACAGGAAGGACAGTTCATAGAATTCCCACAGTGCAGTTAGAAGCCATTCAGCCCATGAAGTCTGCAACAATCCTCTCAAGAGCATGCCACCCAAACCCAGCCACCCATCTTAGCCACATAATTCTGCAGTTTCCATAGCTAGCCCGCCCAGCCTGCATATCCCATGGCAATTTAACATGGCCAATCCACCCAATCTGCACATCTTTAGACTTTGGGAGAAAGCTGGAGCATCTGTAGGAAACCCACACAGACAATGTTTACAAAGAGATTCCCTCTCTGCTTGAACAAGACAACAGTATTAATGTGACTTATAATGAGTTTCAGTAAATTGCTTTTAAAGGTGTAACTTGGTCGGCATGGACAAGTTGGACCGAAAGGTCTGTTTTTGTGCTGTATGACTCTATGACTCTGTAAAAGACATTTAGACAGCTAAATGAATAGGAAAGGTTTAGAGGGATGTGGGCTAAAAGCGGGCAAGTGGGACTAGTTCAGGAAACTGTCAGCATAGACAAGATGGATCAAAAAGTCTTTTCTGTGCTTTATGATGCTATGACAGAGGGAAAAATGGAAGCTCCACACAGGAGACTGGAATTAAACCCAGGCCCCTGGCACCATGAGGCAGCAATGCTAACCACTGTGCTACCTTGTCAATCAGTTGGAGGTGCCGTTCACCACAGTAGGTCTCAATATGAGGGAATATGGGCCGTTGGGTTACAGTGAGGTAAAAGGGAACATGGAGACTCTGGGATGCACTTGGGAATCAGGTGGAGCCCAGTGATTATGAGATCATCACAAGCTGCATTCCATGCAATGACTTACCATTTTCTAGATGTGAAGTTAAACTGGAAAGGGACTGGAACTGTGTCCAGGGTCGGTGGAGTCAATGTCAGTTCAATCGCTAAAAGCACTTCGTGTCCAACATTGAAGGAGCCAATATATGAAGCATGGGTTATGTAGCCTGTCTATATTTAATTTCCAAACATTTCTCCACCTGTATGCAATACATGCAGAGTGAATGTGGTTATGCATCAAATATTCATGAAAGGTGGAATGCATTTCATTTATGCAAGCTAAACTAACTTTCTCACCTCAGTAATGTAGATATTAGCACCAGTCACTTAAAGGGAGGTGAATGCTGGCTAAAAGTGCCCTGGAACTTATGGAACTTTCTCGAGTCTGCTTTGGGAGGAGGGGAACCTGACCGCATCATTAATCATGTTAAGTGTGATGTTAGATTTCACTGATTGCAGTAGAAAGTTGAATGATTGATGTGCGTCTCAGATGGGAAGGAGGTCAGACCATGGCAAATTCTTCCTTTTTGATGTAATGTGTCGATCACTCAGCTAGTGTGGCGTCTTCACCAAGTTGTTGCAGAGCATAGGGCTGAATATGTGGTCCCTTATCTTAGGGAGGCCCTCCAATGTAGTACAGTCAGACTGGTACTGCACCCACCCTAGTATGCAGTGCTCTGCATAATTGAAGCAAGCAACTTGGCCATGTGATAGATGCTGAGGAGCCAGGGGAATGGGAGTACCTGCCTGAGAAGGATGAGGACATTGATGTGGAGGAAACTCTCCTTGTGGATGACAGACTTCAGCTGCATCAGCCCTTATAAGGGAGACAGGACCTGACTGACCCCCAGTAGGGTAGACCTCGTGTTGGTGTGAGCTGGGTGCGGAAAACCATCAAAAACTGCCAAGGACACATTTGGTTCACATTGCTATCTGTTTAAACATAATGCTCTTCCCAGGGTACGATTGTCTGTTGAAAGCCTTTTGATAAAGAATCAGCCTGTAAATAACCTCTAAGCCTAGCCTCAAAAAAAACTAAAGCTTGTTTCATCTGTTATTTTTCTTCAACCCCACAAGATGTTTCCCAAGCCTACTCACAGCCAGGCTGTTCATGAACCACATTTTATAAGACCATAAGACCACAAGACATAGGAGTGGAAGTAAGGCCATTTGGACCATCGAGTCCATTCCGTCATTTAATCATGGCTGATGGTCCTTTCAACTCCTCTTTTCTGCACTCTCCCCATAGCCCTTAATTCCTTGCGAAATCAAGAATTTATCAATCTCTGCCTTGAAGACATTTAACGTCCCGGCAATGAATTCCACAGGCCCACCACTCTCTGGCTGAAGAAATGTCTCCTCATTTCCATTCTAAATTGACCCTCTCTAATTCTAAGTCTGTGCCCACTGGTCCTAGTCTCCTCGCCTAACGGAAACAACTTCCCAGTGTCCACCCTTTCTAAGCCATGCATTATTTTGTAGGTTTCTATTAGATCTCCCCTCAACCTTCTAAACTCTAATGAATACAATCCCAGGATCCTCAGCCGCTCATCATATGTTAGGCCTACCATTCCAGGGCTCATCTGTGTGAATCTCCACTGGACACGCTCGAGGGCCAGTAAGTCCTTCCTGGGGTGTGGGGCCCAAAATTGGACACAGTATTCTAAATGGGGCCTAACTAGATCTTTATAAAGATATGACTTCAGAAGCACATTGCTGCTTTTATATTCCAATCCACTTGAGATAAGTGACAACATTACATTCGCTTTCTTAATCACAGACTCAGCCTGCAAGTTAACCTTTAGAGAATCCTGGACTAGCACTCCCAGATCCCTTTGTACTTCGGCGTTATAAATTTTCTCACCCTTTAGAAAATAGCCCATGCCTGACCATTGTCCATGATGGGAGCTGTGTTACAGTGAAACAGATGAGCAAAACATTCAAATTCAAACCTAATAAAAGCTGATTGTGTTTAAAAAAGAGAAAACAACAGTGGATGCCATTTAAAACTTCAAAGCATCAAAACGCTTTACTGTGAGGCAGTGCTCAAAGCTACAGTTAAATGGAACATTCTGTAACAACAGGCAGTTGACATTTGTTTTCCACTAGAATACCTATTAATATATATCTCATTAGTAATAAACAACTTCTAGCCCTACAAAGGAGCTGCCAAGTGCATTGAAAAATATGCCAGTTAAATGAAAATCCATTTAAAATGGATTCAAGTGGGCATGCATTTCCTTGCATCCATTATCTGCTCAATTGAGTGAAGTGTTGACAAATGTAACATGAGGCTCCTCAAATTTAATGACCCATTTACACAATTGTAACCCATAGTTCAAGACCACTTCTATCTGGCTTTTCTACACAACTATCTTCAGATATTTGGTGATGAAAGAAACATTTATTTATACTTGTGAATATTTAAAATTAGCATTTTAGTTGTGTCTACCACCTTTAAAAAAGTGCATGTTCTTTTTATTTGGACTGTGCATTCATGAATTTGTGATTAATTCAATTGTCAATTAGTAGAAATGTTAATGATATGATCCCTAAAAATGTAATGCTATCAGCATCACAATGGAAGAGACAAATTTATGGTTGGTGTAGATATATAGTTCAGCAATACTGTCAAAGCTGCAGTTTGCTGGCTTCTGCAAGTATTTGCTATGCACGTCACTTAAAAAGTGTGTCAATTGCTCCCACGTTGAGGAGGGTTCATGTTGTCCTTGTCCTGTGCAGCAGGATTATCTCCATCCATCACATTAAATCCTTGTTTTTCTGTTCAAGGTAATTCCATCATTTTGAGTTTGTAGAAAATGGAGGGGATTCCAGTCACACCAAATCTTTTAAACCACAGAACTGCACGTTGATGGAGAAAATGAAAAGAATTTCTCCACAGAACAATTAGCATTCACTTATACAAAAACAGAATCATATATATTTGTAGCTTTCGGTAGTTTAAAGTATGACTTTTAGCTTATTCCAAAGAATTTATTCCACACGTACTTGAACTTCTAAATACCATGCGTAGTCCTTTGCCTTTTTTCACAAATTGAAGTAATTTTTTGAATATTTTGAAAGCTATAATAGCATTAATCAGACAATGAACATGTAGTTTTATTTTAAGAAATGGCTTGTTGAAAGCTAAAGCTTCAGAACTGGATCAAGGTTTCCTGCCTAGCAAAACAACCTCAATAGGATCTGTGTTTTCAGCTGTAGCCTAAATGACATGTTACAGTGCACTGGAGCTTCTCCATGAAAGGAAAATAAATATGAAACATGATATCAAATGAAAATGTGTTGACTGTGGGAAGCAAGATAGTAATCATTATTTAAATTTGAGACTCAACCAATAAAATTAGTATCTATGTAAGTGTTAGAAGGCACATTGATAAGGTAATAGAGGAATAATGTGTTACATATTTTTAATACATTTAGGACAATCACAAAAGGTGGTGAAAACGAGGATGCATTATATTAAAAAGGCCAGGATTCTCCATTAACTACAAGATGGCAAAGCTCTTAAATATTGGAGGCACCATTCCAACTCTAGTCTGCACTCTTTTAATCACTGATATCAGAACTAGAATGTCCGGTCAACACAATAGAGATCATTGTAGACTTTGTTTTTTCGCTCTGCATGGGATGTTTAACCATCCAATTTTGGCAACAACTTTGTCATTATGAAACAAAACAGTAATGTGATATATGTGTGAGCAACGTCATCCAGTGCGTAGATTTGAATCCCACAAGGGCAGATGGTGAAATTTGAATTCAATAAAATCTGGAATAAAAAGCTAGCCTTGTGGCAACCATGAAACTGTTACTGATTGTTCTAAAGATCCATTAGGTTCACCAATGTTCTTTGGGGGCAGGAAATCTATCGACTTTACCCAACCTAGTCTATACGTGGCTCCAGTCCTAGAGCAATGCAGTTGACTTTTAACAGCCCTCTGAAAAGTTAGGGATGGGCAATAAATGCTGGCCAAGCCAATGATGCCCTTATTCCATGAACAAATAAAAAGCAAAGTAACCTAATTTTCTATCCAAATAACATCGAACATACAAACATAAAAATAGAAGGAGTAGGCCATTTGTCCCCTGGGGCTTGCTCTGCTATTTGATAAGATAATGGCTGATCTAAATTTTGCCTCAAATCTATCTGCCTATCTCCATTGATCCCGTTGATAATCAAGAATTTGTCAAACTCAGCGTTTCAAATGTTTCAATCTTATCTCTTTAATCATAGCTGGAGACTCATTTGCTATGTCGTTTCTTCCTACTTCTGCTCTGTTAGTTCTGCTTTTCCTCAAGGATCAATACTTGGCTGCCATCTGTTTCTGAAGGCACACCATTAGTTTTCACGTGAATAGTGTCACCCCCAGTTTTAACTCACCACCACACCTCCTAACTCCACCACTCCAACGACATTATTGCATCCTTATCCAACATCCAGCACAGGATAACATCCACTTTCCTTCAATTAAATGCTGGAGAAGACAAAGCCGTTGTTTTTGGTCCCCACTTCAAACTCCATTACCCAGTAATTGATTCCTTCCTACTCCCTGGCGGCAATCTGAGATTAAACTTGTCTGTTCTCATCCTTGGTGCAATTTTTGATCTCAGGATGAGCTTCTGACCTCATACACATGCCATTTCTAAGTGCACCCATTTCCACTTCACCAACCTCACTCAGCGTTGCCCTTGCAGCAGCTCATCTGCTGAAACTTTAAATCTCACCTTTGTCTTACATCCAGGCTTGACTATTCCAAAACATTCCTGGCTGGTTTCTTAAATGTTACCTTCCATAAACTTGAGCTCATGCCGTAAAGCCCAGAGTGGGACTGCAGTGGAAAGGAAAGATGAATTCTCTTGAGTTATCTTTTTTCCTTGTCTTATTCCAAATTAATATGAATGGCGCCATGGATGTATGGCAAAGGTACACACTTTCACTGTATTTTTACATTGAATACACGTGACAATAAAAGATTCAATAACTCACAATAAGTTCTCATTCCCTGTGTTCACTGACTTATTTTGACTATCAGCCATGCAAGGTTTTGATTTCAAAATTCACATCCTAATTTTGAATCCCTCCCTATCTCAGTGATATCATGCAAACTTTTAGAGATACCTACACTTCTTTAATTCCAGGCTGTTGCGCATATACAATCATAATCACTGCTCTGTTGGGAACTGTGCTTTCAGCTCTCTAATCCCCAAGCTGTCTACACCTCTTCACTTCATTACGTTGTTTTTCTCCTTTAAAAATTTTATTAAAACCTACCACTCTGACCAGATTATTACTTATATGATCCAATATCTAGATTAGAGATTCAGGGCCATAATTTGAATCATAATGCTCTTGTTATATTTCAGTATGTCAAGGCGCTATATATGTTGTTGTGAAATGAACAGGAAATCTGTCTCCAGGCCAATTAAGAGGATGCTATCACGGAAATCTCAAACCGTGATTGTTTGTCACCAGAGGTAAGTTCAGGACCTGAATTAGTCCCAGCTGCTGTCTGCGGCCCTGGATGGAAAATCTATCCCTGTAAGCCTTAACCTGGTTGCTCATGAGTGCGAGCTGAGAGTGCTAACTGACTCAATAATATTACTTATCAGTGGGGAGTCGGATATCATGATGTAAAGATATCTGTCTTTCTCAACAAAGCATTAACGAGAAAAGTATTATTTTGTTTTACTTTGTACACAGACTAAATTAACATGAAAAATAACTCTCACCAGAGAACATTTTCCACCACAAGTTCTATACATATACATTAGTAATTAGAAACATGTCTACTGTGAAAACAGTTAAGAACTGGAAGAAGCTTTATTCCAGCTAGCACTATGTTTAAGTCAGTGCACTACAATTGTACACAGTATTCCAAAAGTGGCCTCGCCCATGTCCTGTACACCCATAACATGAGACCTCAACTCCCATGCTCACTGCTAAATTTCTACTTTAGAAATGAAATCAATCTGACTCCAAACCAAACACAGATTCTAAATAAGGCCTCACACTGAACATGCATTGTCTGACTGAAAATTCACCTCTTCTTTACACTGATAAAACCTTTGGTTCTCTCAGGACAGTGACTTCGAAGGAATTTGGAGATTTACATATACATATTAATCAAATAAAACCTTCTAATTGATTAAAGTTTTAACAGCGTCTTAGGTTTGTTTAGAACATCCTCATCAGTGGTGTGAGCCTTTGATCTTTTCCTTATAAATTCTGTGTCTGATACTACCTCTCTCACTAACACCTGAAGAAGGAATAAGAATCCGAAAGCTTGTGTTTTCAAATAAACCTGTTCAGCAAAACTTGGTTTCATGTAATTTCTGACCTTGTCTACCCCAGTCCAACACCGGCACTTTCACATTATGTAGTTATAGTGGACAGTGAAGAAGGTTATCTAAGATTACAAAAAGATCTAGATCAATTGGGTCAATGGGTTGAAGAATGGCAGACAGAGTTTAATTTAGATAAATGTGAAGTATTGTATTTTGGTAATACAAACAAGGACAGGACTTATGCAATTAATGGTGAGGTCCTATGTAGTGTCGTGGACCTAGCAGTTCAGGTACATAATTCTTTGAAATTTGCATCATCACAGGTAGATGGTGGTTAAGAAGAAATTTGACATGTTTCATTGCTCAGATGTCTAAGTATAGGAGTTGAGATGTCATGTTGAGGTTGCACAGGAAGTTGATAAGGCCTCTTCTGCCATACTGTGTGCAGCTGGAGCGAGTTCAGAAAAAATTTACCAGGATTTTGCTGGGAATGGAGGGTTTGAGTTATAAGGAGAGGCTGGAAAGGCTGGGACTTTTTTCACTGGAATGTTGAAGGTTGAGGGGTGTCTTTATAGAGATTTATAAAATCATGTGGAGCATAGATGAAGCCAATGACAAAGGTCCTTTACCTAGGGTGGGGAGTTCAAAACTGGGACACATATATTTAAAATGAGAGTATTTAAAAGGGACATCAGGGATTCATGTGTGGAATGAACATCCAGAGAAAGTTGTGGATGCAGGTACAGTTACAGTGTTTAAAAGACATTTGGATAAATTCATAAATAGGACAAGTTTGGAGGGTTATGGTCGAGTACAGGCAAGTTGGACTAGTTTGGTTTGGAAACGCAGCTTGGACTGGTTGAACTGAAGGATTTCCATGCTGTATGATGCTTTGACTCTATTAGTTCAATCCTTTTCCATAACTCTTCTAAAACTCATAGAATTATGATCACTTGCCGCAAAGTTCTCCCCCACTGATACCTCAGTCATTTGCCCTGCCTTATTTCCCAACAGAAGGTCAAGATTTGCTCCTTCTCTAGTAAGTACATCCACATATTGAATAAGAAAGATTTCTTAAACACACTTCCCCATCCAGGCCCTTAACAGTATGCCTACTGCATAGTCATAGTCTATGCTTAAAATGTTAAAACCCCTACCATAACAACCCTATTTTTCTGACAGGTATCGGAGATCTCCTTATGTATTTGCTTCTCAATTTTCCACTGACTATTAGGAGCCTATAATACAATCCCAACTAGATGATCATCCCTTTCTTATTTTCACGTTCCACCCATATAACTTTACTGGATGATCTCTCGGGAATATTCTCCCTAAGCACAGTTGCTATGTTCTCCCTAGCCAAAAATGTCACTCTCTGTCTTCTCTTTCCTTCCTCTCTATCCTTCCTTTAGCATTTGTACTCCAGAATGTTAAACTGCCAGTATTCCAAAAGTGGCCTAATCAATGTCCTGTGCAACTGCAATATGACATCCAACCCCTGAACTCAATGCACTTGACCAATAAATGCAGTGCAAACACTTTCAAATCAAATTACGTTTAAAAATTGTTTGTGCAACTTCACACTTTTTTTTTGTGGTGGAATTTGTTCTTCCATTCAGCCCAATTAATGGAGAGAAATTCTACATTCTGAGGAGTGCCTGAAGGGACAAAAAGTTTTGCATGGACTGCTCTCTCTCTCTCTCTCTCTGTCTCTCTCTCTCTCCGCCCCCGCCTTGCTACTTTTCTGCTTTTTTTCAATTTCAGCATGTAGGAATTAGTATTAATAATCCAAAAATCACCAAACAACTTCATAATCATTCAAAAAGCAGTATAAATAAAGTACCTACAACGATTCAACAAATTGTAAAACTTTAAGACACAAAAGACACAAAAGCTGTAAATTCACAATTAGAATAGAAAACTGACACCAATATGTTTGAAAGAAGAAAATAAAATTCTTCATTGCTCTGTACTATATAAAAATGAACAAACAATTCAGTTTCCTGTGCAAGCAGAGAGTATTTATCTTCGTGCTGTTTAGTGATGTACAAGACAAACCAATTTTCCTCGCTGAATGCAAGTGTTACAAATACTCCCATTGTTGGACGTGTGGTTTAAGATGATTCTTAAATGCAACAATTTGTCTGACAGTAGGAGGCTAAATCCATGTGGGCACCTGCACTTAGATTACAATATCTGCCTGAATGCTGACTCTAATATAGAAGATAATTCATAGTGTATTATAGCAATTTATTTACACCTCTTAAAATTGTACTTCCTACATTTTATATGGCTGACTAATCGATGGAGAACATTTCAAACTGACTCCAATGGTAATAATTCATGTCAGACCAAGTGGGCACAATGAAATAGCAATAAATTGCAGAAAAATTACCGCATCATGACATTTTTTGGAAACCTGCACTATTCAAATTGAACAAGTGCAGTTGTTGCAAACCAACTATAACTAACAATTGCTGTCAAGTTGGAGTTTCCTACTGTTAGGAGAAAGACAATTTTACGCAGTGTACAGTCTAGCTTGTCTTAGTGCTGTGGCCTCTACCTCTGCTTTAAGTGACTATGTGTCCAGTTTGTGGCAGCCATTAAAAACACATCACTTGAAGCATAGTGACAAGAATGATGCAGCTGCAAAGAATGGAATTTCAGAGACGTAACTGAGAGCCAGTGAAGGAAAAAACAGCATGGAAGACGTTAAAAAAAAGATTTACAACTTTGATTTACTGGCTAAGGCAAAACAGCAGTGAACTATTCATTCCTGTGCTGTGGAAATAAAAGGAGATGTAAAGGAAAATTGAATTTTTTTTCACTGTCAGTAGCAAAATGATGAAACAACTACAAAATGAAACATGGAGACTGAGAAAATTATAGTAGCAACTCTTCTGTTAGTGCTGGAGAAAGAGTGAGACAAGCTATATAGAAGCCTAGATTTCACTGAAGAGCAGAAAAGCCAAGCAGAATAATTTTTGAAGTCACACATTGAATCCCATATTAAAACTACTTATGGATGGTATGAGTTCAATATCAAAACTTGGGTGAGGGTAGGAGGAGAGGTCGTGGGTGGAAGATAGAAGATATAGACAAAGAAAGAGATTTAATCTAAATGTGACCACATTGGATCCTCTGAGTTTAGACAACTATATGATGATCTTATCAGAGATAGGATTGTCTAAGGCACAGGAGACCCTGCAATGTGAGCAGGTCAGCTAAAGAATGAGAAACATATTCTAAAGCAAGTTACCAACATACTAGAAAATCTGAGGATGTCAGCTGCAGCACATTAATAGGAGAACAGAGGAGGCTTTTCCTTATGCTGAGACACATTCCAGGCTGAATGAGATCATAGCTTGAGGAAAGGGAGAAATATTTGCAGAAAAGCCAGAGAGCGATCAAGGCCGGAGGATGAGATTTAATATTGCAGAGGACATTACACCAACAAAGGATCTTTTGTCAGTGTGGGTAAAGCAGTGCTCCAACTTTAAAAAGCTGAATAACTTTGAATCCAGGTGCTTAGCTAGGGAGAAGCAAAGAAAGTCTATAAAATTGCCTGCTGGAGAAATGAGCAATAAGACGGACAAATGTCTTGGTATCCTAGAAGACATTGGTATTGTCGGTTCAAAAGGTGATAACAGATTTGTGATGTAAGAATGATGACTGCAGAAGTAAGAGAGCATCAAGTGAATGTGAAATGTCAGACAGATGCTGATGCCTCTTGCAACATCATGTACTTTGCAGATGTGTGCAAAGTGGCACAAGCTGGTGACCCAAAAGTGATGCTGTTGAAAGTAAGATTGGGGTAATACAATGATGGAATGATCTACATGCCAAAAAAGACCAATGCAGCTGAGGGCCCAATGCAAAGGGAAGAAATAAGATCTTGAGTTCCAGATGCTAGATGTTATGCAAAACCTTCTCACAGCTCAAAGGCTTGAACTGGTAGTCCTGATCAGAGGAGATATGTAGAATTTCACAAGCCCACTAAACTAGCAACTGCTGAGCTGTTCCTAGAATATTAAAGAGATTATTTTACAGGTCCTGGATGTTCTCCAGTGAAAATTATCTTGAAGTGGTTGAGAGTATGTGTTTTTAAGAGATTTGTACAAATAAACACTATGTGCAGAAGCTGCTAGAAATGGATTTGATTCATGCTCGTATGTACTTTTTTCTGACCATTGCAATGTTTTGAAGGTTCAAGTACATATAGCAAATTGAAGTAGGCATAATGACAGCGTAGAAGCACAACCACACTCCATGCCAGTATAATGCTCACATAGCAATGCATGAGGGAGAGAAACAGTACTGTAGCTGTTGTCATAGTCAGCCCCCAGCAAATAGTATGTCAATGGTACTATTGTTCAGTCTTTAAATGGAAAAGGTAACTTAATAGGTAAGCCAGACTAAAGCTAGATAAATATTTTGTATCTTGTATGATTGTGTTGTGCGATTATCTGTCTCCCGGAATTGTGAGGTACAATGAACATATATTAAAAGCATGAAGAATTTGTGACTTTTTCACTAAATAAAGTTACTGAAATAGGCATCCTCAATATTGAACCTAAAAACGTACCAAAGCTTGTGAAAGGTTACTGCAAATTTATAGATTCTATCCTATTTTGCAACAAAAACATGACAAAATATCGAGCTTGCCAAGTGTTATAAAGCAGAGGTCAACCCCCTCTGATAACCAGAACCTAAACACCTGGAAAGACTCGCCTCACCCTATAATCTCTTAAAAGAAGTGTGAAAGGTGGTATAACCTGCCTCTCACACCAATCTGTTATAAAGGAGTGGTGAAATGAAATAAAGTCCTGACACTCACTCTATAATCAACAAGTAACAATTTGTTTATCTAACTCTAACAGTGAACACATTAACTGAACCATTAACAAACTGAACAATTCCCCTATAACTATTCTTGGATGAAACAAAATTTTAAAGGTGTGCTGTTCTAATAAATGCAAGTCCCACTTACATATACCAAATTTTAAAAAAAAGAACTTAGGCTCATGAAATTACAGCCAGGTTACATCTTCCAGAATTTTCTGTGTCTTCTCTGTTGATCTTCTGTCAGGAACGCCTTCTCTGTCAAATTCTTTTGGCAGGAATAAGAGCGCCATGGTACCTTTGTTTAGATGGGAGTTGGTTCTCAGCCGATTTTGCAACTGTCCCCATCTTTTATACCCTTGTTGACATATCAATTTTTGACAATATGATTCATCCTATGTTGTCCAAACCATCAGATTTAAATTTATTTGGTTTTTAGCATCTAAATCCCTGGTTTAAATTAATTGGCTAAATCAAAACTTGCTGTCTTGATAACAAAACAAAACTGCAGCTTGGCCTGCCAACCATCCAGCCTTTGATACAAATGCTTACGTCGAGTGTCAGTGCCTTCCATTTCTGGTTGAGCAGCAGCGCGAGCGGGAGCTTGGACCAGTGGCCTGTTTGGAAGCCGGTGAGTCACTGTTTTTGAATCTATAAAAAGCTTACCTCGTGAATAGGCGGAACATACGCTGAGCAGGAGCGAACATGGGACTGGTGAGTAAGTGAGGTAATATATTTGTGTGGTTGCGTTACCCGAAACACTACCCGGGTAGTGTCTCCCACCCATCCTCCTCCTCTAACCAAAATAAAGGTTCTGTGTGCCTGATTGGCAAGGTAACAAGTTTATTTTTTATTCTTTATTTTTTAACAGTCTTCGGAATTTAGAACAATGGGAACGGAGGTCAGGGCAGTTGAATGTTCCTCCTGCAGAATGTGGGAGGTAAGCGTCACCACTAGTGTCCCTGCTGACTACATCTGTGGGAAGTGCACCCAACTCCAGCTCCTTGAAAACCGCGTTAGGGAACTGGAGCTGGAGCTGGATGAACTTCGGATCATTCTGGAGGCAGAGGGGGTTATTGAGAGGAGTTACAGGGAGGTAGTCACTCCCCAGGTACAAGAAAAAGGCAGATGGGGTTACGGTCAGGGGACGGAAAGGGAACCGGCAGGCAGTGCAGGGATCCCGTGTGGCCATTCCCCTCAACAATAAGTATACCGTTTTGGATACTGTTGGGGGGTACGACTTACCATGGGAAAGCAGTGGGGCACAGGTCTCTGGCACAGAGTCTGTCCCTGCTGCTCAGAAGGGAAGGAGGAAGAGGAGCAGAGCAGTAGTCATTGGGGACTCCATAGTTAGGGGGACAGATAGGAGGTTCTGTGGGGACGAGAGAGACTCACGGTTGGTGTGTTGCCTCCCAGGTGCCAGGGTGCATGATGTCTCTGATCATGTTTTTGGGATCCTTAAGGGGGAGGGGGAGCAGCCCCAAGTCGTGGTCCACATTGGCACCAACGACATAGGTAGGAAGAGAGATGGGGATTTAAGGCAGAAATTCAGGGAGATAGGATGGAAACTGAGAGCTAGGATGAACAGAGTTGTTGTCTCTGGTTTGTTGCCCGTGCCACGTGCTAGTGAGGCGAAGAATAGGGAGAGAGAGGAGTTGAACATGTGGCTACAGGGATGGTGCAGGAGGGAGGGTTTGGATTCTTGGATAATTGGGGCTCTTTCTGGGGTAGGTGGGACCTCTACAAGCAAGATGGTCTTCACCTGAACCAGAGGGGTACCGATATCCTGGGGGGGGGGGATATTTGCTAAGGCTATTCGGGTGGGTTTAAACTAATTCAGCAGGGGGATGGGAACCAAAATTGTAGTTCGAGTATAGTAAAGGTTGAGAGTAGGGAGGTCCAAACTAAAGTTTCAGGGACGCAAGATGGCACCGGCAAGCAAGAAGTTGGTTTGAAGTGTGTCTACTTCAATGCCAGGAGCGTCCGGAATAAGGTGGGTGAACTTGCAGCGTGGGTTAGTACCTGGGACTTCGATGTTGTGGCCATTTCGGAGACATGGATAGAGCAGGGACAGGAATGGTTGTTGCAGGTTCCGGGATTTAGAAGTTTCAGTGAGAACAGAAAAGATGTTAAAAGAGGGGGAGGTGTGGCATTGTTGGTCAAGGACAGTATTACAATTGCAGAAAGGATGTTTGGGGACTCGTCAACTGAGGTAGTATGGGCTGAGGTTAGAAACAGGAAAGGAGAGGTCACCCTGTTGGGAGTTTTCTGTAGGCCTCCAAATAGTTCCAGAGATGTAGAGGAAAGGATAGCAAAGATGATTCTCGATAGGAGTGAGAGAGACAGGGCAGTTGTCATGGGGGACATCAACTTTCCAAATATGGACTGGGAACACTATAGTTCGAGTACTATAAATGGGTCAGTTTTTGTCCAGTGTGTGCAGGAGGGCTTCCTGACACAGTATGTAGATAGGCCAACAAGGGGCGAAGCCACATTAGATTTGGTACTGGGTAATGAGCCTGGCCAGGTGTTAGATTTGGAAGTAGGTGAGCACTTTGGTGATAGCGATCACAATTCTGTTATGTTTACTTTAGTGATGGAAAGGGATAGGTGTATACCACTGGGCAAGAGTTATAGCTGGGGGAAAGGCAATTACGATGAGATTAGGCAAGATTTAGGGAGCATAGGATGGGGAAGGAAACTGCAAGGGAAGGGCACATTAGAAATGTGGAGCTTATTCAAGGAAAAGCTCCTGTGTGTCCTAGATAAATACGTACCTGTCAAGCAGGGAAGAAGCTGTGGAGCACGGGAGCCGTGGTTTACGAAGGAGGTGGAATCTCTGGTCAAGAGGAAGAAGGCTTATGTTAGGATGAGATGTGAAGGCTCAGTTAGGGTGCTTGAGGGCTACGAAGTAGCCAGGGAAGACCTAAAGAGAGAGCTCAGAAGAGCCAGTAGGAGTCATGAGAAGTTGTTGGCGGATAGGGTGAACCCTAAGTCTTTCTATAGGTATTTAAGGAATAAAAGAATGATGAAAGTAAGATTAGGGCCAATCAAGGATCGTAGTGGGAAGTTGTGTATGGAGTCAAAGGAGATAGGGGAAGCACTAAATGAATATTTTTCAACAGTATTCACTCTAGAAAATGACAATGTTGTCGAGGAGAATACTGAGATCCAGGCTACTAGACTAAGTGGGATTGAGGTTCACAAGGAAGAGGTATTTGAAATCCTACAGAGGGTGAAGATAGATAAGTTCCCTGGGGCGGATGGGATTTATCCTAGGATCCTCCGGGAAGCCAGGGAGGAGATTGCCAAACCTTTGGCATTGATCTTTAACTCGTCATTCTCTACAGGAATAGTGCCAGACGACTGGAGGAGAGCAAATGTGGTTCCCATGTTCAAGAAGGGGAGTAGAGACAACCCTGGTAATTATAGACAGTGAACCTTACCTCAGTTGTTGGTGAAGTGTTGGAAAAGGTTAGAAGGGACAGGATTTATAATCATCTAGAAAAGAATAAATTGATTAGGGATAGTCAGCACGGTTTTGTGAAGGGAAGGTCGTGCGTCACAAACCTTATTGAGTTCTTTGAGAAGGTGACCAAACAGGTAGATGAGAGTAAACCGGTTGATGTGGTGCGTATGGATTTGAGCAAAGTGTTCGATAATGTTCCCCACAGTAGGCTATTGTACAAAATGCAGAGGAATGGGATTGTGGGAGATAAAGCAGTTTGGATCAGAAATTGGCTTGCTGAAAGAAGACAGAGGGTGGTAGTTGATGGGAAATGTTCATCCTGGAGACCAGTTACTAATGGTGTACCACAAGGGTCGGTGTTGGGTCCACTGCTGTTTGTCATTTTCATAAATGACCTGGATGAGGGCATAGAAGGATGGGTTAGTAAATTTGCAGACGACACTAAGGTCGGTGGAGTTGTGGATAGTGACGAAGGATGCTGTAGGTTGCTGAGAGACATAGATAAGCTGCAGAGCTGGGCTGAGAGGTGGCAAATGAAGGTTAATGCAGACAAGTGTGAGGTGATGCACTTTGGTAGGAGTAACCAGAAGGCAAAGTACTGAGCTAATGGTAAGATTCTTGGTAGTGTAGATGAGCAGAGAGATCTTGGTGTCCATGTACACAGATCCTTGAAAGTAGCCACCCAGGTTGACAGGGCTGTTAAGAAGGCATACAGTGTTTTAGCTTTTATTAATAGAGGGATCGGGTTCCGGAACCAAGAGGTTATGCCGCAGCTGTACAAGACTCTGGTGCGGCTGCACTTGGAGTATTGCATACAGTTCTGGTCACTGCATTATAAGAAGGATGTGGAAACTTTGGAAAGGGTGCAGAGGAGATTTACTAGGATGTTGCCTGCTATGGAGGGAAGGTCTTCCAAGGAAAGGCTGAGGGACTTGAGGCTGTTTTCGTTAGAGAGAAGAAGGTTGAGAGGTGATTTAATTGAAACATATAAAATAATCAGAGGGTTAGGTAGGGTGGATAGGGAGAGCCTTTTTCCTAGGATGGTGACAGCAAGCACAAGGGGGCATAGCTTTAAATTGAGGGGTGAAAGATATAGGTGAGATGTCGGAGGTGGTTTCTTTACTCAGAGAGTAGTAAGGGAATGGAACGCTTTGCCTGCAACGGTAGTAGATTCAGAGATAATGGGAACTGCAGATGCTGGAGAATCCAAGATAACAAACTGTGAAGCTGGATGAACACAGCAGGCCAAGCAGCATGATGGGTCTAGGCCCAAAACGTCAGCTTTTGTGCTCCTGAGATGCTGCTTGGCCTGCTGTGTTCATCCAGCTTCACACTTTGTTATCACGGTCATAGATTCGCCAACTTTAGGTACATTTAAGTTGTCATTGGATAAGCATATGGACGTACATGGAATAGTGTAGGTTAGATGGGCTTCAGATCGGTATGACAGGTCGGCACATCGTCAAGGGCCGAAGGGCCTGTACTATGCTGTAATGTTCTATGTTCTATGTTCCAGTCAGGTGCTCTATGTACCTGCAAACCCACAAATGCCCACAGGCATTTTCTTGATCTCCAAGCCTAGAAAAAAACACATCATGTTTTAAAGCTGTCTTTCCTCCTCTCATTTTATAACATCTATATTTTAAAAACATCAATTTTTAGCATCCAGCTTTCCAATCCACAAACACTCTACTCAACTTTGCAATACAAGAATTCTTATAACAAAGCTATGCAAGAATATTAAGGACACAATGCATGAGAGAATCAAGGACACAATGCATGAGAGAAATTTACACAGAAAGTCTAACCACATTTCCGAAAGACTAATTTGGATGAAATTAGTTGAAAGTTAGCAAAGTCTATACTAATCTGACTTTAATAGTAACTCCTTCTAATTTAAAGAAGATAGAGATTAGGTTTGATGATATTGCATTGTCTAAGTTGCCAAATAAATTAATTGTTATATTGACTAGTTTGTTCACAAACTAATTTGATTTCATTATCAGTAGTTTCACCTTTTTTCTGTAAATTTTAGTGACTTTTATGTAATGAATACAAACAGCAATATTGCATTGTATTTAACTCATCTCTGTAATATTCCTGAATAGATTCTTTGCAATGAACTACATGGACAGTGAACATTTATGGAAGGTTTTCTTAATCAGAATGTTGAATTTCATATGTGCTTGATTGATGTAATTGTATTTCAATCGTATCCATGCCACTTAAATTATGTCACTGTAAATGAGTTAATGAGTGCATTATGTCATACCCAACATTTAGCCCTCAAAACCACAAAAACAGAAAATCTGATCATGAATCTAATTGCAGTTTATGAAACTTTGCTGTATTCAAATTGGCTGCTGCATTTTCCAACATTAGAACAGTAACCACAGTTTCAAAAGTACATCATTGGTTATTGAATTTCTTGAAAGAGTGCAAAAAAGATTTGCAAGGATGTTGCCAGGATTAGAGGGTTTCAGCTATAAGAGACGCTGAATAGACTGGGGCTATTTTCCCTGGAGGACTGGAAGCTGAGGGGCAACCTTATCATGGTCTACAAAATCATGAGACCACAAGACCTTAAGACATCGGAGTGGATGGGCTTGGATAGGGTTGCTGGGGAGAGACGTCGAAGAGCAGCCTCGAGTTCTGTGGTCAGAAGTACAATCAATCTATGTTTGAGCTCTTTACCACATTCAGAGACCACTCTGAACCTGGCATTCACATGGGGCCCGGTTGCGCTCTTAATCCGGCTCGGATTGGAAGAGAAGTTAATAACACTTCGGTTTCCGTGCTGACATACGGCATTTTCATACATTTTGTGTTACAATAATTGCATACAACGTTGTCATTGTTCTGTTCCCCCTTAATTTATACATCCAATCCTGCGAAACACCTGACCAATGATGGACACCCCTATTGGCAGCCCTAGGTTCCCCATGACCTCTTGATCTTTACCAAACATTGTATTCATCAGACCTTGGGATCTTACAACGTATCCCATCAATTCAAATTCCAAAGTTAACAATTATGCTCTTTTTCAGACATTTCACAGACTTGTTTATCTCTAAGAATTGCTTGAATTCAGTTATTCATTGTGTTCATTGCTGTCTCTATCAAACTCTGTTACTCATCTTATATTTCCCACTGTCCTAATAACAGGAGATACAAAAGGAAGTTAGTTCTCACTAATTGCTATAAGATTCATAATATCAGTTCTAGTGTAAAGTGAGTTAAATGTAAAGTTTTATGTTAACACGACTAACATTTTTTAGCTATTGAGTTGTGAGAAGTTTCTGTCCCACCTGACTTTGAAGGGTCACTTAGACACTGCCCCTCTATTTTGCAGCTGCATGATAACTTATTCTAGTCACATTCCATTTTCTAAGATGAAATTTATTTCCCCTTCTCTGACCAACTCTTTTAATAATAGCAGATCTTTTTCATTAATAAGACTAAATCTCAATCACTTTCACAGCTCAATGAACTTGTCTGATCTCCTAGGTTTTTACAAGACATAATCCCACCCTTATCATTTGTCTCTGTTATGTGGAATACTACTTGTCTTTTTAATGCTTGCAACAAACTTCAGGCTGTCTGTTCTCACACATCTCCTGTCGAACTGTCTCCTACAGACATCTGCAGCAATTGTTTTTATAGAACGGCTAGTGTTTTAATTTGTAAGATTTTTCATTCAAAGTAGACCCTGTTACTTTGGAATAACTTCTTCACAAAGCTACCATTGTGCTAACTTATGACCTCACTTTAATCTTGGATCTGGCAAGGTTACTGCAGTATTACTGCAGCCATATTCATGCCAAAGGGTGACCTCTGTCCAGGGGCTGCCCAACAGGGTGAATAGCCAAATCCTTTTCCCAGGTTAGGAGATTCCAAATCTAGATAGCATAGAACAAGAACAATGCAGCACAGGAACAGGACATTCAGCCCTCCAAACTCACACTGATACATTTTGCCTTCCATACTAAAACTGTTTCCAGGATCATATCCCTCTATTCCCTTCCTATTCATGTATTTGTCTAAGTGTTTCTTGAATGCTGCTATTGTGTCTCCTTCCACTACCTCCTCTGGCAGCTCATTCCAGGCACTCAGCACCCTTTGTGTGAAAAACCTGCCTCACACATCTCTTTTAAACTTTTCTCCCCACACCTTGAACATGTGACCCCTAGTAATTGAGCCCTCCACCCTGGTAAAAAGCTTCATACTTTCCACTCACAATCTCATTCACAATCTCATAAACTTCTATCAGGTCGCCCCTCCACCTCCTACATTCCAGTGGAAACAAGCCCAGGCTAGCTAACCTTTCTTCATAGCTAAAATCTTCCACAGGTAACTTCCTGGTAAATATTTTCTGTACCCTCTCCAAAACATCCACATCTTTCTGGTAGTGTGGTGACTGGAACTGTACACAATATTCCAAGTGTGGCCAAACTAAAGTTCTGTATAGCTGCAGTATAACTTGTCTATCCTTATCCACAGTGCCCCTTCTAATGAAGGCAAGCATGCCATAGGCCTCATTTACTACACTGCCACCTTCAGTGATTTGTGGGCCTACACACCCAGATCTCTCTGTATATCTATACTCATAAGGGTTCTGCTATTCACTGTATAATTTCCACCAGTAGTTGACCTTCCAAAATGCATCATTTCACATTTGTCCCAATTAAACTCCATTTGCCATTTTTCTGCCCATGCCTCTGACTGATCTAGATCCTGCTGTATCCTTTGACAATCTTTACTATCTGAAATTCCACCAATCTTTGTATCGTCCACAAACTTGCAAATTAGACGAGGTACGTTTTCATCAAATCATTTACATAGACCACCAACAGCAGGGTTCCCAGCACTGACCAGGCAGCACAGTGGCTCAATGGTTAACACTATTACCTTGCAGTGTCAGGGATGCAGACTCAATTCCAGGCTCAGGCAACCCCAACCGAGTCGAAAGCTTTTGCCAGATCAACAAAGACAACTGCAAGGTCCTTGCGGTTGTGTTTCGCTCCCTTGATGATATTTTCGAGGATAACAATGTTCTCATTGCATCCGGGAGTGGCTGCTAGAAACCCTTTTTGCCTGGGGTTTATTTCGACTGTTTCACTTAGGCGTTTTGCCATTATTTTCGTGAATAGCCGGAGCAGCATTGGACCGATGGTTATTGGTCGCCAGTTGTCAATGTTTTTCAGGCGTTCCTTATCCTCGCACTTAGGAATCAGGACCGTTCGACTCTTTTTTAGTGAATCGGGGATTGTACTTGACTTTAGCCATAGGGAGAAGAGGCGGGGTAGACGAGTTTCCTCCTCCACGTGTAGTGCTCTGATGTCCTGCAGTTTCAGGCCATCAGGCCCGGCGGCACTGTTCTCGTCTATCCCCTTGATGGCTGCCTCGACCTCCTCTACCTCTATGGGTTTCATCAAGGACCCGTCATCGACCTTGCCTGAGTATGGAGCATACTTGTTGATGTTGGATTTCTCGTTTGCTTTAGACAGCTTCTCACGGAAACATGTCTCTAATTCCTCTTTTGCTAGAGGACAAGCGGATGAGGTCGGCGCCCCCATGATCTCGCGAGCCAGTTGGCGCCGATTGGTTTTGTATAGCAACTGTGTTGCTCTGAACAGCGCTTTGCTTGCTGCCCATCGTTTTTTAGCTCTGGTATTGCTACCGGGTTTTTTGTCTTTCTTGGCCCGGTCTTTTCGGGGCCTTTTGTTTTTGTCCTGTCTTTTCCTACTGTTTAAAATTAGGTCGGTACCCCAGGCGACACCGAGAAATACCTGGGTGCCCGCATCGATCCATGGGCAGGTGTGGCAGAAGGGCAGTGGGAGGAGAAGCTTAAGTCCTGGGTTCAGGGAATACAGGCAGCGCCCCTCCGACCACGACAACGGTTGGAAATCCTAAAGGTGCATGTCATCCCCAGATTGTACTTCCATCTGATCCTAACAGAAGCATCACAAACTACTCTTGTAAAGCTGGACCAAATCATCCGTAACGCCACGAAAGAATTCCTACACCTACCACCCCATACCGCAGACGGAATACTATATTCGAGCTACAGGAACGGTGGTCTCGGCGTCCCAAAACTCGAAGTGCAAATACCATCCGCGATAATCCGCAAACGCGAAGCACTAGACATGTCAAGCGATGTAGTCATTCGGGCCTCCTTTCAATATAAAGGAGACAGCAACACAGAGACAGTTGCGGGACTGCGTGAACTCAAAGTCCTAAAGGAAATTGAAAATTTCCAACCCAACAGCCGCGGCAACGGTGAGGGGGAGATAGACCTGATGGCTGACATCCAGGACATGATGCCGGTAGCACAAAAGGCAAACGCGGGGCGACCGAAACCACCCAATAGGTATGCAGGCTGGAGGGAGTGGGAATTCGAGAAGTGGCAAAAGCTGGAATGTCAGGGAACTGGCATCCAGTACTTTAGAGATGACAAGATCTCTAACTCTTGGATTAAGGCTGGAGTACAACAAAAATCCTCTAGATTCATTAACAGCGTGCTCTTGCGGTGTAACCTATACCCGACAAGAACCACAATATCTAGAGGTAGGCCGTACAGAAACAAACTATGCCGTAGATGTGAGATGGCAAATGAGACCCTACCACACATCTCAGGATACTGCCCATTTGTTAAGAACGCTCGAATCAAACGCCATAATAAGATCGCTGACCAGTTTTCATCAAATCATTTACATAGACCACCAACAGCAGGGTTCCCAGCACTGACCAGGCAGCACAGTGGCTCAATGGTTAACACTATTACCTTGCAGTGTCAGGGATGCAGACTCAATTCCAGGCTCAGGCAACTGTCTGTGTGGAGTTTGCACATTCTCTTGCTGTTTGCATAGGTTTCCTCCGGGTGCTCTAGTTTCCTCCCACAGTCCAAAGATATGCAGGTTAGGTGGATTAGCTATGCTAAATTGCCCCTAGTGTCCAGAGATGTGCAGACTAGGTGGGTTAGACATGGGAATTGTGGGATTATGGGGATAGCGTGGATTCGAGATGAGATCCTCTTCAGAGGGATCGGTTGACTCAATAGGCTGAATGGCCTGCATCTACACTGTAGGGATTTTATGATTCCATATTCACAACCCCCCATTCTGAAAAGCATTCTTCTACCGCTACCCTCTGTCTCCTATGACTAAGCCAGTTCTGTATCATTCTTGCCAGCTCATCCTGATACCATGTGACTTCACCTTTTGTACCAGCCTGCCACAAGGGACTTGTCAAAAGCTAAAGTCCATGGCAGCAACATCAACCACCTTCCCCTCATCAATCATCTTTGACACCTCTTCAAAAAACTCAAAACAAGTTATTGAGGCATGACCATGCTATTGCTGATAAGTCCATTGGCTTCTAAATGCATATCGATCTTGTCCCTGAGAACCTTTTCCAAAAATTTCCCAACCACCAATGTGAGGTTCACAGGCCTGTAATTTCTTAGATTATCTCTGCTACCTTTCTTAAACAATGCTTTAGTGGATTTACAATAGAAAGCTCACAGAAAACCTGCTGCACTAAAATACTTGCCCCCCGGATTTCTTTAGAACATTTGTTTTATTTCGCTTTTCTCCCTTCATTTACAGATTAATTTATGAACTGCCTGTTACAACATTCTCCAGGAGGATGATCAATTTCTGTTCCCATAGGATTCTTCTGACTGTGTCACAGACGGTTGTTAGTTGATGCCTTCATTCTTGAGCGATCTCTAGGATTAATTTCTCGATTAAAAAGTGATGCACATTTAAAGGAAGCATTATCACCTCGGTGAGGAGTTTCTAGGCTGGCAAAGTTCCTGGAACAATCTGTTCCAAAATCGTGTTATTATGCAGTGGTATTGACCAATTCAGTGATCTCAGTAGTTCATAGCTTTATAGAATTGCAACAACAGAGCAGGAAGCAATTTGACCCATCATGTCCATGACAACATAAGAACAGCACGTTCCCATTCCCACCTAAACTTCTGCAATTTTGAGCTGAGGTTTCCTAGCCCCCGAATGACATGGTCATTGGCGAGAAAGTTGGTAAAATTGTGTGAGATCAACAGAGAGGAGATTCTCAACATTGAGAGAAAAATGCCCTAATTTTCAACCACATGTTGAACAGTGAGACAAGATTATTGCCAGTCGCATGCATTAGTTCTTTTTACTCACTTGTGGGACATGGACATCACAGTTGACTAGCATATATTGTCTGTCCCTTGTTGCCCTTGAAAAGCTATTTCCTTGAATCACTGTGTCCATATGCTGTACACTGCCCTTCGGGAGGAAATTCCAGGATTTTGACCCAGCAACAGTGAAGAAACAGTGATATATTTCCAAGTCAGGATGGTACTCCCATATATCTCCTGCCCTTGTCCTTCTAGATGGCTGTAGTTATGAGCTTGGAAGGTGCTGTCTGAGGATCTTTGGTGAATTTCTGCAGTGCATCTTGTAGGTTAGTATATACTGCTGGAGAGGGTAGCTGTTTGTGCACGTGATGCCAATCAAGCAGGCTGCTTTGTCCTGCATTATGTCAAGCTTTTTGAGCATTGTTGGAGCTGTACCCATCCAGGCAAATGGGGAGTATTCCATCATAGTCCAGACTATTGCTTGTAAATGGTGGACAGGCTTTGGGGAGTCAAGAAATGAGTTACTCACCACAGCATTCATAACCTCTGACCTGTTCTTGTAGCCACTGTGTTTATGTGGTGAGCCCATTTAAGTTTAATCATTGATGTTGATAATTTCAGTATTGATAACAACATTGAATGCCAAGGGGTAGTGGTTAGATTGTCTCTTATTAGAGATGGTCATTGCCTGTCATTTGTATGGCAGAAATGTTACTTGTCACTTGTTAGCCAAAACCTGGATATTGTCCAGATCTTGTTGCATTTGAACATGGACTGCTTCAGTATTTGACAAGTCACAAATGGTGATGAACGTTATGAAAATGTTGGTGAGCATCCTATTTCTGATCTTATGATGGAGGGAAGGTCATTGATGAAGCAGCTGAAGATGTTTGGGCCAGGAAACTACCCAGAGGAATTCCTGGAGAGGTGTCCTGGAGTTGAGATGAGTGACATCTAACAACCACAACCATCTTACTAGGCAAAATAAAAGCTGAAAGAACTGTGGATGTTGTAAATCAGGAGCAAAAACAAAGTTGCTGGAAAAACTCAGGAGGTCTGGCAGCATCTGTGAAGGATAAAACAGAGTTAACGTTTCAGGTCTGGTGGCCTTTCCTCAAACCTGTTCTGAGGAAAGGTCACCAGACCCAAAACGCTAACTCTGTTTTTCCTTCACAGATGCTGCCAGACCTGCTGAGCTTTTCCAACAACTTTGTTTTTGTACCATCTCACTATGCACCAGGTATGACGATAACCAGTGTAGACTTTTCCCCTGGATACCCATTGATACCAGTTTTGCTAGTGCTCCTTGATGCCATACTCTGTCAAATGTAGCTTTGATGTCAAGGGCTATAACCCACCTCACCTCTAGAATTCAGCTCTTTTGTCCATGTTTGAACTAAGGCTGTAATAAGATCAGGAACTGAGTGGCCAGGTCAGAACCCCAACTGGGCTTCACTGAGCAGGTTATTACTGAGAAGGTGCTGTTTGATAGTACTGTTGATGACACTTTCCAGATGATTAAGAGTAGACTGATGGGATGGTAATTGGCCAGGTTGGATTTGTCCTGCTTTTTGTGTACAGAACAAACCAGGGCAATTTTCTACATTGGTTTCTCCACTGATGCTGCCAGATTTGCTGAGCTTGTCCAGCAACTTCTGTCTTTGTTCTTTTTAAGCTGTATTGTTGTTCATCACCTGGATAGTGAGAGAGAGAGAGAGAGAGAGAGAGAGAGAGAGAGAGAAGAGACAGGCAGATGGAGAAACAAAGTGTTTTTTGTTTGCAAGCTCTGGAAGTTTCTTCTCTGCTGTCTTTGGCACTTAATGCTTTTTAACACTTTGCAGATCAACCAATCAAAGGACTGTTGTCAGGCAGAATTTCTTTAACATTAAAGACTCCCAGGACCATTCAGCCTCAAATTCTCTCTCTCACTGCTTCAAAAGAATCATTGTATCACACAGCTCTTGGAATAGGCAGAACTTGATTTTTCAGTTGCAAAACTCTCTTGGCACTTCAGTAATAGCGGTCCAGCTCCCATTTCACTTTCTTGTCCCAAAAAAGAGAAAAATAGATAGCCGCCTACTTGCCCTACCTCCGTCAGTTCATGAATCGGCATTGCTCAATGTTGAACACCAAGGGAGGACTGAAACATGGACACGGACTGTACTCTGAGTCAGAGACTTCAGTCTCCATCATTAAGAGTGATTCAGTAGTGCCCCTACTCGGCAGGTCTGCCAAGTCCTTAAGTATATGTCTGTCTAATGGAACTGCAGCAGGTCAGGAAATCTTGTTCTCATCAACACAGCAATCGTGTGTTCATATAGCTATGAGATCTCCTGCTAACACATCCTGGAGGCCTCACTCACAGCAATGGTTCAGGAGAGAGAAGTGACAAACGGAAGTGCTCAGGCAATGAGAGGTTTCGTGAAATAATGGATCAGGAAGCCACAGAGGTCCACAAGTGAGAGGGCCAGCAAGGGGATAGTTCAGTGTGATGACAGCATGTTCAGCAGTGAGCAGAAGCTACTGTAAGTGAAAAGTTAACCATGTCTCTTATATATGTTAAAATTTATTTCATTTTAAAAGTTATTTCATTTAGCAATGTAAGTTATTTCAACTTAAATGGTGTAATGTTTTAATTAATTTTCTGATGAGAAACGCCCTACAGAACCTAACTACAGACTTTACTTTGGTTTAATGAGAAAATATGATTTGCTCAAAGTTGTTTCACTTAAAGCTGTGATTTTCATATATGCACTACAACTTTAAGTAAGGACTTATTATATTTCTGCCGCCATTTCCTAAAGGCACTGAAATATATCATTTGCACACTTGAATGCAAATGTATTCACCTTCCAGGTTGAGTCACTCAATAGAGACCAGAAGCATGACTCATAATTATCTTCCTTAGACCAGATTCTATGAATCTCATTTTTTTGGATGAACTCAGCCAATGCAAAATGAAAATCCCTTATTTATAAACAAGGCAAATTCTCTTATAAAGAGCATGCAAATAACTTAAAAAACAAATGACATGACAAAAGCAAATAGTAATTTTAAATAAACTAACTGTCAGGCTTCCAGAAGGTTCTCTTTGGTAAGGATGTTTTGACATGGAGGCAACAATCAAACCAATCAGTCTTTCTATGTCTGTATTCAAAACACAATAAAATTAAAACCTTCAAAGATGCTCAAAATTAACCCCAATGGTTCCTAACCAGACTTTTAAACAACCAATTCCAGACTCTATAACCAATAAATTCTCAATATCCCTTTGTCGTTTGGACAAAATTTGGCAATTTATTAACAATACAGCAACTTTAGCAGAGCAAAATTAAGCAACAAAGTTATGTCTATGTTTAAACCGAAAAACCTTTGTTTTCAAACCCCATTCACACCAAAGTTAGGCAGACAAACATAGTTAAGGGATGAATAACTTAACTGAATGATTTTCATGTTGTATTGTTCCACAGGTGTAGATGATAGTTTCTTGGTTGATTTTCTGAAGTTGCTAATCAGAGTCACCTTTTCAGTTCACTCAAAGACAATCAGTGCTATTAAAACAAGAAGAGAAACTAGTGGAAAAACTCAGCAGGTCTGGCAGCATTGGTGGAGAGAAATTAGAGTGAAATTTTTAGGTCCTGTGACCCTTCTTCAGATCTCAGTGCTAGTTAACTTCGTTTCTACTCTCTGAGCATCCAATAGCTGTTAATGGGTTAAGTTAGGAAGGGAGCTATTGCTCACACTTTTGACACTTTGACCAGTTTCCACATAAATTCATTTACTCAGGCGCTATACTTGTGAGACAGAAAAAAAGGTTAAGTGACTGTCTGTTTGGAGTGTGCACATTCTCTCTATGTCTGCATTGGCTTCCACTGCATGCTATGGTTTCTTCCCACATTCCAAATATGTGCAAGTTAGGTGGATTGGCTATGTTAAATAGCCCATAATGTCCATGGGAGATTCAGCGTTACAAGGGTAGAGTATGGGTTGAATGCTCTTTGAACGGTCTATGTGGACTCAATGGGCCGAATGGCCTGTTTCCACACTGTAGGGTTTCTATGATTCTATGCCTTGCAATTCAATGCAATTCTATTCATAAAATATGCTAAAACCACAGGAAGGACCATATGGCTGAACTTTATCTGAAACCCCGTCCTTTCATGATAAAGCTCCCAATTTTTACATTACTTACCAATTGCAATGATAAGTCTTTGTTGCAATCCTTACCTAAACTACTACAGGCTAGCAGTCTAGGACGAGGTACAACCCTTGCACAGATGTCCACATTCTTCAAGGATTGCAACTTTCCCCCCTTGCAGTTAAATTTGGCCAGGTTGTATAGTTAACTTGATTAACTTGGTGAAGATTGCTCTTGCACTTGTCTCTCTCTCTCTCTCTCTCTCTCTCTATCTCTCTCCAGGTAGTCAGAGTTCTGTTGCTAGGCCAGGTTGATTCTTCACCCAGAAATGGCCGCCAGGTGTCCCTTCTAATCCATGCCTGTTGCAACCTTGCAGAATGTTCTCTCACCCTGAGCCAATTGATCTTCCAGGTCAAGGTCATGGTGACCAAGGGGATGTCATACATCGAAGACACTGCGGTTACCCTTAGCGTCCATCCTCCATTGTATCAAGGGCATGTCCTTCTCACTGTACATAATCATGGCAGGAGCCCAGGCCAGCTGCACAATTGCCTATCATAATCCAACACCCCTCTGCCGCATCTTCACCATCCCCCAGGACCTCCCACTGACTGAGGACGAACGGTCAGTCCTTAGCAAGGGGCTCACCTTTGTCCCCCTCCACCCACACATCAACGAATACCAATCACATTTGGACTTCGAGCAGTTTTTCCGCCGCCTTCGCCTCCACGCTTACTTCTTTAACCGGGAGCTGAACCCTCCCTCCACTGACCCCTTCACCCACCTCCAACACAAGTCCTCTTCCTGGACACCACCCCCAGGCCTCCTACCCTCCCTCGACCTCTTCATCTCCAACTGCCTTCGAGACATCAACGGCCTCACCTCTCCACCCCTCTCACCCACTCCAACCTCTCCCCTGCAGAATGGACAACCCACCGCTCCCTCCGCTCCAACCCCAACCTCACCATCAAACCTGCAGACAAGGGAGGCACAGTGGTAGTATGGCGCACTGACCTCTACATCGCCAAGGCCAAACGCCAACTCTCCGACACCTCCTCCTACCAGCCCCTGGATCATGACCCCACCCCCGAGCACCAAACCATCATTTCCAACGCCATCCATGACCTCATCACCTCAGGGGACCTCCCACCCACAGCCTCCAACCTCATTGTTCCCCAACCTCGCACGGCCCGTTTCTATCTCCTTCCCAAAATCCACAAACCTGCCTGACCTGGTCGACCCATTGTCTCAGCCTGTTCCTGCCCCAATGAACTCATCTTCACCTATCTGGACTCCATTTTCTCCCCTTTGGTCCAGGAACTCCCTACCTACGTCCGTGACACCACCCACGCCCTCCACCTCCTCCAGAACTTCCAATTCCCTGGCCCCCAACACCTCATTTTCACCATGGACATCCAGTCCCTATACACCTGTATTCCTCATGCAGATGTCCTCAAGGCCATCCGCTTCTTCCTGTCCCGCAGACCCAACCAATCCCCCTCCACCGACACCCTCATCCACCTAGCCGAACTCGTCCTCACCCTCAACAACTTCTCTTTCGATTCCTCCCACTTCCTACAGACTACGGGGGTGGCAATGGGTACCTGCATGGGCCCAAGCTATGCCTGCCTCTTTGTAGGTTACGTGGAACAGCCCCTCTTCCACACCTACACAGGCCCCCAAACCCCACCTCTTCCTCCGTTACATTGATGACTGTATCGGCGCCGCCTCTTGCTCCCCAGAGGAGCTCGAACAGTTCATCCACTTCACCAACACCTTTCACCCCAACCTCAAGTTCACCTGGGACATCTCCAACACATCCCTCACCTTCCTGGACCTCTCAAGCTCCATCTCAGGTAACCAGCTAGAAACTGATGTCCATTTCAAGCCCACTGACTCCCACAGCTACCGAGAATACACCTCCTCCCACCCACCCTCCTGCAAAAATTCCATCCCCTATTCCCAATTCCTCCGCCTCTGCCGCATCTGCTCCCAGGATGAGGCATTCCACTCCCGCGTATCCCAGATGTCCACATTCTTCAAGGACTGCAATTTTCCCCCCGCAGTCGTCGAGAACGCCCTTGACCACGTCTCCCGCATTTCCCGCAACACATCCTTCACACCCTGCCCCCGCCACAACCGCCCCAAGAGGATCCCCCTCGTTCTCACATACCACCCCACCAACCTGCGGATACAATGCATCATCCTCCGACACTTCCGCCATCTACAGTCCGACCCCACCACCCAAGCCATTTTTCCATCCCCACCCTTGTCTGCCTTCTGCAGAGACCACTTTCTCTGTGACTCCCTTGTCCGCTCCACACTCCCCTCCAACCCCACCACACCCGGCACCTTCCCCTGCAGGAAGTGCTACACTTGCCCCCACACCTCCTCCCTCACCCCCATCCCAGGCCCCAAGATGACCTTCCACATTAAGCAGATGCTCACCTGCACAACTGCCAATGTGTTATACTGTATCCACTGTACTCGTTGTAGCTTCCTGTACATTGGGGAAACCAAGCGGAGGCTTGGGGACCGCTTTGCAGAACACCTCCGCTCGGTTCGCAATGAACAACTGCACCTCCCAGTCGCGAACCATTTTAACTCCTCTTCCCATTCCTCAAACGACATGTCCATCATGGGCCTCCTGCAGTGCCACAATGATGCCACCTGAAGGTTGCAAGAACAGCAACTCATATTCCCTTCAACCAGCCCAGTTCTTCCCCTCCCCCCACTGCATCCCAAAACCAGCCCAGCCTGTCTCCGCTTTCCTAACCTGTTCTTCCTCTCACCCATCCCTTCCTCCCACCTCAAGCCGCACCTCCATTTCCTACCTACTACCTCATCCCGCCTCCTTGACCTGTCCGTCTTCCCCGGACTGACCTATCCCCTCCCTACCTCCCCACCTATACTCTCCTCTCCACCTATCTTCTTTTCTCTCCATCTTCGGTCCGCCTCCCCCACTCTCCCTTTTTATTCCAGAACCCTCTCCCCATCCCCTGCTCTGATGAAGGATCTCGGCCCGAAACGTCAGCTTTTGTGCTCCTGAGATGCTGCTTGGCCTGCTGTGTTCATCCAGCTTCACACTTTGTTAACATAAACCAGTCTTGTTTTGCAGGATTATTCTGGGATTGCCTTTGTCTTGTACAGATGCTTTGTGCTTGACCTGAAAGTCCCATCAGGCCTGGCCGCTTAAAGGCTGCCCATTCTGATTTTAGGCCTGGCCATTCAGGCCCTGGGCTATGGCTCCACAGAGCTTTCAAATCTTCATGCTGTAGCATAAAAAGCCAACCGCCTTCTCAGAGAAGACACAGTTCAAAACCTGGTTCAAAACTCTGGCCTTTCCCTGTCAGACTGACCATCTCCCCATAAGATCCCAGTTACTATTCAACATCTACCATCTGGAACAAAGAACAAAGAACAAAGAAAATTACGGCACAAAAACAGGCCCTTTGGCCCTCCAAGCCCACACCAATCCAGATCCTCTAAACCTGTCGCCTGTTTTCCAAGGATCTGTATTGCTCTGTTCCCTGCCCATTCATGTATCGGTCTAGATACATCTTAAATTACGCTATTGTGCCCGGATCTACCACCTCCGCTGGCAACATATTCCAGGCACCCACCCCCACCCTCTGCATAGAGAACTTTCTACGCATATCTCCCTTAAACGTTTCCCCTCTCATCTTGAAATCGTGACCCCTGGTAATTGAGTCCCCCACTCTGAGAAAAAGCTTCTTGCTATCCACCCTGTCTATATCTCTCTTGGTTTTGTAGGCCTCAATCAGGTCCCCCATCAACCTCCGTCTTTCTAATGTAAATAATCCTAATCGACTCAAACTCTCTTCTTAGCTAAAGCCCTCCATACCAGGCAACATCCTGGTGAACCTCCTCTGAACCCTCTCCAAAGCATCCACATCCTTTTGGTAATGTGCTGACCAGAACTGTATGCAGTATTTCAAATGTGGGCAAACCAAAGTTCTATATAACTGTAACATGACCTGCCAACTCTCGTACCCAATACCCTGTCCGATGAGTGAAAGCATGCCGTATGCCTTCTTGACCACTCTATCAACCTGCATTGCCATCTTCAGGGTACAATGGACCTGAACACCCAGATGTCTCTATGCATCAGTTTTCTCCAGGGCTTTTCCATTTACCATATAGTTCGCTCTTAAATTGGATCTTCCAAAATACATCACCTCACATTTGCCTGGATTGAATTCCATCTGCCATTTGTCCGCCCAACTCTCCATTCTATCTATATTCTGCTGCATTCTCCGACAGTCCCCTTCACTATCTGCCAGTCCACCAACTTAGTGTCATCTGCAAACTTGATCATCAAACCATCTATACCTTCCTCCAGATCATTTATGTATATCACAAACAACAGTAGTCCCAACACGGATCCCTGTGGAACACCACTGGTCATAGTTCTGCATTTTGAGAAACTCCATTCCTCTACAACCTTCTGTCTCCTGTTGCCTAGCCAGTTCTCTATCCATCTAGCTAGTATACCCTGGACCCCATGCAACTTCATTTTCTCCATCTGCCTAACATGGGGAACCTTATCAAACACCTTACTGAAGTCTATGTATATAACATCGACAGACCTTCCCTCGTCTATCAACTTTGTCACTTCCTCAAAGAATTAAGAATCTAGTGGAGGATAAGGTCTCTTCCAGATTTGCTAGAACCAGTTCCCAGGTACTGACGTCGTTTATGGTCAAATGTCTACTATCTGTTTAAACAGAATGTTCTTCATTGATATAGAAGAGTCTGTAGAATATTTTGATCAAGAGCCAACCTGCAATTAAGTTCCTGACCTGGCCTTGCAAACAAGCTTCAGCTTGTTTGTTTCCTTTTTGTTGTTTTTAATACACGTTGCTGCTCACAGTTTGAAGTTAATTTTCAACTCAAAGTTCTCACTTCACAGCTCCAAATCAAAATTGATAAAGGAATAAACTAATAATAATGAAAAATCAGCAAGGGTTCTGACAGAGTACAGTAAAACAAGATTTTTTTTAAATTATGAAGAAGTTACAAATGCTGGAACCATATCGATGTCTTCATATAAGAAATACAGAAAGCAAGCAATTCTGAAGATAATTGGCAAGTTGGCCTTTTCTACAATGTAGTTGGAGTACCAAGGAATGAAAGTTTTCTCCAATTATATAGGACTTTGTTGAGAGTATACCTCGAGTCCAATGCATAACTCTGGTTTCTCTACTTACTTTCTTGGAGAGTAATAATGAAAGTTCATGCAGTTGGTTCCTAGGATGATAACATTCCCCAAGTTGAAAGGATGTGTAGTTATGGGACAATGTTCTCAGTTATGGGCCATTGAAGAGGGAGAATGATCCCATTAATAAGTATCAGATTTTGGAATGCTGGAAGATAGTTTCCCCTAGCTAAAGAGGTTAAAACTAGGGGTCATAGAGAAGAAAAGGAGTGATAAACTAGTGCTGAAGTAAGGAAGGATTCAGAATCCTCTATCACACTGGAGAGTGTCTGCATAGTTGTGGCGTATACTCTAAGCTAAAATAGGTAGATTTTTAGATTTTAGGAAACTTAAGGGCTATGGAGATTAGATGGCAAAGTGAAATTCTGCTCCAAGACCTACATGATGTTAATGAATGATAGCAAAGGCCTTGGAGTTGTGTGGCCAATTCCTGCGTCTAGTTCTTATGCTATTTTATTCTGAGCTGAAGGGAAACTGCCGCCTCTCTGTGTCCCAAACTGTAAAACCTAAATCATAGAGTTGCGGAAATAAAACAATTCAAATGTTTGCACTTTTTCTTCAGCACAGCACTATTTACTACCAAGATATAATGAAAAACCAACTCCAGACAAAATAAAACTGTCAATTGATTTTTATCTGTTGTGCTATCTCTTATAATTCACCTTTCTTCCTTTTTCACTTCACTCAATTTTTGCTTTTCATAACCTAATAATGTGTATCATGTCTTTCTATTGCAATAAAAACAAATCTAAAGGGCAGACATTGAGGTTGCACACAGAGCTTAACTGTTGCTACTTCAGTTTACACATGCTAATCATCTGTGCCAGAGAACTGAATCACGTGATAACACATCCTATCCTGTGATGACATACATGTCAGCATAAACCTAATTTAAACAATGATATTTAACATTCCAACAATTGCACAATCAAGGTACACAAGGAACAGGATGGTGCCCTTAGCACGCAGGCAGAGGACGAACCACACACAGCCCCATCAGAAACCTCCAATCAGGCCACCCCAGAAGTGGCTGGTCTTCCATCTCCACCCAGTCTGCATGCCCACCACTCCAACCCTGCTCCCCCTCACCCCCACCCTCCAACACCTCCCCAGCCTTATGGGAGCCCAAACTGAGGAGAGTGTACCTTCATCTGAACATGACACACTCAACATGTATGGATTCTCTAGACACAAACATTACAATGGATGACTTTGTCTCCTACATTAGCCCTTTCCCTCCCATGTTCTCACATCTCCCTTCCCTTATATGTTGAGTTGTCCCTTTTCAATATCATAATGCCCTGTATATCCCTGTGTTTCAACTCCAATCTCCATTATTAAGTTCCCTGGCCTCCCTCCCACAGCTCTAGCCCCTAATAATCTCCCTCCTTAACTTTGAGTGGACAGACCCCAAGACTATGGCAAGACCCCTTGACAGTGGGTTTCTTACTGGACTTGCTGTGAGCTGTTCTCATCAAATTTTGAGACAGCCATTTGCTTCCAGTATGTTTTTCATATGTGACTGACTTATGGTGTTGGTGTGAAATTGATGTAGCACTGTTCTCTATAGTGACATGCCCACCCCTTAATACTGATGTGTATAACAACCTGCCTGGTTTTGTATCTACTCCCAACAGCAAGGCCAGGCAGAAGTAATATTCCTCTTTAAAGATTTAGCAGAGGTGCCCAGGCACAAAAAAGGCAAAGCAAGGCAGGGATGCTGTGAGCATCTAGGTGGACTTAAATTGATTGAACACGAAGCAAGCAAGTGAAGAACACTGAGATTCAATCCAATTCATGAGCTAAGTGCCTGTTGCTATGTGCAAAATGTCCTCTCAGCAATATTCCAGTGAATGCACTCCAAAGTGCATCATTAAAGAGCAGAACCATATTGTAATAGAGACATATCATGATGAAGAGATGAGGCTGGTACTTGTTTTATATCAATGTCTGTGGGGTGTGTTCAGGAGCATGCCCTGAAATGTTGGTGCTGGAGTCCAAAATTGAAACCTGAAAGATCAAAGTAAAACTGGAGCTGCCGGATATCCACTCTGCTTTTCATGCCAGGAATTGTCAGCATCTAGTTTCTATCTGGCAGATGGGAGATTATAAACCTGCATATTAATGAGGGTGAGATTAAATAATAATGAAGATGATAGTCAGCAATAATTCCTGTTAACAGGCTTTTTGCTGCTCACTGGTGAGAATATCCAGGACTTGGTTGGAAAATAGAACTTTTTGATTTCAACATTGAGAAGAAAACTCTCTTTTAATATCTTACCAATTTTCCTAAAATTCTTGCCATAATCCACATTATTCAAGGCCTGGGAAGATGTTTCTATTTTCATCCAATGACTCCTACCCTCTATTAACAAGGTTGAAAATTCTGAACTTTTAGTGTTATAAAAGCAGATAAAAAGATATGTATTCAGGTATTTAAGAAAGCCAATTTTGGAATTTTAACATAGTTCAATCTGTATTATTTTTGCACCTAACAAAACTCAGAAGAACCATGAATGGTTGGCCTCAGAAACTTGATGCTCTAATTGAGTACTCTAATTGGTTGGTTGAGCATTATCGGCATATAGTTCATTCCATAAAAAATCTTTTGAACCTGGCCAAAGTGTTGAATAACATTCTAATGTACTGCAGCAGAGTTGTTCTGGCCCAGCCTGGTTAATTTGATTTAATGTTTTGAGGAGAGAACAAGCAGAGTCCGTGTGCTCAGTACATTTGATTTAGTGTGTGTTAATAGATTCTGGGGTAATTGGAAAGATTAAAATCTAGACTTTTTTTTCTTTTGTTGTCAGAGTTTACTGAAATTCTCAATCTAAATCCTCTCTTGCCACATCAATTCCAACATCAGATTGTCAATTCATGGATCTTACCTTTTGTCCCTCATCTTACATGTTTAAGCCAATGTTTGTATTTGCCAGTTTGTATTTCCCTGCTCTCCCTATGTGGGAGTTGGCATCTCTCCATTCTTTTACCCTTGCTGACATATTTGTGACTCTAGCGACAATTTTGGAAGTTCTTCTCTGGGACAAATGGTGTTAATCTGTTCTTCAGACTCATTAAATAAAAACCAAAAGAACTACGGATGCTGCAAGAAGTGTTCTGAGGAAGGATCGCTCGACCTGAAATGTTAACTCTAATTTCTCTCCAGTGATGCTATCAGAACTGCTGTGCTTTTCCAGCAATTTCTGTTTTTGCTTCAGGATCATTGTCAATTTGTCCTTCACCTGCCATTACCTGACCTTGATATCTGTTTCATATTATTGCATGTAGGCCACATTTGACAATTCCAAAATGCTGGTACTATTAAATCCTCCATTTTTTGAGAGAATCTAAATATCGCATTATACAATGAAGTCTGTGTGAAATGAATGTTTTCCCTAGATTTTTTAAAAGACTTTTGACATCTGTTCCAAAAGCATGTTCCTATCTGAAAGCCTTACTCCAGGTAATACCAGGAGTTTATTGATATTTGACACCCTAGCACAGTCCAACAATTTAAATGGAAATCACTGAATTAAGAAATTTCCAAATTGAATTTTTTCATCTTACATATACCCTGCAAATTCCAGTATACATTTTCCTATAGAATATTTATCCAGCTTTTTAAATTTATCAAAGACTGACTATGTCTCAAATGCATTTCATTTGTCATCATTCTTATAAGCTATACTTTTACATTGAAATAGAATTTCCAAACCCTGTTAAACATCTGGCTCTGAGAATACTTTACATTTAAACTTGCTTCTAGTGGGAAGCAACAGTGCCAAAGCCATACCTTTTTTTCTCAGTGAAGGTGCAGTGGTTAGCACTGCTATTTCAAAGTGCCAGGGTCCTGGGTTCGATTCCAGCCTCAGGCAACTGTCTGTGTGGAGTTTGCATGTTCTCCCCATGTCAGCATGGGTTTCCTCCGAGTGCTCAGTTTCCTCCCGCAGTCCAAAAATGTGCAATTTAAGTGGTCTGGTCATGCTGAATTGCCTATAGTCTCCAGAGTTGTGTAGGTTTGGTGGGTTGGCCATGGGATATTCAGGGTTTCAGGGATAGAGTAAGGGGGTGGATTTCGGTGGGATGCTTGGTATGGGTTTGATGGGCTGAATAGCTGCTTCTACACTGTAGGGTTCTATGGATCCATGGAGTAAAGGTGTAGCTTGCCTCGGCATATCTATCGATTGCAAGGTTCATCTTAGGAAGTTATATCCCAACACTTTGAAATTAGCTTCAGCCATTCTTCTCCAAATAAATGCCAATTATAATTGTCTGACTGAAAATTCCAATCTCCACCTTTGGGCAACTGTCCTCTACTAACACTATTAATAGGTTCCAAGGCAGTTGCAGATATTCAAATCAAGACACATTCATCTTTTCTCCTGCAAGAGTTTATCGACTTCCTTAGTCTTACTCCATTCATAACGTATCCACAATAATAATTACTCCTTGTATGTGTACTCAGATCAGTAATAGCCTCCTCCTGTTTTTATTAACTCTTAAATAAAGACACTAGCAAATGTAACAACATAATTAGCAAGATCGTAACAGCCTGCCCACATGTTAACAAGATTTTTGATAAAGTCCAAATGGCAGACCAGTCAACAGAGTAAGAGCCAATGGAATCCAAGGAAAATTGGCAAGTTGGTTCAATGGTTGTAAGCATTGGATGTTTTGTGAGTTGAAGACCATTTCGAGTTGAAACTAACAGGATGTAGCTCTAGAACCCTCACCTTTTGTGGTACCTATCAATGATTTTGTGTTACATGGTGAGGGCAAGTTTAATCAGTCTGAGGGTGATACAAAGTAATTGTATCCTTGATAATGAGGTCAACACTTGACCACAGGAATATATGTTTAAGCGAACAATTCATGGTACAGAGCAAAGATCTATCTCAGTGAGTAAGAGGGATTCTAGAAAATGTTTAAGCCAGACATGGTTAGCCAGGGAAGTTAAGGAAAGCAACAAATTAAAAAGTGGGGTCCAATTCTATATGTTTGTTGATTGCATTATGAGTGAAGAACAAACGTATAGAATTGGACCGATATACAAACACAGACAGATCAAAATCGGAAACGACACTACTCACCATAACAGACCAGACAATGTAAATTCTAAGCAGAGTAGAATAACATCGCTTCATCAGAGGCTCCGCTGATAATGTCACTTAGTATGGTGACAAAAAGTCTGAACGAGAACAAGCTAGCTTGGCAAGCAAGTCAACAACTTCACCCACAACCCAAGCTACAGATCTTTGCCTAAACTTTAAACTGTGAGTAGCTTTGATCCCTTCTCAAGGGAAAGGTATATAGGCATTGGAAGCAGGTCAGAGAAGATTTACTAGGTTGATCCCCAGTACAGAGAGACTATCTTATTAGGAGAGGTTGAGTAGATTGTACTTATTGGAGTTTAGAAGGATGACAGGTAATCTCATTGAAACAAACAAGATTCTTAGGTGACTAGGATAGATGCAGAAAGGTTTTGCCTTTGTGGGATGGTCTAGGACCAGAGGGCATAATTTCAGAAAAAGGGGGTTGCACATTTAAAAATGAAATGAGAAGGAATTTCTTATCTGATGGTAGTGAATCTTTAGAGTTCTCTACTTCAAAGGGCTGTAGAGACTGGGTCAATAAGTATATTAAAGGCTGAGACAGAATTTTAATCAGCAAGGGAACAGTTATGGGGACAAGGGCAGGAAAGTGGAGTTGAGGTTGAGCTTTGTGAAGCCATAGTCAAATTCTTATACTTCTTTCAATCTAGTCTTCTGTGTTCACTGCTCACGATACAATCTTCTTTACAATGGGGAAACCAAAAGTAGACTGGGTGACTCCTTTGTGGAACATCTTTGCTCTGTCCAAAGGAATGACTCTCACCTTCCAGTTCCCTGCCATTTCAATAAACTACTTTGCTTCTGTGCTAACACTTCCTTCCTTGGCCTGCTTCAGTGTTCCAATGAAGCTCAAAGTAAACTGGAGGAACAACAGCTCATTTTATGCAAAGGCAATTTACAGCTTCTAGGAATCAATACTGAGTTTACAACTTCAGCATATAACCTCAGTCCTTCGTTTTTCTTGTATTCCTTACCTTCGCCCAGCCATGTCTTTCTGACTTTGTTCTTGGCAGGGTATACCCATCATCTCTTTTTCACACCTTTATTTACACCCATTTTACATCACTATCTCTCTTTTAAACTCTCTTTTAAATTGTCAGGGTCTTTGTCTTTTAATCTGAGAACTTCTGCGATCTGTTCCACTTGCTCCTCCTCATCCTCTGTGAACAGCATAAGAACCATTATTTTTCTGCTCCTTTCAATTCCAAAGAAGAGTTGCACTGGAGTCAAAATGTTCACTCTTATTTCTGTCTCCCCAAATGCTGCCAGACCTGCTGAATTTCTCTAGAAATGTCTGTTGTTATTTCAGTTAACTGTTGTATTGTTGTCAAGGGAGTTACCTTTGACTCAGCCCTTCTATCTATGTTTGGAATAAGACGATATGAGGTAAGGAACTGAGTCACCCTCATGGAACCCAGATTGCACATCAGCAAGGAGTTTATTTATTTGCCATTTAATAGCACTGCCAATGTCAACATCAGTTTGCTAAATATTGAGATTAAAGTGATGGGCCAGTAATTGGTAGAATGGGATTTACCTTCTTTTCTTGTGCACAGGACATACCCAGGCAATTTCCCATTTGATGAGTAGGTGCCAGTATTATATCTATCATGAAGCAAATTGAATAGGTACATTGCTAGGTGTAAAGCACAAGTCTTCAGCATTATTATCAGAGTCCATAGCCTTTGCAGTATCCAGTGTCTCCAGTCATTTCTTGATATCAGATGGTTGAAGACTGGCACTGTGATGCTAGATCTGCAGGAGGAAGCCAAGGTGAGACAGAATACAGAAAAGAGAGCGCTTGATAGCATGTTTAAAGACATCAGTGAAATGAAAGAACTGGTAATTGACTTCAGGAAGCAAGGTGGAGGGCATGCCCCTGATATCATCAATGAAGCTGAGATGGAGATGGTTGAGAGTATCACGTTCCTAGGAATGACGTTCACTAATAATCTGTCCTGGTCCACCCATGTTGAAGCAATGGTCAAGAAAGCACAACAATGCCTCTTCTTCCTCAGGAGGGTAAGGAAATTCGGCACGTCTGTAAATGTTCTTACCAATTTTTATAGATGCGCCATAGAAGGCTTCTATCTGGATGCATCACAGCTTGGTATGGTAACTGCTCTGGCCAGGACCGTAAGAAACTACAGAAAGTTATGAACCCAGCGCAGTCTATCACACAAGCCAACCTTTCATCCACTGACTCTATCTATACTTCCCACCATCTCAGAAAGGCAGCCAACATAATCAAAGACCCCTGCTACCCCGGTTATATTCCCTTCTAACCTCTTCCTTCGGGCAGAAGATACAAAAGTTCACATGTACCAACAGATTCAAGAATGACTTCTTCCCTGTTTTTATGAAACTTCTGAATTGACCTCTCAAATTCCTAACTTGATGTTGACTGGCTGTTTGTGCATCTTCTCTGCAGCCATGACATTGTATTCCTCACTCTGTTTATTATCCTTAATTGCTTTGTATGCTATAATCTGCCTGTACTGCACACAAAACAAAACCTTTTGCTGTACCTAGGTATATGGGACAATAATATATCAATCCAAAAATTAGAAACATACATTGGTACTTTTGTCAGAAGATAGATGCAAATATTTCAACCTTATACTTTATACAGATGTGCTTGGCACCCCATGTTTGTGGAGCATCCACATCCTGTATAGTTTTTTACTTGTTTCTATTTAAGACTAGATGTAACAAAATTTCATAGCTAGGTATGATCTGTTGAATGTGGGTTCATTTAGTGCTGTCCATCACTTGTTGCTGACATGATACATACAGTACTGCAGCCCATGAGCCTTGGTGAGATGCGTGTGCAGTGGCAGTTAGACTGAGTGGTGGCCTGTGAGTGCAAGGCAGCAGAGAGGAGATGGTAGCATTTACATTTTTTAGTGGTGATGTTTGCTCTTCTGTGCCATACATTTGCTGTTTCAATGTTAATTTCATCACTCCACATTACTTTTTTTCTCTATTTCAAGGTGTTTATTGTGCTGACTCCTGATTGTCCTTTTACTGCTTTCTGCCATGTAATATTATCTGAGAAGCATTGCAGCGGTCACCTCAATCACATATGCATATAACTATCTTGGGACTTGTGTTCCAACTGATGAACATTAATATGCATTAATATGGTTTGCAGCTTTAACCCAATTAAAAGTGACTTTGAACTGTAATGCGTGTCATGCATGACATTGTCGAATCCTGGCATGATAGAAAGTAGAACAATCATACTGCTATCAATTTCGTTTTTAATCAAATTCCAGAAGCACTACTTCATCTAACTAAATGTGTCACACTTGAAGATATTTTAAGTAAATAGGATGTGCAAGATTCATTGGCCTTCTCAGTCATCATTTTCACAGCCTTCAATAAACCTGTAGTAACAATATGATAAATTATTTGCCCATGAGGAAATATGTAGCAGTGGCATTGAGTATTAAAATGATCAAAGAATAGCATGTTTTAAAACATATGTGTGTTTGGTTTTTGTATATTTAAATTCAAAACATTAATGAACACAAATCTTTGATAAACTCTAAATATGTTTATAAGCAATGAGTAGCATGATAGAAAATGTACTAAATTCCATGCTTGGGCTGAAGTTTAAGCCTTGTTGGAGGCTCAAAAATTGGGCAAATAGGAGCTAAGTATAGTACCACCGACCAGTTGTCTGGCTGTTTTCCCAGAAACAGGAAGGTGAGTGACAGCATTGTGCACCCACTCATAGCTGGTTAAACTCAAGTCACCTAAGGCCAATGATGCCAGCACACCTGGCAGGTAGAAAGCCCTCTGTGCCTGCTTGGTTGTGGCAGCAGCTGCTGGCTCTTCTGCAATACACTCTCTGCATCCCTGTGCCTCTTCCAACAACTCCCACCCTCTGTCAAATAGTTGTGGCCTTGCTTCAAAGAACTTTCTAAATTTAAACTGAAAAGAGATGGTGATGAAACGTTCTTTCTCTCACTTAGCTGCAGTGGCACTCTGCTATTCATTTTAAACTGAAAGACCCTGGATTGGAACTCCAACTTAGAGAAACCCAGTCTATCTAAGTTGATTTTGAACTGGGCCTCTCACACAGTGCAGGCTCCTTAACCTCCTTATAACCTGACATTGGGGATCACAACTGTTCATTAAAACCAGTGTTAGAGGTCACAACCATCAAGAGCTGTATGTCAGTCTGAAGCTGTTAGATATCGCATTCAGCAGACCTCAGAGGACATTATGGCTAATGATGGAAAAGCAACTCTCCTCGTTCCCCCAGCCCAGGATAGAATCATGGAGGATCCAGCACAAAGATAAGTTTAATGGTGGGGAGGCTCCCAACCGGCATTTCCCTGAATGATGCTTAATACCTTTAGCAAGCACTTTGATTAAGTAAGTCCTCACTAAATCCCAACCCAGAGATGACAAGATGCCACCTTTTGTGCACACCACATAGAACTAGAGTGACCTGCAGCTGGGTTAATCCAAATAGTGGCTGGCTGAGGCACTACAGCAATCTTTAATTGACCCACTTACGGACCTCTGTTACTGGCAGAGCAACAGCATCAACCACGAACATCCAGCCCAGGACTGACAAAGGTGGAAGGCATGAGAACATCAGCAAGCCACCTAATTATCTGTCCTGCCTGCCGTGCAAGCTCATGAGCACTGAGACCAGAGATTCCATCCACCATAACAGAACTACTGTAGTCTTATCCGATAGCTCTGTGATGAAGTTTCATGTTACTTGGAAATTTGAGTTCTAAAGCGGACTGACCCATGTAGGCATATAAATTTGATTTATATTTCTGTATTGTGTTGTTAAGAAGGGAAATATGTAGGTTTAGTTTCTTTACGGATTACTTATGAACGGTTTGGACTGCCTGGTAATTTGTTTGCATGTATTTAAATGAAGTTTTCGAAAATGTTTAAGTTGCATTGTTCAATGTTTTAGAAAACAAGGGTAAAAGAAAAAGAATGGGTGTCCCATGGCACAGGAGACAAGGTCAGAAACCAGATTCCTTTTAAAAAAAAAGACAAACATCCTGAAGGTCAGCAGTATGTAGGTTTCTTTCAGAGAAAAGCAGGTCAATCAGAGCGGAAGGGGCCTGTAAGAGTAGCAGTGCAGGTAAGCAGTCTCCAAAACAGTCAGGACAGAAAGGAAGGAGTCCTGAATAGCTTAGGAGTTGGTAACAGAAAAGCTTCAGAAACAGAAGGCTTTAATATGTCAGACAGGAAAACATTCCACAAGGCTACTGAATACATGAGTTTAAGGAACACATGAAGTAGTAAGGGAACTGTGTTAGAGATGATGGGAACTGCAGATGCTGGAGAATCCAAGATAACAAAGTGTGAAGCTAGATGAACACAGCAGGCCAAGCAGCATTTCAGGAGCACAAAAGTTGACGTTGTGGGCCTAGACCCTTCATCAGAGAGCTGTGTTGATGTTTTTTTTAAATGGTCTCATACAGAGACGTTAACTAAAGCAGATAATATTAAGTAGATGCAAATATTTACCAGAAAGAAACCAAATACATAGCGCCCACAGAATATAGTGTGACTCTTCACTGAGGTTTGCGAATTTAGAATGTTGTTGCTGAGGATAAAAGTGTTGAATCCTTATTTCCTATATTTGTAAAATTTAAGTAATACTTGTATGATTTAACACAATTTTTGTTTTCTTACTCTGTTATGTTAAATGAGAAATGTTGTTCTTCTGTTAAACGTACATTGACAACCTCTTGCAAGTATGTTTAATGACTGACCACCAGGGCAAACAATAAATTATTCTATCAGAGATAGTAGGAACTGCAGATGCTGGAGAATCTGAGATAACAAGGTGTAGAGCTGGATGAACACAGCAGGCCATGCAGCATCAGAGGAGCAGGAAAGCTGACGTTTCAGGCCTAGACCCTACTGATGCTGCTTGGCCTGCTGTGTTCATCCAGCTCCACACCAAATTATTCTATCAGGCCAGGTTTCACTCTAGGATGTCAATTGACATGTATTATCATCAGCTGGAATAACAACATTTCTAACACAGTGACACAGAAGCATGGCCATGAAAATGATCTTTTGCTCTCTGTGATAGTGTTTGCTGGGAATGCAGTCAGGTACTGTTGACGGTTGTCACGCAGCTCAGTGCACTCTCACCATCTGGAGGAATGCAGGGCACTGTAGGAAGTAGGTCAATCACCTTCTGCACTCTGACAGGGTAGGTGTGGTAATCTTCTTTCCAACAACTCACATTCACTCCGTCACTTTCTGTAAGCTTCACACTTCACCACTCCCTTAACACTGCTGACTCTGCATGCCTTCTACATGATAACTCACTCACTCAGGACACCTCCTCACCTATACCAAAAGTAACAACTGTGGCATTCACTTTAAGTTCCTTTCATGTTTGCCTTTCACTCATTCCTGCAAGTAAACAGCCTACACTAGGACAGAAATGCTCAAAATGGGTGCTGGGCTTCATGACATTCATCTCCTCATTCCTTTTGTGGAGCTCATCCTGACCCTGACCTCCTGAGTAACTGATTGACTGTGGCCAAGTCCTAAGCCCTTGACTTACTGTGCCAGGACCCGCTGACTGAAGACTATCCCCCTTGACTTGACTGACAAAAATGACAAGCTTCTTGGCTTTGTGTTTGCGCTAAATGGCAAGGCAAGCAAGGAAGGCAAGAATGCTGTGAACATCCAGGTAGGTTCAGAGTAACTGTGCAGTAAGAGCAATCAAATCAGAGGTCCCATCCATGAGCTGATTGTGTGTCTTTGACTGCATGGTGTCCTTGCTGAAGGATTATAATGATAGCTGCTGTGAAGTGCAAAAGTGTCCTGTAAATGGATCAAAGATGCACCAAAAGGGCTGTTAGAGGCTGTCACATGTTGGATGCCAATGTTTGTGAATGTGGGTGTATGTGGCTGATGCCCATAGACCATGATGGTGTCCAGTGTTCCATCATGGAGATCTTTTGAGGCAAATGTTGAGCTGAAGTTGCCAAGTGCCTCCATTTCAAGTTTTCTTGACATCTAAATTAGTTGGTGAGTTTGGTAAGATTGAAAATGCATATTAATAAGGTGAGTTGTCACCCCAACTTTTAACAAGCTTTTATCACCGTCAACTGGCAACTCAGTGCTGTCTGGTGAGGATCTTGCCAATCATTTATAAAAAAGCATAAAAGATAGAGTGACACGCTCCCAATGTCAAGATGGACCTTGACAGCCTTCACATTCAATTCTGCCACATAACCCACTATTGCAAATATTACTCCAACACCAATAAGTACTTGGCCATAATTTGAAATGTGGTCAGCTACAGACTTTTCAACTGAGTAATATCAGAGGGAAAAATATTTTTCAGTATGGATTTGTTAAATATTAAGAGCCATGTTACAGTGCTCTTCTCAGGAAGCAGAGATACAGTAAAATCAACTTACTAATGACTGAAGGAACGGTATCAAGCTCTTTTCACCAATTAACTGTTTAATGAAAATACCATTATATCTTAACTGTGGAAATACCCAAAGGGAGGAAGATGTTTTCTTATGCTCCCAACTGATCATAATACTGGACAAATTAGATCTCAGGGTAAAAACTTGGCTCGACAGATACACATTTTTTTTTGTTGTGTACAACGAAGATCAGTCACTGAGCATATTCACAGGAGGCTGCTAATATATCTTTCGCGAAAGATCTTAAAATATTATGATCTAAGAGAACAAGAAAAACAAACTTGATTGTTCTAGACAGGATCATTTGGAACAATCTCATTACAAGCATTAGAAAGACTAATTCCTTTTACCAAGCAATAATGTTACAGACATTTAAATCTCAGCGCCACATGACCCCTATCTCGACCCTAAAATTTCTTGTTCAGTTGACATGGCTGTAAGGAGTTTCAGTCAATCCTGTTTTCTTCAGTTTGTGTATTTCCCTGAACCCTGAACACAAAATGCTAAGTCAGTTCTTCATGACTACTCAAAATGGATTTCCTAAACTCATGTCTTCTACAACATTATAGGATCCTCTGACACCTCCAAAGCCTTTCTCCTCATCATCTCCTAAGCAACTCAGGAATTCTCCCAGCCTTGAATGCTTGGTGACTGTAACTAAGCACACCTCTGTTATTATGGACCTCCTCTCTCTGCGCTCAGACTCCTGCTTGAAGCACCTCCAACACTGGCCCCCTCCCCCCAACCCCGCCGCCTCAATCTTTCACTCTCTTTAAAAGTTGTAAAATCTAATCAGAAAACTGGTTTATAATTATCTCCCTGGGTGGCTTGCTGATCATTTAGCTGAAATCGCATGCCTTTTTGTAAACACTGATTTGAATTCAATGTCAAGAAATTATTTTTTCGTTTAGGAAGAAAACAAGTCAGCAGTTCACTGAATTGAAAACTAAATTTCATTTTCCTCCACATTAAAACCCAAGTTCTTAAATAATATTATTTTGAAGAATCATAACAGTTTATTCTCCAGAACATTTGCACAAGAGTTCCTCAGGATAATATCCTCTATCCAACCACCATTAGCAGTTTTATCAATGACCTTTGCTCCATTATAAGGTCAGAAGTAGGGATGTTTACCAGTGACTGAACAATATTCAGCACCATTTGTAACTCCTCATGTACTGAAGCAGCCCATGTCCAACTGCAGCAAGATCTGTACAATACCCAGACATGGCCTGATAAGCGGAAAGTAACTTTCACATCACCTAAGGTCTAGGCATTGATTATCTCCAGTAAGAGACTATCTAACCATCACCTCCTGAAATTCAATTGCTTTACCATCACTGAATTTCCACAACTGAACATCCAGTTGTTTACCATTGACTAGAAAGTGAACTGAACTAACTGTATAAATACAGTGGCTACAAGAACACATCAGAGGCTAGAAATACTGCAGCAACTAACTCACCTCCTGATTCTACAAAACTCCTCCACCATCTACAAGGCACAAGTCAGGAGTATAATGAAATACTCCCCACTTGCCTGAATGGGTGCAGCTCTACCAACACTCAAGAAGCTTGACATCCAGTAGAAAGCAGCCCACTTGATTTGTAGCACAGCCACAAACATCCAGTTCCTCTACCTCTGGCACTCAGTATTAGCAATATGCATCATGTACAAGATGCACTGCAGCAAATCACCAAAGATCCTCAGAGAGTAGCTTCTAAATCCACTAAATCCAATAAAGTCATGGAATTCATACAGTGTGGAAGCAGTCCGTTTGGCCCATTGAAGAGCATCCCACCAGACACACTCCCCTACCCTGTCCCTGTAACCCTGAATTTCCTGTGGCCAATCCACCTAACCCGCACATCTTTGCACTGTGGAAGGAAACTGGAGAACCTGGCAGAAACCCCTCAGGCAGGGGGGAGAACATGCAAATTCCACCCAGATAGTCGCCTGAGACTGGAACCAAACCTGAGTCCCTGGTGCTGTGGGGCAGCAGCACTAACTACTCAGCCACCCTGTTACCCTACCCTCTCATTAGCCAGTTGGTGGTGGTTTAAACTGAGGGTCACCATATCTTAGGCGAGAGGGAAGAGGTTGAGGAGAATCCTTCATGGTAACCTCAGCCATTATGGGAATTAAACCTGTGTTGTTAGCATCACCCTGCACCACAAACCAGCTGTCCAGCCAGCTGAGCTAAGCAAGCCCTGACCACTTCCGTCTTGAAGGACAAAGAAAGCAGATACAGGGGAACACCACCACCACCAACTGCAAGTTTCCCTCCATGCCATTCACCATCCTGACTTGGATATATATCACCATTTCTTCACTGCCGCTGGGTCAAAAACCTGAAATTCCCTCCCTAAGGGCATCATAGGTCAACCAATGGCACATCATGGAGTGTTCAATAAGGCATCTCATTATCACCTTCTCAATCAGATCCGAGGGTAAAGCCTAGCTCGATAGATCATGAGTTATATTGCTCATTTTGTGCAGCGTGGATACTTCCCTCTGAAATCTCATATCCAATGCAACATGAATCAATGGGCCTTGTGTTCTTGTGGAGATACACAACTCTGTTCTATCATATAATTACTTAGAAATAAATAGATAGTTGAAAGTGTAACTTTTTAATGAAACCTGGCATGCCTAAAATTTCCCTGAGATTTGGAGACTAAAGGCTGAATTTCCGACTTCAGAGTCAAGCGTGCAAAGTGAAAAATGATCCAACTCTACAAACTAATTTGAGGAGATGTCCTGAAAGGTATATGTTTCCTTCCAAAGACCTCCAAAGTGCTAACAGGAATTGCCCTGGAAAGATCTTGTGGTTAGCCCCAGGGGCTTCTGTATAACAGAGTGGTATGTTAAAAATTGATACACCAGGACTTGGTCCCAGTTGGAAAAAGAATTAGTTAAACCAAAAATAACACTCAAGTGCTCACTCCTCATGCCCCCAACATACGGTCCATGATCCATCTACAAAAATACGTGCTGCTTCATGCCCCCGCCATCAATCTTATAGTCCTTCATAACTTTCATGTCGATGTCCCATCCACTTCCTTGTCCCCTTATTTACTCCTTGCTAGCCCACGTCCCTCTTATCCCCACACAGCTGTGAGGCAGCCACGCTAACCACTGAACCACCGTGCCACCCCCTTTTGAGAATGGAGAGATGGGGCATTATATAGTCATATGGCATTCAGCACTCACTCATGTTGACTGGATGTCAATTAATGAAATATGATCCTGGATGTAAGTTTGCTCACTGAGCTATAAGGTTCGTTTTCAGACGTTTCATCACCATTCCAGGTAACATCATCAGTGAGCCTCCGGTGAAGCACTGGTGTTATGTTCCGCTTTCTATTTATGTGTTTAGGTTTCCTTGGGCTGGTGATGTTATTTCCTGTGTTGATGTCATTTCCTGTGTTGGTGATGTCATTTCCTGTTCTTTTTCTCAGAGGACAGTAGATGGGCTCCAAATCAATGTGTTTGTTGATGGAGTTCCGGTTGGAATGCCATGTTTCTGGGAATTCTCGTGCGTGTCTCTGTTTGGCTTATCCTAGGATGGATGTGTTGTCCCAATCAAAGTGGTGTCCTTCCTCATCTGTATGGAAGGATACTAGAGATTGTGGGTCATGTCTTTTTGTGGCTTGTTGATGTTCATGTATCCTGGTGGCTAGCTTTCTGCCAGTTTGTCCAATGTAGTATTTGTCACAGTTCTTGCAAGGTATTTTGTAAATGCCGTTCGTTTTGCTTGTTGTCTGTATAGGGTCTTTTAAGTTCATTAGCTGCTATTTTAGTGTGTTGGTGGGTTTGTGGGTTACCATGATGCCAAGAGGTCTGAGTAGTCTGGCAGTCATTTCCGAAATGTCTTTGATGTAGGGGAGAGTGGTTATGGTTTCTGGGCACTTTTTGTCTATTTGTTTGGGTTTATTGCTGAGAAATCGGCGAACTGTGTTCATTGGGTACACATTCTTTTTGAATATGCTGTATAGGTGATTTTCTTCTGCTCTTCATAGTTCCTCTGCACTGCAGTGTGTGGTGGCTCGTTGAAATGATGTTCTAATGCAGCTTCGTTTGTGGATGTTGGGATGGTTGCTTCTGTAGTTCAGTATTTAGTCCATATGTCTTGTTTTCCTGGAGACGCTGTTTGAAGTTCCCCATTGACTGCTCGCTCTACTGTGACATCTAGGAATGGCAGTTTGTTGTTGTTTTCCTCCTCTTTTGTGAATGTTATGCCAGTAAGGGTATTATTGATGGTCTTGAAGGTTTCCTCTAATTTGTTTTGTTTAGTGATGACAAAGGTGTCATCCACGTAGCGGACCCAAAGTTTGCGTTGGATGATTGGCAGTGCTGTTTGTTCAAGTCTCTGCATTACTGCCTCTGCCCACAAACCCATCAACACACTAAAACAGCAGCTAATGAACTTAAAAGACCCTATACAGACAACAAGCAAAACGAATGTCATTTACAAAATACCTTGCAAGAACTGTGACAAACACTACATTGGGCAAACAGGCAGAAAGCTAGCCACCAGGATACATGAACATCAACCAGCCACAAAAAGACATGACCCACTATCACTAGTATCCTTACATACAGATGAGGAAGGACACCACTATGACTGGGACAACACATCTATCCTAGGACAAGCCAAACAGAGACACACACGAGAATTCCTAGAAGCATGGCATTCCAACCGGAACACCATCAACAAACACATTGATTTGGAGCCCATCTACTGTCCTCTGAGAAAAAGAACAGGAAATGACATCACCAACACCGGAAATGGCATCACCAACTCCAGGAAACCTAAACACATAAATAGAAAGCGGAACATAACACCAGCGCTTCACCGGAGGCTCACAGATGATGTTCCCTAGAATTTTGACGAAACATCTGAAAAACAAACCTTGCAGCTCAGCGAGCAAACTTACATCCAGAACCTCAACCTGAGCTACAAATCTTCTCAAAACTCGCTAAATATGATCCCGTGCATAAGGATGATTTTTACCCATGTCTTTAATCGCTCACAGGATGTTGTTATCCTGGAGATAGACAGTCAATCCTCAGAGAAGATTGCACCTTCCGAATGTGTACTGTCATGGAATTCATGCAGATCATGCTAAGATCAATGGGACTGATTAAGTAACAGCTGGATTTTCACCTGATGATTCGTGTTGCAAACAAGCAAGAACAGATGTGAAAACTAGGACAGTAATAGAGAGGCAGTGTTGAAGGTCACAGGAATCTTTGCACTTTGCTTCGCTACATGTAGGTCAGACCCTTGAGGTTCATTAGCTGCAGTACACTTCTGTAAAAGTGATAAACAATGTCTGACACCTTTTAGATATTATAGCCTTATTGTGTTGCTTGCAGAGAGATTGAAGGAGTCTGTCTCAACATTGAGTGGCATGACATCACAGATTTTTACAATTATCCATCTGCTTTTTCATTCATCCATAGATAGAATGACCAATTTTAATAATTTTGTGTTCCTTTTCTTTCATTACTTTAAACATAGGCATCTGTAGAGCATCTATTAAATTAGCTCTGTCCTTTTTGAGCTCATGTTACACAATCCACTCAGTCAAATCATACAATACGATTCCATATGATTCTTTATTATTAAGTTTATATTTTTCTCTGAGAATGCAGACAGAACATTTTATAATTCTAGCGTTACAAGAACAAACTGTGGTTTGCTCAAAACACATAACAATACTGCATTTGATCTCTATGTTTTTTGCAAGCTAATAAAACATCTTTAAGGCAGGCAATGCAGAAATCAGATAACATGGCGCCAAGAAGATACATTCATATGCATCTCAATCTCTCCCAATGATATTATTATCACAGTTATATGTTCACCTAAGCTCTTCAATCACTATAAACCATGGCCAAACATCATGTTCCAGACTCTTAAGACATGGATAAATGACTTTCCTTTAAACTACACCTGTTTCACAAAGCATTACTATTCCCACAAACAATGAGGTATTTTGGAATACATGAGTAATGTGAACATGCTAATGCACAAGTGTCTTAATTGGGGGAAGGCCAATTTCAACGCATTAAGCAGGATCTGTCAAACGGGGCCTGAGAGCAGCTACTTACAGGTAAGTCTACATTTGGAAAATGGGACCCTTTTAAAAGTAGCATGGTGAGAATTCAGGGCCAGCCTGTTCATCTGAGAGTGAAGGACAAAGGCGTCAGGTCCAGGGAACCCTGGATGTCAAGGGATATCATGACTTTGATAAAAAAAAAGCATATGTTAGGTAAAGCACATTAAAAACAGTGGATGCCCTTCAAAAGTAAATAGTGTGGCGGGTTGCTTATAAAGGAAATTAGGAGGTCTGAAGAGGGGCCACAAAATATCTTTAGCAAATGGGATCAAGGAAAACTCCAGGGCTTTTTATAAGGGCATTCAAATAAGTATATTAAGAGTAAGGTGGAAAGAGTGGGGCCTATTAGAGTCTAAAGTGGCAATGTGTGCGTGAAACCAGAAGATGTTGGTGAGGTCTTAAATTAATATTTCTTACCTATATTCACAGAGGAGGAAGTCAATACAGCCAGGAATATCATTTGAGTTGGTGGGGCTCTCAAACACGTTAAGATTATCAAGGGGGAGATTCTAATTGTTTTAATAGGTATAAAAGTCAGTGGGAAGGGTGGGGCGGATCAGTGGGGAAGAAGATGGACATGTTGTGTCAGGTCAAGAAGGCAGGAATGAGAGGGAGGATTGCTCAAGGGATGAGGCCAAGGCTGGGAAGATTTGAAACTTTTAGACCATCTACAGGGGGGATACAGGTGCTCGGGGACTGGATGCCAGTCATGAAGATGAGGTTTTGGGGGTCAGAGAATTGAAAGTTTCAGAGGAGGTGGAGGGTATGGGTAGTGTCCCAAACATAGGTGGAGAGTTCCTGCTCTGAGGGGATAAATCAGAGTCAGGGTAAGTGGAGATGAGTTCAATGGGGCAGGAGCAGGCAGAGACAATTATCTCCGGACTCATAGTAGAAACAGTGATGCAAAGACTGGAAAGGACTGCCCTTCCGCAAATCCACCCTCTAACAACAGGAGTACGTGAACATCAACTGGCTACAAAAAGACACAACCAGTACTCCCTCTTCTCTATCCATGTGGACAAGGAGAACCATGACTTCAACTGGGACAACACCAAGATCCTGGGACAGGCTAGGCAGAGACAAGCATGAGAATTCCTGGAAGCATGGCACTCCGTGAAGCATGCTATTAATAAACACATTGAACTCAACCCCATATACATTCCACTACGGAGGAAACCTGGAAGTGAGGCAATTCATCGCAATGGACCCCAGAGTTTGAAAAACAGGCGGGAGAACACACAGAGGCTTCCTCAGAGACTGCATAGAGGATGTTACCAAGCATGGTAACAAAATGTCTGCAGAACAACAAACCAGCTCAGCGAGCCAACCAACCTCAACACCCATAACCCAAGCTACAGATCAACTCCAAAACCCTAGAGACAATGGGTCTACAGATTCAGTCAGGTTTGTAGATTTCGGGAAGGAGATAAAAACAGGTGGTGTGGAGTTGGGGAACGATAAGGCTGAAGGCTGTGGGTGAGAGGTCTCCTAAGGTGATGAGGTTATGAATGATCTGAGAGATGATAGTTTGGAGTTCAGGGATGGGGTCATAATCAAGGGGGTGGTAGGAGGAGGAGTCAGAGAGTTGTCGCCTGGCCTCAGCGATGTAGAGATCAGTGCACCATACCACTACTGCGCTCCCCTTATCTGCGGGTTTAATCGAGAGGTTGGGGTTGGAGTGGAGGGCATGGCGGGCCGTGCATTTCGAAGGGGAGAGATTGAAGTGAGTGAAATGGTGGAGAGACTCAGGCAACTGGCATTGCAATGGCAGTTAGGGACGAAGATGTCAAGGGAGGGTAGAAGGCCATGATGTGGTGTCCAGCAGGATGAGGTTTATTGGAGGCGGGAGAAGGAGTCTGTAGAGGGTAAGTTAGACTCCCAGTCAAAGAAATAGGCACAGAAATGGTGGAGAAAGAGTTCAACATCCAGACGTGTATGGAATTTGTCGATGTGTGGGCACAGGGGAATGAAGGTGAGTCCTTTGCTAAGAGTGTGATGGGGGTTGCCTTTGTAATTGGAAGCCTGTGACTGGTGGTGTACCATAGAGATTAGCGCTGGCTCCCTTGTTGTTTGTTTTGTATGTTAGTGATTTGGATGTGAATATAGAAGGCATAATTGGTAAGTTTGTAGATGGTGAAAATTGGTGGTGTTGTTGATAGCTAGGAGGATGGTCTCAGGTTAGTCTGGTATTGATCAGCTGGTCTTTTGGAGCAGAACAATGGCAGATGGAATTCAATCCCAATATGGTACAAGGTGCTCTTTTTGGGAGGTCTAATAAAGGAAGGACATGCACAATGAATGGTAGGTCCCTTGGAAAAAAGGAACCTTGATGTGCATGTCTATAGAACCCTGAAAGTGTCAGCACAGGTAGACTGGGTGGTGAGGAAAGCATACAGGATGCTTGCCTTAATTAGCCAGGATGTAGAATATAGGAACACGGAAATATTGTTGAAACTTTAAAAAAAGTTTGTTAGACCAATGATGAAACACTGTGTATAGTTTTGGTAATCACACATTGGAAGGATGTTATTGCACTGAAAAAGGTACAGAGGAGATATACCAGGATGTTGCCTGGGATGGAAAGCCTCTATATTGAATAGAGTCTAGATGGGCTAGGTTTGATTTCTGTGCAGAAGAGGAGACTGAGGGGGATTTGATTGAAGTACACATAATTATGTAGATCCCGAGTATCTCTTCCCCATGACAAACATATCTAAGATCAGAGGACATATGTTTAAGGAGAGGAGCAAGCGATTTGGGGGGATCTGAGATTTCTTTTTCACCCAGGATGTGGTAGAAATATGGAACGTGTTGCCTGGGAGCATTATAGAGGTACAGTTGCGCCATTTAAGAAGCATCTGGATGAGTACTTAAACTGCCAGGGCATAGCAGGCTTTGGACCAAGTACAGGTAAATGGGATTAGTGTAGTTTGGTGTTTGTTGGTCAGCATAGACATGGTGGGCTGAAGAGCCTGCTTCTATGTTACATGAGTCTATGAACTATGAACTCTATGTATTCCCACAACCACCTGCATTAAGCATCATGCACAACAGTCAAACAAATATGTGAAGTCCTTACCAATGCCTTTCACATTATGAATGCCATATTAAATAGAATGGACAATACCTTTGTCTAAGCAGTCAATCGTCTAATTGATCTGCAGTAAAATGCTCTCCAGCTTTTTACCAGCAGGACTAAGTTAGTGGACCATAAGAGGAATTATAGTGAAAGGGAACATAAAAGTGGGAATTTGGCTCAACGTGCTTTCAAGTTTCAGCCATTCTTTCCTCTACTTAATCAGGATACCACATATTGCCTTGTGACCCAAAGACTGTGCCAGTCCCTGCACAGATGCAGGTGGCACTGCCTTTGTTGGGGACCTGACATATTTCTTCAGCATGCCAATAGTTTGCTCAATAATACTTTTGATTGTTATATGTTGACTTGGTACTGGCTAACAGGTATCATCAATCCCATTTTATGTGGTATCCCCATTTCCTGAGTGCCTAGCTGCTGCTTTCAGATACAAAACATCAAAGGAAGACACTGGTAGTGTGGGACACCTTTGTCATTGATGAACACTGCTAGGTGATCTTTGGCAAGCCTTAATTGCCAAATCCAATTGTTTCGTCCAAAGATAGCCAACATCTGTGGGAACTTAATAGGTGTCCCATTACTCCATGGCTTTCATAGCAACTGCACCCCAGCAAGTTGAGGTTCGATTGCACAAATATCACCTGAGTCTCTCCTGCCCAGTGTGGTTGAGATAATATATAGACCATTAAATCAGTTAACAAGTTAAGCGGAAGAGAATCGAAGATAGGTCAAAGATCCAAAAGTGAAAGTAGCACTGATATATTTTGAATGCTATAAGCTACACAAGGTTGGGAAGGAGTTAATACTTAATATTATTAATTTCTTTGACCATGCTTCTTCTCTTGCTAACAATGGATGTTACAAAGTGGCAGGTATATTGCTGGCATTTTCATCCTTAAGTAAACTCAGTAATCCTGTTTTGAATCAAAGTAACTTCCATACTATTTATAATAGCAGTCAAATATAATGACATACTATTTGTAATGACCCATTTGCTATGTAATTTCTCTTTGTATAATGACCCTTTCAAGACTAGGATAAAATTGGGGAGTACTTTTACAAAAGGGTTCATTTGTATTTGTTGACAACATTGGGTTCCAAGAAATGGCCATGTATCCTGAGATTGCTACAAGAAGAACAAAATAGCCAAGAAGCAAAAGGTATATAGAAAATTAACTGCAGTGAAATCTGTTCAACAGCTCAGGATACACTAACAATTCATTCAAAGAGGCAACAGCAATGTTCTTTCTGAAAGGAATAGCTTTCTGTTTGATAACCTTCAAACCGATCTGGGTGTTGAATCAAATCTTTGAGATGACACCGGAGACTGTGTTACCGAGTATTAACCAGTTAGAAAGAGCTTGGAGCTGAAGTCAGACAGGACAAGGGTTTGTGGATTGGACAAATGCCACTGCTTCTGATTCAGTATTGTTAGATCCTACCAGGCTATTTAAAGGCAATCCTTAGAGCAAGACAGGGTTCAAAGCTGTGTGCCTTGTTGGATTTCAGATGGGATATAGCTACTAGTGAATGTGACTCAAGTTAGTGAGAAGCAAGAGAATGTATGTAGAGAACGTCAAGTTGGAAAAGTTGTGAGATTGCACATAGTCCCATATTTGTGGAAGTAATGCAAGTATTTGTGACTACCTGAGTATATTTTTGTCATATCACCCATATAAAATGAAATGCATCTTTTTGTTTAAAAAAGCTTTCTCTTGAATTTTAATAATTGAATGTGACAATTTGTTACAACAAGTTTAAAAGATGAAATTGTTTTTAAACAGAATTTGTGGTGCAGCAATCACAATGATGTTGATATCTTGCTAATGGTAGTTGAATAAAAGATTTATTTAAAACGTAGTAGTGTCACACAACACAATGGAAGGTGTCTTCAGTTCAATGATGGGGCTGGTTTCCAAAAGGATTATGTGGTGGTTACTCCCAACATTACTGTCACGGACTGACGCATCAGCAGCAGGTGGATTGTAGGGATGAGGACAAGTAGGTTTTTCCTTGTGTTCAACCTGTCAGATACATTCTTAAAGATTTGGCTTGCTCAGGCTGTAGCGGTGCTGCAAAGCCACTCTTGTGTTGATGGATACTAAAATCTCCCATCCAGAGTACATTCTGCATCATTGCTACCCCTTGGTGTTTCTCCCATGTGGTATTAAACATGAAGGAGTACTGTAACATCAGTTGATGTGGGGGGAGCAGTGTGTTGGGTTGACGTATAGTGTCAACAGGGTGTTTCCTGATGCCATATGATTTCATTCAGTCATGAGTCAATGTTGAGTACTCTAAGGAGAGCTCCCACCCCACCTACCACTACCATGCTTCGATCCCAGGTGGCTGTGTCTTGCCAGTGGGAGAGAGAATACCCAGAGATGTTAACGGTAGTGTCCAAGCTGTAATGTATTATTTGGTGCGTTTGATTATGTCAGGCTGTTGCTTGAGTTATCTCTGGGACAGTTCTGCCAATTTCGACACAAATTTGGATGCTATTAAAGGAGGACTGTGCAGAGCTACCTGGGCAATGTGTGCTATTGTCATTTCTGGTTCTTGATGCTGGACAGTCTAGTTTGGTTTTGTTCTCAGTGAACATAGGGAATTTGAATTCCAGTACCCCTTTTCTAACAATTAATTAAGTCTGCTTGTCATATCTAGATCATTCGTATGCAAACTGTAGAGTGGCGTATGGTCTAAGAAGGATTATGAACAAAGTAGAAAGCAGATTCAGTTCATTTTGTTATTTGATTAACACGAAGTGTTTTTGGCTAACTTCAGAAATGCATAGCCTGAAAGATCTTAAAACCATAAGACATAAGAGCAGAAGTACACCATTCAGCCTAGCAAATTTATCTGCTATTCAATGATAACCTGATCATCCATGACTCCACTTTACAGCCTCTTCCCCACAAACCTTGAGTCAGTTCCCTGATTATAATTCTGCCTATATCAGCCTTGAATATTCTTAATGAGCCAGCCTCCACAACATTCTGTGGTAAAGAATCCCACAAACTCATAGCTTTCTGAGAAAAGAAATTGTTCCTCATCTCTATCTTCAATGTGCAAACCATTATTCTGAGATTATGCCCTCTAGTTCTACACTCTCCCACAAGAGGGAACAACCTTTCCATAATTATCCTGTCAAATCATCCAAGAATTGCATATATTTCAATAAAGTCATTTCTCATTCTTTTATATTCTGATGAGTATACATGAAATCTGCTCAAACTCTCCTTGTAAAACAGCCCCTTCATATCAGGTATCAGCCTAGTCAACTTTTGCCAATGCCAATACACCTTTCCTTAGATAAGGGGCCCAAACTGTTCACCGTGTTGCAACTGTGCTCTCGCTAGTGTCTTTCATGGTTTTAGAAAATCCTCCCTACTTTTATACAGCATGCCTTTTGAAATAAGGGCCAACATTCCATCTGCCATCCCTATTACCTGCTGAATTTAGAGGCTAGCTTATTGTGATTCATGGATAAAGACTCCCAAACTCTCTGTTTTGTTGCTTTCTGCAATTTTTACCATGAAAATAACAATCAACTGTTGCATTTTCCATGCAAAAGTGCATAACCTCACACTTGCCCACATTATAACCCATCAGCAGGTTTTTGATTGCTCAATTAACCTTTCTATATCACTCTGAAGCCTCTTTGTGTCATCTTTGTCATTGCTTTCCCACTTATTTTTGTGTCATCTGCAAACTTGGCTGTTTTCACTTTCCTCAATAAGTCATTAATATTTTTTGTAAATAATAATGGCCCTAGCATTAATCTCTGTAGCACATCACTAGTTACAGGTTCCCACCCTGGAAATGTGCTTCCCCCATCCCAACTTTCTAACTTCTAATAGTCAGACAGTCCTCTATCCATGCTATTATATTACTTCCAACACCATGGGCTAATTTTATTAAGTAGCATAATCTGTGGCATGTTATCAAACCCCTCCTGAAAATCCAGATATATTACATCCACTACTTCTCCTTTAGCTACTTGTTACCTCTTCGAACAATTCTAGCAAATTTATCAGGCATGAAAGCCTCTTCATGAAGACATGCTGACTCTGCTTACTCATATTATGCATTTCTAAATGGTCTGTTATTACATCCTTTGAAGTAGACTTGAACATTTTCTCAATGATAGATGTTAAGCCAATTGGCCTATTGTTATCTATTATTGTCTCCTTCCCTTTATCACTGAAAGTGTGACATTGGCAATTTCCCAATCCTCTGAGACATTTCCAGAATCTAAACATCACTGGAAGATTATTATCAGTGCATCCATTATCTCTGTAGCTACTTCTTTAATATCCTAGGATGTCAACTTTCAGGTCCAGTGGACTTATCCATCTTTGGCTGCATTAGTTTTGCCTAGCATATTTTCTCTAATAGTAGTTATTGTATGTATTTTGTCTCTGCCTTTTGCCCCTTGAACATGCCATAATGTTTAGATACCATTAGTGTCTTCTTCTGTGAAGACTAATGCAATTTTTTTTACTCTTTTTATAATTTCATGGTTTCCCATTATTATTTTCTCAGCTCCATTCTGTGAGGGGCCTATTGATCTTGTATTCTTACCTCATTGAAATTTATGTGGAATTGTCAAATTACAATAGTTGGTGGAATGTACCTTTACTTATTGCTATTGTTTGAAGAATTAACATAGCTGTGACAGGCTTCTATTCAGTACAAGGTGGTATTGGATCACAGTTGTGATAGTACTGGTTTGGAACTATGAAGTACTCAGTGCATTTTAGCCCTTAATTCTAATGTGTTTTTGTTTAGAAGTGTACTGTTATAGAAACAATAACTATAAGTATAGAAAGTCCTCTGTGTAGAACCAATAGGATCTAATGCCAGATTATGTCAAAGAAAATTCAGCAGACTGGACAGTGATCTTTTTTGACTATAAAGATTACAAGGATCTGGCAATCCCCTGCTCAACTACAAGCTGCCCCTGTGGATTACGACCCAAACTGAAAACATGTTTTTCCTTTTGAAGAATACATAAGGATAGGGATCAGACAGCCAATTTCAACTCCACTGGAGAGGATTATTGGGATTGAATTCCTTCAGGTGTGCCAGTCTGTGTTCGAATGGTAGCGTGCTGTAAAGGTCACGGTTTATTAACTATTCACTAGTTACCCTTGTGTATTGGAAGGCTCTCTCTCATTCTGAAGGCTGTGAACTAGGTAGAAAAGAAATCAAGACAATGGAAATTGTCATCAAAACCAAGAATCTTGAATATTGTCTGTTCAACTGGCAATGCTGATGCTACCAAGGCGACCCAATAACACCTGCAGGATCATCTTATCTGTCCCTCATTGTCAGAAAGCAGAGGTTGACTCCCCTTCTAAGAACTAAAACCGCAGCACCCAAAGAGGAGCACCTTGCCCCATAATCGGTAAAAAGGGTGTGAAAAGTAATGTAACCTGCTTTTTAGCAACTTCTGGTGATTAAATAAAATAAATCCCTGACACTCACTTTAAAATCAACAAGTAAAAATTTATTTATCTAATTCTAACAGTGAATAGATTAACTAAACTATTAACAAACTGAATAAATCCCTTTTAACTGCTAACTATTCCCAAATAAAGCAAGATTTTAATGGTATTCTGTTCCAATAAATATATTTCCCACTTATATAAAAGAGCATAGAATTTAATCTCTTGAAATTACGGCCAGGTTACACCTTCCGGAATGTTCTGTGCCTTCTCTGTCGATTCTTCTGTCAGGAATATCAAATAGTTGTGACATTTCTACCATTATTATTTATATGGTGCTTTCTCTAAGACACTGAGGAGGATGTGAGATCCAGCAATTCTCTCCTGAGAGCTGAGGGCTGTTAGCTCTGGCAGATAGCAGATAGCTCAGGGATCTTTGTCTAACTGCCCCTTCTTTTTATACCGTTGATGACGTATGAACATTTCTCACAATAGGATTGGCCCAGTGTTGTCAAAACCATCAGACTTAATAGGTTTTTGGTATCTAAGTACCTGGTTCAAGTTGATTGGCTAAATTCAAAAGCCTGTCGTCTTGGTTAAAAAAAAAATCTGCTGCCTGGCGTGCTAACTGTACGGCCTTTTGATACAAATGTTTCAATTCGGGTGCTCTCTGTGCACTTGCAAACATTCACACATCTGCTCACAGGCATCCATTTTAAATCTCTTGCACAGAAAAAGCGCATGAACTTTTAAAGGGACCACGCAACGCTCTATCCACCTAGCATTTTATGAACACCAAATTCTAACCTCCTGCCTTCCAATCCGCAAGTACTCTATCCACTTTTGCAACATTCACGAATAGGTCAGAAGCTAATCCATATTACTTTTTTTTACTTTTAGTTTTTGGGCTTACATCTTATTTCTAATCTATATACACTTGTTGCATTACTAATTTTTCTTGCATTTAATAATCAATACACTGACTATAAATATTAATTCAAGAACACTGATTAAATTAGCTCCTTTTAAAACATAATTTCATTTTGCTCTGGCAGTAAAGTATCCACAAAGATAGGGATCTGTTTTGAATTAACATTGTTGCAGCCTACCAAGACGGTTCCATGAATGAAAAAAAGAAGGACCATAACAAATTGGGGAATTTCACCCAGGGGCTAGTTGTAACACTGTCCATTCAGGAAACCCAATTAATTTTTACATGTATGTTGTAGCTTGGAACAATGGATAGAGATTATAGAGGCTCCATTGTCATTCATATCGTGTTGCTGACCAGAAATCTTTCCTTTATCCTAACATGTGTTGGAATGATTTGCAGATTGATACTTAATCTGTGTGCCCACATTGTGAATTACTTTTTTCAACCATCAAGCTGGCCTCGAAACTAAAACTTCTGACTCAAAGGTAGCGTGGGCTACTCATTGCCATAAGTCGCACATCAGTCACAAAAAATTAGAGTAATAAGAGAGATTGGCATATATCCTGCTGCACTGCACGCTGGCTTAATAATTAAGAATTATATAAACCAAAAAGAGGCTATAAGTTATATCACAACACTTGTTGTGTGTATGTTTATGCTTTACAATCTATTGCATTTTGTTGACATGATGCAGGCCACAAAGAGACTTGGTACTGCCTCATTTACCTGTTTGTGACATTAGTTACCAACCAGCAAGACTGACTGTCTGAACACTGAGTACAGGTCTGAGCTGCATTCGCAGCGAGCACTTGATTCATCTAGTCTGCTGCTCCTAAATGTAATTTTCCCCTCTTAAAGAAAAACTCACTGAATCATAATACAGCTGCTACTGAATGCTTTTTGCTATACTTCTGCTCAAGGAAAATGGAATAACAAGATAGGCAGAGCACTGTCAGGTTCATAGTTGCAATGTCAGAGGCCTTAGTGGTGAAGGTATGCATAAGGAAACAGGCGGAAGAAGAAAATGGGACTGGTTGGCTAGAGTAGTCAATTCTTGACGTCTGGCCTCAAAGTCCTGACACCAGATCCACAAGAAGTTTAAATGGCTTCATGTCAGTAGTCAAGCCGAGTGATTGCATTCGCAAATGATATCTATTATCTATCACCCCCAACAACTTATCACGCTGTCAAATGCACCACACATCTATCACTTACCTAGTAATATTCCCTGGTTGCCAGTACACGAGCATACCATCTGGAACTTCATGACACCTTAAAACATATTCCAATTATGCCTATCCTACATCCCCCTACCATGCTTCCATATATCTCCAGATGATCAGCTGTGCCAAGCACATCACTCTAACACTGAGCAACACAATTGCTGATACTTTTCCCTCTCTCTCCTAGGACAAGCTGGTCCATAACAGGAGAGAACAGAACTGGTGAAGGCCAAGGATGGCTATATTGCCTTATTTCTTTAAAAGAGATAATTTGCTGTGTCATACTGTCAGCTGCGGCAGAGGCTGTAACATCTGTCATCACTGAAATCATTCAGGATGATGGCATGTTACTGCTTTATGTCCTCCCCAGCTCATGCTCATGCTGCTGTCTGACTAGAGAGCATGTTGCAAATGGCATGACTGTAGAATCCTTGCTTTTGAAGCCAATCCAAACCCCTTTTAAGCATCTGCTCTCAGACACCCGAGAACTGCCATGTTCCCAGTCATAGCATACCCAAAAGGAAGAGAGGGAGGAATACCAGCTTGGTTAAAAAGACCTCATGCAGTTTGAGCAACATGCATGGGTGATTTGTTAACAGACAGGATCCAGAGAATCAGGATAAATAGTGCATTTTCAAGTTAGCAAATTGTAACAAGTGGAGGGCCACTGAATCAGTGCTGCTGCATGAGCTATTTATAATCTAATTTAGTGGTCGAAATGAAAAGGCTGAAACTAATGTACCTAAGTTTGCTGATAAGGTTATACAATAAGGTAAACTATAAGGAAATCACAAAAACTTTGTAAAGAGATAAAGTTAATGTGAAACAAGATTACAGAGGGAAACCAATATGGAGTGTGAGAACTACTTTAAAAGAAAGCTGGTGGAGCTGCAGGTGGCAATCCTGCCAATGCATGTCCTGAGGCCTTGAAACTCTCTTCTGCAGAAATCATGGCAGTGCCTTCTGGCAGAATAGCCCATTTTTCCATTTTTTTGTCACCTGCAAGACACAAGGGAGAGAAAGTGTTAGTCCACTGGTGTTGTGTAATGAGTGACACGGATAGCAGTGTCAAAATGAGAGCTGCAATGGAATGAAGAGTGCTGTTTACACAGTAGTTGGGACATGGGTGTTTCAGCATCCCCACAAGAATTGTCCTTGTCTTCTGCTGTGAATAGACTGTACATACAGCATTAACCCCAGTGATAACCCTGGATCAGGCTACCTCAGTCTGGTGGTGCAGTCTTCTCTGCTGATTCTCTGCAAAGACATTAGAACCTCACAGGACTGCAGGTGGAAGACCACACACAGACGAAATATGTCCAATTAAATAAGGTGTTCAAATGAGGCCGGAAGATTCACCTAGTGAAGAAGAATCCTTAGCAAAAAAAAAATCACTGTAAAAGACATTTCTGAGTTTAAATGTTTCCAGGCTAAGGAAAGAAAAAGCATAAGATAAATCTTAGGAACTAAGAATCACCTTGGACTGGTTCCAGAAGACTTGGGTGCTTACTTACAGAGCAATGTAAATTAAATCTATGAAGTTTACTTTTGATTGAGAAAAGGGGAACGTTCAATTAAGTTGTGGGTCAAGTATATTGTGTTCAGTCGTTAATGGCACTTATCTAAAAACAAAAACCAAAAGAACTGTAGATGCTGTAAATCAGAAACAAAAACAGAAGTTGCTGGAAAAGCTCAGCAGATCTGGCAGCATCTGCAAAGAGAAAATGAGAGTTTTGGGTATGGTGACCTTTCTCAAAAGGTTCTGAGGAAGGGTCACCATGTCCAAAATGTTAACTCTTATTTTCTCTTCACAAATGCTGCCAGACCTAATGAGCTTTTCCAGCAACTTCTGTTTTTGTCCCTGGCTTTTGTCTGTTGTGTCAGTAAAGAGAAAGGCCTTGAAATGTGAAAATGTGTAATGTCATCTTCTTAGCCATTAACTGGAATGTTGAATTTCTTTTTTAAATGTTATGTGTTTCTACACAGATCATTAAAACAGACATGATTGAATTAGGAAGATCAAACTGCAGAACTGTTGTCACAAATTCCAATTTACTCAAGAATGAGCAGATTTGAAATGAATTTCCACACGGAGTGGTGAAAAACCTGAGACATGTTTCAGAAAAAGTTAGATTCTCTTATTGTAAGGGAACAGGCATTTGTGAGATAGAATCACTTAGTGATCTTATAGAAAACAATGTCAAACAGTGATCATAATCTGATCATTTATTTTATTCATTCATGGGAAGTGGGCATTCACTGGCTTGGCCAGTATTTATTGCTTATCCCTAGTTGTCCTTGAGAAGGTGGCGGTGGGCCTTCTTAAACAACAGCAGTGCATTTGGCATAGACAGACACAAAATTCTGTTAGGGAGGGAATTCCAAGATTTTAACCCAACGACACTGAAGGAACGGTGATATATTTACAAGTCAAAATGAATTGGAGTGACCTGGAGGTCAACTGCAGGTAGTGATGTTCCCACGTTTCTGATGCCCTTGTCCTTCCAGATGGACATGATCATAAGTTTGGAAGGTGCTGTCTACGGATGTTTGGTGAATTTCTGCAGATCATCTTGTAGGTGGTACACATTGCTGCTACTGAGTGTAGAGGACGTACTCTTGGACAAAGAAAGTGAATGTGTGTGGATGTGGTGCTAATCATATTAAGTTTGAGACAGATGTGTTTAAGTCATAAACTAGACTTTAAAAACAATTGAAACAAACCAAGTGGAGACAAGAGAGGTCAATTAACTGAAGTAGTCTGGAAGTTAGGTTGAAAGTGTGATGGCAGATAAACCATGACAAACATTAAAAACAAAGAACTAAATAGATCTTGGTCAAAAAGGTCATTTTTATGGGGCCATAAACAGCGAGATAGGCAAAATGTAGGGGCAAACCATGAGTTACAAACATCAGAGATAATGGGAACTGCAGATGCTGGAGATTCCAAGATAATAAAATGTGAGGCTGGATGAACACAGCAGGCCAAGCAGCATCTCAGGAGCACAAAAGCTGACGTTTCGGGCCTAGACCCTTCATCAGAGCAAACATGTTCCATTCTGGAGTCTATTCACAGGCTGATTAGTACACAAGTCAAAACACAATGCAGGACAATGTAAAGCAGCTATTCATAAGTACAGGGAATATTTGTATGTCGGTTCTTCAAAATTATAAACGGAATGAATTATACTCATAATGCTCATAAGTATGAACAATCATAAGTCGTAAATCAGGGCACCCCTGTGAATTCCTTAACGTAATAATGTCCCAAGGCAATTCACAGGAGCAATTATAAGTCAAGATATGACACCAAGCCACATAATGAGTTATTAGGTCAGATGATCAGACATTTGACCAAAGAGGTAGGTTTGAAGAAAATCTTAATGGAGGTCATTGAGGTAAAGATGTGTAAAAGTTTAATAGGAAGTTCCATTGTTTAACTCATACACAAATGAAGCACAGCCATCAATTGTGGAGCAATTAAAATTAAGGATGCTCAAAAGACCAGAATTAGAGGAGTACAGATATCTTGGAGGATTGTAGGACTGAAGGAGATTGCAAAGATAGGATGTTGTGAGGCTAAGGAGAGATTTTTAAAGAAGTGTAAGAGCTAGAAGCAAATGTAGGTCAGTGAGCACTGGGGTGATAGATGAATGAGACTTGGTGTGCGTTAATATATGGGCAGCAGAGTTTTTGATTACTTCAAATATACAGAAATTAAAACATGGGACACCAGCCAGGAGAACATTGGAACAAAACTAAAGGCAGCAAAAGTCATTAATGAGAGTTTCTGCAGCAGATGAGCAAAAATATGAGCTAAGACAGGAGCAAAGTTTAAGAATGTTATGCACATCTCAGGATCCAATGTTACACTAAATTGCAAGCAGACTGACTTAATTTCTGATTTTTGTCCGGGAGATGGACAGAGTCATTTGTTAGGGAATGGAGCTTTGAGTGAGAAGAGAAAACAATGGTTGCAGTCTTTCCGATATTTAATTTGAACAAACATCTGCTCATCCAGTGCTGTATGTTGGATGATCATTAAATGGCCATTGTGATATTGCATGTGTTTAATATTTACTTTTGCACTTTATTTGAACTATCCTTCTTGATCCTGAAGCCATTCAGTTTTACATTTTTAGATTGTAATTTTGTAAAAGTTGTGCACAACCAGGACACTTATTGCTTATATCCTGCCTTAATGCTTGGATTGTGTAGGCTTTTGTAGGATTACGGTATGTAAGCGAAACAGCACAAAATCAATTTAGCCCAACCAGTCCATTTGTGCTCCAGTTGAACCTCCTTTCCTCATATAACATTATTGTTGTAACGAATTCCCTTCTCCCTCCAATATTTGTCCAGTTTCCCCATGAATGCATCCATACAATTTGCTTCAACCACTCCCCATAGTAGCAAATACCACATTTTCACCACTCTTTGAGTACAGAAGTTTCTGCAAATTCTGAATTGATGAATAAAGTACATTTTTTGCATCATGTTTAGATGTACTGATGCAGTTGGATGATCCAGAGGAGCTGAAAGTAAATTGGATGCCACATTGAGGCTCCTAATGAAAATAGTAAAAGACAACAAACTGTTTGGCATCTTTGGCAACCCTGCAGATAGAGTGCAGCAGAAATATGATCAGATGGGCCTGTCTGTTCCAGGATAGACTTCCCATTTATATTCTGAATGCTTGTGGTTAGATTCACTGACATAAAGCTGGTGATCTTCAGTAAGCACTGTCTATCCCATACTGATTGTCACCGACAGGTGAATCAGAGGCCTCGCAAGAGAATGTGGAAATTGAATTTGACAGTGTTGACCCCAGAGAACATTAGGAAATCAGTAAGGATGGCAAAGGCTTGAGAATCACATGACACCTCTTTGAGTCTCTAATGCAGTCAAAACAAGTGATTCCTCATATTTAAAGGTGTTCAGAATGTAATAGAGAGATGGGCAGAATTGTTTTGACTCCAGAAGAGCAGTCAGAACCTATTTTTAATGCAGGAAGAAGATGGTTCTGTAAAGTTATCTCACCCTGATATTTTAGGATTAGCAAATCCATTTCTACGAAATGATATGATGTGAATCCCGCAGACAACAGGCCTCCCAATTGTTCCTGCACACTACTATAGGATCTTAGATGTGATGAATTGGAGAGTCTGGAAATTAGGAGAGTTGATAAGAGGGAGGCAGTGGACGTAGTTTACTTGGACTTTCAGAGGCTTCAATAAGATTCTGCCCAAGAAATAAGCATTTAAAGTGAAAGTGCATAGGATTGGAATTAATTCACTGAAATTCATAGGGAACTGCTGGGCAAACAGGAGAAAAGAGCAGTAATAAACAAGTCTTTTTCCGAACAGCAGGCAGTACTAATGGGAAACCACAGGAATCACTGCTTAGACCCACCTATTCACAATGCATATTAACAATTTACTTGAGGCAACTAAATTTAATATCTCCAAGTTTGCAGATAACACAAATTGGAAGGATGAGTTCTGAGGAGGATGCAGAGATGTTTCAGCATTACTTGGACACGTTGAATGAATGGGAAAATGCATGGCAGAAGCAGTAAAATGTGGATAAATGTGACGTAATCCACTTTGGTAGTAAAAACAGGAAGGCAGATAGACTGGGAAAGGGGGAGGTGCAAAAAGACTTGGGTGTCCTTGTATACTAGTTACTGGAAGTAAATGTGCAAGTGAAGCATGTGGTGAAGGGGCAATTGGTATGATGGCTTTCGTGGCAATAGGACTTGAGTACAGGGACAGGGGTGTCTTGCTGCAGTTGTACAGGACCTTGGCAAGACCACACCTGGAGTACTCTGTGCGGCTTTAGTCTCGTTATCTGAGAAAGGATGTCCTGGCTATGGAGGAAGTGCATCTAAGGTTTACCGGTCTGACTCCTTGGATGGCAACTTGACAGATGAAGTGAGGCTGGATCGATAAGGTCTATATTTAGTGCAGTTTAGAAGAATAGGGTATCTTATAAAAACCCATAAAATTCTAATAAGACTAGACAAGGTAAACATGGAAAGGATATTCCTAATAATCAGGAAGTCTAGAACCAGAGGTCACAGTTTTAAGGAAATGGGATAAGCCATTAAGGACTGAGATGAGTAGAAATTTCTTCACCCAGAGAGTAGTGACCTGATTGAATTCTTAGCCACAGAAAGCAGTTGATCGTAAACATTGAATTTTATCAAGAAGGACTTAGATATAGTTCTTAGGGTTAAAGGGATCAAAAGCAATGGGGAGAAATTAGCAACAGGATACTGAGTTAGTTGTCATACTGAATGGGAGTGAAGCAGGCTTGAAGAGCTGAATGGCCTACTCCTGCTCCTATTTTCTATATATCTATAAAAAGCCATTATTTCTGAACAGGCTGACAAAGTCACTGAGTACTTTGAAAACAGTAAAACTCACAGAAGTGACAGCTGAGCTGTATTCCCCTCTATTGCCCAGAGCCTTCTGAAGATGCACAAGGCTGACAGTCTGCGCAAATGCATGAGGAAGGGTATGATCATCCTCATCGAAGGGAGAGAAGGGGGAGAGGGAGAAAATTAGGAACTGATGACCAGTTTCATTGCTGAATGTAATCTACAAAATTCTGATCAAGGCCCTCACCAATCTACAAGTCAAAGACTTCCCTGAGCCACATCACCATTTTCTGCTTAATTCCATTGTCAGTGCACAGACTCATGAGCATCTTGTGACCAGTTTGAACTGACCTTGGCCCCAAAGTAAATCAAGACAAGATTGAAACCACATTCTTTGTGAACTGGCCTAACAAATCCTTTATCACCTTCAGCATTAGGTCAGATTGTCTGAAGGTGCTTCCATATGATACGGAGGGTTGATGGCATGCCCCAAAAAACTGGGATGAGCACATTGACAAGATGAGGCAGAAATTAGGCATGTGGGAGAATGGCTTCCAAAAAACCCAGTCATCAGGTGAGAGGTGCTGTTGATGTTACTGCACATAGTGCGGGTCTGGTCAATTCCCCAGGCCTCAGGTTTCTTCTACTTCATCTGAAAATCAAAAGTGAATGATGTCTGTAGGGACACCATGTACAATTATTGGGATACAGTGGTTGAAGCACAAACCCAACATCACTGTCATCCTGATGGTCCCCCTTTGTGTGTGGCTGCATCAAGCTATGCTTGGATGCTCGGTATGCAAACACCATATGTCACTACATGCCACCTGGTTCTACCTATCCCCAATGTTGTGAAGGATTGGTCTGCCACGTTGCCACAGAATGCTCCAAGAGGTTGGACCTTACCAAACCATCTGACCATCCTGAAACATTTTGTAAAGAAAAACATGACAAATGTCAATAAGTAATATCCGCAAAGCCCTGTGAGAGAAGGAGGTGGTCAATCCTGTCAAATGGGCGGACTGTCAAAGTCATTTGGCAGAATTCCTTATTGCCAGAAATTCAAACAAGCACGAGGACATAGATTGGCTAGTAGTGAGAAACTCTGTTAGGTTGTTCATGAATGCGCCAACTTGCTGCACCACTGCACGGTGCCCTTGAGATGCCCATGATATTCCTGAGTTGACAGAAATGCATATATGGCCAGAACACACCTACAACAGTAATGCTTGAAAGCTTAGTTTAACATAAGAGCCGGTAAAGGAAGTCTGAAGAGAGATGCAGTGGCTTTTGTTGAGGTTTGTCTCCAGCAGTTCCATGATGCAAGTTTCTCTGCTGTATGTGCTGTTCCTGGTGATGCACACTGAGGCAAACATCAAATGCACCTGAAGACCATCAACTCAGTGAAATACGCAGAGCCGGCCCAAAATTTGTTTATCTTCAAATGCAGAGAGTTGTCCTTTACCGAGTATTGCAGACTGGTACATTGCAAGTTCAGGAGTACTGTTGAGGGATGCACTAAATCTTGGGCCTCTCATCAGCAAGGCACTGTGGATAGAATCCTCTGTCTCAGGTCTTTCTGTCATAACAAATCGAGGGTCTGATAACTTATAGATCGATTGATAGCTTGTATTGGAATGTATATAATTATTGTAATTGTTATTTGAAGTTTAAATTTTGCATTGGATTGGGGCATCTAAAAGTGGAAAGTGCTCAGCTAAAAAAATGTGATGTTCCACTGAAGTTTCTGTACCATCTGACTTGAATTATTTTGTAATATACTTTTATGAATAAAATATACATTACGCAAAAAAAATCGTACGGACTTACCGGTTCTTATGTTAAACTAAGCGTTCGAGCATTACTATTGTAGGTGTGTTCTGGCCATGTATGCATTTCTGTCAACTCAGGAATATCATGGTTAAAAAAAAATTCTTGTTTATTCATATGAAGAAAACAGTAGAAAATTATTGTACTTTACCATATTTTCCAGACACCCACTCCGACTGTCCATTTGCTAATGCAATGATCGAGGACTTGGCAAATTTGTAGTCAGAACCACATTGGAAAGCAATGCTTATTATCCGTCAGGATGTGTGATTTGCTATCCCAATAAGGAGAATTTTTTTTTCATCTACCTCGCATGCAATTATTCAAAATTTATTGGAAATTAAAATTGTTCCTGATTTCGAGTCCACGAGGTGCTTCTCCGACGATTCAGGTTCATCAACCTGTTTGCAATTTCAGACAGATTTTCGCAATGAAACAGATCTTATCGATTTCTCATAAAAGACTGATTGTAGTTGTGGAGAGATTTTGGAGGAGTCCGTTTTGTGACATGGAACTGTGCCCATTTAAAAGTCTGTATCTAATTTTGGAATTTTATTTCGCCATTTACATGCATAACTGAAGTTGGTGATCTAACGGATTCCGAATGTCACGACTTTGTTCATTTTTTTGTCAATACGATATAAACGTCCTTAACACATAAAATCCGAAAGAATTGCGGATGCTGTAAATTCGGAATAAAAACATTTATGTACTGGTAAAGCTCAGCAGGTCTGGCCTGCTTTTGAGGCAAGGTCACCGGACCCGAAACGTTACTCTGATTTCTCTGCACAGATGTTGCCAGACTTGCTGGGCTTTGCCAGCGACTTGTTTTTGTTCCTGAAAACATTATAGCTTGATCTCTGCATAACCAGTTCTAATGATGATTGAAACCCAGCAATTTGAACTAACAATGTCACAAGAACATACTGAAGAGTTAACTGAAAGGCTGGTTATCTCGGGAACAAAATTCCAAATATTTCTACTGTGGGAATTCGCTAGATTCAGTGTTTTCTTTTTACAATTCGAACTATGTGCTTATGACGGAAAACACAAATTGTCGTCGACATGGAAATGAAAATATCATGACTATCGCAACAATTCTTTTAAAATTTGTATTTTAGTCATATCGGTAATTTCGTTTCCTGGTTAATTATTTTTTATGATTAGAAATATTTGTTTCCCCATCTTGGGCATATGACTCTACCTACTGCAATCAGACATGAAGGGCCATCTGTATTTAATATCATTTCTTTGCCCTTTAGCGAAAGCATTGCGGAAATATGAACCCGCAGAGTAGTCACACGGAATTCGCATGTCATTAGGCTGGGATAACAAATTCCTAACGGAAACTGTACTACAGGTTAGATATGCTTACACTCCATAACCAGAAGAAAAGTGAAAATAACGAAAACGAAATAACTTTACTTTCAGCAATCTGTGTGTAGCGGAAACGGAGGCTGTGCTGATATCCAAACTTCATTGTCTCCCTTTACATATAAGTACATAACACCATTCCTCCATCGAGATTTTACAGTTTTGTTGCATTTTTGCGTTATAAAACAATCAGCCGGGTTACGTTTACAAAACTTTTTATTCCATGTCAAAACTTGAAACATAACCACAAAATAACGGTCCGTATCTAGTTCGAAATTTAAAAAAAAACTTTTAAAGGCTTTGTTGTTATTTTAATTGATATATTAAACAAACATCATAAGGATCAGCAGAGGAGAGGCACTTCCGCGTAGATGGAAATTATTAAGAGGGGAAAACGTCCAAGCACTGAAGAATGTTTTAACTTCTGTTTGTAAGTGTAAGTAAAACGTCCCAAACCTTTTCAAATTTCGAAAATTGCCTGAAACGTGGTAGTCCCATTAATATCTGCGACACTGCAAAGCAGACTGTAACACAGTCATTTTGTAAATAATTCCAAAATGGGTGTTTTTTTTCACGTGGACCCCCTAAACTGCCAATTAAATATTGAGCGGATGCACCTCCATATATACTTGATTCATTTTCATTAGACATTTGGTACATGTCTGGCAACTTCAAGACACTTGATCACTTGTATGAAATCAAATATCTATTGCTGTCTTTTTTGAAGATATTTTACAATCCCTGATATAATATTTGGAATTGCAAAATAGAACCAGCTTTCAGATTTGAGTCAGTTTTTCAGCGGTTGAAAGGTAATGAAAAGGTGGGGCGTAGGTAGGGATGGTCAGTGTCGAGTTATACATGACATAGATATGCTGTTGTCTTCATAATCCAACGCTTTAATGTTGAATGGCATTTATAGGTATACATTCGTTTGCCAAGTCTCCATGGTAACACCATAGTTAATAAACTACATGTTCCACTTTTCGCAGCAGTTAAGTTCACGTTGCGTTAATTGTTAGAAGGAGCAATACATATGATTTAAAATTACCAGGTGAAGAGATTCATGGTTTGACCCAATATCTGGCACCATCAAAACTTCGCTAAACCAAAGCTGGCGAATTGACAGAATTCATGAAGAAAACATTTTTGGTCATGTATGTGGTTGTGTTAGGTAATTGGTGTTAAATTCGAGGTTCATAACGGCGAATTTCATGCAATATTGTAACTTCAAGTTACAGTATTGCATGCCATGACTTCTCGAATAATAAACCAGAATTCATACAAGAAGTACAATACGGAAGTCAAAAACTTGTTTACACGGAATTGTAAACATATGGAACTATCACAGGACACGGTTGAAGTGAATATTATAGATGCGTACAATGGGCAATGCTGGGAGGAGGATATATGGGGAAATGAGGCTGGTGGGTAGGATAGTAGATTTAGATGAGAAGCTAGGAGGAGGCTACAAATAGAGCATAAACACGGCAAGGACTTTTAGGACCGAATGACATGTTTCTATGCTATTCATCCAATATAAACTACATTTATATGACTCATTTCAATAATTGATAATTTATTTTATTTAAAATTTGAAAGCCTCCTGCACTGCCACAATGATGCCACCCGAAGGTTGCAGGAACAGCAACTCATATTCCGCCTGGGAACCCTGCAGCCATATGGTATCAATGTGGACTTCACCAGTTTTAAAATCTCCCCTTCCCCTACTGCATCCCTAAACCAGCCCAGTTCGTCCCCTCCCCCCACTGCACCACACAACCAGCCCAGCTCTTCCCCCCCCCAACCCACTGCATCCCAAAACCAGTCCAACCTGTCTCTGCCTCCCTAACCGGTTCTTCCTCTCACCCATCCCTTCCTCCCACCCCAAGCCGCACCCCCAGCTACCTACCTCCTTCCCATCCCACCTCCTTGACCTGTCCGTCCTCCCTGGACTGACCTATCCCCTCCCTACCTCCCCACCTATACTCTCTCCACCTATCTTCTTTACTCTCCATCTTCGGTCCGCCTCCCCCTCTCTCCCTATTTATTCCAGTTCCCTCTCCCCATCCCCCTCTCTGATGAAGGGTCTAGGCCCGAAACGTCAGCTTTTGTGCTCCTGAGATGCTGCTTGGCTTGCTGTGTTCATCCAGCCTCACATTTTATTATCTTGGAATTCTCCAGCATCTGCAGTTCCCATTATCTCTAACATTACACGACAGCCTGTTCTTACGTTCACAACTTTTGATAATAGACTCAGCGCGTTATTATTCTCGAGGCTGTTTGTCAATTATTTTCCACAAGCTCGGGTAAAGACTCTCAAGGCAGTTCAAACCTAAGAGACTGTGTGGGACCCAACAGACGTCAGCAATACGTAAAGGGCACATCTGCAGGAAATCCCTTGTATAGCCTCTCCCACAACACAATACACAGCGAGACATCGCGTTTTTTCTGTCACATTAACATGAATTACAACGCGGTTTATGGCTTTAAATAGACAAAGCTATGCATCAAAAATGGGCCCATGTTAATAATGCATGGCTTCCTGTCAAATATCTTTTATCAAAATTAAAGGATAATAAGAATATTACGATTGCATGTTAGCCCTTGGGATTCGTTTTTTCTAAAGTTATCTAGGATCGAAAATCCGTATCAATGTTGGGTGAAGGGAGATGATTAAAACACAACTTAAAAACTGATATAATTATAATTATTGCAATATTTATAATAACTGTATTGGAATCGAACGCTATATTTACATCTATAGGATCTATCCATCAAGCGCAGCCGTAAAAAATGATATTAATGGATTGAATTTCGTAACATTTTGAATTAAAGTTGCCCTCTGATTTTAAATTCTCAGTGCACTGAAAATCAAAACTGGCGTGTTTATGTGAACGCAAAAGCTTTATGCCTTTCACAGCAAAGCCGAGCGGGCTTATTAAGGAACATTTAAAAACATAGTTTCAAGCTGCCGGCAAGGCTGCTTGCAGTGCGCTGATGTGCGTCCTGTGTAAATTGATGATTCATAACATGTCCTGGATAGAGCTTTTATTTTCTCCGTCACCTTCCATCATGAAGTAAGTAGTTTAGGTAGATAGCTCATAATTTCCTAACTGGGCTTGCCGCATTCTGTATGATGCGCGTTCTGACCTCTCTGCAGCATGGTCAGAAAAAAAAGTGGTTTGCAAAAGAGAGAAAAGGCACTAAGATTAATCGTTGCATACTTTTAAGCTCTCCAACGCCTGCCATATACATAAAATGGTTCATTCTAAGTAATTTATTTACAAACTGCTCGTTTATCAGAGAAGTTGATAATTTCTAAATGTAAAGCTTCGAGTTTGTAGGATTTTGAAATGTAAGAAAAAACGTGCGGTGCGATTTTTGATTTCGCCAGCCGGCGTCTTCCTGACGGAATTGATGTTGAGGTCGAAATCATTCGCTTTTGGTGATTTAATCTGCGTTAAGGAACTTTGTAAATAAATGTATGCGTTAAAAATAAAGCACAAGCGATGACCTGCAGCTTTCGACTAATGACCACAACAGAGTGGGGGAGAGAAAGTTAAAACCTGAGGGGATTTGACACCGCAGCCGGGCTGAGCGAACTCGGTGATTTTACTTCGCTCCGTACCCCGCCCCTCCCCCAACCCCAGTCCGGCCTCTGAATGTTGTCCGCCTGTCAGCAACAGATCCGCCCTTTCAGCATCTTCTTCTACTTCTTCCTCCTCCTCCGACAATATCACTCTGAACTCTCGCTTTTCGTGTCGCCACTTCAGACCAATCTCCGGCATCAGTTCCCACCTCCGGATTAAAACGAGCGGGAAACGGAGCGAAGGGAAGAGCCGGCTCCCCGCTTCTCGGGACCGGCTGTCACTGGGGAGACATGGAGGAGGAGAGAAGGGAGTCTTCCACGGGCTGTTGGTGGAGATTTGCCAACTGCTTCCTCAACGGTACGTGTGTTCAGTTACCTCCCGCCGCTTTTCCTCCTTGTTCACCCCAAGATTTGGGGAGTCAACGATTCCGGGAGAGGGGACGGACTCGGGCGGATGACAGTCTGGGTGGGGCCAAGAAAGTGGGAGGTGGGTGTGGGCCCGGCGTGAGGTGGGGTAAGGTGGGGTAGGGTGGGGTAAGGTGGGGTAGGGTGGGGTAAGGTGGGGTAAGGTGGGGTAGGGTCGGGTGAGCCGGGAGAACGTTGGTGGGGGTGGCGAACCTGGAGAGGTTTGCGGGGGGGGAGAGAGAGAGAGGTGGTGGTATGGAGGAGGGGGAGAGAGAAAGGTGGCGGGATGGGGGGGGGGGAAGAGAGAGAGGGAGGGCGGGTGAGGGGAGGTGGCGGGATGGGGGGGGGGAAGAGAGAGAGGGAGGGCGGGTGAGGGGAGGTGGCGGGATGGGGGGGGGGAAGAGAGAGAGGGCGGGTGGGGGGAGAAGAGAGAGAGGGCGGGTGGGGGGAGAAGAGAGGGAGGGCGGGTGGGGGGAGAAGAGAGGGAGGGCGGGTGGGGGGAGAAGAGAGGGAGGGCGGGTGGGGGGAGAAGAGAGGGAGGGCGGGTGAGGGGAGGTGGCGGGATGGGGGGGGAGAAGAGAGGGAGGGCGGGTGAGGGGAGGTGGCGGGATGGGGGGGGGAGAAGAGAGGGAGGGCGGGTGAGGGGAGGTGGCGGGATGGGGGGGGGAGAAGAGAGGGAGGGCGGGTGAGGGGAGGTGGCGGGATGGGGGGGGGGAGAAGAGAGGGAGGGCGGGTGAGGGGAGGTGGCGGGATGGGGGGGGGAGAAGAGAGGGAGGGCGGGTGAGGGGAGGTGGCGGGATGGGGGGGGGAGAAGAGAGGGAGGGCGGGTGAGGGGAGGTGGCGGGATGGGGGGGGGAGAAGAGAGGGAGGGCGGGTGAGGGGAGGTGGCGGGATGGGGGGGGGAGAAGAGAGGGAGGGCGGGTGAGGGGAGGTGGCGGCATGGGGGGGGGAGAAGAGAGGGAGGGCGGGGGAGAAGAGAGGGAGGGCGGGGGAGAAGAGAGGGAGGGCGGGGGAGAAGAGAGGGAGGGCGGGGGAGAAGAGAGGGAGGGCGGGGGAGAAGAGAGGGAGGGCGGGGGAGAAGAGAGGGAGGGCGGGGGAGAAGAGAGGGAGGGCGGGGGAGAAGAGAGGGAGGGCGGGGGAGAAGAGAGGGAGGGCGGGGGAGGGGAGGAGAGAGGGAGGGCGGGTGAGGGGAGGTGGCGGGATGGGGGGGGGAGAAGAGAGGGGGCGGGATGGGGGGGGAGAAGAGAGGGGGCGGGATGGGGGGGGAGAAGAGAGGGGGCGGGATGGGGGGGGAGAAGAGAGGGGGCGGGATGGGGGGGGAGAAGAGAGGGGGCGGGATGGGGGGGGAGAAGAGAGGGGGCGGGATGGGGGGGGGAGAAGAGAGGGGGCGGGATGGGGGGGGAGAAGAGAGGGGGGGCGGGTGAGGGGAGGAGAGAGGGAGGGCGGGTGAGGGGAGGTGGCGGGATGGGGGGGGGAGAAGAGAGGGGGCGGGATGGGGGGGGGAGAAGAGAGGGGGCGGGATGGGGGGGGAGAAGAGAGGGGGCGGGATGGGGGGGGAGAAGAGAGGGGGCGGGATGGGGGGGGAGAAGAGAGGGGGGGCGGGTGAGGGGAGGAGAGAGGGAGGGCGGGTGAGGGGAGGTGGCGGGATGGGGGGGGGAGAAGAGAGGGGGCGGGATGGGGGGGGGGAGAAGAGAGGGGGCGGGATGGGGGGGGAGAAGAGAGGGGGGGCGGGTGAGGGGAGGAGAGAGGGAGGGCGGGTGAGGGGAGGTGGCGGGATGGGGGGGGGAGAAGAGAGGGGGCGGGATGGGGGGGGGAGAAGAGAGGGGGCGGGATGGGGGGGGAGAAGAGAGGGGGCGGGATGGGGGGGGAGAAGAGAGGGGGCGGGATGGGGGGGGAGAAGAGAGGGGGGGCGGGTGAGGGGAGGAGAGAGGGAGGGCGGGTGAGGGGAGGTGGCGGGATGGGGGGGGGGAGAAGAGAGGGGGCGGGATGGGGGGGGAGAAGAGAGGGGGGGCGGGTGGGGGAGGAGAGAGGGAGGGCGGGTGAGGGAGGAGAGAGGGAGGGCGGGTGAGGGAGAAGAGAGGGGGCGGGATGGGGGGGGGGAGAAGAGAGGGGGCGGGATGGGGGGGGAGAAGAGAGGGGGCGGGATGGGGGGGGAGAAGAGAGGGGGCGGGATGGGGGGGGAGAAGAGAGGGGGCGGGATGGGGGGGGGAGAAGAGAGGGGGCGGGATGGGGGGGGCGGGTGAGGGGAGGAGAGAGGGAGGGCGGGTGAGGGGAGGTGGCGGGATGGGGGGGGGAGAAGAGAGGGGGCGGGATGGGGGGGGGAGAAGAGAGGGGGCGGGATGGGGGGGGAGAAGAGAGGGGGCGGGATGGGGGGGGAGAAGAGAGGGGGCGGGATGGGGGGGGAGAAGAGAGGGGGGGCGGGTGAGGGGAGGAGAGAGGGAGGGCGGGTGAGGGGAGGTGGCGGGATGGGGGGGGGAGAAGAGAGGGGGCGGGATGGGGGGGGAGAAGAGAGGGGGGGCGGGTGGGGGAGGAGAGAGGGAGGGCGGGTGAGGGAGGAGAGAGGGAGGGCGGGTGAGGGAGAAGAGAGGGGGCGGGATGGGGGGGGGGAGAAGAGAGGGGGCGGGATGGGGGGGGAGAAGAGAGGGGGCGGGATGGGGGGGGAGAAGAGAGGGGGCGGGATGGGGGGGGAGAAGAGAGGGGGCGGGATGGGGGGGGGAGAAGAGAGGGGGCGGGATGGGGGGGGGAGAAGAGAGGGGGCGGGATGGGGGGGGGAGAAGAGAGGGGGCGGGATGGGGGGGGAGAAGAGAGGGGGGGCGGGTGAGGGGAGGTGGCGGGATGGGGGGGGGAGAAGAGAGGGGGCGGGATGGGGGGGGGAGAAGAGAGGGGGCGGGATGGGGGGGGGAGAAGAGAGGGGGCGGGATGGGGGGGGAGAAGAGAGGGGGCGGGATGGGGGGGGGAGAAGAGAGGGGGCGGGATGGGGGGGGAGAAGAGAGGGGGGGCGGGTGAGGGGAGGAGAGAGGGAGGGCGGGTGAGGGGAGGTGGCGGGATGGGGGGGGGAGAAGAGAGGGGGCGGGATGGGGGGGGAGAAGAGAGGGGGGGCGGGTGGGGGAGGAGAGAGGGAGGGCGGGTGAGGGAGGAGAGAGGGAGGGCGGGTGAGGGAGAAGAGAGGGGGCGGGATGGGGGGGGGGAGAAGAGAGGGGGCGGGATGGGGGGGGGGGAGAAGAGAGGGGGCGGGATGGGGGGGGGAGAAGAGAGGGGGCGGGATGGGGGGGGGAGAAGAGAGGGGCGGGATGGGGGGGGGAGAAGAGAGGGGGGCGGGATGGGGGGGGAGAAGAGAGGGGGCGGGATGGGGGGGGCGAAGAGAGGGGGGGGCGGGTGAGGGGAGGAGAGAGGGAGGGCGGGTGAGGGGAGGTGGCGGGATGGGGGGGGAGAAGAGAGGGGGCGGGATGGGGGGGGGAGAAGAGAGGGGGCGGGATGGGGGGGGGAGAAGAGAGGGGGCGGGATGGGGGGGGGAGAAGAGAGGGGGCGGGATGGGGGGGGAGAAGAGAGGGGGGCGGGTGAGGGGAGGAGAGAGGGAGGGCGGGTGAGGGGAGGTGGCGGGATGGGGGGGGAGAAGAGAGGGGGCGGATGGGGGGGGGAGAAGAGAGGGGGCGGGATGGGGGGGGAGAAGAGAGGGGGGGCGGGTGAGGGGAGGAGAGAGGGAGGGCGGGTGAGGGGAGGTGGCGGGATGGGGGGGGGAGAAGAGAGGGGGCGGGATGGGGGGGGAGAAGAGAGGGGGCGGGATGGGGGGGGGAGAAGAGAGGGGGCGGGATGGGGGGGGGGAGAAGAGAGGGGGCGGGATGGGGGGGGGGAGAAGAGAGGGGGCGGGATGGGGGGGGGGAGAAGAGAGGGGGCGGGATGGGGGGGGGGAGAAGAGAGGGGGCGGGATGGGGGGGGGGAGAAGAGAGGGGGCGGGATGGGGGGGGGGAGAAGAGAGGGGGCGGGATGGGGGGGGGAGAAGAGAGGGGGCGGGATGGGGGGGGAGAAGAGAGGGGGCGGGATGGGGGGGGAGAAGAGAGGGAGGGCGGGTGAGGGGAGGTGGCGGCATGGGGGGGGGAGAAGAGAGGGAGGGCGGGGGAGAAGAGAGGGAGGGCGGGTGAGGGGAGGTGGCGGCATGGCGGGGGGGAGAAGAGAGGGGAGGGGCGGGGGAGAAGAGAGGGAGGGCGGGTGAGGGGAGGTGGCGTCATGGCGGGGGGAGAAGAGAGGGAGGGCGGGGGAGAAGAGAGGGAGGGCGGGTGAGGGGAGGTGGCGGCATGGCGGGGGGGAGAAGAGAGGGAGGGCGGGGGAGAAGAGAGGGAGGGCGGGTGAGGGGAGGTGGCGGCATGGCGGGGGGGGAGAAGAGAGGGAGGGCGGGGGAGAAGAGAGGGAGGGCGGGGTGAGGGGAGGTGGCGGCATGGCGGGGGGGAGAAGAGAGGGAGGGCGGGGGAGAAGAGAGGGAGGGCGGGGGAGAAGAGAGGGAGGGCGGGGGAGGGAGGGAGGGGGGGGAAGAGAGGGGAGGGCGGGGGAGAAGAGAGGGAGGGCGGGGGAGGGAGGGAGGGGGGGGGAGAAGAGAGGGAGGGCGGGGGAGGGAGGGAGGGGGGGGAGAAGAGAGGGAGGGCGGGGGAGAAGAGAGGGAGGGCGGGGGAGGGAGGGAGGCGGGGGAGAAGAGAGGGAGGGCGGGGGAGAAGAGAGGGAGGGCGGGGGAGGGGAGGGTGGCGGGATGGGGGGGGGAGAAGAGAGGGAGGGCGGGGGAGGGAGGGAGGGGGGGGAGAAGAGAGGGAGGGCGGGGGAGGGAGGGAGGGGGGGAGAAGAGAGGGAGGGCGGGGGAGGGAGGGAGGGGGGGAGAAGAGAGGGAGGGCGGGGGAGGGAGGGAGGGGGGGGAGAAGAGAGGGAGGGCGGGGGAGGGAGGGAGGGGGGGGAGAAGAGAGGGAGGGCGGGGGAGGGAGGGAGGGGGGGGGAGAAGAGAGGGAGGGCGGGGGAGGGAGGGAGGGGGGGGGAGAAGAGAGGGAGGGCGGGGGAGGGAGGGAGGGGGGGGAGAAGAGAGGGAGGGCGGGGGGAGGGAGGGAGGGGGGGGAGAAGAGAGGGAGGGCGGTGGGAGGGAGGGAGGGGGGGAGAAGAGAGGGAGGGCGGGGGAGGGAGGGAGGGGGGGAGAAGAGAGGGAGGGCGGGGGAGGGAGGGAGGGGGGAGAAGAGAGGGAGGGCGGGGGAGGGAGGGAGGGGGGGAGAAGAGAGGGGAGGGCGGGGGAGGGAGGGAGGGCGGGGGAGAAGAGAGGGAGGGCGGGGGAGAAGAGAGGGAGGGCGGGGGAGGGGAGGTGGCGGGATGGGGGGGGAGAAGAGAGGGAGGGCGGGGGAGGGGAGGTGGCGGGATGGGGGGGGGAGAAGAGAGGGAGGGCGGGGGGAGGGGAGGTGGCGGGATGGGGGGGGGAGAAAGAGAGGGAGGGCGGGGGAGGGGAGGTGGCGGGATGGGGGGGGAGAAGAGAGGGAGGGCGGGGGAGGGGAGGTGGCGGGGGGGAGAAGAGAGGGAGGGCGGGGGAGAAGAGAGGGAGGGCGGGGGAGGGGGAGGTGGCGGGATGGGGGGGGGGAGAAGAGAGGGAGGGCGGGGGAGAAGAGAGGGAGGGCGGGGAGGGGAGGTGGCGGGATGGGGGGGGAGAAGGGAGGGCGGGGGAGGGGAGGTGGCGGGATGGTGGGGGGAGAAGAGAGGGAGGGGCGGGGGAGGGGAGGTGGCGGGATGGGGGGGGGAGAAGAGAGGGAGGGCGGGGGAGGGGAGGTGGCGGGATGGGGGGGGGGAGAAGAGAGGGAGGGCGGGGGGAGGGGAGGTGGCGGGATGGGGGGGGGAGAAGAGAGGGAGGGCGGGTTGAGGGGAGATGGCGGGATGGGGGGGAGAAGAGAGGGAGGGAGGGCGGGGGAGAAGAGAGGGGAGGGCGGGGGAGAAGAGAGGGAGGGCGGGGGAGAAGAGAGGGAGGGCGGGGGAGGGGAGGTGGCGGGATGGGGGGGGGGAGAAGAGAGGGAGGGCGGGGGGGAGGGGAGGTGGCGGGATGGGGGGGGAGAAGAGAGGGAGGGCGGGGGAGGGGGAGGTGGCGGGATGGGGGGGGGAGAAGAGAGGGAGGGCGGGGGAGGGGAGGTGGCGGGATGGGGGGGGGAGAAGAGAGGGGAGGGCGGGGGAGAAGAGAGGGAGAGCGGGGAGGGGAGGTGGCGGGATGGGGGGGGGAGAAGAGAGGGAGGGCGGGGAGGGGAGGAGGGGGGATGGGGGGGGGGAGAGAGAGGGAGGGCGGGGGAGGGGAGGTGGCGGGATGGGGGGGGAGAAGAGAGGGAGGGCGGGGGAGGGGAGGTGGCGGGATGGGGGGGGAGAAGAGAGGGAGGGCGGGGGAGGGGAGGTGGCGGGATGGGGGGGGGAGAAGAGAGGGAGGGCGGGTGAGGGGAGATGGCGGGATGGGGGGGGGAGAAGAGAGGGGGGGGGGAGAGGGAGGGCGGGTGTGGGGAGATGGCGGGATGGGGGGGGAGAAGAGAGGGAGGGCGGGGGAGAAGAGAGGGAGGGCGGGGGAGAAGAGAGGGAGGGCGGGGGAGAAGAGAGGGAGGGGGGGGAGAAGAGAGGGAGGGGGGGGAGAAGAGAGGGAGGGGGGGGGAGAAGGGAGGGAGGGGGGGGGAGAAGGGAGGGAGGGGGGGGGAGAAGAGAGGGAGGGGGGGGAGAAGGGGGGGGAGAAGAGGGGGGGGGAGAAGAGAGGGAGGTGGGGGAGAAGAGAGGGAGCGGGGGGGAGAAGAGAGGGAGGGCGGGGGAGAAGAGAGGGAGGGCGGGTGAGGGGAGGTGGCGGGATGGGGGGGGAGAAGAGAGGGAGGGCGGGTGAGGGGAGGTGGCGGGATGGGGGGGGAGAAGAGAGGGAGGGCGGGTGAGGGGAGGTGGCGGGATGGGGGGGGAGAAGAGAGGGAGGGCGGGTGAGGGGAGGTGGCGGGATGGGGGGGGAGAAGAGAGGGAGGGCGGGGGAGGGGAGGTGGCGGATGGGGGGGGGAGAAGAGAGGGGGGGGGGAGAAGAGAGGGAGGGAGGGGAGAAGAGAGGGAGGGGGGGGAGAAGAGAGGGAGGGAGGGAGGGGAGAAGAGAGGGAGGGGGGGGAGAAGAGAGGGAGGGAGGGAGGGGAGAAGAGAGGGAGGGGGGGGAGAAGAGAGGGAGGGAGGAGGGGAGAAGAGAGGGAGGGGGGGGAGAAGAGAGGGAGGGAGGGAGGGGAGAAGAGAGGGAGGGAGGGAGGGGAGAAGAGAGGGAGGGGGGGGAGAAGAAGGAGGGGGGGGAGAAGAGGGGGGTGGGGGAGAAGAGAGGGGGGAGGGGGGGGAGAAGAGAGGGGGAGGGGGGGGAGAAGAGAGGGGGAGGGGGGGGAGAAGAGAGGGGGGCGGGGGAGAAGAGAGGGGGGTGGGGAGAAGAGAGGGAGGGCGGGGAGAAGAGAGGGAGGGCGGGTGAGGGGAGGTGGCGGGATGGGGGGGAGAAGAGAGGGAGGGCGGTGAGGGAGGTGGCGGGTTGGTGGGGGGAGAAGAGAGGGAGGGCGGGTGAGGGGAGGTGGCGGGATGGGGGGGGAGAAGAGAGGGGGGGCGGAGAAGAGAGGGAGGGAGGGGAGAAGAGAGGGTTGGGGGAGAAGAGAGGGGCGGAGGGGGAGAAGAGGAGGGGCGGCGGGGGAGAAGAGGAGGGGCGGGGGGGAGAAGAGGAGGGGCGGCGGGGGAGAAGAGGAGGCGGCGGGGAGAAGAGGAGGGGCGGCGGGGGAGAAGAGGAGGGGCGGCGGGGGGAGAAGAGGAGGGGCGGCGGGGGAGAAGAGGAGGGGCGGCGGGTGAGGGCGGAGGAGGAGGGGCGGCGGGGGAGAAGAGGAGGGGCGGCGGGTGAGGGCGGGAGGAGGAGGGGCGGCGGGGAGAAGAGGAGGGGCGGCGGGTGAGGGCGGGAGGAGGAGGGGCGGCGGGGGAGAAGAGGAGGGGCGGCGGTGAGGGCGGGAGGAGAGGGGCGGCGGGGGAGAAGAGGAGGGGCGGCGGGTGAGGGCGGGAGGGAGGAGGGGCGGCGGGGGAGGAAGAGGAGGGGCGGCGGGTGAGGGCGGGAGGAGGAGGGGCGGCGGGGGAGAAGAGGAGGGGCGGCGGGTGAGGGCGGGAGGAGGAGGGGCGGCGGGGGAGAAGAGGAGGGGCGGCGGGTGAGGGCGGAGGAGGAGGGGCGGCGGGGAGGGCGGAGAGGAGGGGCGGCGGGGTGAGGGCGGGAGGAGGAGGGGCGGCGGGGGAGAAGAGGAGGGGCGGCGGGTGAGGGCGGGAGGAGGAGGGGCGGCGGGGGGAGAAGAGGAGGGGCGGCGGGTGAGGGCGGGAGGAGGAGGGGCGGCGGGGAGAAGAGGAGGGGGCGGCGGGTGAGGGCGGGAGGAGGAGGGGCGGCGGGGGAGAAGAGGAGGGGCGGCGGGTGAGGGCGGGAGGAGGAGGGGCGGCGGGGGAGAAGAGGAGGGGCGGCGGGTGAGGGCGGGAGGAGGAGGGGCGGCGGGGGAGAAGAGGAGGGGCGGCGGGTGAGGGCGGGAGGAGGAGGGGCGGCGGGGGAGAAGAGGAGGGGCGGCGGGGAGGGCGGTGAGGAGGAGGGGCGCCGGAGAGAGGAGGCGGCGGTCGGGTGAGGGCCGGGAGGAGGAGGGGCGGCGGGGGAGAAGAGGAGGGGCGGCGGGGTGAGGGCGGGAGGAGGAGGGGCGGCGGGGGAGAAGAGAGGGGCGGCGGGGAGGGGCGGGGAGGAGGAGGGGCGGGCGGGGGGAGAAGAGGAGGGGCGGCGGGGTGAGGGCGGGAGGAGGAGGGCGGCGGGGAGAAGAGGAGGGGCGGCGGGTGAGGGCGGGAGGAGGAGGGGCGGCGGGGGAGAAGAGGAGGGGCGGCGGGGTGAGGGCGGAGGAGGAGGGGCGGCGGGGGAGAAGAGGAGGGCGGCGGCGGGTGAGGGCCGGGAGAGAGGAGGGCGAGCGGCGGGCGGCGGGGGAGAAGAGGAGGGGCGGCGGGTGAGGGCGGGAGGAGGAGGGGCGGCGGGGGAGAAGAGGAGGGGCGGCGGGTGAGGGCGGGAGGAGGAGGGGCGGCGGGGGAGAAGAGGAGGGGCGGCGGGTGAGGGCGGGAGGAGGAGGGGCGGCGGGGGAGAAGAGGAGGGGCGGCGGGTGAGGGCGGGAGGAGGAGGGGCGGCGGGGGAGAAGAGGAGGGGCGGCGGGTGAGGGCGGGAGGAGGAGGGGCGGCGGGGGAGAAGAGGAGGGGCGGCGGGTGAGGGCGGGGAGGAGGAGGGGCGGCGGGTGAGGGCGGGAGGAGGAGGGGCGGCGGGGGAGAAGAGGAGGGGCGGCGGGTGAGGGCGGGAGGAGGAGGGGCGGCGGGGGAGAAGAGGAGGGGCGGCGGGTGAGGGCGGGAGGAGGAGGGGCGGCGGGGGAGAAGAGGAGGGGCGGCGGGTGAGGGCGGGAGGAGGAGGGGCGGCGGGGGAGAAGAGGAGGGGCGGCGGGTGAGGGCGGGAGGAGGAGGGGCGGCGGGGGAGAAGAGGAGGGGCGGCGGGTGAGGGCGGGAGGAGGAGGGGCGGCGGGGGAGAAGAGGAGGGGCGGCGGGTGAGGGCGGGAGGAGGAGGGGCGGCGGGGGAGAAGAGGAGGGGCGGCGGGTGAGGGCGGGAGGAGGAGGGGCGGCGGGGGAGAAGAGGAGGGGCGGCGGGTGAGGGCGGGAGGAGGAGGGGCGGCGGGGGAGAAGAGGAGGGGCGGCGGGTGAGGGCGGGAGGAGGAGGGGCGGCGGGGGAGAAGAGGAGGGGCGGCGGGTGAGGGCGGGAGGAGGAGGGGCGGCGGGGGAGAAGAGGAGGGGCGGCGGGTGAGGGCGGGAGGAGGAGGGGCGGCGGGGGAGAAGAGGAGGGGCGGCGGGTGAGGGCGGGAGGAGGAGGGGCGGCGGGGGAGAAGAGGAGGGGCGGCGGGTGAGGGCGGGAGGAGGAGGGGCGGCGGGGGAGAAGAGGAGGGGCGGCGGGTGAGGGCGGGAGGAGGAGGGGCGGCGGGGGAGAAGAGGAGGGGCGGCGGGTGAGGGCGGGAGGAGGAGGGGCGGCGGGGGAGAAGAGGAGGGGCGGCGGGTGAGGGCGGGAGGAGGAGGGGCGGCGGGGGAGAAGAGGAGGGGCGGCGGGTGAGGGCGGGAGGAGGAGGGGCGGCGGGGGAGAAGAGGAGGGGCGGCGGGTGAGGGCGGGAGGAGGAGGGGCGGCGGGGGAGAAGAGGAGGGGCGGCGGGTGAGGGCGGGAGGAGGAGGGGCGGCGGGGGAGAAGAGGAGGGGCGGCGGGTGAGGGCGGGAGGAGGAGGGGCGGCGGGGGAGAAGAGGAGGGGCGGCGGGTGAGGGCGGGAGGAGGAGGGGCGGCGGGGGAGAAGAGGAGGGGCGGCGGGTGAGGGCGGGAGGAGGAGGGGCGGCGGGGGAGAAGAGGAGGGGCGGCGGGTGAGGGCGGGAGGAGGAGGGGCGGCGGGGGAGAAGAGGAGGGGCGGCGGGTGAGGGCGGGAGGAGGAGGGGCGGCGGGGGAGAAGAGGAGGGGCGGCGGGTGAGGGCGGGAGGAGGAGGGGCGGCGGGGGAGAAGAGGAGGGGCGGCGGGTGAGGGCGGGAGGAGGAGGGGCGGCGGGGGAGAAGAGGAGGGGCGGCGGGTGAGGGCGGGAGGAGGAGGGGCGGCGGGGGAGAAGAGGAGGGGCGGCGGGTGAGGGCGGGAGGAGGAGGGGCGGCGGGGGAGAAGAGGAGGGCGGCGGGTGAGGGCGGGAGGAGGAGGGGCGGCGGGGGAGAAGAGGAGGGGCGGCGGGTGAGGGCGGGAGGAGGAGGGGCGGCGGGGGAGAAGAGGAGGGGCGGCGGGTGAGGGCGGGAGGAGGAGGGGCGGCGGGGGAGAAGAGGAGGGGCGGCGGGTGAGGGCGGGAGGAGGAGGGGCGGCGGGGGAGAAGAGGAGGGGCGGCGGGTGAGGGCGGGAGGAGGAGGGGCGGCGGGGGAGAAGAGGAGGGGCGGCGGGTGAGGGCGGGAGGAGGAGGGGCGGCGGGGGAGAAGAGGAGGGGCGGCGGGTGAGGGCGGGAGGAGGAGGGGCGGCGGGGGAGAAGAGGAGGGGCGGCGGGTGAGGGCGGGAGGAGGAGGGGCGGGAGGAGGAGGAGGAGGAGGAGGGGCGGGAGGAGGAGGAGGGGCGGGAGGAGGAGGAGGAGGAGGAGGGGCGGGAGGAGGAGGAGGAGGAGGAGGAGGAGGGGCGGGAGGAGGAGGAGGGGCGGGAGGAGGAGGAGGGGCGGGAGGAGGAGGAGGGGCGGGAGGAGGAGGAGGAGGAGGAGGGGCGGGAGGAGGAGGAGGAGGAGGAGGGGCGGGAGGAGGAGGAGGGGCGGGAGGAGGAGGAGGGGCGGGAGGAGGAGGAGGGGCGGGAGGAGGAGGAGGAGGAGGAGGGGCGGGAGGAGGAGGAGGAGGAGGAGGGGCGGGAGGAGGAGGAGGGGCGGAGGAGGAGGAGGGGCGGGAGGAGGAGGAGGAGGAGGGGCGGGAGGAGGAGGAGGAGGAGGAGGGGCGGGAGGAGGAGGAGGAGGAGGAGGGGCGGGAGGAGGAGGAGGAGGAGGAGGAGGGGCGGGAGGAGGAGGAGGAGGAGGAGGGGCGGGAGGAGGAGGAGGAGGAGGAGGGGCGGGAGGAGGAGGAGGAGGAGGAGGAGGGGCGGGAGGAGGAGGAGGAGGAGGAGGGGCGGGAGGAGGAGGAGGAGGAGGAGGGGCGGGAGGAGGAGGAGGAGGAGGAGGGGCGGGAGGAGGAGGAGGAGGAGGGGCGGGAGGAGGAGGAGGAGGAGGAGGGGCGGGAGGAGGAGGAGGAGGAGGAGGGGCGGGAGGAGGAGGAGGAGGAGGAGGGGCGGGAGGAGGAGGAGGAGGAGGGGCGGGAGGAGGAGGAGGAGGAGGAGGGGCGGGAGGAGGAGGAGGAGGAGGGGCGGGAGGAGGAGGAGGAGGGGCGGGAGGAGGAGGGGCGGGAGGAGGAGGAGCGGGAGGAGGAGGAGGAGGAGGAGCGGGAGGAGGAGGAGGAGGAGGAGGGGCGGGAGGAGGAGGAGGAGGAGGAGGGGCGGGAGGAGGAGGAGGAGGAGGAGCGGGAGGAGGAGGAGGAGGAGGAGGAGCGGGAGGAGGAGGAGGAGGAGGAGGGCGGGAGGAGGAGGAGGAGGAGGAGGAGGAGGGGCGGGAGGAGGAGGAGGAGGAGGAGGGGCGGGAGGAGGAGGAGGAGGAGGAGGGGCGGGAGGAGGAGGAGGAGGAGGAGGGGCGGGAGGAGGAGGAGGAGGAGGAGGGGCGGGAGGAGGAGGAGGAGGGGCGGGAGGAGGAGGGGCGGGAGGAGGAGCGGGAGGAGGAGGAGGAGGGGCGGGAGGAGGAGGAGGAGGGGCGGGAGGAGGAGGGGCGGGAGGAGAGGAGGAGGAGGGGCGGGAGGAGGAGGAGGAGGGGCGGGAGGAGGAGGGGCGGGAGGAGGAGCGGGAGGAGGAGGAGGAGGAGGGGCGGGAGGAGGAGGGGCGGGAGGAGGAGGGGCGGGAGGAGGAGGAGGAGGGGCGGGAGGAGGAGGGCGGGAGGAGGAGGGGCGGGAGGAGGAGGGGCGGGAGGAGGAGGGGCGGGAGGAGGAGGAGGAGGGGCGGGAGGAGGAGGGGCGGGAGGAGGAGGGGCGGGAGGAGGAGGAGCGGGAGGAGGAGGAGGAGGAGGGGCGGGAGGAGGAGGAGGAGGAGGAGGAGGGGCGGGAGGAGGAGGAGGAGGAGGAGGAGGGGCGGGAGGAGGAGGGGCGGGAGGAGGAGGAGCGGGAGGAGGAGGAGGAGGGGCGGGAGGAGGAGGAGCGGGAGGAGGAGGAGGAGGAGGGGCGGGAGGAGGAGGAGCGGGAGGAGGGGGAGGAGGAGGAGGAGGGGCGGGAGGAGGGGCGGGAGGAGGAGGAGGAGGGGCGGGAGGAGGAGGGGCGGGAGGAGGAGCGGGAGGAGGAGGAGGAGGAGGGGCGGGAGGAGGAGGGGCGGGAGGAGGAGGGGCGGGAGGAGGGCGGAGGAGGGGCGGGAGGAGGAGGGGCGGGAGGAGGAGCGGGAGGAGGAGGGGAGGAGGAGCGGGAGGAGGAGGGGGAGGAGGAGGGGGAGGAGGGAGCGGGAGGAGGAGGAGGAGCGGGAGGAGGGAGGAGGGGCGGGAGGAGGAGGGGCGGGAGGAGGAGGAGGGGCGGAGGAGGAGGGGCGGGAGGAGGAGGAGGGGCGGGAGGAGGAGGAGGGGCGGGAGGAGGAGGAGGGGCGGGAGGAGGAGGAGGGGCGGGAGGAGGAGGAGGGGCGGGAGGAGGAGGAGGAGCGGCGGGAGGAGGAGGGGCGGGAGGAGGAGGAGGGGCGGGAGGAGGAGGAGGGCGGGAGGAGGAGGAGGGGCGGGAGGAGGAGGAGGGGCGGGAGGAGGAGGAGGGGCGGGAGGAGGAGGAGGAGGGGCGGGAGGAGGGGCGGGAGGAGGAGGAGGGGCGGGAGGAGGAGGGGCGGAGGAGGAGGAGGAGGAGGAGGGGCGGGAGGAGGAGGAGGAGGAGGGGCGGGAGGAGGAGGAGGAGGAGGAGGGGCGGGAGGAGGAGGAGGGGCGGGAGGAGGAGGAGGGGCGGGAGGAGGAGGAGGGGAGGAGGAGGGGCGGGAGGAGGGGAGGAGGAGGGGCGGGAGGAGGGGAGGAGGAGGAGGAGGAGGGGCGGGAGGATGGGAGGAGGAGGAGGAGGAGGGGCGGGAGGAGGAGGAGGGGCGGGAGGAGGAGGAGGGGTGGGAGGAGGAGGGGCGGGAGGAGGAGGAGGAGGAGGGGCGGGAGGAGGAGGGGCGGGAGGAGGAGGAGGAGGAGGGGCGGGAGGAGGAGGAGGAGGGGCGGGAGGAGGAGGAGGAGGAGGAGGGGCGGGAGGAGGAGGAGGAGGGGCGGGAGGAGGAGGAGGAGGGGCGGGAGGAGGAGGAGGAGGAGGGGCGGAGGAGGAGGAGGAGGAGGAGGAGGAGGAGGGGCGGGAGGAGGGGAGGGAGGAGGGGCGGGAGGAGGGGAGGAGGAGGAGGAGGAGGAGGGGCGGGAGGAGGAGGAGGGGAGGGAGGAGGAGGAGGGGCGGGAGGAGGAGGAGGAGGAGGAGGAGGGGCGGGAGGAGGAGGAGGAGGAGGAGGGGCGGGAGGAGGGGAGGAGGAGGAGGAGGAGGGGCGGGAGGAGGGGAGGAGGAGGAGGAGGAGGGGCGGAGGAGGAGGAGGGGCGGGAGGAGGAGGAGGAGGAGGAGGAGGGGCGGGAGGAGGAGGAGGAGGAGGAGGAGGAGGAGGAGGGGCGGGAGGAGGAGGAGGAGGAGGAGGAGGAGGGGCGGGAGGAGGAGGAGGAGGAGGAGGAGGGGCGGGAGGAGGAGGAGGAGGAGGAGGGGCGGGAGGAGGAGGAGGAGGAGGAGGAGGGGCGGGAGGAGGAGGAGGAGGAGGAGGAGGGCGGGAGGAGGAGGAGGAGGAGGCGGGAGGAGGAGGAGGAGGAGGAGGGCGGGAGGAGGAGGAGGAGGAGGAGGGCGGGAGGAGGAGGAGGAGGAGGAGGAGGGGCGGGAGGAGGAGGAGGAGGAGGAGGAGGGGCGGGAGGAGGAGGAGGAGGAGGAGGAGGGGCGGGAGGAGGAGGAGGGAGGAGGAGGAGGGGCGGGAGGAGGAGGAGGAGGAGGAGGAGGGGCGGGAGGAGGAGGAGGGGGAGAGGAGGAGGGGCGGGAGGAGGAGGAGGAGGAGGAGGAGGAGGGGCGGGAGGAGGAGGA